>NW_028288689.1:5537500-6142083 GCF_059628265.1 Tinamus guttatus | reverse complement strand
GCGCCGCCGGGCGCTTTTAGGACGGCAAAACGATTAAAGACCCGCTGGCCGCGCCGGGGGGCGATTTGCGCGCTGCGTGCGCGGCTCTGGCTGCGGCGGCGCCGTCGGGGCCCGCGGAGCGACGCTGGCCGCGTCCCGCGCCACGGGCCGCGCTGCGCGGGGACAAGGCGAGAACGAAGGGGAAAAAAAGAGAGAAATAAATAAAAAAATAAAAAGGGGAGGAAAAAAAAGGCTAAATAAATAAATAAAGTGACACCCAGTCCTGAATCAGGGCAGGCTTTGTTAGAGAAAATTGCGGCTTGATCTGCATAATGGGAACTCTGGCTGCCCAAGGCTATCTTTTTATTGCATGTGTGTCTGCTGTTATCAATTTTGTGAACGATTTCACAGGGAGCCTGGCAGACTTGAGCTGGAATAATATGCAAAGATGAGCTTTGAATAATGAATGATGTGCTTTTAAACCAATTCCAAAGTGTCTGTGATAGTACAATATGAAAAGGGGTGGTAAGTAATAGTATATTTAAAAGGCGCTAGTATGTTTTTATTACTATATTTAAAAAGATATCTATATTATTTTTGTGAAATGGATAATATATCACAGAGTCTTTGATAATCAGCTAAACAATACATTTTTCTTTGGGAAAACTCTCCCGGTTTTACACAGTTAAATATAGCGTATCAGCGTACAGTTTTGTAATGCTCGGCTACCTTATTAAATATTAACTCTATTTTAATATTAGCTTTTAAATTTAATATGTTGACGTTCTGCAGTTTTACTTTAATTACGTTTTATAATTAATAACCCGGGACGTATGGCATCCTTAACTGCCGCTCTCCCGCGGTCGCCCTGCGCCGTCTCTCCCTCCGCGGCCGCTGCCGCCTCCCCCGCGCGTCCCCGCGGAGCGGCGGGGCCGGGGCTGGAACCGGGATCGGGGCGGCGACCGCCCCATCCCACCGCGTCCCGTCCCGTCCCGTCCCGCCGGGGCAGGAGGCGGCGCTGGGGCAGCCCCGTCCGTGCGGGGCAGCTGGGTGGGAAGGGCCCCGCACCCGGCCGGTCCCAGCCCTGTCCCCGGGCCACCGTGGGGCCGGCGGCACCGGCGCGCGTGTCACGGCGCGGCCCAGCCGGGTTCGCGCGGCCCCGAATGGGGCCGCGCGAACCCGGCTGGGCCGCGCCGTGACACGCGCGCCGGCGCCGCGCGGGGCCTGGGCCCTCCGCCGCTGCTGCACCCACAGCCACTTGCAGCGACACGGGTGGGAGATGATAAAACTATGTGGGAAATGGGCCCTGCGGAGACCCCGGAGCGCGGCAGGAGCCACAGTTTGGAGCCGGACCCGTCCCTCTGGGTCAGGGAGCACCAGCCTGGCCCGCGCAGCAGGACAGGGACAACCCTGCTGAGGCCAAGGGGAGCCGCGCAGGGGCACAAGGGCCAGGCCCATCCCGGCTGGGCACCAGGACACGAGCGAGGCCAAGCCCTGGTTGTCCCCCCGGCTTCAACGCGGCTCCCGGCCCTTCCTCTCTCTGCCGCCCCTCGCTCCCTGCCAGGGTTTTCAGCTAAATCCGCCTTCTGTCGGGCAGATTGCATTAGGAGGCAGGCCGCAGGTCTCCATTAAGGTTTATTTATCGTGATACCGGGTGGATCTTGCCCTTATAAATAACTCATGCTCGGGCTCTTGCTTGCAGAAACGTAACTTCCATATTTTATTGTGCTTTCCGCAGACCTCAGGAAGCAGCTGGGCCGAGCAGTGCGCGTAGCAGCGAGCGCCTTGTGAGCACCTAAAAGCCACCCCATCATTATTTTTTTAATACGGCAAGGAAACACCTTCTTCTATGGAGTTTGACAGGTTCATCGTGAACTTCGGGAACGCGTTAACGAGGCTCACGTGGCTATTTTACAGGCCACCTTTCTTCATCATCTCTTGATGCAGGCAAAGAGACCAGGAACTGGGGCTTCTTTCCCACAGCCATCCCACTGCCGGCTCTCCTCACCATGACTCTGCACAACGCGTTTTGGGAAAGAAGCTGACGTATTTTAGAGGCCCTGTTCATGTAACTCGGGGGCATCGTGAGCACCAAGCACAACCGTGTGCCGCCAGCGACGCAAGGGTTTATATAGCAAAACTGCCCCCAAAAGTGCTTGGTGCAGAGCACAGGGTGAGAAAGGGGAAACCCTTCCCCAGGTTCCAGGTCAGAGATGCATCCGTGCACCTACGTGCCATATATCCATGTGCACACAGGGACAGACACACACACAGGTAGGTGGCACATTTGCAACTTCCCCAATTTGACCTAGCAGCCACAATTCCCATTTCATCAAAGAGCGAAGTGGAAAATTCATGACTTGACTCAGTTTTAGGGTTTTGATGTATAGATCAGCACCTGGCTTGCCATAAGGTTTTCCAGCCTTGATACACAGCACCAGGCTCTCAATCCACACTTAAAAATACCAAAACCTCTGTCACCTCTGCTGGCCCCTTTCCTTGGGTACTCAGCACGCTTAGAAATCAGACTCTGGCTAGAGGTGGGTTAATTTCTTCAGCTGAACTTACACAAAACCAAATAATTACTTAACATCCTTTCAGATTTAGGTCCTCAAGTTGAAAAAGATGTGGGAAAATAACAGTTCCACAGGAAAAAAAAATGATGTGAGCTTTTGCTCCCTGCTGGCCACAATGCAAAGCTCATATTTTTATCTAACGAGTGCTGAAATATTACTGATATGCAAATACAAGAACAGCATGAAAAACACTTAAAGTAGATTTAGATTTTTTTGGGGAAAAAAAATGCTGCAACTGAAACCAATCACAGCCATTTCTAATTGCCCGTAATAGCTCCTGGACACTACAAGCTAACTGGCTTATTGCAGAGTTCTCTTTTTGTTAAACTCCGCTTCAATTAGTCGGTGTAGCCGGCAGCCCTCGCGCTAACTCGCGCCTGGGGCAGGAGGGAACCAAGTGCCCGGCAGGCCGGGCCGGCGGGAGCGCGCGGAGCGGCGCCGGTGCCGGGAGCGCCGGGATCCCCCGCGCGACGCGGAACCGCGCGGGCGTCTGGGTCGGCGGCGGCTCTCGCCTCCCTTGTGCTACGCACCTTTAACCGGGCCTCTACGCTAAAACCTTTACGGCTTCCACTTTGTGGCCCATCTTTTGCCACCGTCCTCTGGTGCTGAAAAGAAATGGGTAACATTTTGTAGAAAAATAATCATTTTATTGTTTCAAAAAGATGTCATATAAAATTCATACTCTTTTTTTAATCTCATTTTCAAACAAATACGACCACAGCGGAAGTGAGCGTGAAATCTTTAGTGAGCAAAAATATCACTTACTAATATGTATCGAACTGAGAATCATTAACTAATACAAATTTAGAAGCAATGCATATTTATTTTGTTCTTTGGTTAAGTACTGTTTCTACATCGTTTCATAAAGATAAAAGAACAAGATAATAAATTTTGATAAGAAAGGCTGAAAATGTTCTTCAAACTAAGGCTGATTTTACATCGTTTTCACTATTATAAATCCTTACACTTAGGCCAGAGATATAAAAAGGCAGAAGTTATCTTTAAAAAAATAGCTTTCACGAGGGTCAAAATGTATCTAACAGTAGAGTGGGGTTCCCAAACTCTCAAAGCCGGTGTCGCCGTCGTCCCAGGTTGTTGTCAACTCATCATGTCCAGGCTGCTGAGATCCGAGGCCCCTTCGCTGCGCAGAGCTTCGGCCATGTCCCTCCGAAACACAGACATGTTCTGAGTGAACCTGGGAAAAAGAGACCCCAAATATGGTAAAAAAGAAAAAAAAAAGAAAGGAAGGGTAACTTAAACGTAGATTAAATTGAAAGGAAACCAATGGCTACGTGTGGCAGCAGAGCGGTAAACTGGGGCTTGTGCATGGAAATACAGGATGCAATTATGAGCTCATTCCTTATTCTATTCATAATTTTCCACTTTTGTGTGTATTTCCTTACTAATGGAAATTGATTTCTGCTCAAATTTAAACAAATGCAGTTAAAAGAGGCCTCCTGCTCCACAGAATAAAGCCGAGCGTGACTGCAGACGAGGAGCTGCAAGCAGAAAACCTGTGTTGAGCTGTGCCCCGCGCTGGGGACGGGGTGGCCGGAGAGTCCTCCCAGGGCGGGTGGCGACGCTGCCGCGACAGGAGCTGCTCCGGGTCCCCCTGCACATCCACAAAAGCTCCTGAGAGCCTCCTCCCCGCTGCCCGGTTCAGAAAGCTGCCCAGAACTGAGCAAAAACGCCCGTTCCATGTGGGCATAAGGAAGGCAGAGATTATTAAATGTCCTGTCTGCAGGCGGCCCAAGGAACTGAAGTCTCTGCCCGTTCAGCTCTTGTCCACTCACTTTCCCCGAGCTCAGACTAGAACATGGATCCTACGGATCTCGGAGTGAGGCAGCTCAGAGAAAGCGCCCGTCGAAGCACGCTTCCCTCAGAAATGAACGTTGGCCTGAGGATCTTCCCTTCAGTTAATAGAGATACGGACCTGAGAACCCATCCTGGCTGAAAATTTTACTCAGACCCTCATTTGTTCTTTTTCCCTCCATCCTGAAGGACTGCTCAGGGAGATGGATCCCCTTGGAAGTGACACTGTCAGGACAGGCCGTGTCCTGCAGCCTGCTGCTTGGTTTCCCTCGGTTTAACAGGCAGAGCCTTTTCTTGGGCATCTCCCTTTTCCCCACATGTGCCCACATGGGAAGTCACACAGAGTCAGCCTAAGGGTCATGGATGCAAACTCTGTATTTGGGTTCATTTCCAAACCCCACACTCTCCTTTCTCTGGTTATTGTCCATGCTGAGACCATAGGGAATTTACACCTTTAATCTTGGAATTTTGTAGGAAAATGAAACAAAACTGTGACGACTATAATAAATGCAAAAAATATTCAAGCATTAAACAAAGCTATGATAATTTTCACAGCAACAAAGGATTATGACCCACCTGAGATTTCTGATTTTTAGGATTTTGACAAGTTGTAATTCCTCCCAAGATGGCAGAGAAATAAAATCACCAAATAGTTTTGGCCACTGTTTCTCTTCAAGACCTCTTCCAGTTTGTTTCAAGCAAGCTGGGAAGTTCTACAATCTGGACTGAGATTATGTCTCTATACTTCCGAGATTTTGTTTTGGATATATAACACACACAGAAAAAAAAAGTACCTAGCTAATAGCAGAAAGCTAGAGTGTCTTTTAACTGCAGCCAGACTCTCCATTTCGTTTGTGGTGACTTCCATTCTACTTTTCTAATGACGGCAAGAGCGGGTGAATTCATGATTCATGTCAAAACACCTCCTGCCATGTTAATCTTTGATATGTAATGGGCCCTACTGAACCTTTCTCATGCTGTCATCTCACAAGCACTTGTCTACACCAAAGAGCAGGAAGAACAGACTCTGTCAGAAGAGCAGCACTGCTGGATGGAAGGAAGTGCTTTGTCAGAGAGATTTGACGTTGAAAAATGGGAGCTGCTGGACTCACCTGCTGTAGTGATGCAGCTTTTCCCAAACAGAAAAAGCAGCAACTGAGGCCTGGCAAACTTAGGGTTTGTGATGAAGCTAGGAAATGTAATTCAGACTAAGAAATTTATTAAATGTTCAAGCTCTAACTGTTCAGTCTGTGTATAAATTATTTGATGGACTATTATTTTTAAAAAGGAAGGCAAAAGGAGCTTCAGCTTAAGGTCGCCCAGATTACTCTCTATAACTTCTTCCAATTGAAGGTTCTGGTTATCTCTCATTCTTGCAGCTCACTTTTGTGTTATGAACTTACCTATCTCTGTTCTTTACCAAAAGGTTCTGCTCAACTCCTTCCATAAGGTTCCTAAAGCACTGGTCGAGGACCTCGCGTTTGTTGTCTGGCTGGCTGGTTATCAAGGTTGCTCTCAGTTCACTGAAGTACTGTGGTTAAAAAAAAAAAAAAGGAGGGAACATTTATAAATTAGGGCTGGAAACGTGAAAACAGAGGTACTCACCTGTGCCTGGAGCATTCCTGAACGAGCGTGTAACGGCTGCTCTCTGAGGTACTGATGGCCCCGCTTGTCCCAGCAGAACATTTCAGCAGCACAGCCAAGCACTGCTTCACCTTTGAAGGGGCCCCTTCTTAAATTCACATTCTTTAAATTCAAATTCTGCTCTCAAAAAGACAAGGTGCTGAGCTGGGAAACTACATAGATTCCTTTCAGGGAACTGCAGTTAAAAGCAATCTATAGACTAGCTAAAATACTACTTGTTACCACCTTAGGACAAATATCAAACTGGAAGAGACCTCCAAACGCAGTGGACCTCCAGTGGTAGCACCAACCACCACGCTACAGCAGCCAAGCAAGTCACATAATCCCCTTTGGTCTTCATTGTATTGGCTGTGTCAGTCTAAGTCCTAGGGCACAGACACATCCACAGTGTCTTCCCCCTGTCTAAGCATTTAAGAGACAGGAGGAACTGTGGTTAGATCTCCAGGATCTGCTACTGGAAAGTTCCACCAGTCCAAACTGCATCATTGGTGACCAAGAGTCAAAGATAAGCAGACGCCACGTGCAAAAAACCACGATTTTTAAACTCAAGAATGGTTGCAAATAACCAAAGATAAAATGACCTCGCTTGCAACTGCTCAGCTAGGTCTAAATTCATGTCCAAGTTCCAGATGCCTAACCTGAAAACTTGTTATTCGCGGTCTGAAAATCAGTCTTCAGTATTCAAAATGTGGTAGGCTTTTCAAATTAATTTAGCTTAAAAAAATTCAGGGTGCATGGTCCTGTATAGACAGCTAAAATGCAGAGCTGCCTGTGATTTAACATGTTTTTGCAAAACTTGTGCAAATCTCATACTAAACGCCTCAGTTTCCCAACAAAATTGCTGTTCTCCTGCAGAAAGAAGAAAGAAGGGGGGATAATAAAAGAATCTATGGTAAAATCTTGCAATTCTAAAGCCATGGCCTGACAAATTAACAGGTTATAGGAAGTGCACATCTCCTTACTGTCTGCTTGCAAAATTCCTTGCACTCAGTCCACACTTCTTCCGAGCCAGGAAAAGGCAGAACTGTGCATCTCTGCTCTCCACAACTCGAGCAGTCTTGCAAGCAGAGGCAGCAGCCGATCCAATAGCCAGGTCCCAAACCCTGGAGCTGTGGTGCTCTTTGGAGAAGGACAACAGCTAACAAGGGACATTGTTGCCACTGGATCAGAACCCAGAGTCGTTTTTCTCTTGCCCCAAAGACCAATCTCTTGCCCCAAGGTTTCAAATTCAACTTGCTGCTGCTGCAATGAAGCAAAGGGCAACACCAGGAGCCACCTGCAACCCACCCACTGCCCCGCAAGCTGACACTGTCTCAAAAGCTTCGGCCTCGTTTCAGAGGGGACTTGGATACGATTCCCATTTTGGCACAGCCACCCCTAGGGTGACAAGGCTGTGTGCATCCCAATTTTTCTGAGTTCCCAAGCAAACCCGATCCCTTCCTTTGGAGACGAGCTATAGCAAAGAAGATCCCACTAAAACAAAGGAGGGGGAGAACAAGCAATCAAAGTAAACCAGGGTGCGCGCTTGCTCTCGCAGGAACTGTGGAGAGAGACCTGATCTGAAATAAAGAAACCCATTTTCAATAATCAAAGGAGCAGTGCACTGAAAAGATTTGAGGAAAGGCAACTTTTACAGCCATGTGTGCAGCCTCCTCTTTTTTTTTCTGGGGCCCTGCTGAACAAGAAATAAGTATGCTTGATGCAAAAGGGGCCATACAAATACCATAAATTATGTTTCCTGTTCTCCACCCTTCTACAAGAAGTACAGGACGTGCTCCTAAGCGAAGGTGCTTGTACATATCCATGTCTGCTAAACAAAACACATAATCACTAGAACTAGTCTAATTTCAGTAAAAAGAATTTTCTGCCAGCCGCAAATTTGTTCCTTATGATTTACAGCTCCACGGTTTTATCTTCAAGTGAAATATTTAATTTCTTCTCATATCGAAGCAGCTAACATCAAAACCACATAATTAATATATAGTCAGGCTAATACTTAAATGCTATAAATCAGAAGCATTATATAAACAAAAGTGTCGTCTCGAACAAGATTGGGAATGCACAAAACTACTTATTTCCCACTTTTATAATGATGCAGTGACTCAGAGCAGATAGAAAATGATTAGTTTTCCTTCCAAAGTAGGAAATATTGCTTCCATCTGTAAAGTATAATATTGTGATGTCATAAAGTTTTCCTAAACACTGAATTTGCCCTTATTCCCTCTCAATCATTTTAAAAGAACTGCTCTCTCTTATAGAGCTTGGATTTAAATCACAATAACACACCAAGAAGATGAATGACAGTGCTATTGGATATGGCTAAAATTGGATCCTTCAGCACAGGTGAATGATGAGACAGCGCTTCTCCTCTTGATATATTTTCTTCTTCTATTAGTTTCCTTCCATAGCTGGGATTTCAGTTTGAATTTTAATGTATGCGGTTGCTGCTAATCTTAGTGTCTTATTTTTTTCCAGCACCCTCTTATTGTATAGACAATTCATTCTCCAAAGCAGTAATACACTGAGGCTTGTGACTGCCCAGGAGATAAAGCAATTCAGAATAAAGTTAGAGCCAGCTCTGAAGTATGGAGAATACAACAGGTCAGTGTCTTCAGAAGCAATGCCTCGCCGCACAAAAAAATGCACACATTTAGATCAGCTCATATTCACTCACTCGGCTGGTTTCCATTTGAGACAATATTCTCTATACCGAGTCACAAGGGAAACATGATGGGTATATCCAAATTCATAGTTTCAGATTTTATTGAGAGGGCAAATTGCAGAGTATTTCCTGGTTTACAGACTCTGCCGCAGATGCACGCGATCCAAATTGCGATCAATGAGAGTGCTTAAGTGTAAAGGCTTAGATAATCCCCCCCAGCCAGCTGTTTTTGCGAAATGCTCCGGAAAAATAAATAAATAAGTAAATAAAAAGGTTAACTATTTTTCTAGGAAGCAATTTTTTTTTCTGATGTGATTTCCATAGTGTTCTTGTTTCAGATTTCTATTTAAAAGCCACAGGAGCTTGCATAATTTCATTTACTGTTTCATTCTGGAAAAGCAAAGCTCTGACAGCTTTTTATAAAAAGTTAACCACACTTTCAATCTAAGGCTGGACATAAGCGTTGGGGTAAAGGTTTGAGAGGACTTTCCATCCAAATGAAATCAGTCAGCCTTTGTGAATGAATGTGTACACTCACAATGTACATGAGTTGAATACCACGCTCTGCTCTTAGAGAGGGCAAAAAGGGAGTAAAGTCTCAGGAAAGACGATGGAGGATTTGAAAGGGTCATGTACAATTTTGTGCAATATAGAATAACGTATCTGAGCTAGTTGGGCATGTGAAGAGGGAATCTGGCAGAGTTTCTGAAATACTCACTTTCTCATTGAGGAGTATAAGTCCTAGCAGTGGTCTTGACACAGACCATTGATTTCTGCAGTCTTCAAAAATGATGGTGTTCATTAGGATTGACATCATCTGAAAGGAAATTCAGACAAGTTATATGAATTTGGATACTGCTCCCACCCTGCAGGATTTGGAGAGAAGAAAAAAATAATGAGGGCTTGACTAACCATGCTGAAATCACTGGAATCTCATATACGCCTGTGACACTGCACAAGTCATCCTTCAAGCTAAATATTTCCATAACCAGAACTACTACCTGGAGAAAGCTGAAGAAAATGAATGTCAAAGGTCTGCTCCAAAGAAGAAGTTCTAATCACTGAGGATGAAACAAATATGAATTGAGATTCAATTCTGTGAGATTTAGAGTAGTGTTCATTTAAGATACAGACTTCGATATCGCTCCAGGGATCTGCCCCTTTGTCACACTGCTTCCAGTAGAGTAATACATATGTGAGCAGTAATCTATATTAGTTTCAGATTAATCTCCAGATGCTACTCAAGATTCTGGTTCTCTCAAACCCACCTTTCTCCTTGTGTGAAACTGCAAGGCGTTTGGATGGAGCATTCCCTATTTGGATAGGGGCAATCCTCACACTGCAGAGTCCAGAAAGGCTCATACCATTTTCAATTTGGTCACAAATCCTGCATGTGATCTCCAATATTTTACTTCTGCGACTTAATCTGTGGAGCTCAGCGGCATGAATAAAGCTACGTCATCAGCTTTTGAACCCACTGAGATGTATCAGTGCATACAATTAAGTATCATTAGCACCCAAATAAGAGACAAGGATTTTCTTTAGTGGGTTGGTGGGCAGGTAACCAGAGCCTTCAGAGAGTCCACAAAGAGCATTCTCCTTCGGAGGCCTCTTCCTGACTTGCTGTGCAGCTTTATCTGTGCCAGCACGTAGCAAGAAAGGGTACACTTATTTTAGGGACTGGCACTACTTTTGTAAAAAGAGCTAACAAAATAACTATAGAAGCCATTTACAGATAAAAAGCTCTGACATATCCTTGAGACACGTTAGTCCAAAATGCCAAAGGCCACAACACATACGAGCCTAAAAACATTACTTAGAGATTAAACAGAGTGAAAATTTGTAAAATGTCACCAGCAAATAGTTTGACTCACATTTATGAAATATCTACACCCTAAAACCAAACAGAGAGGAAGAAGAAAGTCATTAAATCCTTTCTTCTAGGCCAATGAGTAGCTACGAGCAGGGTCTCCAGAGAGCTGCCGCACTGCAAACTAGCCTGTAATAACTGACCAGGACCGAGTCAAACAGCATGTTTCACTAAATGAAAAAGATGAATCCTAGCAGTAAAGACCACCTGCAACACAGAAAATAGAGATATCCACAAACTCTCTGAGCTTGCAAGTTGGGAACACATGCTCTGGTGTGGGAGAGGCCAATCCTTCCGCTGGCTTCCCAGTTTACCTGCCAGGCAAGCTATTTTTCCGTTACTCGTGGGACAGAACCAGCTCTATATTGCTTTGGTATTTATGCAAATAACTCAAAACTCCATGCAAGCCCTAACAGAAACTTGCTTTCAGTTCATGAGCAGCAAGTATCATTCCTTATAATTTCATTTATCTCCAGGTTAGACAGGAGCATTTCTTAAACAATGAAATAAAACCACTCAGGTCAAAGTCAAATGTTTTTTACCTCACTTCTGACTCCAAGGACTAGTGCAAGGGAGCCGGTGCAGCACTTGGGATCAGGGCAGGGAACAGGATTTAATCAGGGCTTTTTGAATACATGTAACGAAGCTACGTGTGTGCACGCCTGTTCTCTGCATAGATCAACCTGTTCCTTCAATCCGCTTAGTTACAGCACTGCCAAGTGCTGAGACTTCTCACACAAAGTTGTGTCTGTGCAGAAGGGCTCTGGGACTAGTGGGTCCCTAGTACTAACAAGAGCAGGGCTGTAAAACCTGCCCGTGAGCTCTCTGCAACAGCGATTAACGCTGCTCACGGAGGTACGTGACTTCATTACTTTGGGAGGTGGAAAATCAGGTTGTTTTTGCAAAATCTTCTCCCTTCAAGGGTGAAAAATCAAGCAGGTAGATGCTGCATTATGAAATGCAAGCGTAAAATCAGGGCACACAGATCTGTCGTATCAGACCTTCGTCTGATGCAGTCAAGAGTGTATTAGAGTGTATAAGAGTACATATAAAAGCCAGCTGGCCACCACAGAGCTGAATTCCACCAGGATTAAGGACTTCAAAAATCCATGATCATGGCCCCAAAACTCCTTTTCCCATTTTTCCATGTTTCCTCATTACAATCTTTTTTTTTTTTTTTGTACTCTCTGGATGTGGCCTCCTGCTCTACATCCAGAAAAGAGTTTCTAGATACTTTTTCTAGATACTGCACACAGAAGGGCACTTATATTGCTCCCCTGAGTTGTGTAGATCCTGAGGGAATTGAAGCTCTTTGAACTCCTGAAGAAGGCACTGAAATAACATGCCTCCCTCTTGACTGTATTTGTCAGCATGCATTTACATACCCTGGTGTTTATGATGGCAATGTGCACAAAAATGCTAGGCTCAATTTTACGATGACGAAATCTTTCCCATTAACACAGGGAAACGAAGAGGTGAGTGCACGAGCTGACACCGCTGCCCATCGCCGCTAACACTAGCGGCGGACAAGAACAGCAGCAGCATTTGCGTTTTTATTTCAGTTCTGAGCACTGCGAACTATTTCCAAAATGTTGGTTAGTTTCAAAATGTGCTAGAGATACCTCAGTGTAACCTGTGCAGCCAGCTATGACCTGAAAGACTCAACTCCCTGCTCGTACCTCAGCACGAAACACAAGGTCTCTAGGTGAGAAAAGAGACATTAAAAAACGAAGGGGACAGGAGAGGAGATAATCTATTTTCTACGTGGTTCAAACCAAAATCGTTGCCTCTGGTCCTGTTAGCCTAAACATGAGGCATCACTTTACTTGTTCGATGTTTCTCTTGACTCATTTGCTCTTTATGGAAGAACCCATGGACAAAAGAGGTAAGGGGAAAGTTCTTCCAATAAATTCTTCACAAGCCCTTTCCCTTCAGACCCTCTTTCTTGGGTGGAGAGGAAAATGTTGTTCAAGACATCACTCATTACGAAAACTTTTACTAAAGGAAGCCGGCGAAGTAAATGCCTTGCCATTAAAAAGCCTTTTGGCTGCTTCATGTTATCAACAGAACAGCACTCGCATGATAGCAGGGCCCGTAACTCATGTCCCTCTTCCATATGTTGGCATGAATATTTTATTCTGCAGCAACTAATCATGTTTTTAATATAGAGAACAAACATTACGTAACGCTAGAGACAGCATTATGTAATGCTTCACAAAAGATTTGGAAGGAGCTAAGAAAAATTGGAAGGACCTAAGAACATGAAGAGCTTTTAACCAAACACCTGGATGATAAGTGCACTTTTTTTTTTTTTTTTCAATTCAGAAATTCAGATTTTTGTTGTTCAGTCTGTGGAGCTTGGTAGGTTTCCACAGCTGTGCCTTTAGACAGTCAGCTCTTAATTTAGGATCTGTGATTACTAATTTAAATGTCCTTCAGAGTTCTTGGTTCTTTTATCATCAATTTTTCCTACATCAATAAATGGATCATCATTTACTAATAACACTAGCAAGACCTAAATGCTCTGAGATTACTGCGTACCTTAAATTTTCATCTGTTGTAAAATATTTATTTTACTAGAAAGTCTAACCTTCAGATTGATATTTTCCATTTTCAGTCCCTGTTCAAAGGTAGGATTTCCAGAGCAAATACGTAAATTCCAGTCCGCTATTCCGAAAGTAGGAACAGCACATTATTCCCCCACTAAAATCGCCTTTTAGTTGGCAGAAATAGCACATTAGCTGCAATTTGCAATATGTAGGCATTTATGACTTGTAAGTCTTGTCCCTCTAAATTATGAAGTCAACCTTGGTCAGTGAGGAGCTTGCACCCTGTTTAGGATCTGAGCAGGAAGCATGAGCACAGACTTCACCATTTATATGAAAAAGATACACTCTGGATGACAGCTTAATGCTAACGACAAGCACCTGTCCTATAAAATTACTAGACCAAATCTGCTGCAGTTTTCCCTTTTTTTCCATGGTTAAAATAAACTGACGATGAAGTATCACATGTTAACGGCACCATAACGTGGATCAGTGGGGCAAAGTGGGCTTTGCAGAACCGGGGTTTCCACCCTGTGTCTATGAGGAGCTGCCTTTCACACGGCTGACAAGATCATAAAGCAGATGTTTGTGCTATACACCAGAAAGCCACAGCAGCGGGGCTGCAAGGGGGAAGACGGTACGTGCTGCACAGCAGCTACTCACCATGAAACGATTTGCCCTAAACAAGGCTGTTCTGAACAGCCAATTTAATCTCTTTCCCCTAATCCAAAAGCACACTTGTGATGGGCTATTTCTCTCTTAAATCACACGTGTGCCTTAAATCATACTTGCCCCGAATTGCTTACGTGAAGGGCTACGTTACTTGATCCAAGCTGTGCCATCAGAGCAGGTCCACGTGTCCTAAGGGAGCCGATGTCCCTGGGTGAGTTGGTCCAGGGCTGGAGAAGACGCTCACCAGCCACTCCAGCCCACCTGCAGTAAAGCAGCAAGGCCTGTGGGACACACAGTTTTGCTGGGGTAAGGGCCGGCTACAAGACTGCCTGGAGCAAGATTACCTGCAGCAAGAGGGAAGACACCCGAGGAATCAAACACCATCTCCCTGCAGGCAATGGGGACACATTTCATTAATCACGACCTTCCTGGGTGCTCCCTCTCCTCTGCCTGTGCCCCAGCTCCTCTGCTGAGTGCCACACACTCCCACGCTGCTGAAGTGCTAGAGCCTGTGTCGGGTAGCTGCTGCAGCTGACAGATGTTTTCAAACTCCTGTTGTCTGCACAGCTTCTTTTTGCATACCCATCTGTGCTCCCTGATAGAAAGTTATTCTACCTCAGGATTGCAAAATTAACCTGATTTTTTTTTTTTTTTAATCTGGTAGCACTCGGAGATTTTCAGTGATAGCTATTGTAGCGGCCACTTTAAACTGACCCAAACAACTTATTTACGAATCACTGTTTGCAACATAGATTTTTTCATAGCTTTGGTGCAGGAGTAGGCCAAGTTCCTAGAACGAATGAAGTTCCTCCAGGAACGAAAATGCTCCTGTATCTAAATTTTCCATTCTTTACCTGAGGATCACTAGGCTTCCAATCCCTCTATTCCAGGAAGGCCTCCCAAAATGCTGGCCATGGTGGGAGAAGCATTTAGTCTGAAACCAGTTGGACGCTAATCTCGGATTTTGTCTACAGAAGTGCTTTACATATGGGGAAAGCTACCCCTGGAGGGGAGGGCAGAGAAGGAGGCCAGCTCTACATTCCCAGCCTGAGCAACTCGAAGGTATCTCAGGGTGAGCACGGGCTGCTGCCGAGCAGCGGCGCGGGCAGCCTTGGGGACAAACGCTGCGCCCCGCGGAGCGGCCGCGCGCTCGGCCATGTGCTCCCCTCCTCGGCGGGCCCGCCTGCCCTTGCAGCGGCACCGGGAGCTCCGGGCACCTCGTCTCCGTGATGCTGCTTTGCCCGGGGCAGCTGGAGAGCAGGATGCCGGGGCGGCCGCCTGCCAGCAGCGGAGCCGGGGGCATCCCCAGCCACCAGCAGCGCAGCGCAAATGAGGACCAGGGTAATGATTTTGCTGGTACTAACCTCGGTTCAGTGCTGATATAATCAGCAGGGAGAAGGAGGCAGGCTGGCCTTTTAAACCACACCTTGAAGGAAATCGCAGGGAGAAGCCCAGGAGCAGCTTTCTGGCTCTAAAACATGAAGCACAGCTCCTCCACGTAGCAGTGACCTGCTCCATTTCAGCAGGGCAGCGCACAAGCTTGCAACTTAAAAAGGCTAATCAAAGTATTAATTAAGCACTGCCTAACGACGGCAAGCCTTTCTGCGCCCCAACTGCTCATAAATTAATTCTGATTGTGTAACAATTAAAAGTGTTTTCCCATTTCCAATGAACTGAACCGTAACTGAAGCTATTGCAAATAAACCTAAAAGACAGATGATAAAGATGGTAATAAGCATATTGCCACTGCGTCCTGGATAGTCACCAGCTCTTCCCGGCGAATATCATCTTTCACAACAACAACAAAGGATAAGAGCACAAGGCCATTTCATGCAGTCATCAAAACAAAATGCCTTGAATATTATATTTCATACTAAATACATTACCCTGGCAGTTTGACACTCAACATTTCAATAGATATTGCGTCTCTCTCAACATTCATGCTGAATTTCCGCAGATGGACTTTTAAGTATCAATGGAAGATTACTTTACTTGTCACACTAAAAAGATTTTAAACGGCGGCTGCACACACTTCATTTTTAATTTTTTTTAAAGGGAAACGAAACATGAATTCAGGGACACAGCGACAACGAAAGGTCAGACGCTGCAGTCCTTTGTGTGTAGTGCTCCTGCAATAGCTAAGCTGTTTCCTGCTCCTGGCTTGCCCAATAAAGGGTTGGAAGCATTTGGTAAAGCTAAGCCAAACGGAGTTGCTAAGTCTCACCAATCTGTTTTGAATCTTCAGAATATTTTTGTATTTATTTATTCTAACTGTGCGGGTTCCTGGAGACATGTAAATGCACAAGAATTTCAATTTTCGCTGCAAAAAACAAGCAAGTAACCACCAAGAAAAAAAATAACCCACTAAGTTTCTGGACCTCATGCAAACATGAATGTTGCAGGATCACCAAATAGAAAAGGGGGAAAAAAAAAAAAAAAAAAGGAGAACAGCAATATATTAGTCTATGAAGTCATGAGGATTTTGAGGTATTGCTCCAGAATTCTGGAAACTGGAAAGCTATCAATGTTGAATTAAAAAAAAAAAAAAGTATTCCGTGTATGTTGGTCACTGTTGGTCACAGGAGCCTTTTGCACCTGATCCACACGTCCCATGTTCAAGTGACCGTGGACCAGGTCAGACCCCTGCGGCGATTCCTCCTCACGCGCCGATCTCCACGCAAGCGTCGTCTCATCCGCGATAGGCTTGGACGGGCCATCGCTACGATACCCAACAGCAATTAAGCAATTAATTTCCTGGAAGCCACTGCGATTCTAGAAATTTAAATTTAATTTTTTTTCCCGTTGTGGGAAGGGGAGGGTGTTTGCTCACTGCGAACAAGTTTCATTACTCACACAGCAAATCTGCCAGTGGATGATGCTGGAATGGATTGTCACCTTTCCCTATCCATTTTGTAAAGATATTGCTTTCTTTCCCGACTGCAAGCATCACTTCTAACTGGATTTTGAATTATAATGTGAACTTTACAAAATTATTGGTGCTATTCATATCGCTAGTTAGATTCTACTGAATGGCAATATTTTCTGCCCTTCCCCAAACCAGCACCTCCTAGGATTTTATATACCATGGACCGGCAGAAATTGAACATTTCTAAGTAACGTAAAATATTACACTGAGTGGTATAAACAAGGAATAAAACATTTTTATACTTCTCCTTAAACTTATTTGCTTTTTGAAAATATTTACGTGGCGTAGAAGACGCAAGCTTATTGAGAAATATGGCCAGTTCTTCTTCTTTAATTGAAACATTTATGCTTTTTGTTCCGCTGGCAAAAAGCAACAAACAGTAATAACGCCAGCCAAATGCACAAGAAACTTATAGATATGATTGTGCAACAGCATCGCCCTAATGCTTTCATTTAATTACCCTGAAACGCATTCTATTTAATATTCATTACTCAAAAGCCAATTTGAAAGAGAAAGAGGTGAAGGGACTTATTCAGAAAGACGGACTGTCATTCACGGCAATAGTTATCTAATATACAGAAGTTAATAAAGCAGATTAATCTACAAGTCCCTTTAAGCCATCACTGAGTTTAGAACAACTGCCTCTTTGACCTCTCACCCTCCCGCCGCGCACCAGTAGCAGGTGCCAGCTGCACGGAAATTACGGCCGCGGCGTTTCGGCGCAAAGTCTTTTCTTACTTTGCTTCTGACCAGCAGCTGACCCGGTAGGAGCGATTGTTCCATGCGCTGGCCTAAAGGCTACATAAACCAGGGACGGATAAACAAAAGCGAACACGCGGCAGCTGCCTAGCCCGAGGGGGCACATCCAACACTGCCACCCCCAGCAGTTTGTGCGCCGAGCTGAACTGCAGGTTTTTTTGTTCCAGGCGCTCATCGCGGACAATACTTGTTACTTCGCGGAACGAAAGTTCCCTCTGCAGCGCGGGGACGGTCTGCGTAGAGGCTATTGCGGCTTCCATGATTAAGAGGAGGTTCCCAATCTGATTTAGCGCCATTATTAAGAGCGTGAAAGCTTCGCATACATCGCTAATGATGATGTATTTTAACACTAAAAGTCTTCAAATCCAATTACACGATTCACATGACAACGAAGAGCAACTTGGCTTTAAACAAAGCAGCATCAGAAAAGACACTAAGCTCATTAATATTTTTTGATTTCTTAATTGACAACACTTACGTAGCAAGAGCTGCACGTTTAGCAATATACTCAAGACTTTGATTGCTGCTGCTTTTATATGTGTGCAGTCAGCAGTGTGCATGAAAGAAAAGCAACCTTATTTTTCATTAAGATAAGATGGTTTTGACATAGTTATTTTGCTGATACAAATTACACAACCACAAAAACAATCAGAGTAATGATTAAATGTAGTTATGTACATGGGAGACTACTAGTGCAAATGTTAACGTATTTAAATGGGTTCCCTTCATTAAAAAAATTATATATGATATTAAACCATCAATCATATCGAAACACTAGAGTCTAAACGTATTGTCACCGGTTAAAATAAATGGCTTGGAGACTGAATTTTGGCTCACTCAATATGCTGCCTGTTCTGTTGCTTAGCCACCCAAATCTCTGCTGGCCTGGGCTACATCTGGTGCGCCTCCACCCCCTTCAATTAATCCGGAAAGTTATGATAGTGCTGGATAACGTCTCTAAATTGCGCTCAGAGGTTGCAAACGGAACGAAGCGCCGAGCGCGGGGCAGGACCCGCGGCGCGTGGGACCTGTCACGGCGCGGGGCCCACGCGGCCGCCGCCAGGGGGCGCCGCGCTCCCCGTGAGGCAGCGCGCGGGACGCTGAGGTAACGCGGCCGCCAGCGCCTCCTCCCGCGGCGGCCGCCCGAGCGCCGGCCCCGCACGTAACCTTAGACGTGGTGGAGAGCGGGCGGAATCGATTTTCCGCTCAGTGCTCCGCTCCCCTCTGAATAATTATCAATTTTACTGCCTCATAAAGGGGAGAGTCAAAATCCCGAATCAATGGGGAGAGCGCGTGGGGGTCAGTGCAGTGTGACCCCGGGACATGATGGCAGGTGACATCAGAGCACTTGGGACGCGGCCACCACTGCTAATGCAAATCGTAGTTATGCTGACTGCTGCAGACCGACCATTAATATTTAAAAGAGTATGTGAAAGCCTGCATTCAAAATAAATATAATATATGCTGCAGAGTATGCAGTTAATAAAGACGGATCACTGCTTAGTCACACACAGTAAATTGAAAGATTACTGCGTATTAACAGAAAAAATATTATGTTAAGGATGTTGCAAATGCAATGAAGTCCGGAGTCCAGGTTGCTGCTCTGTCCTTTACATCCAAGCCCTTGCACGTGGGCTGCCATACTGAGTAACTTCCCATAACCAAACACGGACTTCTCTCCTAGTTTCCACAAAACTCCTATTAGACACGTAAAACATGAGTACAGTGACAAGGAAATTACCTCACTTTCGGGTAATGATGTCACTAATAAACATTATTGATGTTCTCACAGTATGCCTTACGCTGGCAGAAATATATTAGTTACCCTTAGTTACTTTTTACCCTCAATGAGAATAGTAAACAACGGCAGTTAATAACTATGATGTCTGTAACGTGTCACTTTTTCTACAAATGACAGCACATCTATTAGGAAAACACAAAGATATCAAAATGCAGATGGCTATTGTGGATAACTGCGTTTTTGTTAACCCTTCCAGACTTGCAAAACATGTATTGTAAAAAGGTGACTTTGGAATGCTATCAAGAATCCAGGGATTCTTGTATATGTGCATGTTTTAATAGTTTAATGCACATGTTTAAATAGTTTAGTACAATTTGAACAGAATGTGACAAGAGTAAATTTGGAGATATGCAACTGTTAATATCTTGATCTCACCATAATGCATTTAGGCTACAATAAGCCGGAAAGAGCTGGGAAGCTGGTCGTGCTGTGGCAACTACTTCCTTCTCAGAAGCGCTAAATTGACTTTCTATTGTATTCACCTTTAGCTGAAAAATCCAACTCTGAGTCACCTATTATAAAATGACATACTCAAACTCAATAACACAGTCATTTAACTTACACATTTAACTATCAAAATGTGTGGTTCAATGCCATAAATTCATCTTTGCCCTCCTAAAACATTTTGGATAACTGAAATGTATTGGTGATCTTGCATACCTTATTTTATGAACAAAAATGATAAACAAGCAAGCTTTAAGACAGGAGCATATAGCATGCAGCTTTTGTGCATGACAGAAAATACCTTCCATCTTTAGCTGTCATGACAACACAGTTGAAGCTGGTCAGGGTTGCTTACCAACTTATGGAGGTTAGTTCTGTTACTAAATGGCCAATATGACCCTAGCATTCAATACTATTAGAAAAGAAAAAGAAAAATCCAGAAATTTAATGATTCACCTGCTGTAATACTTCAGGGTTCTGCTGCATGAAGTGAAGCAATCTTTGTCCATCTTGTGAAACTGCTCTACACCTTAGAGTCTTCTTGCCTTCTTTAGCTATGTGCTTGAAGAGGTAGGTAACGATGTAGTCTAAACTAGCGCAACAGCTGGAGGAGACAATTGTATCTGCATTAAAAAAAAAGAAGTTTTTAAATTGTTTCCACAAAATAAAAATTCATAATGATATTTTGCAGTACTCAGAGATTAACTTTAGCAATCTTTCTGACCACAGGCTGATACATCAGCAAGACTTTCTGATGGAGGAAGTGGCCAGCTCTGAAGACTTTTTTTTATACACAGTGGTGTCAATCCTTCACTTTATGAGTGCCTGGATACCTCCACCTACTAAAAGCCTGACGAATTTTTGCGGGATCCTGTACGAGCAGAGCCGCTCCACTGCACACTGAGAAGTGCACAGTGTGATTTTATGGTGTTCAGTTTTGCATTCAGAAGACTCCAGATGCCTGAAAACTAAAATTCTGTTTTTATCTCCCTACCGAAGTGCCATGGTTAAACCGGAAGGTTTACTGTTAAGGTTTCTATCAAGTAGCATTTCATAATGCTTCCCTGCCCCATGTAGCTTATAATCGGCATGTCTAATAGTAAACCATGAACCAAGGCTGTGAAAGCCAATAAAAAGGTGATCACAGAACAGATAGTTGTTTTATTTAACAACTAATAACTCAAGTACATTAAAATATATTACGTACATCTGGCAACCTAGCACTGGTCACTGGCTACTATTTCATAGATGTCCCCGAAACGGAAATTCACAACAGCAAAGGATACTGCTGGAAAGTAGAAGCAAAAGCCACTTCATATCTTTACTTACTGTTTCTATAAGTAAGGGAGATTAAAAGCTTAAACCTATTTGCAGAGTAAATGTGTCTGCCTGATTTATGTAAGTTATTTTGTTGCTAGGTGGTGCCTGCTGTGCCGCTGCTGTGAAAGAGGATTCTCTTCACTTATATGCATCAGTGTGATGAGGATAATAGTGTGTTGGTCCTTGCTGCTCACACACTCTCCTTTTCTCTTCCTCTCGAAAATAGGAGCGCAGCCCTTCCCCCTTGCCAGCTGCTGCTTCCTTCTGGCCTGACACCTGAGAGACTTCTGGAACTGGGAACAGCGGCTGCAACTGGAACATTTGCAACCGGGATGCTGTGACTCCCGTTCTGCAGTTTTGGTTGGAGACGTTTTTCAAGAGCTGCTGGCCCAGGCGAAGCTCTGCGTGTGCGTTCACTGCTCTGCTTCGTCGCGTGCGCGGTTTAGCTAACCGAGATTCGCTGCAAAAGTAAATGCCACATCCAGACGACAGCAGCTTCTAACCCGCTTCCACTGACTTCAGCTACAACTTCTCCAGGCCCTTTATAGTTCACAGTATTTATCTTAGATGGGCCACTGGAGTAAGAGATGTGTGGGGGTTGCAAAAGGAATTAAACTGTTAAAATGCTCATTTTGAGGGAAAAGGGATTAGAAGGATCCAATTAAATGTACCTTGAATTCTTTAAACTATGCTAATTTGGAGGCCTGCCAACCTTGCAGTGTTCATTTAAACACATCCCTCTAGACACTGAAGTATTTTGATCTGTGTCTGCTTAACTCCTTAAGCTCTGTGCTGACACTGTTAACTCTTCGCCACCTAAAAACTGTTTTTTTTTCTAAGAACATTTTGAAATGAATACTGAGAAAACATTTGCAGGGAAGGCAGCTACAAATGGACTCCTCGGATTTGATTCTCCAAAGCATCCATCTGATTTATAGCAGGAGGTTCAAGGCATCTTACTGCTCACAGGAGCGAGCCAGGGTGTTTTCACTCTGCCTCTACTGGGCCAAAGGACTTCCTAAAACTGAATTCACCAGAGCAGGACCTTAGAAAACGCTGCCTGCACCAGGCTGAGCTCGAAGTTACGGTTCTTGCCAGAGCAGACGGCAGGATCCGGCACTCATTGCGCTCTCAACTAAGAGTCCTGCATATAAACTAGAAATGCAATTCATGGTGGAATTGAATCACCATCAATAACAACAAGTGAGATATTTGAAAATACATATTTCATAGGAGGGCTCTGCTGTATTTCTAAACCACTGCTTAACTCTATTTCTTTTTAAATTGAATAATACAAAGTAAATCACTATCATCAGTTTACAAAACAGCAGTAGTTCTAAACATGCTGATACTGTACAAGTAGATATTTTACATTCGACAGTAAGTGATTTTAGCAGGACAGCAGACAGGTCTATGCTATCATTTGCTCATGAGAATCTGATATGAGTGTTAAGAGCTACTTAAATTTGCCCATAACTATATATCAAATATGCTTCTCTATGCTCATTTTTCCTTTTGATTGCAAGGATATAACAGACAGGGAGCGTCAAGCAAACTCCCTTGAATGACTCTTCTGGGCATGTGGAACCTTGCGGTGGAGCACAACAGCTTCTCACTAAATCTTAATGAGACAAGCCAGGCAACCAAATAAATAGAATAAACAAGTGAAACAAGGAGCTACCAATTCAGGGCTGTAGAGAGAGAAGAAATGGATGGAAAAGACAGAATAGAGACAGAGCAATAAAAACACAGAGATGAAAGCCTGGATAATCAGGAAAAGATGCGATCAATGCAAGTGTCTTGTTTCCAGTCAAATCTTATTATCTAGGAGCTAATTTGGGGGGTTTTAAGCAAGCAGGCTGCAGTCACTGAAGGTGCCAGTGGTAGCGACGTGTGTGTCAGCAGTGATAGCTCAGTACAACTTTTTTTACTTATCTGTGTAGTTTTGTCTCATGTAGTTAATCCTAATCAGCTATTAGGTCAAGTAACTGAATGTTGAGTATGACTGTTGCATTATCCAAAAAAACAGTCAACAAAAATAATTGGAGGACACTTTTCGGTCTTAATATGACAACAGCATGCTGAAGGGGGATTGGTTTTGAGCAGTTTGGTGACATTACTGAATCGCTGCAAATTAAAAGATTTTGGGCTGTTTTTCACATAAAGGTGAGGGGAGAGAGTGAAGTGGTATTTTCCCTGTCCATCCATTTCTTGCAGCTCAGTACCAGTATTATTTGCTTTTGAGACTAAACCTGGAAAGCAGATGGATTTGGCAATTTAACATCTAAATTAGGCAGCGAGATGGAAAGAATTGTTTTACTTTTCCCTCAATGAATAGCATACTATACTATTAATCATAGGAGAATTAGAAAAGCTTCACAGAGATTAGTGACAACTTGCCAGGCAGACCACATTAAAAGGCTCTGATCCACTGAGTCAGCTGTGAAAAAGCCAGGTAAACACTTTAGAAGAGAACTGAGTGTTTATCCTCACAAGAAAAGCTTACAGGAGGCCTTCCATTATAGCTGATTTACTGCTAGGGGCTTCTTAAGGAATACATACTATTTTGCAGGATTTAGAAAATGTGGAATCAAGCAAGAGATTTAGTGAGAAACAGATGCATCTCCCTTAGAAATAAGGATTTGGGGAATGTTTAGCCTATAGGTGATCACGATGAGAGCCTCAAAGGTTTTACGTACATAAAGGGCATAGGAGAAAGTCAAACATTTTTTTTCTTCCCATGAAAACGTAGTGCTTGGTTGATATGTAGTTTCCTAAACAAGGCTAGCTATTTCAAACGTGTTTCTGGAGAAAAAAAAAAAAAAAAAAAGATGCATATGTTTTTATCAGTTTAAAAGTCCCCCTGAGCTGGTTTGCAGCCCTGATCCTACTATTTGGACCCTACTATTTATTTATTTATTTTGGTGGCATTGATACAATTCAGTGAACAAAAAGCTATACTGGGTTACACTTGCCCACTTACCAAGGGCATAGGGATATACATGACAAATTAACTCAAGAAAAAGACATATTTATTTCACTGAGTCAGAAATGCCCCAGATACCAAGATTTTCAAAGGAATCAAAGTTTTAGAAGTATAAATCTTAAGAAAATGGTGGTGGTGACAGCTAACTAACTCCCAAGATGATGGTATAATCTATATTAAGAGCTCCAAACTCAACATGTAATTCATCTGGACAAGTCATTGTAAGAGTGTGGAAAACCATTCACTACACAAATAAAACTTCTTGAATCCATAGCATGAATTTAATGTCTTGCATGGATATCACGTATCAAAAATTCAGATGACATTAAAGAAAAAAGTGTTAAACACTTGGTTTTAGTCTCCTACAACATTTGTATTTGTTTTAGGTGATGTAAGGATTATTAAGCAAAAGTGAGTTGGAAGAGTTGAAGAATATCAGGAGTACAAATTGGTGGAAGTTTTTAAGAAAACATCTGTATACCTCAAAATTAATATTTCATGATGAAACTCCCAAGCACCTAAACCACAGAATTTTTAAACAACAATTTGAACTACCTATTTTTCTTACTCCTCCCACTTCCTGGAGTGAGAGGGGAAACACCTTCTGAGTGAAAAGACCCACCTAGCATGAACGTGGAATGTGTATATAGCTTTTACATTTTCTTCTCTTTTGCATGAATCCAAATAGGCTTTCAAAGAGGTTTTTAAAGTTGGTACGTTAGTGAATTATTAAAATGAATAGAGCCAATATCTCAAGTGGAAGAGATGTAATGTGGAATAATAACTGATGATGAACACAGCCTGCTAAACTGGTAGCTGTCAATCAAGCCGTCCTTCAGTGCAATAAATTCATTTGCAAATCATCAACAGGCAGACTCACAGCAGAACCATCCTAGCAGCAGAAATTGCTGCACCATCATTATATATGACAAAGCACTCAAAATATTTGGGGGAAGATGGATTTCAGCATTATATAATAAAATGACCTGAATACTTCTTTACTACTGTTGCTTAGCTATTCAATTCCCATTTTCTCTCCAGGAATGGCTTCCCTCCTGCAGCAGAAACTGCTGAATGTGTTTAACACGGCGAACGCCTTGCGAGGCTCGGCGCATCCGTGCATTCCTCTGGGGCTGGACTGACACTTGGCGGTAATGAGAAACACTAGCTATTACGGAGAAACATCCATACACACGACTGTTAGACATTCCCATTTTTCTCTTAATACACCACCCTAATCAGTGAAGACTACTGTAAGGTTTTAGGCAGCTTTCCGAACAGAAAAATTTATAAATGCAGGATATTCTTACGTGATCAAAATGTAGCTCGTTTATTTTCCTTTCCCCAAATGCCCTGTCTCCTTCTTCAGATCCTAAATGGATTTTAACTACCCACTCCCCAAATAAATTTTTTTAGACAGCAATCTGGTAAAAAGAGTACATTAAAGAGTGCAAAGGAATTAAATGATCTGCAATCAGACTGGAATCTTTTCACCATTATTCAAAGTATGTTTTTCTTACACTGATTCCACTTGAAAGTGGGATTACATTCGGGAAGTAATAAATAATTTTAAAAAATCAAGTTTCTCTTTTCTGTTGATTGAGATATCTTAAAATTTCTCAAATCATACCATACCTGTGCAAAACAAGCACTATTGACACAACAGCTATGCAAATCAAATGAAAACAACACCCCATTGATTCCTGTTCGCATGCTAACGCATTTTACTTCTGTTTGAACTTGGCTGAAAAATCTCTCCACTCACTTTTGGAGCTACAAAGAAATTTTAAGCACCTATTTATTGAATTTGTTCTTTAGCTGAGTTTTACTAATTCTTACCTAGTGCAGTTAGTCCTTCAGATATTGAAGTGAGGATATAGATTAGGACATGGGGCTCTAGGCTGGTAATGAAACTCATGTGATCTTGGGTCAGGCACTCCAAAAGCGGGTAGTAGGCCTGGCTTAGTTTTCGATATTGCTGAAAAACAAAGTATACATTGATAGTAAATATGGTCATTAACAACATTAACAGCTGATAGGAAAATATATTTTATATATCCCTTTACTGTGTTATCAATTCTAATTTAGTCATTGAATCAAGACCTTTTTATAGACAAAATGTTTTCTACTTTTCAGATTTACCATAGAATATAAGCTCATTATTAGCCCAAAATACAGCTTTTGTAATACAGTAACGGTATCACCTGCTGCGCAGCTCTCAGTCTAGCAAACACGACCGTGATCAGGGCGGCAGCTGGGAGCCACCTCGGCAGGAAACCTTGGAGATTTAGCACAGATTTCCCCAAGGCATCTCCTAGATGCACTTTTGTGCTTCCACTCGCTGACTTCCCAAAAGGCTCCGGGCAGGCAAAGGCATCTGCCTGAACCCCGTGGCACAATCAGCATCTTAATGACCAGTATTCAAGGCATTTATTTTTGGAATTGCTAGGAAAGTGCCAAATATGTATATTTTATTATACAGCCAATACACTAATTTGGTCTGAGAGCAGCTTTGTTGGTTCTAAGGACTGCCTTTTTTTGTGGCACGTACAAATCTGCGTATTAACAATCTAACTACCTGTCTGGTCCCTTACTGCGAGAAAACAGCAGTTCTGAACAAAAACAGCATCAAGAAAGCGTCACAGATCAAATTAAGGCAGAGAGCACACAAGATTTGCTGCCTTCTCACAGAGGAGTGAAAACATGGTGTCAAGGCAACAAAATAGTGTTTTAATGCTGCAGAAAATCTTGTAGAAATTTAAAAATTTGTAGAAAACACTGTTACAATTTACATATTGGAGCTAATTACAGAGCAGCTCAATCTGTTGCAATGTTTTTACAGTGCATCCAGGTAATTTAAATAGGTGTAGAAATGTAAAAAGGAACAGAATTTGGCTTTTCTCCTTTTCAAGACAAGCTTCCCGAAAATTCTGGAAAAGCTGTTGCCTTAGATGCAGTTTTATCATACCTGCATTTTAGCTGTCACTATACAAATAAATTCAAGTAATTGGACTGAAAGCTGTGTTTGAGCTGTTCTAGATCCCTCTGTCTCATTATAACAATACAAAGCCTGTGGTGGTGTTATTTCATATTTCACATAAAGACTCCCAAGATGAGTAATTGCTTACTAGCAAGTCACTGTGGGATACTGAAAGCAGCATTTTGACAAAGGCCTGAAGTACATTGTCAAAGTGGTTGTCCCCGTACAACTTGAAGACGCCAAAGCTGACATAATTTCCACATAAGGCAGATTTGAGTGCAGAGTAACAGATGGAAATGCCCTTGAGTTTCAACGGATAAACCTGATCTTTTGACAAAGTCCCAAGAGAGAGGATCTGATTACCTGTTTTCATAAAAAGAAAGAAAAGAAAGAAAGAAAGAAACTTATATAAGCACCCAGAAATCTACAGTACTTCCATTGCACTATCTATATTCATTTTTTATTTGTCTTTACTTTCATAAGTACTTGCAAGAAAATTTGTTTCTGCTATTGATGTAAAAGATAGGTTAAGTAGGCATGACTAGAGCTTTAAAGCAACCAAAGAATTAGAATGCAAAATAAAAGACAAGCTCTGGAATTTCCATTATTGACTCCCGAATTCCTTAATCTGAACAGTTGCAACACATGGTTTTATAGTTTTGCATTCTGCAGCATAGCCTGGTTTTGTCCATTACCGTGGAGGTCTCTCGGGATGGTTGCTGATGTATACGCACACTTAATATATCCCTCAGAAAACAAATACGACCATTACAAAAGCCTCTATTTTACCAGCCACAGATGGGAATAACTTTAATTAAACTCCATGCTTATAATTGAAAAAAATTGAGCTACCTGTAAATATTTGCTGTTGCTATTAACAGGCAATAGTGACTTTTGGCTCCGCTGCGTGGCAGCACCGCTGATCCCTCCGCAATCTTCCCTACCAGCCTAACTATTCATAAGGCCTCATGACCAAGTTTTCTAAGTAGCTTGTAATAATTTAATGCTCATCTTCACAACACTCCAGAGTTTGCCTTCATGACTAAAACATGTTTTTATAACCTGAAGCAATTAATGAAAGTGAGCTAAAATGGTAGAAATGAACACAGCGAAGACTAAGCACTTGAGTTCTACCATGGGGCCGCCTCATTAGGTCAACCCCAACTGAAGCCAAGTGCCTGCTCGTACATTCTGCTACTACTCAGCAGTAGCTCATGTTCGTTAACTAGATAAAAACAGCACATAACCTTGGATTTTTCAAGTATTCTTACCAATAAAAGCACATGTTTACAGATCATATGTTCAGCTCACCTGCTTTGGTATCTGTTTTAGTTGTTGCGACTATTATAGGACACCTTGACCCAAAGAGTGAAAAGCAAGTGGGACTGTTTACTGTTTATAACCCCAAACTCTGCCAGCTGTGAAGGGCAGTTAGGAGAAATTTTTCTTCTATAACAGGCTGTTCAAATAAGTCCTTAAAACCTTGCCTGAGATGGCCTAGAAATCACTGTGGTGAGTTTGGGAACTGAATCCTATCCTCTCAGAGACCACAGGAAAACAGTCGAAACAGTGATTCCCGATTTTTCCCTTACATGGTTGGCTACTGAACAGCAATGTGGAGACCTCAGCAGTTTATACTAGCATCCGTTCGAAAATAATGTTTGGAGTAATAAAAGCGAAATGTCATCTAATACATACTAATGTCTGATACAAAACTCTGTCCTCACACAGCTCTCCTTTCCACCCATGCAAATTCCCATCTGCAGAACATATACCAGCCTTACCTTCAATTCTTTTTGCTTCAGGTTACATATTATCAATAAGGAAGAATTTACATTTTTCACTTTGAATAAACAACACAGAAAGCCTTGTTTCTAAACATTGAACACATATTACCCTTTTGGTAGAGTTTAATGTAATAATATAAAGAGAAGGATAGTTACCATTTAAAATATTAATGTACTTCAACACTTTTGCCCAACACAAGGGAGCATATCTGGCAGATTGTAAAGGAAGAATAGACAGGCATAATAGATAGATCAGGAGTCCAGTCAGGAAACTACTTAGAAGCAGGAATTGAGGCCTGCAAGAAGTGGGAAGAGAGCTTCACTAGAACTACAGAAGACAGGAGAACTTCCTACCGTCCTCGTTAGGTAGGAAGGATGCTCATTTATGACCAAACTTGACTTCTTGATATAACATTTTTTAATCTTTCTGAATGAACTTTTTTTGGTTTCCTCAGCTAATAAATCATCAGTTGAAAAGCTCTACTCTACTAACACAAATACCAATACAAATATCTGCCAGGCAAGGCAATGTCCTAGGCCCAGGGCAAGGAGCACCTTGAGGTGGATGACTGAGCTCTCCCAGGGCGACACCAGAGGCTCTGAGCTCCTTGAAGTGCTCCAGGAAACATGCGACAACAGATGGAAAGAGCTCAGGAGTTGTCCATGCAGCAATTAGCTACTTAATATGGAATTAGTTGGAAACCAATGGGAGAAAAAGAATGTTGAGGAATGGTGAAAGAAACTAAGAAACCTTAGCCTGGGAACACAAGGCCTAGGATGTAGACACTAGGGCAGCTCTGCCATCATTTTTATTATTCCAGGGAAACAAACCCTCAAAACTCTAAAACTAAAGCTTAAAATCCATTTATCAACATACCACATTCAATACAGGAAGGCACAAACCCCGCTCCCTCACTCTGCTTCACCCTGGGCAGGGGGATGGCAGAGGAGATCGGCCTGGCCTTCCAGTGGAAACCCAGAGCTGAAAATGGGATTAGTACAAGATAAAAAACTGTTTTTTTTTTTTTTTTTTTTTTTTAAAGTGGATAGTGTCCACAGAGGACTCTTCTGCCTTGGCGGGCTCATTTTAAAAGGGCCTAGGAGTAGGAACAGCTGATTTCAAATCTTCAGCAGAGGTGAAAGACCTTGTGGTCCCTGTTACCAGTGCCCCAAGCCATCACCTATGATTCATTAGCTCTAACGCTACAACAAAGACCAAAGCTTTAACGTTAGTTATTGAAAAAAAAATATGAACTATGGTGCTATGCCTCACTAGATAAAAAAAGGGATCTAGTTGTAACATTTAGCAGAAGCTCCAGGGGAATATTTTCACACACCACAGATACTACTGAACATAAACTAATTTTGAGATATTTGGAAACAGGTCAAGAAAAGCTCCTCAGCCATGAAGGTTCTTCTTACATTTATAACACTTGTAGTTGAGGACCAAAATACCCTTTTATTCACTTCTGTTGCTAGAAGAAACAATTTAAGAAATGAAATCAGTGTAATAATGACCTTTTGCTTGCAGAATTTAAAAATTGTATTCCAAATTCATAGCTGTCGTTAAAATGAAAAGTCTGTAGAGACTAATCAGGGAAGTTTGGTGTCACTACAGAGTATTAAAACTAAAATAATAAAATCCACCACACACCAAATTCTTAATGCGTTCTGCAAAGCACATTCCCTTCCGCCTCAAGCACACAGGAGCACGTCAAGATGGACACCTGCCCTTTCCCTGCCTTTCCAATGGCTGCTACAACAGCAACCATCAGACAAATATCACTGCCTTACGGCTGAGCTTCAGCTCAGCAGGGTCTGTTCTACATCTCAGCCCAATAAGCAGTATTTATAACAACACAACTAATAGGTGTGAATTGGATGGAAGTCAGAAAAGGACTTCGGTGAGCTTAAACAAAGGTTGTGAAAATTCATTGTATTTATAGAGAAAAATGTATATGGCACCTTTTCCTTTTTCATATTTTTTATTATTCACTGCTGCCCCATAAAGGTAGTTTTGAATATACACTTTCCAGGCATTTAAAATGTTAGGGCAGAATAAGGAAGTGGCCATACATTAAAAAAACAAACAAAAATAAAGCAAAAGCAAAACATGAATCAAAGATGAGAGCTAGCTTCATAACTATTTTTTTAAAGCTGCCACAAGAAGAAAAATGTGTGTAAAAATCTTTCAGATCAACACAAAAAGCATGCACAGGGCCAGGATAAATTTGCCAAAAAACCACAGGTTATGAGATCTGAGTCCGTAATGAAGAGCAATATATTGTGGAACAAGGATCGTGAAAGTGAGGAGAGGAGCAGGAACTGCGCGCAGGAACTCTGCTTTTAAGCTAAGTTGCTCATTAAAAACACCTCTTATACAGCAAGAATGATTTTAACCAAAAATCTGAAATCCTCCAAAGTTGCGAGCACTGAATGGATTACCACACTAAGTTTTGAAACACGTGTTTTGGAAGCAATTTAAAGCTCATTAGAAATAATTGTGTCTGGCTACTGAAAAATGCGGTAAAATTTAATCCACATCCAAATGCTACCTGGGCTGCGAGGGCAGGAAATTGTTCTGTGCTACTGCGGCTAACCTCACAGCTGACCCTGAGCAGTAACTGCTCCAACAGCTGAAAGCTGAAGCAAAATTAAAAACTTACATCAAAGTATATCATGACAGAACGTAGATAAATAAAAACAGCATATTGAAAATATTATTTTTATGTCAGTCGCCTATAATGAAAGGGAAGAGGTTTACTAAAACGTAAAGAAAGCACAGAACAAGAAATAGATGGTCCCAGGATGCACGGAAACATCATTCCTATAGAAATGGGAGTCTAAAGACACATAGCAAGGAGGAGCTGTCCATACAGAATTAAAAGGGAAATATACTGGGCAGGAGGCATGGTGGACTCTACTATTCCAAAGCCTCCCATATTTTTTCCCCTCAGATGTTTATTTTTAATCCCTCGCTCTAGCCCTAACAGCCAAGACTCAGACCTTTGGCTGAGCAGCTGCACGGCCGCAGCGAGGATACGGGACCATCTATGGGCTCTCTGCATCCTGTGCTGCGGAATGCACAGCATCCATACGGACACCTTAGTTGGAATTACCTTCCGTGCCCTGTCAACACCAGCAATAAATCAGCCCGAGGTCGGGACACGCTGGTAGGGCCCTGAACACAAGGCAGGATCTGCCAAGCAGAAATAAGCACTCGTGGTCCCATTTTGCACGAGCGCGTCAGTGATACCAAAACCACCTTGACCAGCGTTGCCCAGCTTTAGGAAAAATCACATGTACAGCAGGGATCACTTGTGAACTGTGTTCTGGTGTTGGTGAGAAATCTAAAGCCATCTTGCTTCTGTTACTGATTTCTCATCAGTGTTGGCAGGGCAGAGATTATTTATCAGGTCACATTTTTATTTACCTATAGATTTGCAAATCAAGAAGATTCCAGGTATACTATAACTGTTAAGTCATCACTGGAAATTTTCTTCTTGTTCAGTTTGTTGCCAGTGAAATTGCTGAGAATAGCTAAGTACTTCTTATTACTATTTTTACCATGCTCTATACATCACTACACATGAGAGAGAAGGTAGAACTTGCCCTGCCAGGGCAGCACAAGGAAAGGATGAGACGGGCACTTACACGTCTCCCTTGTCTCCTGCCGCCACGCGGAGGCTTTGTTAGTTCGGGAAGGTAATTGCTCGAGTTGAGATTTCAATCAAATGTACTCTGAGTTTCAGGAGTCTTTCTGAGCTGCTTTGAGGAGCTTGCTGTGAGCTTATGCAAGTCTTGGCTGACGTGGTAAAATAAATAAGCATATGTTTTGTTGCCATTTCTTGACGTTTCCTACAGATCTTCCAGTTTTGCTCTGCTTCAGCCGTAAAATCATGTTTAACGTGTGTCGAGTTTTACTTGAAAAAAAAATTAAGTTTCTAGTTCTTATGGTACAGCACAAAAGTTGCAGTGACCCCTGAGGGACTGGAATGCATATAACTATTCATCCTTTTAACTGGATCACACGATTTTCAGATGGTCGGGTGGAAATATTGCTTCAGAACATAGTTTTATGTTCTTTTATGATAGTCATTTGGTTTACTTGCTTACCTTTTCCAGACCTCTGCCAAGGTTACATATGCTTAAAAGACAAAGATACTTTAAAAGAAGCACAGAATACTAAGGATTAAAGTTTTCCTTATGCCTTCAAAGAGCAATTTAGGTGTTAAGGTTTTGAGAAAAGCATTTGAATTTAACACACATTCAATTGTATGTTCAAAAGATCACATAGAACTAAAGCAATTAATCTTGCAAAGTGGGAATTGGTGCTAAACGCTAAAAACTTTTTAATAGCAGCTACTCACATCTGATTAATTGCAGCATCTTGAAATACTTTTAATGGCCAGTAAAACTTCTCACAGAAGAGAAAACATGGACAATTTTTCCACGTCACACGTAAGTAGTGGAAAGACCACTTCTGTAATCTAGAGCCCTTTCAGAAACTGATGACAGCAGGAATGTATCTTAAAGGTAGGCTAAAAAATGAACACCAACAGCCTCTTCCCAAGCAGGAATCAAGATTCTAAGTAAAGAATTCTCTCAAAAATGAATCAATGGAAAATACACAAACATCAAGTGGAAGCTTTTTTTCCACCTCATCTTTCTTCCACTTTAGTGGCCCTTTCACTTCTTTCTGTGCCTGCATCTTCAAATAGATGCCCCAGATCCTGAAGTGCCTTTCATGAAAAGCTTCGTTTAACGAAGAGGCCAGTAGGATCTAGGCTTCAAAGGCTCCGCAGCTCTATTAGTTTAGCTGTAAATCTTAAGCCTGGGCTGTCTCTGCTCTGTCGGATTTCCTGAAAATGCATAATTAAATTCTAGCATGAGTCAGAAAATGTCAGGTCTTCATGTACAAGAGCTGCCAGTACTTTAGGGCCGACAATTTTCTGAACCTCATTTACACACCATAAAAGCTGCATTAAAGAGCAAAAGGTTTCTTTAAGAAAGTGTTTGTAGACATGAGTTATGAATGAAATACACCGAAGCCAACTATTGCAGCTGACTCAGCAATGCTTAGAAACTGGATGCTGATAACTGAGATGAATGGATGACCAGCGATAAGGAATCTTTTTTATCAGGGCAGAAAGGATGGCAAGGATTGATTGAAAGCAAATAGAAAGAGAAGGAAAAGAACATTTAAATGCAGCAGGACCAGGAAGACAAGGGGACTCTAAGCAACAACACAACTACATATGTATTTTTTAAATGATCAAAAAAAAAATTGCTGCAATGAAGTCTAAACTAAACACGAAGCTGACAGCAGGTAATGTTAGAAACAAAAAGTTAGCCTTACATGCCTTACATGGAAAACTTGACTTTTATTTTTATTTAATCAATAAATTTCCCCAAGAACACAATCAAAAAATGTGGCACCGCACTCCTTGATATACTTGAAAAGTAAACAGAAAAATGATTTTATAAGAAAGAATTCATTGGGTGCAATTTCTTCTGCTATAAGTAAATGCTTTATGTATTCTGCATATATGATTTGCCTGCCCTACAGATGTAATGCAGAATTACATTTGAAACTTTTCATACAGGTAGCAACGTAACATATACAATTTCCAGCTCCCAAATGTTACTTGAATGCAGTAATAACAAATCGGACGCATGAGTTTTCTTTCTTCAAAAGGACACTTATGAGTCATTTATGATTTATGATTCTTCCCATTTGTACAAAGTACAAGTGAAGTCACTCTACAAACACTTAATAATGTTCCTTTCAAAATACTTATAATGCCATATTACAAACGACAAAATTATCTGAAGTCTAATATAAACAGTTGGTGTCAAAAACCTGTTGCAGCTGCACAAATGAGTGGGAGTAGTAAAATGGAGCAACTTATTATAAAAACAGCGCTCTAGGGTAAAACTATTATGGTCCTATTATGTTTTGGAACTGCTTGAATATAATTTGAATACATAAAGTCAACCCACACCTATCAATCGGTAGCCTAAGATCAAGCACTGTGTGCATACGTGTATCTTGGCTGACATGTATTTACAGTTGCTAGAAGACTTGCACATAAGTCAGAAAAATGATACGAGTGACAGTGATACATGAATGAAACCTGCTCTGTGAGTGCAACTGAGCTCCAAAGGTCTGGACCAAACATGCTGTGCACTTTATAAAGGGATGATGCTGCAACACATCACAGTCCTGCTCCGTAGTCCACAAATCCATCAATGCTCACAACTATAGCTAACAGGATTTTTATATCACAAGGCAGGCCAAGAATTACACTGCAGAGAGAATGTTAATGAATACCTACCATACGTACAAATCATTTTACTAGCTTCTCTGAAGAGCAGAATTCCATTTGGAGATGATACATCAAAATTTAAACGCTGAGATCTACAAAATAACAGCAGAAACATTCAGATGGTCATCAAAACAGAAACCCGCAACAAACAAACAAAAACTGTATTTGCTGAATCCAAAGTACAATTACTTGATAAAAGAACTCCAGGTTTCAGTCCAATTAGATGCACACTACAGTTATCTAAATATATTGCCAAAAAACGATCATATGACAAAAGGCAAAATAATTCTAAATGCAGGCGGTGGCTCAAACCATACCTACTGCCCCATGTTGTGAGTGTTGCTACATGGTTCAGAGAAACACCATCGTCCAAGCAGTTAGGCTGTCCTTTCACCTTGCTTCTGTTTTGCTTTTAAAATCAGCTAATCCCCACTGGTTATTCTGCTACATAAAATCTGTGGCCATTATAAGCTAGTTTTCTGAGTGTAAATTGTAACATATGTTTTTTACGAACCTCCAAACCTGAAGAAGACAGTACTGTGTTCTCTCACCTGGTGCATGTATGTTAGCAAAGCCTGCAAGAACCACTGCATTCCCAATTTGGAGAGGTGCCAGAGATCTTGCCAAAGTCTCTGTGGCCTCTTTGCTATGTGTCTATGAGATAAAGAAGCCTAACTCCTAGTTTAGTCCTAAGTGGAAATTATTAACATTATTAAAAGTCAATTTTAAACATAGGTCTTAAGCTTCTAAGTATCTTTAGCAGAACTTACCATTAATTTTTACTTAGAATGAATGGCAAAGGAGTCATCCCTGTGTGTCGTAAATCAGAGTATTGCCTGGCTGACTTAATCGGCTTGTCATGCACTTCTGATCCTAGGTGGGAGTCCTTACACAGCCCCTAGCACAGAGGAGGTACCTCTCTTTGCTGCAAGACCAAGGTCTTGTTGTCTGAATCCCTATTTGCATGGTCATTTACTGCAAACATTGGAGTAAATTGGGGTCTTTATAAATGAGCAAAATCTGCCCTGTAAAACATTTGTGTATTCCATATGCACAAAATGTTAATGTGACTGGCAGAGGCAAAAAAAAACAAAAGCAAAACCAAGAAACAGCACATCCTTTCAATATCAGAGTGGCACAGTGCAGAATCTGATACTCTGTAACATATTTTAACCATGTCAAAGTATATTGTATAATGCATTCCAACCTGTAAAAGCTAACGCAGTACACAACTCATGAAAAAACACCATCCCAGATGATGTTTTCTAAAGGGAACAAAGCAGATTTTCTGAATACCAATAGGTAGAAGAATAACATGAATACAGAAAGTAGCTTGAAGAGCCATCTTTTGCATCAGATTTACTGCTGCAGATCCTCTGCTTTTGTTACTGCTATTAGAGCTCTGTGCTTAGGTTTTAAGACTCTTCTCCTTGAACCAAGTTGCAGCACTGCTTGTGTGCTGCATCATGCATAAAACCAGGTTGAACTATTCCAGTAATTTGTTCTACTTACTGCTGGGATAAAAGACACAATTAACACACACAAAAGAAGTGACAGCAAACCAGTCAACACAAACAAGACGGGAACTCCGAAGGTCTGTGCAGCCTTTCAGGGATTTAGTGATTAAGTGCACATTATACATGCTAGTTTTTCACTGGGAGACAGGTTTAAACTTCATTGCACCAATTCAGCTGTTACTAGAATTAACTAAGCATTTTCCCCCCAAACTTCAAATATTTCACCTTTTTTCTTTTTTTTTTTTTTTGGCCTTTGCAAGTTCAATTGGCAAGACAAAATGAAAAATGATGAAAACATGCTTCTCTGCTGAAAATCCTGAATACTTTGGTCATGAAGGTATCCAGCAGAGAAAGCATTTTAACTACCAATTTTTCATTTCAAATTCCCTCTTTTTCCTTTGGGCAATACAGTAAATATTTCCAAGTGCAATGATAATTTCCCAAAATAAATTGTTCTTTTACTTGTGGTAAAACAGAAATTTCATTCTAACACCTGCAACGTAAAGTATTGATACTACCTCACAGAATCATTCTGAGGCCACTTGAGTGATCCCGCAGAGAAAATTTTAGGTATGGGAGAAGTTACCTACAAGTTGATTAAAAATATTGCTATCTTGGATAACATTCTTTCCTATTTTGGCTAGGAGAAGAAATGAGGAAAAAAAAAACTGTAAAGGGAGTTGCAGCTTTACAGGCTTACGTATATGCTGCTTGGCTTAAGGCAAAGCTTGAATCTGCAACAAGTCTTGAGTGCAGATTATTTTCAGATATTTAAAGTCAGTATTTATCCCTATTTAGAACCTACATTTCCACTATTTTTATTGTAAAATCACAGCACTTGCAAGTGCTCTTGTGATAAATCCTTAACAGTTGATTTTTTCATATTTGTCATTTTTGGTAAAAATAATACGATTACACCGAAAGCTAAGTCTGATTTGTAAATTTTGCTCCAAAATACAAGAGCAAATATCACTCTTAAAGTTAGCAAAGCTGGACATCACAATGATAAGCAAAACAGAAAAAAATGGAGCAGTGCATGTGTACCACTGCACAGCACCTTGTTTATCTAATTTTCACAGGCTTCTTACCTATTTTGCATGAATTCTGCCATCAGCTTCAAGATAGGGGTTGTACATGCAGGCTCACGGTACCACAGTTCAATAGCTCTTTGAAGAACAGACAGATACGCTGGGTATCTTCAATAAAATTAGTTAAAGAATATCCTGATAAAATCAAGTCTTCCAAAACAATAACAACTGATTCTATACCATGCTGCTATATGGCTGGGCCAGACACTGAGCTCTGACAGGTACTAAAATGGGTACAAAATTACTCCCAGTTTAAGAAGTCTGTGCTTAGAACACTAAATCCTTTGCAAATGTTGATGGTTAGGAGGGAAATGGTTAAAACACCATACCTGTAACGAAGGAAAAGGAAATCATTTTGTACCTGCAAAATAACTTACCAGTACATACATATGAAACGCACTCACTTCTTTTTATGAAAGACAGAAGTCACAAAGGGTAATTTTAAAAGGCATTTAAAAGCAACAAGAATTTACATCCTGAGGCCTTAATTTTACTATCATCTCATATGAAAAAAAAAGGGGGAAAAAAAGAGCAAGTAGCAGAATATTTTATACCATTTTTGATTTCATACAAAGCCAACTTCTGATTTTCCTGACATGCTGAAAAGAATGAGTTTGGCTGGATAGGAAGGAAAACTAGTAAAGAGAGGTGAGTTAACAGAGCTTTACAGGCAAATAATTCAACAGCTTTAACCATTGTTAAACAAGAAGTTTTAACAGTTTGCTATAAAATCATCCAGTTAATCGAGTCAAGGGTTTCTGTCAATATTGCATTTGTTTCTCATTTTTAACTTTGCTTGCTGTCACATAATTCTGACTTATTTAACCTCACTACAAAGAGTGGCTATTAGGAAACCGCTATTGCCTATTCAGGCCATAAAGGAAACTATCTGGTATTTTGCAAAGCAGAATACAGTTGAGGCACTTAACACAGGATCTCAAAATAATGTCTGCAATATGTAAGAGCGTGGCCTCTTCTAGGACAAGCAGGCACGCTCCCAGTTCACTACAGCTCTTCTGGTGGAGGCTAAGGCCACGGGCTGGCTGCTGAATGACAGTGCTGCGTGGATGGAGCAGTTTTGGCCATTGCTGTCTTGGGCATCAAAAGATTTGTGCATTTTTGCTGCCAACTGCTTGAAACACTGGGGGGCATAAATTACACACAGCCAAAGCACACTTCTGACATAAAATATACTTTCTGCTTTTCTTTCTCCCTTGCAGGTTCCTTTACACGTTAAATCAGACAAACTAGAATAAATCCAAATGCTGTTTACTTAAAACACCCTGCCAGGTCCACCAGGATCCCTGCCATCTTATAGCCTCACTAATGTCCCTTTCAAAAGAAATGGAACTGACCCCGAGCCTGGCTCACTCACAACCAGGAGACTCCCTGGCCTTCCTAGTAGCCTAACATAAAAAATGGGAACATGTTGGGATGCTGCAAAGCCCTATTTTAGGATTGCATGGACTAGGAAACAATTGCCTTTTCTGACTTCAGAGGAAAGACAAAGTAACCCGCTATGGTTGGCTGTCTTAATTTAAAAATGTAAGCATTGGGTCCATGTTCACTGACAAGCAAAGAGTAGCAAACTAGAGTTTCATAAAAGCTAGGGTCAACAGAAATGTGTTGCCAATTTATTATATTGTAAAAATCCAATCAAGTGCAATAAATTGATTTTTAAAACACAGTATTAGTTTTAAAGTGATTTTAACCACAACCTTCAAGGAAACTGGCTAATGCATGAACTAAACCCAAGAAGTCCGTTTCACCACTCAAGCTGAAAGGAATGCAAAGTGTCTGATGCTGAGGTCTGCATCAGTACAACTGAAAATAACAGGTATTACAAACAGATTATCAAACAGATAGCCTTTTTCATGGGAAAATGCATCCTCCTCTTCTCTTGTGCTTAGGCAACTTCAATCTCTGCAGTTGCCTGCTGGGTTCTTTCAAGTTGCACCTAATCCAGAGTACTTTAAACACATAAACTTTCTATTTTAGTTCTTCAAAACCAAAATAACTTTGAAAAAGTCATCTTGTTGCTGCACATTGTTTTGTTTTGTGAAGAAACATGAAAAAAATTTGGATAAATACATAACAATAATAGTTTGGTGAAGAGATTGCATTGCTTTTTTCTATGAGGAGCAATGCCTGAAGAAATACATACTCAGATAACCAATATTAATGGCAACTTATAAACGACTACTAGACAGACCACACAAGGACAAATTTCTATCAATTTTGCATCAGTATATCTATATGTTTAGATGTCTACATCTAGGCACACAATTTGAACAATTTCCTGGTCTCATGCATACATTGTGTGGTATCTGGCTGAGTCCAACTCCCGGTTATCCTAGTAATTTAATTCTTGCAGCCGATTTTTTTAATTGTAACCTTTCTCTTTTACAGACATCAGAAGTCTTTAAATGCCAACTGGGAAGAAGAGAGGAAAAACCGCCTATGGGTTACTTTTTAAGTAACAAAAGGGTGGCCACTACCCTCTACTTGCAACTGAATCCCCATGGACACACCTGACTGCAAAGGGCCTTAGATTTCAGTCTGACATTAGCACGGCAGAAAACAGATTAAGTGCTCAACATTTTACCCAAGCAGTCTTGGAGTAAACAGCAGAATGAAATATGAGTAGGACGAGGACTGTTAATAAAAACAGATTTTGCTTCTCCTCAAACTGGCGTACGGATTTTTTGAGGTCACACCTGCATGTTCTTCGCTGACCTACAAATTACAGACACCACATTTTATGAATACAAAAGGCGAATAAACTTTCCAAAGCCGTAGTACTGGAATCATCATTGACAGCTTGACATATCAATATTTCAGGAAGAATAAATGACTTTCATATCCAAGGGATTTTTTGATTTGTTTTGTTTGCATGCTTTTTTTCACCTTGCATTAGTGGAATACTTTGGGAAGATGCTATGCTTAACATCTAAAACTGCTTGAAATATTTGGAAATATTTTAATGGAGTTTTTGAGACATCACCTAATACAACTTTAAAACAAATTTTACTATTATTGTAAGTATTTTCTCTTCATCCCTTGCCAGAGGAAAACTATAAATCTTGTCTCAGCTGAATGAACACCATTTATCATATTCATTTTCTTGTCAATACAATTATGAAAAGCCTTTGGCCTTTTTCCAAGGAGCCTGATTTGCTAGAGAAACTCAATTAGTATAAGCAAGCCTGCTACAAAACAGCCCTATTTGGCAATCAAGAGCAGCTTCAGCTTACCTGACAGGTCACCTCTAAACTAAGATCCCAGTATCTCCTCCATAATGGCAAAACAGATTTAAAAAATGGTTAAAAAAAAATCAAAAGCATTTAAAAAATCATTTCTGCTCATTTTTGCCATCTGCTGGACAGAACTTAAATTCCAAACATTTTGATCGGTAAAGGAATAAAGAGGAATCTCTCTCACCTGACAGATTATGGAGTGCAATCTATTATGGCAGAGATTTCAAGACCGCTTGACCAGTTTACCAACATGTTCCTCTACCACTGAGTTAACTATCTTCGCTACAGAATAAACACCATTTCACAGTATTAAAAGCACAGCTTTTTATCCTTTGCCCCTTTGCTTTGGTTGCACATTGAGCAAATGCAAGTTATGGAAATCAGATTTACTTTGGCTAATATTCTGCATTTGTGATTCTCACTATTGAAATTGCAGGGCTTCAAATATTACAAAAGAAAATATTTGAAAAAAACGGCTTTTCTGTGATATAGAAACCATTTTTTTTTTTTTTTTTTTACATTTCAGATGATATATTTGAAGCTACAAAAATAATTATTTTAATCAAGGACATTTAAACAACACAATAAAGCAGTATTTGACCCTCTCTTCTACTCTTTCCCCTCCCATTTATCTTTCTGTCTTTATATATAGTAAATACAAGTTGGGATAATAGCAGCTTATTCCACTATAATGCTTTGGATCAATACCTGGATGAAGCTGGACTCAGCCACATGAGCTGAAATCCACCAAGTAGAAGCTTGCACTTACTCTTTACAGCCAAAGGTGATAGGGAAAGAAATCTTGAATCTGTGAACTGAGAAAACTTCATCTTTGGGTGAATTCATTCTGAGCCAAAATACATTTTCCTGTATTTTTATTCTTAACATAGAACAGTGAAATGCAAAAGTTGGAGGCTGGATAAATTAAAAAAAAATAGTAAGATAGAATTCACAAATAATGAAAAAAAAAATCATCCAGAAAAGGGTCCTAAGGAGTATGTATTCTGGATCCATGCCTAAAAAGCCTCCACGGATGAATCTATTTCTTTCAAATGTGGAGGAGGTCAGTCTCCTATTCCTCCTCCAGTAACTGAGATTTGCAGTTCTGCACAAAAGAGGAGGCATGATACTCCCGCCTTAGTAGGAAAAACAAAGTAAAATGAATTTGAAATGTAAGCAATACCAATCTATTTCCACTATCTAGGCCAAATTAAGTAAGTTTCACACATCTTCCAGGTTTTATTATTAATTTTTATAGAAACATAAGCACAGACAGTATGCTAATAAAGTTAAACGTACCCCAGTGGTGCCTACTAGCAAACGAGATCCTAACTCACAGTGTGATTTCAGTACATCTTTTCTCCAGGCCTCTAAAACTGAAATTAAGTGATACTTCCCACTAATTCTATGGGAAATTAGGACTATGCAAGCTTTCCGTTTTAGACTTTCTTTCTCTCAGCTGCATCAGGCAAATGGAGCCTGTGCTCGTCCAGAACCGCTTAGCTGAAAGGTGCCACCAGACCCAGCGTCTCTTGGCTCCGGGTGGCCTCCCCATCCTCCGTCTGCTCCAGAGACATCACTCGTGAACAGCTCAATTTCATTATGGCCTTCAAATAAGAATATTTTTAAAAGGTTGATTTCTGATGAAGCATGCAAATGTGCTTGTATGTCACCTTTTCTGTCCATAAAGCAAATAAACATACAAATGACAGCTTTGGGAAAATGAAATTATAAAACTGCTATATTCATATTTTTGTCATTAAATGTTCCAGTAGGTTGTTACCTACATAATTCTGTACTGAAAAGAGAGAATGACAGCTACTGCACTTATAAAAATATAAAACATTTCTCTCTGGTACAGAATCATGGTCTTAGAATTTAGACAGTTACTTTCTATTGATGTCAACTTATTAATATCGCAACACCTGCAGTCTTCTTGATCAGCAGAAAATGGGCAGCTCTGAAACAAAATCTAAAGATCTGGATTTTGTTTTCAGAGCTGCCCATTTTCTGCTGATCAAGAAGACTGCAGGTGTTGCGATATTAATAAAGTTGACATAAATAGAAAGTAACTGACTAAATTAAAGACATGATTCATACCAGCGAGACAAAGCTCCCCAGATAGCACTTTTGTTTTTTTTAAAGCACTTTTGATGTTAAACCAAATGTAGGTACATTGTACTTTGAGTTAAAGATGCAGCTTTTTTCTTTTTTGCCTTTTTTTTTTCCTCCTTTCCTTTATTTATTTATTTTTAAATCAAAACGTGCTGGACTCGTGGCTGCGGGGGAAACCATTTGGGTATGTTTCCTAGATCACCAGTGTGACACAACAAAAAAGTGACCTCTCCGCGGTCTTTCCCAGTTAACCGCATGGTTGCCATTGTGCTGTAATTTTAGCTGATTACACATTAGTTCATTTAGCTTTGTTTCCTCTTCCCCACTGTGCCATACTATTAAAGTAATGCCAGGGGCCTGGTGTCCCTCTGTGCACAGAGCTGGTATTGTCACCGCGTAATAAGGATACATCCAGTCGAACAGCATGGTGTAGCTGGTCTTTGTGTTGAGCGCAAAGGCAATCCCTCGAAGGTCTCTCGCCAGCCCGATCAACATACGCTGTCAGTGGGAAAGAGACACAGTAATTGATTTTCACGTTAGCGCAGAGCAGATGGAGTAATAATCAGCCAATAATGACCACATATCTGATTTTGATTCATTAGTTTAAATGTCTCGCTCAAGCCCTCTTCCATAGAGGGCACAAAGATTCTTTTAATGACCCGGATTTGCACGGCTTTTGCAGCGATAACACTAGCAAAACGCTTCGGAAAGGCTTTTGATTATTCAATATACTCTACTAATGAATAATGCAAATTAAAACGTAATATATGAATACGGCATATTAAAGTTTAAAAATGCTTCCTGGATTAATATATCAAAAGTAACAATAACAATAAAATGTTAATTTTAGTTCGTAATATTTTAAATGAGGTGGAAGGCTAATTGACGCTCATAACAGAAGTTACAATTAAGGTTACGCTAAGATTACCACTGTACTGTTTTTTTCATATACTTCTAAAAAATGTTTTTTTAGTCATTTTCCAAGGTAATTTCTTCAGAGAGAGACTTTTTTTTTTTAAATTAACAGAAGACCATGCAAATCTCTTTATCTGTATTAACTCTAAGATGAAAACATTTATTCTTTCTTAAATGATTGAAAAATGGGTTCAGAATCCGTCAAGTTCTAAAGCAGCAAAGCTTTTCATGTAGCTAATTAGCCATTACTTAAGGGCTGTTTTCAGGAAAATTAATAGAAACAAGCAATAAAAAACACTAGTGAAGGAAAAATATTCAGAATACATATTTTTAAACTTTCCAATATAGTTAGACATAAGTATTTTTTTTATATATATATTTACAACTAATTAGTATAAATACATTTTATCCACGTAGTACAGCTGGGATTTGTCCTTTTTTCATTATGAAACACCACAGTATTGCAGAGCAAAGTTAAAAACAAAACAAAACAAAAAAACATAGAAGCATGGAACACAACATATATAGAGAAAACTTTCAAATATATATTATTTGGCCACAAGGGAATATTTTTAAGCTGAGGAATATACATGGTAAGATTCACATACCAAATTTAAATTAGTCAAAAAAATATGACCGATTCCTTGATAAACTGCTAAGGGCACCCTTACAACAAGCTAAGTCATTTCGACTTTTCCCATGCAGCCAAATGAGCCCAACGGACTTAAAGGCACATAGATTTATCTGAGAATAAATCAGGCTCGCTATCAAACACTGGTGTGGTTGCTAGGAGTATTTTAATATTTGCATTTCCTTTCTGTCGTGCAGTGAAATGGCCTGAACTTGCAAGATGCTCAGAGGTCTCGACTCTCATTAACTTTAATGGGACTTTGAAATCACCGGAGAGGAAGTGTTCAATACAGGGAAGATGGCATATACAACTGTAACTTTATATTCATTTATACTTCCATACTTCATCTATTCTGTCCACACAGAAAATAACTGTTTAGCAGACATGGTGGCCAAAAGTGAAAAAAATAAGAGCTAAGCAACAACACCCCTTTGGGAAGGGATGCTGAGCTCCAGCATAATGTACATATATATTATATATAGGCTGCTCATGGTTGTGGGCTGTTGCAAACACAGCGAGGGACACGAGTAGAACTGCAGAGACAAGGCTGGTGCTTCTGCAGGTACCAACTGCCTTTGGCCAGGATGTCCTTAGGGAGGAGCAGCCACCATCTTACTATGGCCTCTACGACAACCAAGCAACAAAACCCATGTTCCCTTAACATACAAATTGTTTCTTTTCTTCAGAGAAACAACTGGCAGTAAGAAAATACTCTTTGCAAATATATGTAGCAAACAGTTCAGTTACAAGACTTTAAAAAATATTTAATAAATGTGTATGTGCCACTTTCTTTAAGCCACGGTCCCACGTACTGGTGAGAACCCATCACAAACACCAGGCAATTTTGAACACCGTTTGAGTGTCTAGAGAACACTCTAGAGAAGTCTAGAGAAAGAAGAACTATCACCACATAAACTATGTTTCTCGGCTTGCATTCTTTATGTTCTGGCATTTTCACTAGAACTTCCATACTATTAATGGCACTAGTCGTACGAAATGAGCTTGCTCCGCAAAGCATATCATGTCCTTGCCTTGTAAAATGCCAGGCTGCTCAATGGTTTGGGTGGCAGCCACCTAAAATCCTTAATGATGAACAACATGATATGCTCATACACCTGCTTGGAGGCAGGTGCCCCACGGGGTTCGCAGAGCTTGTAACCGCAGAGTAACGCGTGGCCTACGCACCGCGGCTGCTGCTCCCACCACTGAGGTGACCCAATGAGGACCACAGCGAGGGAGCTTCTCGGGGGCCTTCAGACAGGGGTTTTCCCCCAAACGAAGTGGTTCTGTTGAGCATCACAACGTCCTACCTCACCACCATCAGGGTGGCAGGCCTGCTTATGTGTGAAAAATTTGTCTCTTTAGGTCTAACGCCCCCCACTCCAGCAAAAGGCGTTTCAGTGGATTTTCTTCAACCAAAAGAGCCATACGTGTAAATAAATATTCACAGGGAAGGGCAAGAAACACGGCACGGCTGGAGAGTGCCAAGCACCGGCCTCGCGCGGCCTCCCCACACGCAGCCTGACAGACCCGCCGCCACTGCCGCACTACTGGGGGCAGCCATAATATTACCCTCATAATTCTGCGATATAATAACAGCAAAGGAAAAAAAAGGTGAGGGGTCATTGCGCTTTGTCTTTAGAATTAAGATGGCTGTCTTCATCCTTACAGCATACTCTTAATTCTGGAGACACGTCTTAATAACCTCTAAATAGTTCCAACAAAAGAGCCGTGTCAGAGGAATGAGCAGGCCCCAAGGTGTTTCAACTGGAGTGTTTTCATCTGCCTTTATTGCTCTATCCCTCTCCAGAATTAAGGCAATAACCTGTGATAAATTATTCAGGAACTGCTACAGGGATCAAAGCAAAATCATTCTGTTAAAGTGCTGTTTGCAACATTTGGCACTTAGTGTGAAAACTTTTAATGTGTGCAAGCTGAAAAATCAAGGATTTTAAATAATTTAACAGCACGGAGTTTCTCCAAACCGGCTAAAGATAGCATGTTGCTATTTAACTGCTTTCTCCTCAGATGCTTCTTTTTGTGCATTTTATTTATTTATTTTTTTATCAAGCCAGATGATGTCAAAACTATAAACCAAAGCACTCCTAAGCTGCAGGCCAGACGGGCCATACCGTGCTTAACTGGATTGCCTGGACAAACACAGAAATTCCAAGGAGACAAATCAACCACTTTTTTTTTTTTTTTTTTTTTTTTTTAGTATTAGACATTCTTCCTATTAATATATATATGAAAAAAAGCAAGGAAAGCAAGGAATGAAGCGCTGAAGAAAGCCCAAAGCACGTACTAATTACGTAAGCCATCTTCGGTTATATTTGATCTCACTGGAAAAGAAACCCAAACACGTTTTGCGTGCAGATTTGATGCTTACAAATGTGTTTTAAAAAAGAGAGCTCCCTCGTCACAACTCTTTTCCAATAGTTTATTTCAGAAATATTAAAAAGAAAAAAAACCTCCCCAAACTAACCAGATAGAAAGTGCTAGTAAAAACCACAAATTAAATGAATTTGGCAGTCCTGGACCATTTTCCTACTGATATTTTAGGAGTGTCATCTCCCTGTGGATAGCAATACTAAACATTTTATTGAAGAACGCAACTGTTTTTGTTTTCAGCACTTGCAAAATGAAGTACCTGAAAGCACTTTTGCACGTATTATTTATTCATCATGATAGAAAAATGGCTTTAACCTAATAAATTACATTTAAGAGAATTTAGAGCAAAAGTTTGGTTTATGACAAAGCAACAGATTTAGTTCTTTATCAGTAGCTTAAAGCACCAAGTTTTCCTTATACAAATTAGACAGATGGTGCTTACAGTAGAATTTACTAAAGGTCTGTCACAACAAATGCAGCCAAGCTGCATATTTAATCACTGCAGAACCTTGTCTACCTGCAGCTGCCAACTGCTAATCCAATTTCCCTGATAAATGTGGCAAGAGACACGATCAGCAATAAAGAGCATCTAACTCCATTTTCCTGCAGGGCGTCTTTTGATGAACATTTAGGACGGAAGCACGGAGTGCACTGTGTGGCCCTGGCTTGTGGCAGCTGCATGCATTTTGAAGACACAGTTCTCAGGTTACTCACTTAATTCTGCCACTATCATTATGTTGCTATTGATCTCAGTAGCTCTTGTCTACACAGCATTACTCTAGATGAAGCTGAATCAGGCAGTTATCATGCATCAAACTTGCTCAAAAGCCTGGAGATTTCCCCTTAATTACTTGTGATTTTATTTGCAAATACCGTTAAAGTGTAATCAAGCAGTCACTTTCCAGGGTCGTTAAGAACTTGCTAGTTTAGGAATATATCACTGGCACTCCATTAAAATTTCTCTGCTACGACGGTTTCCAGAAAAGCAAACAGGACAACAGCAAAATAATTCTACAGAACTCATCTCTCGCATGAGATAAATATAATTTCCTATTGAAAGGATAATTCCAACCAATGAGCTTTTTGGTCTGATTTTTAGAATTTATAACTTGAAGAATGTTAAAGATGAACCCTACGCAAGTGAAAAATATCTATCTAGTAAGCGAAAAGCAGATTAAAAATTAAATACATAAAGCCATAACAAATGTAGAAACTCAAGTAGGCAATTGTTGAAATAAGCCTAAGTACTATTTTTTTTTTTCAAATATTAACTTAATTCAAATGATTATTGTGAACTACGCATCTTCTGGTAATGTCAGAGACGTAATGCAGATAAATTATTTATTAAATATTTCTAGAGTATTTGCTTATTTTCTTAGGAAGGGGAATGCATAAAAAAATGATGATGCAGTATTTAAGCTTCCATCGTATTTCAAAACAGCAAATTAAAAATCACTGTTAGGGCTTCTTCCAAATTACCTTGCATTGCTGCAGCGAGTGCTCCAGCGCGCGCTGTTAACTGCCTGCTCAGTAACACGAGAAGGGGACCTCTTTAATGCAATGCTGCTCTAATGTATTATCATTCCTGATGATGAGGCTTCTATCTAGCAAGTCCTTTTCTGCCCTAAAATATACTGTTGTTTTGACACAAACAGCTTGCTACACTTAAGGATTTTACTAATAAAACATAATGTTGTGTTAGATATTATGACTGTTGCCACAGCTGAACTGACTTGTCAAATCAATCCTAATATGGCTCCCACAGGCACATAAAAACCTTATTTAGCTATCAGTTATCCTAATCACTTTGTTCAGTTTAAGGATGCAATACTTCAAGACCAGTTCCTATTTATACATATATGCCCAGCCATTTAATAAAGTCTTGATTTATATAATAAATTCTTGTTTGAAAAAATACTTTAAAGCAGCAGTGTTTTATCAAGTGATAAAGTGTTACAACATGTTTCCTTATACCCCCCCCGATATGTTCATGTATATAAACAGGACATTTGCATGGAAAAGGGGAATATTACATACCGAGCAGACCTACTACCATCGAAGAAAAAAATGTCCCTTTGATTATAAATGGGGCTCAAATAAGCTCACCTGCCCTGCAAAGCACTGAAAATTCCCAAGGCCTTTATCACTTAATTGCATGAGGTTTACTTTGCAGTAGTCAGTCATAGCCTTTGTACCTCTTCTAGATACAGTTGTAATTTTACACATGCATGCACATATATAAACAGGTTATAAATATACATATATATATATAAAAATATGTGCCAAGAGAGACAGACAGAAGATAAATGCCAGCCCCACTATTAGTATTTTCCATCAGTAACAAGATATATCCCAATAATGGAAATAAACTTACCTTTGCTTCTTCTTGTTCAAAACTACTGTTGAATACCCGTGTCACACTTTCAAACGACACTGTGAGGGGGAGCATGAAATTCTCAAACTCGTCCTCATCTTCACCTACAGGAAAACAAACCAGAACAACCTCGCAAAAGCATCGCATCAGATTCACACCATTGCTTGGAAGGGCCAGGTTCTGAGCCTCGTATCTCACTGACATCAGGGGAACTTTCACTAAAACCTACAGGAAGAAAAAACCTGAGGTGGGGTTTACCTGAGGTTATTTTTTACTGTGCTACATCTGTGTATATATATATATATGTGTGTGTGTGTATATATATATATATATATATATGTATAAAGACATATAGCTGATCACAAACAACTTGTGCCTGAAACCGGGATATGTCTGCATTTCACATGTTTCTCCTTTCTATATTTCTCTTTTCTCTGCTAATCTAATAGCATTTGCTCAATACCCTAGAAGAATATTCATGTTAGAAATCAAGACTCAGCAGTTACAAAATACCAGAATTAAAACTGCAACAATAAATGAAACCCTTTCAGGTGTACACTTTGCAGTACAAAATTCCAAATAGCTAATAACCTTTTATTATCACATGCTATTTTTTCTACCTCTTATATATTTGGTACACAGGATGAAGTCACTCTGGAGATAAGTCAGGAGTATGTAAGTGTAATTTGTATAACATCATTGTCTCGCTGGTTTCAGAAGTGGGAATTTAGAGTAAATGAAGCACGATATTGTGCACAAGGGAAAAAAAATTCCAAAGGAGCTGAAAGATAACCTGGAAGACTAGATTGTTTTTTTTTTGCTCTGACATGATGCTGAACAAGTAACTATAAACAAAGAAAGCAAACTTTCGAATGGCAATTACGTGGGAATAGCTACTACTTATCCTTAGGCCCTCAGCCAGGGTAGCAAGGCTCTCTCATGCAGATTGCTCTAGAGAGTAATTCAGAGCTCAAACTTAATTTATGCTCTTTAAAGAGCTCTTTGTTATAAGGGCTTCTCTCTCTTCACTGGAAAGTGATGTCTGGAAAAGCACACCGAAGAAATCGTTGTGCCCTTCCTGAACACCAATAACTGCTGGAATCAAAGAAACAGCACTGGGCCAGCTTTGGATTCAACACAGTGTGACCACTCCCATGCTCTGATTCCCAGAGTCCCTTAGTTCTGGATGGTTATTCCCTGGGTAATAGGTCTGGTATGTTCTGGCTAGGTATACAGAACTACTGGGCACAGTAGAGCAGCACCTGAAATTAGCAGTAAACTTTACAACTTAGTTTCTACACCTCACATGGCCACCTGTAAAATGGGTATAATTCCAGCATCTTATCTCATAGGGATACAGCGAGGAACGAATCAGAAATATTTCTGAGTCACTGCAGTACAATAAAAATAACAGAAAAGGAAGAAAAATTCTGCCTTCATAACAGAAAACTAAGTTTGGACTAACATATTAATCCAGATGACAACAGAGTGGAAATAAAATACTCGGGATCTACTCCTTGTGCTGGGATGACACATCTTCTGCAGTGCAAGAGGCAAAGATCCTCTGAAAGAAACTATTGTGATCTTGTAATTAAAGACTGCCTCATTACAATGTAAATATTTACAATGGAGAGCTCATTAAAATTGCACAGACAATCCCAATTACAGCATTTCCAGAATTCTGAATACTTGGCTTTGTATCTTAATTGTTTCCTTTTAATATGGGCCTTTTGTACCTAATTTTCTAGATTTGGTTTAAAAGCAAACAAACATTTTCTAGAAATTACTGCTACTATACCAGTCAACAGGATTATCAGACCCTTCAAATCATAAGCTTAAATTAGCAAAGTAACTGACAATATCTGCAATCTGCATTGCCTATGTGCAGAACAAGACACTTCATGAGGAAATTTCAAAGCTATTGCCCAAGCAGCAACAGCTTCCTCTTACCCACCTAGGAATTAAACAATTATTGTTTATGACATTTACTATTTCTACATATATATTGCACATCCAGATGCTTTGCTTTTCTCAATGGCTTTCGGCTTTTCCTTGGGGAAAACAAACCCAAAAAGCACTACTCATTTAGATGGAGCCCCACGGTGGTATTGTGCCATGCGGGGACAGTGCGCAAGAAGTCACCTGGATGCTGCCCTGCACAGGATCAGGCCTCAAAGGTATTTACACAGCGCTCGGGGGAAACGTAAAGCTGGTATAAAAACAATACTCCATCTCGTGGGCAAACCAGCTAGTTCTGGAAATAGGGTTGGGAGGATAACCTTTACATTTCTCCATTTTCTTTTTAAAATTCAGCGTTGGTATCGCAGACAGTTACGTCCCTGCACCGAACTGCACTACTCATCAAACAAAACAGGTCAGTGTATATGCAAATAAATGGTGTCATATTAAAGAGAAAAGGAAGAAACCACCCTCAACAAACCTACCATGGTAAATTTTACATTTGCTCTGGTTTGAACTACACGTACATCTCCTCTCTATGGCTCCTGAAGGAAAGGAGAAGCTTTGCTTGCACAGTGTGGGAGACGTGTGTGTGGCTCACAGCAAATATGCTTAAAAGCTGCTTCCCTGGGCAGAGCTGCAAACACCTGTATGTAGAGGGCACCGACAGCAGCGCTGCAGGCACTGCCACCACCCACATCTCCTGCTCCGGAGTGCCCAAGAGAAAAATCACTAACATTTATGCAACCCTATAACAGTTTTTCTCTAAGGAAAACATTTCTTGGTACTCTTGTATTAGCTTTGGTTTCTACACAATTTATACGAATGAATATTCAGTTTACTTTAGCATGCTTGGGCTGTGAACCAGGTGGTCAAAATGGTGCAATTTTAAATGCCAAAAAAGTGCGTTTTTATTAAAAATGCAACTCGATGCACAAAAAGAATTCAAAGCCTAACTTTATTCAAGCAATCTTAAAATTATTAAACAGAAATTAAAGTGCTTTTTGAAGGAAATACCAGTATTGACCAATATACTGCTGGTTTTCCTACAATGGTTTGACTTTGCCAGATGCTCTAAAAGCACAGGGTCTAAATGCAAAATTTCTGAATTTCCTGTATTCAGCTGTTCTCCAAATATTTTTCTATATCAATTTATTTAAAGATTCCCCCTCAGACTACCAATAAAATTCATCTTAATTTTATTTCCTTGTAAATTTTCTTCATTTAATTAAAAAACGGAGTAGACAATCGGTACAATACCTTTTGGTCTAAAAATGTTCATTTACACATATAAGATATTTAGCTACTGAAGTATGTATTTAGCCTTATATACGTGTGACCTCTGATTTCAAAAGCACAAGTCAAAAGGCAACTCCCCAAGTGCCTGTTTGGCATTGCTGGTAGAACTGCACAAGCCCAGTCCACGCTCTTACTAAAACACTGGCACTTTTAGAAAAAGCAGATTTCTACTAGAAACCGGACGGCTGGCAATATCAATAACATGACCTGGAAATTCAAGGTTTTTAGGCATTTACGTTGCTGATTCCAGGCATCTCAAGGACATCTGTGGAGCCCTTACCTAGATCTACCATGAGGAGCCGGGTGAGAGCTGTGTAGAACGTTGTTCGGCACCTAAGGTCGCTCAGGCTGTAGTTATCAGTGATGCCCAGGAAGGGGAAGTGCTTGCTCTGTTGAAACACAAGCGTATGAACACCAAACACTCCACCAAACTCTTTTTTTGCTAAAAATTAACCTCTTTTTAAAATAGTAAGGAAACTCACTGTGTGATTCTGAAGCATGAATTTCACAGCTTCTATTTTCACAAGTTTTTTTAGGAGAATATAGGTGGAAGGTGTTAAGGAAATACCAGCCTTGCAATGGCATGATCACATTATCATGTTGTATAAACTTCCAGAACTTTGTAGTGGGAGAGAATTCCTTACTGGAAGAACAACACATGTTCATTAAAAGAATTTCACCTGGAAATAAGTATCATGGAGATATCCTTTAGAGCATTAAAGAACATCATCTATTACTAAATAAAGGAATTACTTTTCATCTCATATATTGTAGTCACAAATGAACTAAATGATTTTTACAACAGAGATTTTTTGGTACTGTAAGGTTCATGTTATTAGCATAGTAGAAAAAATATTATATATATATATATATATTTGCAATTGCTGGGTTGAAAAACCCTGTCACTTGGCAATAGGATTGGCAGCAGCCCCAAGCAGCACTGAAGTGATAGCCTCAAAGTCATTCAGCTGCTCAGCTCTTAGAGGCGTGATAGAAATCACAGGCCATTTGTTCAAACTGCAGCACATGAAGAAACACGATATATTACGCACAGACACTAAATGCTGTTAAATGCTAAAACATACTATGTCCTGGTGTATAAAAAAGAGTGAATGAAAACCTCTTAAGAATATACAAAGCAACAGAACCAGAGCAAAGCATGTAACAAGGAGGTACACAGCAGGGAATTTTCAACTGTTACCACTGGAAGAGAGAGCGACTGAAGCAATGACCTGGATTTGCTGACTTCTCTTTCTCCTTTCATTGACATAAATTTGCTCTATGACTTTGAACAAGTCAATTAAATTCCTCTCCAACTCAGCTGCACATCTGTAAACTGAAGCTATTGACGGCTTTGGGATATCCAAGTATGCTCATTCACTGAGGAAGGCCTTGGAAAAATATTAAAAAGCAGAGAGTATCACTGAAAACATCAGGTGAAGAAACAAGCCACGGGCTTGGGCACGCTATGAGTCGTAGCAGGAACAGGACTCATTTGCCTTGTGCACTGAGCACTTGCTCCTTGGCACCGGGGCAAGTTCTTCAGGAGAAGACAGTAGGTGATTGGGCTGCACGGCAGCGATTCAGTCATGCTCAAACACAGGAAAATGACTTGACCCCAACCCCTTTACCTGTTTCAACCTGAGTGTTTCACTCCAACACCTTAATATACATGACTGAAGGGCTGGATTACTTTTACACATGCAAACAATTTCCCTTTTCATTTTAAATGGATTAACGTCTTTTTAAACAGTTAAAAGGACATGAATAGGTTTTAGAGCTGCTGCTGGAAAATCTTCTAATCTATTTTTAAGACGATGTTCCTTTGTCAGTCTATAGCATTTGACATTTCATTACCATTTTTTATACTGCAAAGCTACATAGTTTGTTCCTGTTACGAGAGAGTGCCTTTTATAACATTAAAAGGATAATAAGCGGACGGATGAAAAATTAGAGAGAGAGAGTATTTTAAATCCAGTTACTGCAAAAAATAACAAGGAAACTGTAGTTATGGTGCTACAAAAATATACAGTGGAAAAGTTAATTATTAGAAAGAACTAAACATGCATGAGGGAGCTCTATGGCTTCAAAGACATAAAGGAACGACTAACACATTCCATTATGTAAATGAATTCAAAGATCTTTCACGACTGATCAGCTAGGAGGGACATAATGATTTATAATTCAAATAACTGAGCTTTGAAATCAAATTGGGCTAATATATTTCGAAATATGCAAACCTGGAATAATTGTGAAAGGAATGTAAACCATGACACCAGCTCCAATCATTTGTTGCCTTTGTTGTTAGTAACGTTTTATATATATATATATTTTTCCTTTTTTCCCCCTCTCTTATACAGTCTAGTTACTGGAATTATGGTTTTAAATGCAGATTATCCTTTAGGGGGAAAAAAGCAGATTTTGATACATGCAAAATCCAAAAATGACAATTTCAAAGAGAGTTTGGAGAGGTCTGCACTTACACATAGGACAAGTACAGAATTAGTAAATTATTATTTTAACCTTTCAGGCTTGCCCCGGTTTAATCTATATCAAATACTGAAAATTGATCTATTGGATCCACTGTCTTAAAAATACACTGCTTCGTTCAAAGCAATGTATACTTAATGCCTTTCTAAAAAAGAATAATATAATGTGAAAAGGCCAAAGTTTGCAATGCCAGGAAGTAGTTATAAACTACTTCATATGTTTGAAATAAAAAGTACTTCAGTATTATTATTAAAAAAAGAAAAAACTATTGGTAGAGTTTTTTATAGGGAAAAAAATACATATCTTTAAAAGCCAAAATGACCAGTGAAATTGGGTTGTACATCATTTTCTGGAAAAAAGGAAAAACAGCCTCGACAGGTGTAATTTATCATTTTTCTGATTTAATACCAAAGAAATATATTAAAATAATAAAAAGAATCCTGAAATCCTCAAAATTTGTAGTGATAAATAGCCCTCCCTGTCTTTATTGCATTATGCCTACTAACAGAAATATTGCATGGTGGATTTTGCCAGACAAGGACGATTATTTTCCAATAAAAAGTTGCATATTAAATTCCAGCACAAAAGTGGGTGTCTAATACTTCTGAAATCTTTTATGGTTTGCCAGGGAACACAATTTTGAACTTAACTAATACAACATCACGGTGAAGCGAAGCAGCATTAAAGCTCTCTGTACAACCCCACCCAACTAAGCAGCAAAGCTACCGTTCTCGCAATTTTTGTTTGAAGTATTTCCATTGCAAAGTAATTGAATACAGTTTGGGTATTTATGTTTTTAGTTAATCTCTTTTTGCTTGTCTTTAAACGTGTCACACGGGTTTCAGACATATACTTATGAAGGCACTGCTGCTTTTACATGCTTACTATGCATACAGGCCTGAAGCTGCTCTTGCAACAGTTAGCAAGTTTCTGCAAAGCAAAGACCCCAATTTCTATAACAACTCCCCTCTTTGGGAGATCTTGGGTTACTAAATATCTATTTTTTTCACTTTTCTTCTATGTCCTGATATTATATTTATTGCATGAGCAGACATTCATTTACTGCAAATATAATCTGAGCAATTTGAAAACCAAAATTACCAAGATATTACAGCATTGGCAAAGTATTCGCAGCATCAGTAGTTTATGTTGACCCCCTTTTTTGTGACCAGGAGGCTCTGAAGGCCACCACAGTAGTAACATGAGGCTGATAACTCCATCCCTTATATCCACACATGAATAATTAGTTAAACACAAAGTTAGGGGCACCATCTTCAATTTCTTGGTTATTTTTCTACCTTGATCCCTACTGAAATAATAAGTATATCTTGTAAAAGAGGAGAGTTCTCACTAGTGCCTTTTATATCTTATTAATGTATTAATATTAATGAAATATGACTCCCCTTCTTTTTTGCCAAATTCTTCAGCAATGTTTGACTTTCATATATGTCCTATCCTTCTGTTGAGATGCTAACAAAAAGACATGCATATTTAAAATATCTCAAGTTAGTTGTTTAATGGTATTTTAAGCAAACATATACAAGCGCCTATCACATGACTTTCATTAAATGAAATTCACTTACGGAATGTGGAAAGCCATCGTCATCATTCAGCACATGGAAATACATTAAATTAATATAATCTGAGTTCTAGGGAGAAATACAATGATATCAATTGTCCTATTCAAACTACTTTCCTCTCTACTTGTCTAACAATTAATCTCTTCCAGAAAATGACTGGAGAGCTGTACTTATTTTAAAACAGCAAAGGATTTCAATATTGAATATTTTCATGAGCTCATATAACAGTGTTTTATTTTCCACAGTATACCATTAAATATTCTGTCACAATAAAAATAATTACAAAAACCATGTTCTTGTTCAATTCATTGAAACTTCAAAGAGCCATCACTCTACTCCAAATTAGGCTACATAACATCAGAGCAAGACACAAGAAGTTTGCAACAGAGTAAGCTAATATCCCTGTTTTGGGAAAAAAAAAATCACAAAAATCCTTGAACTCGAGCAAAAATCTGCATGTAAGATCGTGTCTGTTTTATCAGCAAGGACCTTGCACTTGGGCAAGGATAAAGCATATTCTAGCCCATGCCCCCTATCTTAGCTGACCTCAAACTCAAAGCAGAACCAATCGTGTTTGCAAGTGTTTATAAAATGAGTCCTGCTCATAATGCTGTTGGACTCACCACTGCTGCACACGCCAAGAACATTATGAATGGGACAGATGACTGCAAGCCCCTAGTTATACGATTTCTCTTGCAGATAAGAAGTAGGTGGAAATCAGCTTTCAAAAAACACAGCAACTACGCACAGGAAAAGATAAAGTGGCTAGATATCAACATCCTCAGTGGTTTTAGAACGTGGCTATTGAAACAACAAAGATAAATAGTGCATATTAATTTTCATCCTGTTGTTTTCAAGTATGATATGTTGTACACAATCAAAAGGATATCCGACAGAAAGATCATTCAGAAACTGAAGAGTTCTTGAAATCACAGGCTCGCATCTTCCCCGGTATTTGAGGTTTGTAACACTAGGAAAAAAAAAAAAAAAAAAAAGATTTAACATCTTTTTTCAGTAGTAAAGCATTATATTATGAAAATATATTTGTGATGCATTTTAGGGAATTTTCTTCAATGAGAGAGAGACTCTAAAAATATGGCAGATAATCTGTGTCTCAACAAGGAATTCAAACATTTTATAATCCTGTTACAAATATAATCATTAAAAAAAACCTCCTATCGATACTCTTTCACCATATCCCATAAACTAAACTAACTGAAGCTTAACCATATAGATGTCTCGCTTGCTTTCAACATCTGACCACTTGGCTTCTGTAGTATTTATCTACTCTGTTCTTCATGAGAGGAAAAACAGTTATTATTTCCCTTAAGCATGGGAGAAATGGGGCACAGAAAAACTAATAGCTACATTCACTAAGATGGTGATCACTCCCAGTGAAGTTGTACCTTACAGTTCTCATATTAACCCCTATTTTCTCTCTTCCCTTACATGGTGTTACACCAATGCTCAACTAAAGCCAAGCTACGTAGGAGCTACTGCAGCTCCCTACATGCAGCTCCTCCCTGGCACGTGCATTTTGCAAGGCTGTTCCCCAGTTAATTGACCCCGTCAGAAATTAAGACGCCAGACTTAGCCGCAGTCCTTGGGGAACATCATGTGAAACACGGGCCCAGCTCTGAAAACAAAATACTGTAGTGAACATCTCAGTGAAATCCCGCAGCTAACACCGTGCAGGGGTGGTAGGTGGCTTGTGTTCACCTACCAGGTAAGTGAAGAGGTGGCAGTAGCCCTCACATGAAAGGGGTGAAGGGAAGCTGGTACACTCTAACAACAGCTTTTTTTCTCAGGTGAGTGGTGGTTACAATAAAAGTTAAGAGCCACTGTTCGTGCAGTCTGTCATATCCCAGTGTTGCTACAGGAATGTCCCACAGGTCTGTGGCAACAGTATTACTGAGGTCCAAAGATCTGATATTTGCTGCTTCCCTTGAACTCCAGGCAGGGAGTCCAAAGAAGAAACCAAAGTCCAGAAGCAGCCCAAATGCATTTAACACTTAATTACACACCAGGTTCCTGTAAAGCTGACTACCAGCACATTTTTTCTAATATTCCTTTGAGAATCTAAAATGGGCTGATTGGCCCGTAACAACCTGCCCTTCTCCTATTTCCCTTTTTGGCAAGAGAGTTACTATGTTTGCCCTATTCTTCTGGGACATCCACCATCGCTTGTTAAGTGCTCAAAAAGAATTACAAATGATTCAAAAAACCACTTTCACCAGTTCCTTTAGTATTTAAGGATGAATTTCATCAGGCCTTACAACATATCTGATGCCTGTTTCTCTACCTTTGCTCTTATTTCATAGTTTACATTAATTTACTTAGAGTATCTGGCCAAAATCAATCTTTTTCCTTTAGAGAAGAAGGAAGCAAAGCAGACATTAAAGACTTCAGCCTTCTCACTTTTTTTTTACTCCTGTTAAATAAGGCTGGATACTTCCTTGGGCTTCTTCAAATACCAACAAACCTTTCCGCAGAGTTGTATCCTCTTTGCAACCTCCTTTACGCCTGAGCCTTTCTAAATCTCTTCCTACCTGACCACGCTACATCCCTACATTCCCATTGGAATTCCCACTGCAGGTGTGTCCTCTCTTCCAGCTAGCAACTGCACAATGCTGGGGCCTACTCTGACCAAGACGCATTCCTTGAGTGCTGTTTTAAGTCGTGCAAAGGTATCTTAAAGCTCCTCTTCCTCCAGACTGGGAGATGATGTTGTGTGAAAGAGCTTCACAGGGCTCTGGTGCTGCGGGCGGGTGGAGAAGCAAAGCCGGGCCAGCACAGCCTTGGGAAGCACTCGTCTTTGCAAAAATAAAATAAATCAACAAAAAAACCCCACAGCAAACAGCTAGGGGACATCTCCAGCTGCTGGGTGATGAACAAGCATCTTGCCATTTGCATGCCTCACTCTCCTCCTCTGTAGGACGTGCACGGTGATACAGACCTTACACTGCCAGAGCTGGTAGCGCAAGGCCAGGACGTGAGACACGTATCGAGCACCAGCTACTGAGACCGCCAGGCAAGCAGAGCTTCCATTTGAGGAATAAAGAACCGAGAACACTAAACGCCTTAAAAGCAGCGCTGCTTATTGCTGCCTTTTACATATTCATAGGCTAAGGAATGTACTATGCCAGATAAACTAAATCCCTTTTTTAGGAAGTTACAAGCTCCAGAATGCAGTTTATTGCATCTAAGTGCTTAGTATTATTTGCACAGGAAAAGGCAAATAACAATGCAATTACCAAAGCAGTATGCCTCAATTTAGATCTCCAAACAAACATTGATTTACTTTATAAAATCTCTATGAAGCACCACAAAGGTTCAGATTGCCTTAAAGAAATAGCCCGTTCTAGCAAGTCCATAATTCACAGTTTATCCCTACTACGGGGAGTTCTGAAGATGTTTATAGTTGCACTAAATCCTTAACAAGTATATACCATACAAGGCAATAAAAATGAATTTGGACTATCCAGATTTGACATCAATACCAAAATCATAAAAAGGCTATTTTGCAAAAGAGCAAAATCCTTGTTGTTCAAGCTAAATATTAGACATTTAGAGAAAAACAAGAAGTCACAGTGACAGCATGAAATAACAAAAACAATCTGAACAACAAAACGTCCTCAACATTTCACAGCACTTTAATATCTCTTTTCTTTCAGCTACATATGTATTTGGATGGTGAAAGATGCAGTAATAATACAAAAGGGTAAGAATTACTCGTGAGTAAAGAGAGGTTAAAAAATTTCAATTACAATCCTAGCAATTTCCAGTTTTGTTTTTGCCTTTTTAAGATCATGCAATATGCAAGACAGACAGATAACAGAATATTTTAAGTAAGATTGTACAAAACATGTAAGCATCTAAGAAAATATGTAAAGATCAAGAGAGGAAACTAAGAATACAGAGAGCAGTTTTTGACTATACGAGTAAGAGAAGCCAAGGAGCCAGAGAAGAGAAAAACTGAGAGCTCCCTGCAAGTGCAAGACAGCACTTCATCCAAGTGTCCTCTCTGAGCAGGAGCTTACTGAGTTAAAAAAACACAAGCCAAATGAACCAGCATCAAAGCACCTAATCATGAAGTGTCAAATGGGTCACAGAAAACAAATGCTGCATCAAAAAGCAATGGCACTGCTAAATTCACAAACACATATGTAAGTAGAGAGCACATTATAAAGATATAAGAAAAGTGAAAATACAAATGGGAGAAGATTTCTGGGCTCGGAGTACAGTAGGGAGAGAGGAAGCCCCTTTGGTTACGTTCATGGTGGGCATCTTCTTCATTTACCATCGTACGGCAAAGTGCTCACATATTGCTAAGAGGCCATTCATTGGTAAATGCCCCAAAAAGTCATCCGCCCCCTTTCTAGCAGGCCTGGAATCTGGTCTCCCAACAGCAATGTCCAGGTGGGTTATCCCAAGAACCCTGAGGAATCCCTCATCCACTGCCCACGCACGGATTGCCACACCTCTCCTGCACGGCAGGTTTGGTGAGGAGAGGAAGAACCTGCTGCAAAACACACTGCTCTATCCAGCCACAAGAGACGGCATCGCATCGCTGTGCGACCGCAAGTTTGGGCAGTTTTGTGTTAAATAATTAAATCAGGGACAGCAAAAACCTTCACAAAACTGCATGACTTGCAAGTTTACATATTTTTTTTCCTGCAAGACATGTGAGTTCTCTCATTTATGAGAAAACATGACAGATGAATATGCACTTATTTGGAAATTTCTGTTTTGGATGACATGAATTAAATCTAAGACAACTGCAAAGCCTGAACCATTTTAGGAATAGTCTTGATCTCAAGTTAAGGATATTACAGACATACTTGCAGTAAAAAAAGATAAAAATCATACATTTTAAACTGAACTTTCAAAGTTGCCTCAGGTGTCTGTTACCCAATTCCCATTAAAATGCAAGAAAAATGGGGAGCTAAATCCCTTAAAAAGACTTTGAAAATCTCTTATGTGGTACTTACGCTTCAGTAATAACAAAGATAGCAATTTGTTGGCAAGAGGGCTCTGTACAGTCATGTTTTAATTATTTCTTGTAGATTATCATCATTTACAATGAAAGCTCTCTGTGGCTCAATGACAGTGATTGGATATATACTTTTCATTACAGCAGGACAAAGGTGAACAGTTAAAAAATGCACACACCTTCATGAATAAAAGTGCCAAGTTTTAGTTTGTGCCAAGTTTTAGATTCGCAGATCCAGACTTTTCATGTATATCTAGAATTTAAACAGTGACGTGAAATATATCTCTATGCAAGTATGCCTGTGTGCATCTACTAGAGTGAAATAATTATCATATAAAAAAGAGAAAAAACTTTAGATATCCACCATTCACTTATGTTTCTCCTCTTTTTTTAAGTCAAGACTAAAAACATTAACAATTTAAGCAAATATTGTGTAACTAAAGCAGGGGTGACAAGGAGAGAGAATTCTGTACAAACAGAAGGAAACCAGTGCCCCAGTGCAACAGACTAATTAGGAGAATGTTCAAGGAGACAGGGAGACACATCCTAAATCACTGTCCTCCTCCAGAATCTCATCATCCATCTGGAGCTCTCACAGCTCTTTCAAAATCCATTGCTCACTCTTGTCTAGCTTCATCCTTATGTGACATCTCTCAGCTTCTCCCTCCTTGAACTCGCTCTACTGTTGCTCCAAAACTGTGTTTTGCTGAACATAGAAAGTTTGAGATGTTCCGCATCCCGTCAGATCGAGAAACCAGACGGTTTTCTTCCCATCACCATTTCTCCTGCCACACATCCACTTTTCAATGTATGGTCAGAGCTAGCAAAGATGGTGGAGACTACAAGAGATGGTCTATAAAAAGTAAGGCTATTCTGAAAATAAAGCCATTAATGGATATTTCTGACTGCACAAAACTGCACGGTTTAACAGGAGCTCAGTACAGGGCACATTTCATTAACTTCCAATGGAAAAATGACACAAGGTTTACGATCTGATGTGACAGTACTACTTAAACTATAGTCAGAAGGTCTAAAGGACACTTATTATGCTGGTGATTCTCAGCAGACTAATTCCGTACATTGAAGAATATCTATTTAACACAACCTTTAATCCACAAGCTGATCAGTGGCTACCGCAGCTAACAGCAGACACAACAATTATTTCAAATTGTTCTCTATTAATGAAAAATCTCACTTACACTAATGATCAATCCTCTGCTGCAAAGCTGCTACTAATGAAATCAAAAGAACAGATTAAAGATACACACAAATGAGCTCCTGACAACCCAGATGTGGGGAAAGATAGCTTAACAGTGTGTTCAATCAATGTGGTCAGAAGCTAAGGCAGGATGTCTTTCACCTGCCTAAACACTACGGAACTCGCATCAGACTTCAGGAAATTGGAAACTTCGTGTGTCAGACAGGAAGGTATCAGGAAAAAAAGGGTTAAGTTCCCTAAGAGCGGAACAGAAAGCTCACTGGGTCCTGCTAGACTGCAGCTTGTTTGACCACTACAAATTCAACTGCTATGTTGACTTCACTAGCCAACTATGAAGTGTTTTCTCCAAGAGCATCCTTTATTATCTTTTTTAATAGCATAATAAAAGGAAATTACTCAATATTATCTTTGATCATTCAACATTAGATCACAGTAAAAGTACCTTTGCCAGCACATTTTGCTATGAAAAACTACCTGCCAAAAATATTTTAGGACAGAAACTATAGTATCTCAAATATTTTTGTGCCGTAGCTAGATGAACATACCACCATTTCAGCAAGCGTGCTCACACTGAAAATTCCCTAGCACTTCTTTTCAGCTTAATCTTAAGTAAAAATGTATGTCTAACTTGGACTACTTAAACATAGAGAGGAAAAAATGGAGCTGAAGGGCGAGCCAAAACAGCAGACTAGTGGCTTCCTAAAAGAAGAGCATGGTTAAAAATACTGACTGCATTCACAGAAGAAAAAGGTGACTTGGTCTCACAGCAGCCATTTATTCTGCCCCTCATCTGTATCTCCCCATGAATGTGCTCAGTCATATAGCCTCATATAGCCTCAGTCATAAAGCAACCAAAATGTTTCCAGACTGAACTGACCCAGCAGGCCCTATTTTTGGATTACATTTCAGTATGTTATTGTTTCATACCCAGACTTTCCAACTGGCACGTTATCATCATCAGTGAGAAGCTAGTTGTTGTTTCGTTTTTTAAACTGAGACAAACATGAGTGTTTAGACAACAGTTTCACAGCCAACTCTTAAAGGTACTGCCTGCCGATTCAAGCCGTAACATTCAGTGACAAACATTATCTTCCATCTAATCAATGAGCAATTCATAAGCTGCATGTTTTTGCAAAAATATATTAAACCACAAAGGAAGAGAAAATGGCATCTGTAATCTAAAAACCAGCAGCGATCTTTTCTGCTTTGTCATCTTTCTTTAAACATGTAACACTAAAATGCTAACTATGTTTTGTTCTTAAGTTACAGCAGTTGTGCAAACACAGCCCCCCTCTACACTAACCACACGCAGCACCTATCGTGCAACTTGTAACATGATACACTGCTATTTCCTCAGTCAGCAAAGGAACAGGAATTTCCTCTCAGTGGCAGCAACAGGTAGGAAAAAAGGAAACAAACGGATGCATCCAATCCCTGAATAACAGCCTCCTTTCCCTCTTTTTTAACTTGCTCGTTTGGTTTCAGCACACCTCGGCACCACAAAACAAAGCCCAGCTGTGCAACACCAAGGCACAAACTGCTTGCACTAACTGCACAGCAAGTGTCCATCAATATTTTCCCATTCATCTCCCTCCATTTCCCGGCCTATGGAGCATGCTCCAAATAAATCCCACCGTCTGATGGGTATGATCATTTTTCCTAAGGCAAGATATAACACTAGGCTTCTAGTGGGGAGCAAGGGAAGTGTTTATGCCTTGTTTTCTCCAGAAAAGTTAAGTCATATCAGAGAACAACCTTGTCTTGTTTGTTCTGCCTTCTCAAGGGTGGTAGTCACGGTAGCACAAGACAAGTTGCGTTCAATACTGTGTGAACAGGTCACGGTTAACCGGGCAACACCAGCAGAGCCGCTTCCCTGGCAGGACAAACTCTACTGAAGGTACTTCAAGGCCTTCTAAGTCAGATGTAGAGGAAGTGAGGTTAATGCCAGGATACGGAATAAAGAGACAATGTCTCTGCCTGGGCTTCTCTTTCTCCAGGTAGGTGCAAAATCAAGGGTCTCCTGAAGACTGGTTTTTTTTCAGTGGATATTTGTAATGTTTTAGAGGAACCATCGTGCTGTGCTTCTGAAGTAAAACTCATTCAGGGGAACCCTCTTCTACTCAGTAGGAACTCTATCAAATCTCACAGCTGGTAGATCTGCAAGTGCATCTTAATTTTCTCCAACTCCTCTTTGTGAATCTGTATTTCTGAGAAAGCAAATTCTGCCAGAGCTCTTGGAAAATTAAAGGCTCACAACAAAAAAGCTCTTTGCTACTGTCCTCCTTTGACATGTGTTTGGGCAGCCAGAAACGGAAGAGCTCTTGCCAAGGAGCAAACAGGTGATGCTAGCTTGCATTGCTATTTTTCCTGATTCTTTTATGGGTACAGAAAAAGGAGAAGGCCTAGCAGCCTAAGACACAAAGATGCAAAGTACTTTCCATTCCTGTTCTATGGGATTCAACTTGTTGCTCCAAGGACATGTCTCTTGGAAGCTTAGTTGGCTTATACAGTTCCCGTTGACCTCAGCTTATTCATTTTCCTACTTCTGCCACCCTTACGGTTGCATTAGGAAATGTTTGAGGTAAACACGTTATGAATCAGAGAGGAGAGTAGATCAGAGTTCAAATCAACCCTCTCCAAACACCCCAAACAAACAAAACCCTTCAAAGCCAAGGAACCTTATCTTGGATCAGTTCTCCATCATGAATTACCAAGGAGCTTCACCACCAATTCTACCAGCATCTGAAGGTTCCAGAATAAGCTGGGGAAGGGGGGGAACAGCTTTTGCCAGGAGTGTTGCTGGGAGCAGCCTGAAATCCCAGCCCTGCTCTCCCGCAAGCCATTCCCAGGGCGAGCCGGGCACCGTGGTGGCCGTGCCCCGTGGCAAGCGCGTGCTTAGGAGCCTGCAGGGGCTTCTCAAAATAAGATAGGGAAATGGTTATCCCTAACTTTAAATATCTGAAATTTATAAAAAAAAAAAAAAACATTTCTTTTTCTAGCTAAGGACAAACTTAATGACATAAAATAAAACTTGGATTTTGTGTAAACATTAAAGATAAAATGAAATACATACATTATAGAACCCAAGCACAAACTCACATTTTTGTCATAAATGTTTCTAGAACATGGTTGTCATCTGTTATTCCTAAGACTTCTGACATTCGGGCATACACCTGGAAATAAACATTTTAACAGTAACATATTATAGACATTTGCAAATACCAACATTTCCACTTATTCTAAAACCTTCCCTATTCTGCTTTTGCAGAAGACTAAAGGCATCAATGTTTGCCCATCCAGTGTAGCTAAAGCATTTGTGAGAGATGACTTCGGCCGTCTAAGGCAACGCTTGGTGCACTTGAAGCTGACAGATTGTTACTCAGCCTTGCATACATTTCTTCCCATAAAGAAGCAATAACTAGTCCAAATTAAACTCATTTTGTGGTTCAGAGAGCAAAACAGTCTCTGTTAAACAAAATGTTTAATAAAAAGTTGCAAGGGATGAAGAAAACATTCTTCTTTTGCTCTCTGTCCTCAGTGGAATGTGTTTCCACCCCGCCAAGTTGCCGGTTGCTGCACTGCCAATCGTAAATACTGGTGACTTACACTCTTCATGCTTCCAGTTTTGTGTTTTGGCGGCCAAGGAATTTGCTGTTACAACTTTCTTGCTTTATTTCAGCTCGAAAGCATATCTGACTAGCCAAGTTTTGCCTGTACCCTACCTAACGGATTAAAATGCTGTTACAATGCAGTGACAAATAATCAAGACACTTAAAATTTAATTAAAACTTACTATGTAGTCTTCATAATTTTTGATAGCTTTAGTAGCCAAACGTTTAGTTTGCATAAACACATGCAGTTGGATAAAATCGATTTGTTTCAGGAACCAAAGAGATGTTCTGCAAAATTTCTTTGCAATGCTCTCTTAACGCATTGAATCCCGACCTAAAGTGACGCTGCTATTTTGCTTCAGACAGGGCTCAACACAGATCCACCAGCCAGTGCTTTTCTTTTCAGTCATTTCAACCTCCAGTGACACCAAGGCAAACACCACGGGTTATATATAATGCTCCCATACTGCGTGATCCAGCCAAGTACCACGAAGGTCTGATAAATCAGAGCACACGCAGTCAGGGTTGCCCAGTGGTGAAAGCCTGGTGCCATCTAGCTGTCAATTTTGCTCAAAACGTTACATATTCCACACTAATTTCCATGAACGTCACATAACTCAGTGCTATCCAGTTGTATCTAAACTTGGCTCTGCCAACTTCCTTCTGTCTGGTGATGCTTTGCTTAAAAACCAAACCAGCAGTATTCTACGTATCCACGGCAAAGTCAATACAATTGTATTTTTATACCTGAAAGACTCTAGCTTTAAATCCGAGTTTAATAAATGCATCAGAAAATAAATACTACAACCACAATTTGCACCACAATCAAGAATACCTTAACATTGAAGCTAAAATATCACCTTTTATATTATGTCAATGTAACTTATTGTGACAAAATTCCTAGTGAGGCATAACCAAAATATGAAAATCTTTGTATTATGTAGCACAATCATACAAACTTTGCGAAATATTATACTCACACTGTAAATTCGATGTTATCTTTTATAATAATTAAGCATAATTACAATAACATTAAACTACTAAGAAAAAAATCCTCTGCTATTTTACTTTTAAGTAGTGAGGTACAGAAATGCTGTGCCACCTGAAAACTCAGCAAATTTTTAATCTCTGTATTTGAAAAAGATGCGGCGAGGTGCATAAAAATTCAGGTTGACTTTTAGATATTTCCTTTTTGTAACAGCCAAGGAGGGGGAGGAAGGGGGGAATGTTGTGCAGCACCGGGCTCTGTTGTCAAACGCGGCTCTCCCACACCAGAGTTCAACGAATAAAATGCTAAAACAGCAGCCAGTGTTGACAAAGAGCAGTGCTTTAATCCACAATTATCCTTGTAACTCTTACTCCTCCTTTTATCATCCATTAGCTTTGATTCCCATTATCCCATCAAGAACTGTGTCAACGCTTTTGTCCCTGGGGATTTCCCACAACTACTAGGATCTGACAGCCCCGCTTGAGTGCTAAGCAGGATCATTACCTCTTAAATCCACTTATCTGATCCACTGAATAGTAAATTGAAAAGCTCATTAACAGCAACAATCTGATTTGCTCTCGCATGTGACAGGGTCATTTTAAGTCAGCATGAATCCAGTGCCTGTATTAAAAACTGCTGCCCACTTTGTAAAGCGACAGCACCAGCAAGAATAAATGCGATATTGTAAACACCATCTTCAAAATCATTCTGAAAACCAAAACATTGGGTATATAAAATAGAAAGGCAACCGTCCCCCACCTCCCACCAGAGCAACGAAAAGCCCTTAGACTTTTAAGCGCTATAAAAAATTAATAAGGCATTTTGGATGTATAATAATGAAAACCACTACAACAAAAGCAAGCGTGCTATGCACTGGAAAGGTGCAGGGAAATGCTGAAAGGGGTTATAAAAGGCTGTGGAGGGGCCTGGGGAAGTGCTTGCACGCGGAGCGCTGGGGGTGGCAGGGGCCCGTGGGTGCCACGCGGGGCTGGTGGCAGCCAGCGCGGGCACCGCTGAGCTCCCCCCGGAGCCCTGCAGCGAGGGGGAGAATAATCAACTTGCGGCAGGAAACCAGCAGATTGAGACTTTTGTAAAACCTTTACACAATTACTCCCAAATCCCTACCCCGGGAGGATTTACAGCTTCCAATACAAGGCCTGCATCCACCCGGAGCGCCGCGCGGGCGCTGTGTGACATCACCATAAAACGGTGGCTTCGTATCACTAAAATACGGCATCACCTAAAATACGGCATCACCGGCGTCACCGGCTTGTTCCGGGATGGGTTAGCAACGACAATGACAATCTGGGGCAGTGGTAACAGTGGGCAACAATACTAGATGATCTTCAGCAGTCCAAATATACACTCAGGGTGCTTAAAACCAGCTCTAATACCGTTACTTAAGCCTATAAGCAAGCAACAGTGCAATATTCAAGGGCGATAGCATTGGTCAGGGTAGTGAAGGGAAAGAAGAGACCAGCAAAGCACCTGAAATAGTAATAACAACTATTTCAAAGATATTAAAGCAAGAATGAGGACAACAGAAAAGAAGGAATATTCTTCCCCCCGCATTTGCGCCACTGAAGCTACGTGGACAGATTCATGGCACGTAAGGAAGGCGGCGGGTTCACGGGGCAGATTGATCAGGCACGCAAATTACACAGCGCTCGACCGGCCGACTACCTGCTGCAATGCAGGAGAAAAGATAAAATCGTGGAAGCAACATTTTATGAAGCAGATCACTCAGATGTAAAAACAGTTTAAAGGAAACAGAGAAATAATACAATAATCACCTTAAAACTTTATTTCCTTGACTTCCTGTGCTCTTTGGCCCTAGCCATGTTTAACTTGACTCTGCTCTTTGAGGTTCTCTTTTTCTGGTACTATCCTTGTGACTCTGAAGCAGCTAATTATGTCAATTCTTAAATGTGAAGCAGATGACAGAACTGGGAAGCTCAGAATATGAGTTCCTAAAGGTTGTATGGCTATATAATGACAGTCACAGAAATTCAATAACGGCACTGTATGGAATGCACTCAAACGCACCCCATGAAACAAATTAAAGCAGAGCAATGAATCTCTCACACTGTGCAAATAAGAAAACACAAGAAAACGTTGATTTCTATATATTTCATAAAGGCTATTATAATGAATTAAGAGTTGGGATAATGAATCTTCAGAAAATTACAGTAAAGTTATTACCCGCAGGCACTGCATAAACGTTTAAGATATTATAACTTCCGTGAAGCTCTCCAGGCCTTGCTGCGGAGAAGGCAACATTAAAGTATTTTGTCATGAATACTGAGGGCAAACGCAGCCTTTAAGCATATTTATCCCAGCCTGGCAGAGGCTGAGCAGGGCCAGCTGCTGCGGAAGGGCCTGGAGAGGCCGGGCTACGCGGGGCCCTTCTGCAGCTGCCCCCGCCTCTCTAACTGGCACCTCTCCACGGTGCCCACCAAAACCCCGTATTAACCAAGGGTTTCCTTCGGGGGAAGAAGTGCCAGGAGGTGTTGAGTACCTTCCGCTGATTTTGAAACCAAAAATCAGATATTTTGAATTTCAGCATATAAAGCTGGGCTACGTACAGAGGAATATAGCTCCCAAGCCCCATTTACAACTTCTGAAAATCGGAACCAATTCCTCTAATTAGTGGATTAAGGCACCAGACAAACCCCCTTCTTTTTTCAGGACCAAACTAAGGTTTGAAAAAGCCTTAATTTCTCTCTCCTGCTCATAACAGAGCCATTCCTCATAAAATCTTCATTTCTCACCAGATGTTTAAAAAAATCTTAAAATTCTTACAGTCCAAGTCCAAAGCATAAAATTAAAAAAAAAAAAAAAAGTGTATATATGAAATAGGCTTTTGGAAGTGCCTCATACATGTTCAAGCAGATTCCTTGATGCAAAGACGAGGTTGGGCTCTGCAGGGCAGGCAGAGCAGGCTGGTCTCCCCTTCTTTGCTACAGGAGCCAGTAAGCAGCGAGTACACCAATGTATGAATGATACACTATCTCCTGCTTCACCAACAAATCTAGTTTAATCAAACTACTGCAGGAAACGGTCCTCAGTGGAAAGAAACCTATAAAGTAATGTTTACAATTACCAAAAGCTCATGTTAGGGTAGTGCTGCTGCAATTGGCGCGGTGTTGCAGGGGAAAGGGTACGCGGGCTGCGCGCGAGGCTCACAGCCGCTATTAGGGAGCTTATTTCCTCGCTTCTCTGATAAGATATTCTGCCACCACAAGTTCAGCTGGGAAGAGTAATGGCCTGTTCCCTCGCAGGCTCTTGCCCGGGCCGTGCCCAGGAGCTCAGGGAAGGAGATTTCGCTGGGCCGCGGGGTGATTAACTCCCCACCTCTTGTCCAGCACGTGCAACGCCAGCAATAAACCCCTTCTTAAATGCAAATTCCAATTCGTTATTTCGATGGCTTTCTCTGCAGCTTTCTCTGACTTCTTCCGTTCTCCTGTTTTCTGATAATCTTCAGAGCAAGATTTACAATCCTGGTGACCTTGCTATGCACTAACTGCTCTTACTACTGATGCAGCCCAAGAAACGCTCTCTGAAATGTTAGTTTATCTGCTTGGTCTTCAGCCAGCTGTTAACTATGTGCTTAGCTTTAAGTGTCTTGCTAAGACTATTATTTTTGCAAAGCACTTGGAGATTTTTAATTCTACCATCACTTTTCCTTTCTTCCAGGTGTTAAAGTATATTACAGTGAAAATTCAGAAATACTGTTAATAGCTATTACTTTTGGAACAATACCTGGAAGATTTTTGGGTTTTCAAAGCCTGGTTCTGCTCTCTATTCTCCTTCAGACCATCAGAGCAGCGCACTGCACTGCACAGATTCAAGCCATATACGCAGACAGTATTTAACAAGAAACCAAAACGTTGCTGCAAAACCCTCTCATGACTGAAAGCAGCCAGTACTTTACAGATTACCATATAAAAAGAGATTTGTGCCAGTCAGAAAAGTCTGGAAGAGAAAGCACTAAGTAGGTGAGCAGCAGCAATCAACGCCCTTACCTGCCAGTGCAGCTATTAAAAGTGTCTAGCTTAATTTCACTCACTTGCTTAATTGTATCTAAATAAGTGGCCCGCTCAGTGTGCTTACATGCAATCAGCTTCAACATTTAAAATCCTTTAATATCAGCATTAGTTTAGCCCTTAAAAGCAAGCAAGCAAAATCATAGCTATTTATTATTTTTGTAAAATTTCTCTTCCTAAAACTATCGCGTTCCATTTGCTAGCGGCCTCGGCATAGCTGCAGGTGTTCTGCACCTCTCAGCCTCCAGCCTTAAGCAGATGAAATTTGGCAACATCACGGATTTTAGGCACGGCTTTGTGCTCGGGCTGTAGATCAGAGGGCTTTTTGCACGTTTATCCCACGGCATAAGGAGAGGTGTTACAGCCACCGCAGCTAATACCAGCAATTTGAACAACCCTCTTTGGCAAGCCAGAAATAAGATAATTGTTCAACATAGGCTGCCTCTTCTGAAATACTGGGAGCATTGCCTGTAATTATAGACATCTGTCATTGCTAGCCACTCAGTAGTAACCCTGACATCAATATACAACTATAACACTAAACTGCCTGCAGGCACAGCAATGGGAGCCAGATACGAGAGGCGGGCAATCATCTGCCTCATCCAAACTATCTGTCAAAGGTTCCTAACCACAAATAGCTCTTACGCTTTGTATCCTTAGGATAATATGTTGATTTATTTTAGGTCCTCTAATATTTACAGTCTGGGCCATCTACTAAAATAAAGAAACAAACCTGATGGCTAATGGAGGCAGTTACCGTTCGAAATCATCAGGGAAGGTCATAGCTCACTGCTCAGATGTTAAACATGGGGGGCTGCCTTGAATGTGCACCTCGGAATAAACTTTCCCTCCTCCCGAAGCATCCCTGATTATTCCCAGCTACAACTTACCCTGGTCACCATCTCGTGAGCCCTCGTGAAGAGGGGCCCGCAGACACATCTGCATTTTGCACCATTTGGCAAAGAGAGGCCATGGCAGTAGCTGGGCGCTCGCGTTCAACATGTGAGCGCCGGCAAAAATGAGCGCGCGGCGGAGTCACCTCATTCTGTAAAAGTCATTAGCTTTAATGATTTACACTTTATCGGTTCTTAGCAGGAAGCTAAAGGGGGTTCTTAACCAGGGAATAAAGTTCCCTGGCATTTGCATGCAACTGTGGAACCAGTTCTTGGGAGCTTTAAGGGGAAAAATCAGGCTGAAACCCCTAATCCCTGCTTTATCTGCACTGGAAAACCAGTCCCAGGAAGGCGGGGAAAAAAAAAGATTGTAGGTTTAAACTAATTAGGAATTAACAACCTTACAATTACCTTAATTTGTTATTAACAAAAATGAGATTTCTTAGGCTGATTCACAACAGCCTCTGCTGAAGAGAAACTATTAATTACTAGACAGACAGTTAGCGTACAAGTGAGCTGCATTTTAAAAACCTCCTTTAAAATACAATTGCTAAATGCCTTACAGTGCTGTAATGTGAGACAGGTTCAAATCTTATTACTTCACTGAAATTAAAACCTAAGTTTTAATACTGTTCAAGTCGAACAATGATTCCACACTTTATTGCTTTTGAAATCCCTTGATGATCATAGGAAAAAATGCCCTCGAGAAAAAGAGACTCTGTTTTCGATAAACAGAAAATACAGTTTGCACTCTTAGCCTCTTTGTCATCACAAAAAAAGGATTTAATGCCAATTCTTTAAAAAAAGACTTTTTTTCACAAAATGTGCACCTTGTGTGCCATTTGTAAAATCAGCTCACTTTCTTTTATTTATTACTGCAGCGCGGCAAGGCAATAAAGCAGATACTGATAGCTAATAAATTACATGCCTTTTAAAACAATTCTCCAGCTACAAAAACTTGTAACTACAAAGGCTTACATTTACATGGTACATCATGTGAAATGTCTGTATTTATGTTCTATTTAACCACATAAGTAAAATCTGACCTTTTATTAAACAGCCAGGCATGAAACGGGATACATTTAAGATTAAACAAAAGGGAACTTTTTCAAGGCTTTGCTACAGATCGATGTAAACCAACATAAAATATAACAGAAAAGGGGGCTTGGCGGTTCAGATGCAAAGTATTTTAAATAAAATGCATTTTTAGGCATGTCCTTCACACTACCTTGAGGAAAAAGAGATGAACAAGTTTTCCATTTTCGCGTAATAGAAACCTTGTACTCTTAAGCCTAAACATTCCATAAGGTTTCCAATAATAACCTCAACTACTGCAATACAGAACAATACTCTTAGCACCTACCACCAAAGGATTTGTATTTTTAATTAAGCAATAGAGGTTAGGCATTTTTGTTGTTGTTAAAACATTTTTTTGGGAAAAAAAAAAAGCCCTGCAGTCTTATTTTACCATGCATCTCTCTAAGAAACGCTTAAGATCCATATGAGTCTATTAAGCTCATTACACTGCTCTTAAATATTTTTTCTTACTGTAGCTGGCCTAGCAATTCTAGCTAATCTGCACAAAATACTGAGGTGCATTTTATTGCCTTTTATTGTATTATTTTTAGACTGATGTGCTGAAGTCTTTTCAAACACTTGTTCCTTCCAATGCGACTGTCTCGTAAATCATTAGCTGAAGCATCACATTCTTTTTAATTGTCCCCATGCCAAAACTTCACATGTATATTCCTAATAGAAATTTCCTTCGCTTACTGTTATTTTGGTAACGTTAGGGGCTTTGCTTGCACAACTTTTTCTCACTGCTGCGGTTCCAAAATCTCAGCTGTTTAATTGAGCAGGAAAATGAACCATAACTCCCCACTAATAAATAAGGCCGCGCCGCGCTGGAAGCGCTGCACTCGTTCGTTGGACAGCAAGCCGTGGGAAGCCGTTAGCAGAGGTGCTGCCCGGCCCCCGGCACCCCGGCTATATCCATCATGCGGAGCGGGATGCTGAGGGGCAGATCTTCCTGCCTGGCCGAGCACTGCTCCATGCAAAATGAGATGTGCAAGCAGTTTTGAGATGCTTCTCTGCTCCCCTTCGCTATGTTAGCCGAAGGTTTACTGTAGTAATATGTATTTTCTTGTATTTTGCACATGGAAGCAGTGCCTAAGAATACAGAGGCAAAGACTTCCAATATTTAAAGTAGATAAAAAGGAGGTTTAACCAGTCAAGCAGCCAAATTAGAGCCTGTGGTTGCCACACTCAGATTAGCTTATCTGGTAGTAAAGATCAAATATAGGTGCAATTTTAAGATGGCACAGAATAAAAAGCAAAAGCGTAGCTATATCTACACCAGGAGGTTTCCTTTGCATAACAGGATTCTCAGAAAACACTGCAAAGAGTGGAGAGGGAATTTAACAGGACTCTTAGAATAACAGTTAGCTTCAAGAGAAGTTACAGAGATATTTAAATACAGAAATAGAGTGGCACCCAGATACTGAATTCAACAACAACTGATTTCACCCAAGAATTTTCGAGCTGAAACACCGAGCACTGGAAAAGGCGAAAGAGCTTAGGGGAAAACAGGGCCTGAACCAGGAGCACAGGAGGTGTCCGAGAGGTGGACTTTGAAGAGTAAGTTGTAACTATCAAGCCTGTGTTAAAATCAAGTCAACATAAACGTAGCCAAAATAGGACTGTAAGTACTGGGTAAATTAAGGAATTCCAAGTGGTGCTCAAGGCTTCTGAAGTGAAGGGTGACACCCTCAAGTCCCGTATAGGTAAGAAGAGATCCTACCCTTTCCTGCCTCTGGTTGGAGAAACGGAGACTCAGGCAAAGAGGGAAAACTCCAGAACAAACTGAAAAGGGCCAATCCAACATGTCATTTAGTCACTCGAGACTGAACACAGCAAAAAGCCCCTTACAGGGCAAGTCCCGCTTGCTCAGGTTGGAAGTGTGGCCAGACCATCTACATCGAGCATGCAGCTCCTCACCTAATGCAATCATTTTACAGCATGACTGATAGTAATGGCCTTTAATAATACACAGAGCAATATTTTGGTGCGTTTTGCTGACCTCTTAAGCAAACAAGATAATCAAATCTGTGCGAACATGATACATAACAGAACACTGCCAAATAGGGCTCCGAGTCTGTGATGGAAGAACCTGCAGCACTTTAGGAGCGGAGCGCTCCAGCAAGGGTGCGAGCAGGTGCTGACTCACGCTTATCTAAAGAAGGCAGAGTGCAAAATTAATTTTCAGTTGCAACAGCACATACATTTAGATGACTATCTAAAAAGCAAAATTAATGATATTCCAAATGTTATCAATATTCAGCAAATTAGAATGAACCTGGTTATTAAAGCAAATGGATAACCTGGAAGGTACTTCTATAACTGAGAGCACACCTAAAGATATACTCTTGCTGTTACTAAAGAAATCAGTTGTTGTGCATATTATTTTGATATTAAAAGACAAAAAATAAAATTATAAACAAAATTTGATTCAAAATCACAGATTTTCTAAACATCTTGTGATAACCAGTGCTGTTTTGTGCTTAATATAATAGCAATATAAATTATTTAATACTTAAATTGGTATAAAAAAAAAAAGCTTCAGAAATAAAACTTTCGCTCCCGAAAGACTTCTTTCTCAATAGAGCTCCACGCCTCAAGAAACAACTCGTGAGCAGTGAGAATGCTCTGGAGAAATAATACGGAGCCTTCCTCGTGGCCTGCCCGACTGCTGCTCTCCTGATCCAAATTGATGCCAACTAGAGTGCTCCAGCAAAGCAGATACAGATAAAACCCATGTGCAACAGGCACCCGAAATAATGTTGTTTTTTTTTTTTCTCTCCGTGCTCCAGAAGACTGGTAAGTGGCAGAAGAAAGGCAACACTCTGCCTCTCTATCAGGTTTAATAAATGTGCAATTAACTCTCAGAAGAATACCCTAAGAACAGACCCCGGTATGGGACACACATCCTAGCAGGACAACATTACTGGCTATTTTCTTCTGCTCCATGAACACACAATCTCTCCCTTTTGGAACCCAGCGCACACAACAACTACCTGAGCTGAACCCCAAACTAGGCAGCATGCAGAAACTGTTTGTTTGCATTTCTGCCTTAATGAAAAACAGATCTTCATAAGAAAAATATCCTAGTTCAAGAAACCCACATACAAAACCAAGTCATGCTGCTTTAAGTATTATTGTTATCCAAACCTGCTATTCTTTTTAAACCCAAACTAATGAAGCCAGGTGGTTCAAAGGGAGACCCTAGATACTGTGAAAAGGCCAACTCACCACTTCAGCTGGGTTCCAGCTCTCAGCTTTGCTCTTTTTCTTTTCTGAGAGAGATTTTAGATATTTTTGGCTGTGTTGTACTAAGTCACCACAAAATATTTATCATCTTCTTTCTCTCACCCAAATCCCTATTCAGTGCTTTTGAAAAAACATGCAGAAATAAGAATAATTTCCTCACTACTATTTATTATGTAGCTTCCCCCATCTGTTATCAACTTGAAGACAGCCAGAAAAGATTCCCAGGTGCTTCTGTGATGGCATATATTCACAAGAACTCTTCAAAGACATTTTTAAAAATCTCTTAATTCTGACATTTTAGTGACAGAACAACAGATTAAAAATAAGAATTTTGTTCTGTTTTAAGCCAGTTTGTCTAGACTGCTCTGTTCTAAATGAGCCTGAATCTCTGAAAGGCAGGACTATTCATTGAGAACCTGGCCCACAATGAACAGACACAGCTTCTTTCCTCCTCTTGCCCTCCAAAAGGAGGGAAAAAGGAGCCTGGATTTGACTCATTGGCGAGACACATCGAGAGAGCTGGGTCCAGGAGTAAAGATGATGGAGCCAGACTCTTCTCAGCACTAGCCGGTGAAAAGACCAGAGGTGCAACAGGCACAAATGTTAAGCAGAAAAAAATTCACTTATGCATATTAAAAACTTGGTTACTGGGTGGGTGACTGGGCATTGGAGGCGGTTGCACCAATGGCTAAGACATCTCCATCCATCTTTGAGATGTCTAAATCCCAACTTAACACTGTCCTGGGCTACCTGCCCCTTTGCTCCTGTTGTGAGCAGGGGTTCCAGAGCAGGTGATATCCAGATGACCCTTCCAGCCTGGGATACTCCATCATGATATTTGCTTTTAAAGTAGTTGTATTTTACCGGCTCCAAATTTTAACTTTTAATTAAACTGGAGTTAACATCAGTGATTAAGTTTTTGCTCTGAAAAGCACTTTAACCCTACCCCACTGGCGGCCTGCCCTGCATTTCCAGCTTCCTGGCATCACCAGAGCGGCACAACGGAATTGCAGGAGCATCGCTGGATCCCTCCGGCCATCAGTGCTCCCGGGAACACCACCAACACCACCTCTCCTGGGGAGAGGAGGGGAGGAGCTGGGCTCCAGGCTGCCCGCTGGCCCTGCCGGCCTCTCCCTCAGGCTGTTGCCTCAGCAGGACCAAGAAAAGAGTCCCCAGCGCCAGGGCCCAAGTCGTGGCAGGGCTGCAAACAGCATCATGCAGATACATTAATGCAACATGACACACAACCCACCTCCCTCATACTGCTGGGTCTTTCCGAGTGGAGGGATTGTGGCATAAAAATTCAGGAGAAGGGAAGGAAAGGCAGGCAGTTAACACTGACACTCTAACGAAGTTGCATTTAAGCATATGTACACCCAGAAGTTGCATAAACCTGCTAACAGCTTACTTGAAGCCTATTTTTTCCAAGTATAGCCTATGTGCAAAAAAACTCTATTAATTATAAGTTCTTTTTTCAATCTTTTAATCTTTACACTATATACTTTTAATATCTGCACGAGAAGTGTTGCACCTTCTAGTCATAGAATCATAGAATCATAGAATGCTTAGGGTTGGAAGGGACCTCTAGAGATCATCTAGTCCAACCCCCCTGCATACGCAGGGTCACCTAGAGCACGTGGCACAGAACTGCATCCAAGCGGGTTTGAAGATCTCCAGAGAAGGAGACTCCACAACCTCTCTGGGCAGCCTGTTCCAGGGTTCTGTCACCCTCACTGTTAAGAAATTTTTCCTTAAATTCCTATGGAATTTTTGGTGTTGTCTAGGTTCAAATTTGGCGTAGTCTAAACATGATGTTACCAAATGGGACGGTTAGGTCTCAATAAGCCTGTTTACTGCTGAGGTAGGACCTCACTGCCGGAGCTGGTTCAAAGTTATGTCTTTTTTTGCCTCTTGAAAAATGCAACTCCATAGGTATGGGAATATTCACTGCCACCCTGGAAGAGCAGCTGGTGTCCTGCACCCCCGGGGGAGCTCGCAGGCTGGTCGCTTCTTCAGAGTCTTTTGTCACAGGCAGTGATTCTGCTTCCCTGTCAGATATCGCATCTAAACACTCACTGCAGTGCATGACCTAGCAGCTATCTAAGCTTCGATCACAGAAAATGCCACTAGAGGGCTCACATATTATTATAAATACATCCCATCACTTCCATGCATTACCGAGGCTTAGAGAATCTGCATCATTCCTTTGCCAGGATTTTTCCAAATGAAGAAAAAAAACTTGTTGCCAAACGCACTATTGGACCAAGGTTTAAATTGGAAATTAGACCAAAAATGGTCAGCAATCAACAGTGTAGTCAAAGTGCTAAGCTAGCAGACAGCATCTGTATTTTTTTGTACAGAATAAGTTGCAATCCTTGATTTTGGTACACCATAAGCTATCGTTAAACGTAAGTTAGAGTCAGTGCCGCGCTACACAATGTAATACTATACTGAAAACTGTAATGAAGTACTATGGATAGCCTTGCCTATTTAACGTTGACTTAATCTTGGTTTTTAAAGGAAAAAAAAATAGCTTTTTGGGGACCAATTCTATTCACTACCTATCAAGGAGACGGAGATGCTGACTCTGAGCCACTTCAGTAAGCGTGAACCATTAGGAACTCCATCCTGCAACATGTTGATCTCTTCCTATGCTGTGATATTAGCTGCCCACCTTTGTAATAAGTGTAGATGGTACCAAGTATCATGGTATCAGGCCTTAGCTGCCCAGCATCATCAGTTTTCCACTTAAGAGGCTCTTAGTATGTATTTAACACCACCACTGCAGTGCAGCAGCTTTAAGACTAGCACCGTACTTCTCTCACAGATTGAATAAAAGTGGAGATCTAGCTAAACAGGAGTCAACAGCAAGCAAATAAAATTACTATTATTGCTCGCAGATACGTACTGCGCATTTTTATACCTGTCTACATTAAATTGTCCTCCAAGAAGACACCAAGAAAGGGACTGAAATCTATTTATTATTACTGGAATTCTATTATTACTGGAATTAAGGTGAAAATATTTTCATGCCAAGTGAAGCAGTCTAAACAAGTATTTAATTTTAGAGATAAACATATTTTAGAGAAAAATATTAGTTGGGCTTGACAACGCATGCTGTCTGACTCAAAAATCAGCTAAATAAAAATTAAGATTAACACAACAGTGTGAGAACAAAATTAACAGTCTATGGCAGATGAATCCTCTATTGCACCTGTCCTCCACTGTGCAAAAGAACATCAGCCTGCCACTGATTATTTCTTTTTGACATGATTTATCGCCTACTATTCTTTAAACTTGATAAAGCAAATTAATCTTTGATTGCAGGAGCCACTGGAGGTTGTCATTAGTCATGTAGTTTGGTGAGGCTGCATGTGTTTCATTTACCAGTCACAAAGAAATGAAAGCCCAGCAGCCATCACCGGCGCTTCGCCTGCTTCCCGGAGCCACCCAAGAGAAAAGATAACAGAATTGAGGACACGGGGCTTTAAGCAGCTCCTCCAGAACTGACCCACAGAAACAGAACAGGGTATTTGCTTTTCCATCAAGAAGGCAGATGCACGTAGGCTAGGCCTCAGAGAAAGAAAACCAGCAACGCTAATGACCACCAATTTGAGCTGATTAACATATATTTCAAGCTAGCGATTTCTTCAGCTTTGTAGCAGATCTCGCTATATGAAAATGATGCGATTTGAATGCTTGAAGAGCTTCGGGTTTAAGCCCAGGTTGTGTAGACCGAATAGGAGCTACATTTGCGGATCAGTGCTGCACCGTGCCCTGTCCCCAGCGCGTGGCCCCTCAGGGCCTGGCCCGCGCTGAGGTGTCTCTGCGGCTGCGCTCGGGCTCACCCCTCCGCTCGGTCCCTGTCCTCGCTTCCTCCCAGGCCGCGTGTTCCCAGCGGCCGGGGAGAGAGGCAGCCCCTCCAGACAGGGACAAGTGACAGATGGGGATGGCTCTAGTCACGGGCCACCGTCCTGAGCAGGAGAGTCAGTCTGGGCACAAAACAGGTCTTCGGGGTTTGGCTCCGCAGGGGCAAACACCGCTAGGTCTGAAACGCGATGGCAGTTTCAGTGGTAGGATGTGAACAAGGATGTGAACCAGACCAAGGGCAGTTGCCTTATTGCGGTTACCTCAATCAGAAGCATTACGGGCAACACAGTTGACTTCATCAGAAGTACCCATTAAATTTAATTTTAATCATATGTCTGGGGAAAAATAATCCTACCTTAAAGTACAAAACCCAACAAAGCTTGAAATGAAAAGCCCATGTCAGCAGCTCCAAGTTATTAAATGACAGTTGTCAAAACATAATAGAGTTTCAGACAATAAAGACAACATTGCTACATTAGGCAGTAATATGCAGTGTGTATAAGTTAGAAAATTGTTCCTTCCTTATACGCTTTAAATATATCATTATATTTAGCACACAAAAACAAACCACTGAAGACTTCCCTTCACCATCAAATGCAACTGCAAATTCAACATTTCAAAAAGCACATTTAGTAACTAGAGACACACAAAAGTTGCTACTTTTGAAACCAACCAGACTTGGGTGAAAAAGCAGCATCCAATTCCAGGGCTACTCTCGTTAGGTATTTAGAAGAAAAAAAAAAAAAAAAAAGTGTAATGTGCTATGAAGTTTACAGAGACAGGGAAACTAAGGCACATGACCATACAACTCGGGGCACTCCCAAAATTTAGTGGTGCCTTCATTACTGCATTAACAACTTCTTTTTATTGGAACTCTGTATATAGAAATAAGCTCAAGAGTTTTTTCCTTCCATCTTTATTTACACTGCGCTTACACTGAAACTACATTCTGCTAGGAGAGACGAGTTTTATATTCTAGAATCAGATATGGACAACAGCTATAGCTAAACCCTCAAAAACATCTCTACATTTTTTGAAGATATTTGAGAAAGGAAAATAAAAAGAAACACTCAATTTTAATTTACAAATTGGATACGAACTTAGCAATATAAAACTGATTTTAAAAAGGTGAAAGCCTCTATATTCAGTGGATGTTTTGTTTTTCCTTAGCTGTGCAGATAATTCTATGTTTATTTAACTGATATGCAAGTACAATAACTTACTATTTATATATAAACACACACTTACTGTTTGGCTCCATTGAGAAGCTATAAATTTCATCTATTGAACATTAGCAAAAAAAATTACATGTGTTCATCATCTGGATTATTCTCAGATTAATAGAGATAAATGACAAAACATAATCAGCACCAACTCTGCAACTTAATCATTGCATCTGAGCTATAGGAAACACTTAATTACTCTCATTTACTAGGTGCAATCTAATGAGAAGGCATTAGCCAAATGAAAAGAATGCAGTACAAACAAACAAAATAGTTATACCATCATTAAAAAGAAACTCTGACAGTGCAGGTGACAGCATATGCAGGATAAATTACCATAATGTCCTAAATGCTGAGCTGTCAGCATGCTAATGCAGTGATCAGATACCCTGGGAATCTCGGCACTATAGCTGTCAGGAACAGGTATCATAAATCACCTCTCTCTACTGTACTGCTCATTATCACAGCTTTCTTATACATGTTTCTCAGCACAATTCAGTACAGAGAGGAAAGAAACAGTCACCCTTATAGAAGGCCATAACATATTTCTGCTTCCAGCATCTTTGCAGAGAGAATGGGGACCCTTTTCTGCAGCAGCCTACCACGGCCTACAGCACTGACCCACCGGCTTGGTCGTTAGACTCCATTTGGCAATAACACACTAAGATCTTCGTTTGGGTTCCTCACTTCTGCTTGCAACAATATCAAGACATCAAACACCGTGGATCAACAGACTTCTGTTATCCAGCTGCTCCTTTTAGGTTAAAATCATTACTTGCAAATAACTGCATCTTGAAATCTTTTACAAAAAACCCACACAAATTAGGAAACGAATTCACAGCAGCTAAAATTGAACCCCTGAGCATACAGGCACCCTCCTTCTGCTTGCATGTGCTCCCCATATGCATCAACTATCTGAATATAGGAAAAATTGAGCTTGTTTATTTGGAAAAAATTTACTCCGCTACATGCACTGGAAATACAATGAAAAGCTGAAACTATGAAATGTAAAGGTATATACTTATTTCTCCCACTGATATCTACTAACACATAAGACTAAGATTAAGCAAGACAATTAAGAACATGCATAACTCTCACTATCCAAAATGTCCAGTTAAGCCATTATTTGGGGTACAGATAGCCACAGAACTGCTTAAAACAGACCAAACATTCACCAGAAAACAGGAGATGACCAGCACTAATACCTGACCACGGCCAGGTTAAACATGCTTTAAGATCTGCCCTTTTTCCTCCAGGAGAGACAGGCAGATGTGACATATTTCTAGCCTGCGTTGCAGATGATGAGAGATGCTGCTGCTCGCTGGCAGGCGATTTGCTATGGACAGCATGACGAGCAGGGCACTAAATCGTGCCTTTAACCTCTGACACTAGTTATGGGACACATCAACACAGGGGAATAATCACAGAACTTATGGACATCTTGCACTTCATATCTGTTACCTTTACAGCAGCAGAAACTGATGGAAGAATTTTTAAGCTCTACACAGTTTTTGAACATATATATGTAGCACTAAAGTAGTAGCACTGTCTTCCCTCACCTTTTGCAAAGCATAAGCAGTTCGATGGTAGGGATCACCATTCACTAACTATGCACGTCTCAACACAGTAAAACCCACAAGAATATGGAATAAGACCTCCTGTCAGTACTGAATTATAAGTGTTGAAGAAACTCCTTTTCACAGTATAGATGTTTGAGTTTTTCTTTTTTTCATTTATTCAACACTGTGGCACTAAGACCAGTGAAGCTTCTTTTGGAAAAAGTTGGCTGCAGGTTGCTCGTACAACTCAAAACCACAGTATCGGTCAGGAATTTTTGGATGCAAAGTTTTCTTTTACACCAGGGGTGGCACAGTGATGAAAATCAGTAAAGAGGAGTGAAACATTTCTGGTTCTCATTTGACCTTTCGGATTTGCTACCCTGAGCACAATAAACATTCATTAAACTTTCAGAACTGGAAAGTTTTGGATACCTATGGGTAGGTCCAATGGAGAGTTCTCATATTGATGCACATTCATCTTAGCTCGCATTTATTTTGAGAAGTCAAGACATAAGTGATAGCAATGCTAGAGGAGGTGCAGCAAGTTTGAGACTATTTGATCTATAACACAGTAGCCATAAATCACCCTCAGAGTGAGGGAAGAAATGAACTTTAAGAGTCTGAAATGATGTAAAGAAACTTTAGGTTCCCAAATGCAAGAAACAAGATGCTATTATTAGATGATATGATCTTCAGATGTGTTAAATTCCTGTTGATTTCTACAGCCTTCATAATGTTCGACGCTTCCAAAAATTAGACTGTCAGGCTTTTTAATTCACGTAGCTTGAATGTAGAAGAATCGTGATACGGAACATACTGTTCAAATATGGAAAGCGGGTTTATATTTTATAAACTTATACTCACGGGAAAACTCTTCCCCTTTCCCAATTAAGATATGGAAACGAGAGAAATAAGCAGCATATTAAAGAATCCCATTCACCCAAGATTTGATAGAGAGCAACACCAGCTAAAAAAGAAATTGAGAAGTTTGTATTCATATTACAGAGACACCAGCTAAGCACAGATATAACACTTATTTTAACATTGCATCTTAAATTACTACTCAAGCAACTCTTCTATTTAGTAAGACATCAAGTCATCCATTTGCCCAAGCTTACTCTACAGAGAGAAAAGCAGAGAAGGAAAAGATGCTTCTGGGTTATAAGAAACTTTTTAAATTGGTGTCAAAGATTTACAATTGAATCTCGGTGACACTTTGTGGTTGGTGATGGTAATTTTCTGTGAATGTTTGCATACAGCCCGCAAGAATATTTGCTGTACGTATAATATTTAATGAAGAAGTAGTGATTTCCTTTCACTGACTTTAAAAACAACAGTTGTCCAAGACAAATCATGCAGCCACAGGCCCACTGTGACTGCTTTAAAAGGAAACCTCAGTTCTCCACCATCTCCTTATTCCTAATATATCCCTCCCATTATCATGCAAATTTCTGGATACTTTCCCATAGCAGACAAAGAGGAAAGAACTGAAGTCATAAAGATCAGCCTCAAAGACAGCAGTGAACTCTTATGGAGACAGAGCATGAAAACAAACCCTACATCATTAAATTCTTCTTTAAAATAAGAGTCAATCATTTTCCATCCTTTCAATTCAAAACTTGTTACTTGAATTTTAATTCTCAAGTGCTTTTCTTCTTACTTTTTAGGTAGAAATCCATCATTTCCCTAGAGAAAATTACCTGCAGCTATTCTTTCTCAAATCTAAAGAAAAGGAAGAAATACAAAATGTAAAATTTTGAATTCATGCACCATAGATGCCCTAATGTCACAAACGAGGCAAACTCATTTTTAAAGTGAATTCAAAATGTGGAGTTCTTTTTAAAAAAAAAAAAAAATTGCAGGTCACAGGTCTAGAGTTGTGAGAAGAAATTGTGTCTGAAGGCCTCTTGTTTGCTCATGGAAAGCCATAATTAAAAGCAGGAACCAATTATCTTTTAACCAGTTACAAATCCAGTTGTAACAAAAATGGAGTAAGGAAAAAGATAAAGAAGTTTAAAGAAAACACCAACTGCTTTTGCGTGGCATATGAGTGTTATTTGTAGGTGAAGACAACAGCATGTGAAAGACTCACAGTTACAAGCCTTACAAAGGAAAGAACATTTATTGCCTTTCAAAGATGACATATTCCGGTAATGGGGTGTTTATTTGTTTAAGTGGGTTTTAAAATCAAATTTTCTGTAGTAACAAGAGAAACGAGTGAATAAGAATTATTGGACTGCATGCTAAGAATCTTCTATGTATTATAGACGTGTAATAGGATTTTTTTTCTCTATCATAAGATATTGCAGGCGTGGACAGAAAAATTACTGTCTATATTCATCAAATAATAATGAAAAACTATTTTTTAAGAGAAATCCTTCCAGTTCTATAAAACACTGGTGACAGCAACAATCAAGCTAAGAAAAAGTGGTCACTCCTTGACTGATAGTCTCATTCATTTTTATGATGAATAAAGTATCTTATAGGAAAAACAAATGTAAAAAGTTAACTTAAAAATACTATACATATTCATGCATTATGGCATAGCAATAAAAAATAAGCAGGAGTATTATTTGCTTACCCTTAATTTGTTAGGTATGAAGTAAGTAGCTACAACATCTTGACACTGAGTACAAATATAAATTCTATCTCAGAATAATTAGTAGACTCAAAGGATCATAACTTCAAATATTGTTTTCCAAGTCAATATTATGTTCAAATGCTACAACATATATATGGACCCTGAAGTCCCCAAACTAGTAAACTAGTTTTTCACAGGCTAAGGAGTCAAGTACCTGCAAAATGAAACAAAACCTGCGTATTAAAGTCTCAAAACACAGTTACAGTTCTCCCATGTAAAAAAAAAAAGTGGATTTCTCCATACAAAGCTTTCCTGAATTGAGGTTTCTTGACAACAATTACAGTTGTGAGGCTGGCTAAGGACACACACGTAGCATTGACACACAGACCTGCCTGCGACCCTTGGTGTACAATTCACAAAATAAAGCTAAGTGATAACAAAGCGATGAATTAGTTACTATTTAATGACTCAGGCACTTTTGCTGCTTGCTGAGGAAATGAGTAAATTATAATCTCCATCTCTTAGCGCGAAACTCTCTTTGGGCAACTCTCAATTGAGCGTGACTGTAATTGATAACCTAAGCTGATTGCACATGCTGTTACAAAGCCGGTTCAAGAGGTTAATGATGGCCCCACCACAGCTCGGGCGGAAACCCAGCCGATTGCTGCCCGCTCCCGTAATGAAGATGAACTGCAGGGATCGGAGCCGCTCGCTGCCACGCGCCGGGGACTCCCCCGGCGCTGGAAGGGGACGAGCCGTCGCTCTGCCCGTTTAACCGGCAACGTCACAGTTTACGACTGTGTCGTCCTGTAATTCAGGAAATATATGGTCCCGTTGCTCCTTTCGGGTACCCTTGGCCTCAGTTTTTATTCTATTAAATCCAGGGATCAATAGCAGTGTGTCAGTCCAAAATATGTTACCTATTAATAGCCAACAAACTTATTATTGAGAGGAAGGAACGACCCTCGGCTACTTCTGCAGTCACCTTCCTCTGCAACGCTGAATTCAGCCATGTGTGGATGGAGGCCAATGCCTTGAAATGACACACATACACATAACATACATTTTTAAAGACACCTGAAGATTACCATAACGAACCATTTGCCAAGGCACATGCAGTGGTATGCACAACTAGCATCATCGTGTGAATGAAAGTTTACATGATTTCTTCCAGAAGCTCAGATGAAAAGACCACCCCCGCCTCTGCATCCCCTGCACATGACACGGCCTCTGAGCATCCATCCAAGATGACAGAGTGGAAGGAACACGGATCCAGTACATCACTTAGTGCTCTGGGAGCTCCCATATTCTTAGCCCCTACCTGCGTCTCCAGGCACTCAACACCACCACAACAAAATCCAAGCCAAATAACAAGTTGCAGATACATCACACACATTTTACTCTTTTCCCACAAACAGAAGATAAGGCAGAACAGTAACCTCATGGAGACGGTTAACATCACTGTCACCTGCTGGAGTGCATCAGGGAACAGCAAGGGAGCTTTCAACCTGGCTTGAATTGTATTACAGAACACAGTTTAACAAAATTCTCTTTGCACCTACTGTATTTCAATCCTTAATGCAAAAGGCAATCACTGGCAGCAGCTTAGGAATAAAATAGGCATTGAAATAATTAATGCCGGCCAGTTTCCAGTTTAGTCGGCAAGGACGTTCCACCTGCGGAAACGTGACCTCATTCGGACCAGCCCCTGGCTCCCTTCTCTGACCTGAAGGGCTCTGCAATGGAGATCTCTTAAAGGTTCATTTTAAGATAGACAAAGGACACAAAACCCTCGACATTGTTTTCTACACCCAGGGCTTCACTAGCATTAACATGAGGTTTTAAAAAAGAAAATGATGGAATTAACCTCTATATGATTCAGTAATGTTAAACAAAGGTTAAAGTATATAAAGAGACCCAAAGTATATAGAGGGGACCTTGTACAGCAGCTGAGTACACTTAGCTGCTAATACAGGAAGCCATGTCATTTAATTTCTTTATAAATCGCCCAAGTTTCACTTTAAAATAGCAGTTAATATTTTCCCCTCCACAATTCTCCCTCTGGAGGCTGCTCTGCAACATCCACCTTGGATGAGGAGAAAACATTTTGAATTTCTAGCCAAAGTTTATTGATAGCCACATCCATTTGTTCTTGTGCCAGTAACGTCCTTAGTTTAAAAAGCTCTTTTACCTCCCTGGCATTTTTAGCCCCGTCCCTTCCCTTCCCGCATACGTATTTAGGGAGATCGATCCTGTCCTCATTTCCAGGGCCAAGCAAGCAGTCCGACTCGCTCTCCAGCTCATGCTCACAGCTCTTCTTTGTGCTGCTGCTGTTGTGAATGAACCTCTCTCAAACGTGTGCAACTCCAGGGATGACAGAGGATGCTGGACACCCCATATGGAGCTGGTTAACATCGGTGCATTTCCTACTTTACAGTTGCAAAATGACAGAAATTCTCAGATAACACACTGCTATACCTCAGCTGATGAGCATTAAGTCACTGTAAAACCACATTTTGGCATCTTCTTACTGTACCCCTGTTATAAAAATAAACCAAGTAAGCATCTGTTCTTCCAGGACAGGGGAGGTGGAACTTTTAAGATACCACCGCCTTCCTAAGTGGATGTGAAAGGGAAACAAAAATTAAGATACACTAAGTTTGCAACTTGCCATGGAGACAGTTGATGGTTCATCGATTCACATACAGCTTATTCATCTTAAGTAAAACTATATGAAATCATCAGAAAAGGCTATTAAAGAAAATCAGCAGTCAACATAAATACGCTGCCAATATTAAAGAGATTATAAGAAAAGTGCATGAGGCTGAAAGGGCAAAAAGCATTAAGAGAAGAGCTGAGAGTTGCTGTTCAGGAGGAATCTCCAAGGAACTTCTAAGCTTCCAGCCCCAAACTAAATATACACACCTTAAATAATGTTAAAAAATATTTATCTTATTTTAAGGCAATTTTGCTGTTAAGTTCTATCTGATTTGGGATTATCGACCTCATAATTTCATTTTTAGTAGTGTATTAAAAACATTAATGAATATATAAGCAAATATCATATGCAGGCTTGCCCAAAACACAGCATGCATTCACTTACGCAAATGGTCTCAATATCTCAAAAAACATATGCAAAAAATGACAGTCTAACGGTAATTTTTCAATGGAAACAAGAAACACAACAATTTCTGCCTTCCTTTGAGTGACCTTTTTAATGATGAAACAGAATTAAGGGCAAAACTTCAGCCTGTCATCACAGAATGAGAATTTCCAGAACGCAGAAAAGTTCTACCACAAAACAAGCAAAAGCACCTAACAACAACTGCAAATCTAGGGCATGATCTGCTACTGCACATGAGCTGAAGAGCTCACATATCAGAGGTACCTTTTCTGTGCTCTCTGCATAGCATTAATTATTAAAAATGAGTATATAAATTTAAGGACAAAGTCTTCTGAAAGAAAGATTAGAATCTGGAAGGATCATTGCCATTTTCATTAGTGTAGAGATGTGCTTTATGACTTCCTCCTGTCACTGAAATCCTCGTATGAGGACGTACATACCAATAGGTCTACGTGGCTGCTCGTGTAACGAACGTTTTCTTCACTCCCCGCACACTGAACCAAATTGGAGCGTTCTGCACCGAGTTCACCAGCTAACACGAGCCAGAACACATAATCCCGCAGTGCGCACACACAGGTAAAACTTCAGCAGGATGAGAACCAGGCTTAAAAATAAGCCCCTGCCTAAGCAATTTGCTGACTGAGGGCAGATTTCTCCGCATCTTGCAGAAACCCCACGTTAACCTGATTCAACCGTATTACGGCTCCAGCGCTCGCTCTGCGCTACAGGGCAGAGCACAAACTAAAAGCAACGCAGGTTCGGGCTGCCTCCTCGGCAAGGAGGAACTGCTTTAAATGTTTTGTACCACTCTCTGCTCAATAGAGCTAATCAATTGAGATAAACTACGGAAAATATTCCATCAGCCTGCATGTAGTAACTCCAGTTTAATAATCATTGAACACAGTTGTAGTCAAAGTACTGCAACCTTAAATCAAAGATCACTTCATATCAGGAGGTCTTAAGGGACAATTTTGTCTAACAGTATATGTGGCATACTTAGATATTAGCATAAAACCATAGTCGCTACAGTTATTTTCAATGTAAAAGGTTGTCCACAAATCAAAATTAAACCCCCTTCACTTTATTCAGAGTAAATGGCTGCATAAGGAAGGAAACAAATTAACTGAAAGCTTGAAAGTCAAGTTCTCAATTACTATTTAACAGCAACTTTACTATATTTGAATGTAATTTACTGTATACTTAGCTGTTTTAAAATGGAATCCAATACTGCACAATAAAAAAAACAAATAGCACAACATATGATTGATGATGATGCAAATATAGCAATACTTGGGGCTGAACAGCACTGTTTGTGGATATACGGCTAAATACTGTACCATTCTAGTGTCTAATAAATCATTCATGAAAATCAAAACTATACCATTTTGTGTGCAACAGCCATGATTCAATGACTTCCGAGTAGCTTTTATCCTCAGTTATTAAAAGAAGTTGAGAACTCTCGCTTAAAGAAAGCTATTTGTTGACATAGGGAAAACACAGCTAAAATAGGAGGAAAAAAATCCCCTATAAACAGCAGGATGACGGAATGCAGACACGAGTGCAGCACTTGAAACACTATTACCTATGTGCAGCATCGTTTCGGGGGCTTAATTAGTGACATTAGGAAGCGGCCCCCTCGGCTCTGCCGGCGCAGAGATGTGCCCCTGCTGAAGGGCTCCGCGCAGAGGCTTCTGTTTGCAGCAGTGATTCATTGCGCTGGGGGGGAAAAAATGCTGACACTCCGAGAAGATATTTTCCCGTAAAAGGTTGAAGTCCTTAAGCAGCAAAAAACACCAACGTCCATCATCTTTAAACTCTATTGATTTCTGGTGAAGATTTAAAAGGCTGTTTACTTATTTCCCATCATTTCTGTCAGAGCTGTAACAGTTCTCTTCCCACTGAATAAACCTCTCATGATCCTCTTGGTGATTAAGGTCAGACAAAATGTCAAACTCCTAATGCTAAGTGCTTTCACATTAAAAATTAATACCAAATCACCAAGTAAAATCCAAACAAGAAGTCAGACATGTAAACAGTACACAATAAGGGTAATACTGACCATTACCAAAAAGCGCTATAATGCATACACGAAAAAACATTTGGCAACAGGTAAGAGCACATTCCTTCCCTTTTGTATATTTAACCCCTTTCTTATTTTCAAGCTGCTGTACTACATTTGACACAATCCTTTTAAAAATCCTTTTTCCATTAAAGCTTGCAGTTGTCTCCTTTATTTACTCCCAAATGCCATTTATTATACGACTGAAATATTACAGGGATTGTTTTTATTTCACTCCGAACTTCATCCAGAAAGCAAGCAGTATTTTGATGGCTGCTGCTGAATACAAAGCCAGCGTGCAAGCACAAATATGACATCTAAAGGACTCCTTAAAACACAAACACATTAATTGCTAATTACCCATATAATACTTAAAACTAGCAACCACCAAATGCTCAAATATATAAGTATGTGAATTGAGAGATACAGGACACAGCACTGAGTGGCATCCAACAGTTATTTTAGTTTTTTTTCCAGGCCTTCGCTAATGCAGGCAGGCAAACTACATTATCTCATTCATAACCTTAGCAAGTTCAATGCTAAAACTAATTACTTCCTCCAAATTGTTAAGTGGCTACTTGTATCCCGAGGAAAAGTCGGAAGTCTACATGGGTAGAGCCAGACTTCCAGGGTGACTGGAAGCCTGCAAGAAACCACAGAATCAACAGCAAAGGTAAATCTTAAATAAGGTACAAAGATGGTCTAAGGCCAAAATACTACAAAAGATTGCTCTAGTATAGAATACACCAGTGACATAAGCGAGGCATTAATTAGATTGAGGAAAGAATCTATTTATATTCAGTGGTACTAAATAAAAACTTAACCCATTTCAGGTTTTGCAGTGTTACGCATAAGTGGTAATGGACTGTTTATTCATGTCTTGACTTGATCTACCAGGTACATGCAGATTATTCCCAGTTTGTAGTAGAAATAGCTCAATTCACTTCTGCTCCTTTCTTACCAATGTAATGACATACATATTTTGTTGTCCTAACTAGAAATTCATGAAAATAAAATCCCCCAACTGAGTTTTGCACATGCATCTGCAATATGAATTTGCATATGCAATATGAATTCGCATAACTGACAAGAATTTGTTCATTCCTATGCTCGGAAGGAATAACCGAACAGGATTAGGTACTCTTAGGGCTCTGTCCTTACCTTCCTAAAAGTTTTACTATGCTAAGAGATGACAACAAGTATGTTAGGAATTCACAGTAGAGAAAAATGATTTTGTGATGGGCTTTAATGTTAAGCCAGGAATAAAGTGTAATCAATTTTCACCACAGATCACTAAAAATCTCCATGCATAGAAAAAAAATGTTACTCTTATAATTAATAACCAATTGGTTAGCTTTTAAATTTAAAATAATTACATAGGAAATACGCTTATGACCTAACTTCTGGTAGTGCTGCTATGGAGACTGAAGAGAATTTGTAAGATCAATATTACTTTTGCCATATATCTAATAAGGAGTTACATATGTTCCCACAGAATCCAAAGAAAGAATGATTATCACAACTCTTACCTAAGCGTGTATTAAAACTGTGGTTAAAATTAGCTGAATCAAAACAATCTCGTCGTTACTTTTGCTATACACTGTATACGGCAAAGCACTAACAGGCAGGAAATGTATGTGTGGTTGTCCAGGTATATACAGTAGGTGTGCGTAAACATATTAATCAAGCATTTTTAGCACGTTTTATAACTTAAGAAAGAATTTGTTGGTCAGCGAAGTGAAATGTGCTTATCCAGTCTATTAGATACTGTAGGGAAAAGATCATACTTGTAAGCATAAAAAAAAAAATCTTTGCTCTCTTAAAACTTCTGATTTTTCCTATGATTTATATTTTATTAATAATCACTGTCTTGAATCCTACTGGAATTGACTTCCTAGTTTGAATTCTGTTAAAAAGTCAAATAAGCTCTATTTTCTGACTGCGAGACACAAACTTGAATACAAGGGTGCTTTTTTTTTTTTTTTTTAGGAGAATAAGTAAAAATGCCTAATGAAATAAGGATTAAGGGAAAGCATTAGAAATTACTGCTAAGATTTTAAAAAAATAATATTAGTTGGCATTGCTATAAAACTTGCCACTCTTTTCCTAACTGTTCTTGCCTTCCATGATTGTCTGCTGAGTTGGTTCTGACCCTTGTTTCCAAATCATTTAAATAAATAAATAAACAAAAACCAATGAGTATCAAATATTAATTCTCCACAGCAAAGGGATGTCCTTCCTCTACTCCAAACACAAGCTCTGATGGCTGGATAGGCTCTTTGCTGGGATTCTTGCTTGCACAATGGCATTGACCGAGGAGGAGCAATGGAAGTCACTTCACCAGAGAGGAACTTTCACCCCAGCCACGAGGACACTCACCCGACGGGCAGGAGACGCTCGTCACATATTCCTGAACCTGCCCTTTGCGCTTCAATCCACGGTCAAATAGTCCCTCCGCTGCTTTTCTCGGGGTTCACAAGCACAATGTGCAACACTTCTTTAGCATCAGGTCCTCTGAGTACCCGCTAATTAATATTACAGAGAAATCCAACCAAATGAAAAGGTGAAAAATGCAAGTGCCCATTTTTTTTTTTTTCCAAGGACGCATATAGAATTTCTGTTACCCCAGGAAGATGAGCAAGACTTAGTCCTGAATTTCCAAGAAGAGTACAGAACCCCCTTGGTATACCTGGGGTATAACATCATGAGCAGGGAGCCACCCAACCGCAGCCTCATTCCGTCTTTCATACTCAGCCTCTCCCGTAACTCAGGTATTTCCTCTCACAGTGCAGGTCAGGGACTAATCTTCATCTTGTTCACTATGTATCTACTACAGTGTGAATCAAGAAAAAGCCAAGGAAATCAAAGTGCCTCATTCATCAAATGAAGCTAGTAGATAAATTATTTATAATATAGAAGTCAAGCATATCTAAAGGAAAATAGTGTAGTTTCAATGCTAGTTAATGATTTAAAGTTTTTCTAGAGATATGTTTAATTCAACTGCGGTTTTGTTAGAATGACACAATGGAAAAAAAAAAGAGACAGAAGGACTTCTTGTTTTATTTTGGGAACTATGGAGTTTGATTCTGCAGAATAGTGCAGATAACAAATCTCTTAATTTGCCAGATGTGTTAATAGGACAAAGTTCCTAACCTAAATCTGCAGTGGCACAACCATAATGTAAATAAATAAACAACATATAAGCATTTCCAAATCACATAAAACTGAGCCCAAAATCCTAAGAATGAAAACGCCAGCTCAACTCCAAGGCAGTCATTGTACTCTCACTGACTTTAATGAGACTTGATTGATAAAACAAGCAGCCTCCTGGAACTTGATTAACTTTATTTTCATCAACCTACAATATAAAAAAGACTATTACGTATTTTGGATAGCACCTTACTTGCAGCATCTTCTTTGAGACCGAGAGCTGGCCACATTAATGGTGGCTGTATGTACCTCTGCTAAAGAGTTATTTTTCAGTTGACTGGATCATCAGAAGATAAAGAAATGTAAACTAGCCATACATCAGAAAGAATTCATGAAAACACATTAAGTGATAATACTGAAGTTTTTGTCTGATATTTTTTCTGCTCCAAAGATATGCCTAGCTTGCCATTTTGTAGCAGTTTCCTGTCACTCAAATAGATTAGGCAGGACAGTCATCTTCATAGAAGCAATTTATGCACATAAATTTTTACTTTGCAAAGTCAGAGCACAACCCGACGTTCAGTCACTACTCGCAGACAAAACAAAAAAGATGGCCTTAATTTTCTCACTGGATTTTCAAATATCTATAAAATGAAATTTCCTACAGTATTTAAAGAAAGCTGAAGAAAGAGGCAGTCAAAATTAAAATTTCATGTGTATGAAAAAACAATAAAACAAATTAACTTCTGCTTTTATAAGCCCTTAGATTAATCGTAAAGGGATATAACTAAGAACACCTAAATCACTCTTCACTAATAACACCTTGCTTTCTACTCTCATTCAGCTTCTATCTAAAGTCTCCCCACACACATTTGAAGTAAAATCTTGTAAACCTATTGATGTTCAGAAATTTCTGTTTTTAAAGTAGAGAGAAAATTATTGGGGTTAAACTCACCAAAAGGCTTTAAGGCTTTCTTGATGTTAACTGTACAAATTTTCACCTCTTAATACAATTGAGCATGTGCTTAACTTTTTAAAGCAGTGGAATTTGACCATGTTTGTGTTTTATATCACACATGCATCATCTGCTGAACAAGAACCTCGAGGAATTATGTTGCCTAATGATTTGCATCTAGTTTGGCCCCATTTTGGAGGAAAACAAATTGATTTTTCATCCACTTGGTATTTCAAAAACTTTGACCTGTTCGAATTGTTCTGAAACTGTTTGTTTGGGGTTTTTTTTTGGTATGTTTTTTCCTCACATTTCAAAAGCCTTTTACACAAAGAATTTTTTCCACATTTGAACAGTTTAAAAACAGATATTTTCTTCCCCAGGATAGATTCTATTATTAGCATTACAAAACTGTTGAAACTGTTTAAGTTATATATTCTAATTAGTTTGGCAGAGCTAATACAAATTGCATTTACAGACTAACAATAATAAAATTAAAGTACTAGTTAAATATCTAAAATAATTAAAGGAATCATTTTTAGCCTGGCATAATTAGCTAATTCACTTTACAAGCATTTATTAAAATGAATTCACATGTTATATTCCATAGGTAGTTACACAATAGTGTTTATACAGGAAAAATATAATGAACCAAACTCTTTGTATCCAGCCCTCCACAATTAAAACGAAGACTCCCCAAGTAATATCAATCTAGGATAGACTAATTAAGTTTGGTTTGATAACCATTCATTTCTTCTATTGCCTCTGAGCAAATTGTTTATTAGAGAAAGTTATTTTACACAAATCAAATCAAACTGGGTAAACCATTATATTTGAGAGAAACCTTAGCCATCAGTCAATTAATCCATCATTTTCTCCAGACACTTTTGTTTAACAAGCAGATCATATTATCAACAATTTAGATATCGTATGATTCAATTATGACAGAAAATTTATTGACAGCTTCTCTAATACTTTTGTTATGAATAAATATGAAATGTTCTCCACTTTTAATGAGCAAACTGAATGCAATGATGTGTTTCATCTAATAGTTACATTCTGAGCAATATCTTATAAGTGAACTGCTTTTAAAATATACTTAAAATCAAAGTAATTAAAATTCTTTAAAAAGAAAAATATAACAAAAGTACCTCAAAATTGACAAGGATGCATACAAGTTATTTATTTAGGCATCTAAATGAAAATATATAAGAACATCAAAAAACATGTGAAGTGACATTTAATGTGTATGAAAATATATGGGTTTATGGAATACTGTATGAGCAATGGCATTACAGCGTAAAAATTAGTCAGTCAACAAAGTTAGAGAATTGTTTTGCAACTGCAAGAATTGCTTAAATGTTAATAGAAATAAATTCTCCAAGCTTCATACAAAGATATTTGCTGTTAGGGATCACATCTATTTAAAAAAAAAAAACAATTTGTGAGGTGTTTATAATTACACCAGCCTTACATGCAAGGAGAAAATATTGCCTCCCAAAGATTACTCCCCGAATATTCAAACCTCTGAACAGACATTTCTCTTTGAAGAAATAAGATACTCACTCATTTACAGCAGAGCTAACCAGTTTATGATGAAAGGAGCAGGGGACAACGGAAAAGCTCTATCGAAGCTAATGCCCATTAAAGAAATAATGGAATTACGCAAACTTCTATCAATATTTTAGAACATCATTATTACTTCAAAGTATTTTTGTCTGAGACAAGGAAGTTGCTTTTATAAAGAAGGGGGCTGCAAAGGGAGGTACTGCAGCAGAAAATTAGAGAGTTAAGCATTCACGTAATGAAAATACCACACACATTTATTGCCTGCCAGCATCTGAACAGGAAAAACTGCTCAACAGTGAATAAAATATGTGTGTTCATTTAAACCTCAGGCAAGCTCCTCTTTAGGAGGATGCTATTCCTAACAATTAAACATGGTTTTGTTTGTTAATTCAACATTCATAATATATTGCGACTTTTTTTTTTTTAAACTTGTAATGCTCTAATTCTACGTATCCTGGTTAATCATATCTTGAATATGTCTATTTCTAGCATTTTGACCACTAAAACCACCACCACTGTTTCTTCCCACGCTTGTACCTCCTCCTACTTGGCCTGATAGATAACATCATACTGTGGTTAGCAGACTTCCCATCTGTTGCATTAAGAACTGAAAGGACACATGCTCATTTTATGTCAAATAGCAGCAAATTAAAGTTCAAACATACTTGATAAAAAGTAGACATTTCCAAAAAACATGGTAAAAGTGACTCCACATCAAGTTACCCACTGCCTCTCAGCAACTGCCTACTCTAAGGCCATGGGTTTTTTTGGCACCCATTAAGGCCCATCATGCATAAATACGGAATACTACCATTGTTTTAAATGCTAAAAGATGAGTTTACTGAAAGCACAGCACTATTACAGAATTCAACAGGCCTCTTTATATACAAAAGCCCTTTTCTGCAGGAGAGTGTTTTCTATCAGCTTAGATAACCCAGCTGTACTGTCAAACTTCATTAAAAGTGATTCTTGGAGTGATGATGTCTACATTGATTTCCCTTCCAAAGGATTCAGTTTCTTTCATACATGCGTTTCAAGCACAAAATCAGCTCTTTTTAGTCAAATGAGACCGCTTAGGAGCACTCAAAGTTCACTTCAGTATGAAGGTCCACTTCCGTGCCTCACTGCAATTTGCATGCACTGTTTTAAACTTAAGCAGGAATCCTTTGGGGGGCTTCCCTTCAGCAAACATAAAGCAGCTATAAGGTGCCCAGACCCCCCCATGCGCGACACAGGACTACTCAATGCAAAGTATGGCCAGCACCATATCACTGAATGTTAGAGATAAGAGAGCTTAGAAGGGGAAGAAAGACAGCAAGTAAATATGTGTTTGGACTACTCATCTCCAAGATTCTTTTTACTAGTAACTCAGTCTTCTTTTGGGGAAATAATAGTTCATATGCATATTCATGCAGTGATAAAAACCAAGTAATAACTAGAGATTCATTTTTACATTACAGAAAGCTCCAGGTTGCCGCTCTGCAGATGTGAAGAATTAAGAAGCTTTTCATTGTGGGCACAAATATAGACTTTTCTCTGGAAGAAAGTATGGGGATAAATGGAGACCGTTTCATTTGGGCAGCCTCGGAGAAGTTTTAGCACAGTCCATTACCTATTTTGATAAACTCTGCATGGAAATAATCAAATCCTAGTAATGCTTCGCACATCCTAATGCTTCGCACATGCCTCAGCATCCTAATTGTTACAATCCTCGTCATGGGAAACCTCAGCTATTCTGAATTTTCAGAGCTACGTATAACCAACCTGCCTAAGTAGAGAAATAGTTACTGCATTTCGTTGCAATATTTTAAGTAGGCCTAGAAGAAAAGAACTCAATATTGATGATAGATGGAATAGAACATAATACACCTTCCAAAGCATGTGCGGATCTGAGGAGGCCAATAAAAAGGATGTTGCAATCTCCCTGAAGAACAACTTCTTGCCACCATAACAGACTACTACATCTTTATCTCTTTCAGAACCTATCTTTGAAGTCTCATGGTAACAAACAAGGAGTATGAAGAGAATTTGGCACACCCTTCTCAATTCTGGGATATCAACTATATTCAATACTGCACTAACCGGTGTTGCGGGGGTTTACCAGCCCCGACACGGATTTTCAGGAAAAAAAAATACATATGTGTGTATACATATATAAACTTTAGGATATTCAAACTTTATATTTCAAACTTTAGGTTCCAGAATAACAAACGTTGGTGTTTAAAGATGGAGCAGAGAATTTATTTGCCATCATCTGCCTGAGTGCAGAGAACTGTATCCATGTTACAGTTAGGACAGCAATGAATATGATCCCATTGCTGCAGTGGTGATGAAGAGAGATGCTTAAGAAAACAGCAGAGTTTTTCAGCACTGTAGGAGATCAACAGTTACAGCTGGGTGAGCAGATCAACAACAACGCTCTTACAGGCAGTGACCACCTTTGCACAGTGCCTGGCAAAGTCCAGGCTAAAGGCTGAGCACGTTTCTCAAACAGGGCCTGGATGTATGGACATTAACAGTACAGTTCTCCAGAAAGCGTTTGGTTCTCCAAACATCACAGCCTTGTATGCTCTACTAAAACACACCAAAAATAGAGATCACTGTAGTATCTTGGAAGTATATAAAACTCTAAAGCTTTCTGTTACTTGAACTAAACACTGCCTCTCTGGCCTAATCCAAATAAAATCAATTATGGAATTCCTTAAATCCTATACAACCAAGCTCTAGGGTTATGAATGTATTACCTCAAGAATCACCTCAAATGCAACAGAGATTTATCAGAGGAAGAATTCACAGCGAAAGAAATGGGAAGGCCAGCAGTCAAGGCGAGGGGAAGGGTTCAGGTACCTCTACAGGATCATTCAAAAACCCTCTTGAAGCTGTTCTGTCTCCATTGACTCTTTGGAATCAATGCTGGGTGACCTATAGACCTCAATTCACTTCAAAGTTTAGAAGACTACATACAGTAACACTACTTGTTCTTTCAGACAGAAAAGTAACACCTAGATTATCATGCAAGTCACCCTGCTATATAGTAAAAGTCTGTACTTTCCACAGGAGAGATTATTAAGATCCAGAGGGCGAGACTCAGCACGTTTTGCCCCTAAAGATAATGATATCATGATGCCTCTCAACACAGTTCCTAACATTCCTAGTGTATATTTAGCTTCCATCTGTTTGGAAGCTGTTTGGAACGATCACCTGACGTAAGCTGATGTTTGCTGATTTAGTTTTTCTCCTCCATTTCTTTGCAATGCACCAGAGCCCCTCTTGTGCCCACAGGAGCTCCCAGAGCCCGCGACCTCCGCAGCGATGGCAGCGCTTCGGGGAGCCGTCAAGCTCCTCCTGAAGCTGAATGCTGCAGTGCACTTCTCAGGTTTTAAACGCTTAAAAATGAAATAAGGCCAATTGGAAATATGAAAAGCATATGATTCATGAAGTAAGGAAGCTGTAACTTGATCATAACAAATATATTTGACCTTTAAAACAGTAACAACAAACATTAAAAACACTCAGGTTCTCGTTTGCTGCCAAGTTTATTCTCCTCGTAAGTTGTGCCCCATTACGCTACAATAATCCTTCATTATTCCAGGATAATAATGCACAGTCTATTGTCTACCTATAGTTGTCTAGTGTCTATTTAGTTTTATAGCAAGCAAGCAATTTGAGAATATGGTAATAAAGCCTCAATCACAGTAATGATGTATGATGGGCCGTAATTTCTGTGTGCTAATGGGTTACAAATAGTATTACAATGATGACGGGAATCTCATTGATTCATTATATGAGTGCAATAATATCAGAATGACTTAATATACATCACTATTTACTCATGCACATACTGATAACAACCTCTATATATTTCTATATACAGATATATAGAAATAAAATTAATATTAGTCTTTCCGCATAAAAGTTCACACGCACAAAACATTTTGTGTTGAGTTTCCTAAATCAATGTTTAAAGTTGAAATTACTGCATTGAACGGGTTCTTTGAAAAGCAACCCATTGATTTTAATCTGCTTGAAGCAATCAATTACTCCCTGTCCTCTTTATTCCAAACTGTAATGAAAACTAAACTGCGTTGTCTTGAAAACTAAATGTGAAGATGATCATAAACAGAATTTAAACTCCATGGATTATTCATATCTACCCATTTAGATTTGCCATTTCCATTATGAGTACATTTGCCATGAGCATTTAATGGACATCTAAAAGGGAATTCATTAAAGCAGGAGCTGTTGGCAGCACTTATGGGCTTCAGACTGCTTTATGTTTGCCTTTAATAGCTCACTATTATAAAAATGATATATTGTGTTCATCCCATTAGTAGTTTGCAGAAAGGTCTGCAAGACATAACAAATCCTTTTGAGTATTGTCAGAATCAAAACTAAATCACAGGGTTTTTTTATTTTGTGTTTTTGTTTTTAAAAGCAGCATACTACTACCCCAGCAATATATCATTTTAGATTATCTAAACTTTAATGATCTGTTGCAAGTAATAATTTAATGACCATACAGGTAGCATGTTTTTTTTCTTCTTCCCTTTTTTCTTTTCTTTTTTTTTTTTTTTTTTAAATGAAACACTCATGAATTATTAATGCCATCTCAAAGGCACAGATTTTAAAAACTTTTTGTTCCTATTAAGGTTAAACATGCCTAGAAGTGAAACATGCTTTCTCACGAGTATCTTCTCATCTGTCTAGGGCCAAAGCAGCGGCAACAAAAGCAGGAGACGCTTGACCGACCCTGGGCACCACCCAGGAAGGCACAATATGGAAGAAGGAGCCGGCCTCCGCAGGACCCCATGCCTTCCCCGTGGTCTCCAAAGGTGAAGACAATTGTTTTATTTGCGTCAGACACTTGTTTATTGGGCAATGAACAATGCAAAAGGCAAATGCTAAAAGGCAATCTGCCTTGCAATCATCAGCTAAGGCTAAGCGGGCTCTCATAGAATCATAGAATGCTGGAAGGGACCTCTAGAGATCATCTAGTCCAACCCCCCTGCACACGCAGGGACACCTAGAGCACGTGGCACAGGACTGCGTCCAAACGGGTTTTGAAGATCTCCAGAGAAGGAGACTCCACAACCTCTCTGGGCAGCCTGTTCCAGTGCTCTGTCACCCTCACTGTTAAGAAATTTTTCCTTAAGTTCCTATGGAATTTTTGATGTTTCAGTTTCCGGCCATTTCCTCTAGTCCTATCAGTGGCCACCACTGAAAAGAGACCATCCCCGTCCTCTGCACTCCCTCCCTTGAGGTATTTATATACACTGATTAGATCACCTCTCAGCCTTCTCTTCTCCAGGCTGAACAGGCCCAGCTCCCTCAGCCTCTCCTCATAGGGCAGGTGTTCCAGGCCCCTGATCATCCTTGTAGCCCTGCGCTGGACTCTCTCCAGCAGCTCCACATCCCTCTTGTCCTGTGGAGCCCAGAACTGGACACAATACTCCAGATGCGGCCTCACCAGGGCTGAGTAGAGGGGCAGGATCACCTCCCTCGATCTGCTGGAGATGCTCTTCTTAATGCAGCCCAGGATTCCATTGGCCCTTTTGGCCACGAGGGCACACTGCTGCCTCATGGTCAACTTATCATCCACCATGACACCCAGGTCTTTCTCTGCAGAGCTGCTCTCCACAAGGTTGGTCCCCAGCCTGTACTGGTGTCTGGGGTTATTCCTCCCCAGGAATCCCCTCCTGAGGCTCTCAGTAGAATGCAACCCATCTACATATCATAGCTCAGTTCTATTTGGCAGGTCTACATGCCTCTAGAAATAATATAGTTTACTATCCAAGAGTATTCAAGCTGAAAAATTCTAGTATGAATGTGTCAATGTGATTAAATCTGTGCAGAATATGACCAGAAGATTTGACTATTCCCACGGCTCGCCTATCGCTCTAACCACGATTCGGCTGGTTAACTCCTGCTCCTTCTGCTGACTCCACTGTAAGACATTCGGCTTCTTTCCCAACAGGCACCATTTAGTTATTTATTCATAAAGAAAAGGCGGGATTTCACAAAATGTACAGTGAAAAACCCCAACTTCTAAAACGGTTACTAAAAAACACCCATCACTGTTTCTCTCCAGAATATCAAAGATTTACTTTACAAAACATGAATTTCATTTTAACCCTGGCTGCCTAGCAGAACACCTCCTTACTTAGCTTCAAAGGGCACTGCTAGCTTGAAGGAGCAAGTCCCGGTGCTGCATGAACTTCAGGTATCCTATCTATTTAAGTTCTGATTTCCCAACTGAATTTGGAATTTCTTAAATGTTAAGAGAACAAAGACACAGTTTGCTTGAGAAAACTTCATTGCTTTTCCTAACTGCACAATAACAGCCAACAAAATGGGATGAAAAGTGGAAATGATCCAGCTAATTAGTGTAAAGAAAGAGAAAATAACCAATTTCAATACACTATCAGCCTGCCCACCTTCACCAACCCATTCCTGAATACAGTTTCAGAACATTGCTGAGTGAAATAAAGATCTCACATCAATTCCATGCAATTGCATCGAGCTTTCACAGTCTCCAAATTACATAAATGAGTTTAATCCTCACTTTTCAAGGGTATCCAAAGCACCTCTCCTTAGCCTCCACACGGAGAGCTCTGGTACAGAAGCTTCACATGATGCTTGGCCGGCTTCGTTTCTGACCTCACTAAGTCTCCTCAATAGAAAACAAGACTTTAAATCCTGACGCAGAGCAAGGTGATCGTATTTCTCAAAGTTGCTAAAATTCTTCCCATCTATTTGCAAAGGAATCTTCTATCAGCAGGAGGAAAGATCATTCCTAAGAACACAGTTGAAATATCTTCCAGGAGAAAAATAAAGTTCTATGCTAATGAATAATCATATGCATATTTTCTACACAAATTATTTCAGCAAAATTTTGTTTAAAAATCTGACTGAACAGTAATTTTTTTTTTTTTTGGTCAATGACTCTGCTGTTCAATGCCAATAAATAATTCTGAGGAGCCCTGCAGCAAAACAAATCTAGCAGCAAAAGAAAACCAGGTATGTACAACATTCAGTTAAAATTCAGAAGTTCACTAAAATCACTCATAGACCAACATCTCTACAGCAAGCTTACTTTCTTTTCTCCACCATTTCATTGATTAATTGTAATGACAGGAATAGAAGAAATCCAGCTTCCGACCTCCCTGGCACTACTACAGAAAATAAACCTTAAAACAGTAACCGAGAAGAGAACGGCCAAAGAAACTCAAACCTTTCTGCCAGAGACGTTCTCCAACTCCAGAGTGAACCTTGACACACACCTCAGCTAAGGAAGGGCAACTGCCCTGCACAGAATTGCTGATCATGCCATCACTGCCTACCCCATAATTTTATTTACCGCCTCCTGCCTCTATTGGGAACTAACTACTGTAGAGTCTAACTTCCCCAGGGGCCTTAGATCTCTGCAATTAACTTGAAGCATCAAAGCAACATTTAGCAGAAGTTTAAGACTGTCCAGCTACCGTAGACCACTACAAAACCATTTCCAGCATCCTCAGAGATATTTCAAGACGTGAAAGACTCTCCTGAATAACAATTACACGTCCAACAAATACCTTCCCTCAGCTGATTACTGGTGTGTCCTCAAGATATCACTGACCTGACAGTCATTAGAAAGCAACGTCTGCTAAAAATATTTGCTAGCACGGATGCAAATTCAAAATCTCACCATGTCTGAAGCCTGGTTTATTTGGATTTAGTAATAATATATACAACTAGGTAGATAAGAAATGCGGATTCTCCATGTTTACATTAGTTGAATATGGTATAAGTTGGATAAAAATCCCCCGGATGAACTTCATGGGATACACTATGGCTGAACTCCTTTTTAAAAATATATATATATCTGCAAGTAATATCCACCAGATCCAGGTTTGTCTCAAACTTAATTCACTAGAGAGTATCTATAAGGCACATGAGAAAAGGAGAGTGCAAGTATCAGCAAAATGCTTGCAAGAGCCATGATTTGCTACAGAGGCAGGAGAAGGTATGAATGCTGGAAACCCTTTCCTTGAATGAGAAGAATGAGGTTTTTGCAGAGACTTCTGAGCAAATATTACTCTGTAAAGTTATTTTTATACAGATGCTAAGAGAGGGACACAGGTCTATCTCATCCATCTTAGAGGAGAGCCCGCCACTTAATACATTATAATGCATTTTACAATGATATGGATCTCTTCTTTACCACGCTAATATCAGAGAGCATGTCAGGCCATTTATATTTACATAAGGCATGTGGAGCCAAGGGCAGACCAAATAAAAATCTTGATTCAGGAATCTGATGACTTCAGCAAGTTGGAGAGCTTCCAGATCAGAGGAACTGCCAGATAAATAGAGGAAGTAGTTGAAGCCTCATTTATATCTCAGGATCCTGATCCTATATCCTGGATTTGCCTCCGATGCTCTGCAAGAAGCAGTTCAGCTCCACTGACTCGGAGGCAGTTCCCTGTACACATTTCTGTGCAATACTTGTCTTCCTTGTTTTCTAAGGATCTGGTCAGCATTTGTCTTTCAATACAAACACTTATAAAAAAGTCTAAAAAGCATGAGTAATATCAATAAACCATGATAGTAGGAATGCAAGGAAATGCAAGCATTATAGTCCTTCTTAGGAAGAAAAACAGGGTGGTTATATGCGAGAGGAGAGGGTATACAGGGGAGCTGGAATGTTCTTGACAGTTTGGGATTATACTAGAACTTATGCCCAATAAAACAAGCAGAACATAGTTTTGGAGACTGATGGTTTATGTGCAGTTCAGTTTAACACAGATCAGAAGCTGCAATTTGTGTGAGGTCTGAAATTAATGACCCTGAAGTCAAAGAAATGAACTTTGTACTTTATCTCCACTATTGCCATGCTTGTTTCACATTGAGGAATACAGAATGTTAGTGCATAAAGTCAGATTGTTACCTAAATACAAGATATTCCCCCATCTTTAAAGTCAAGAACCCTGCTTGCTATACAAATATGTATTCACCAAGTAATGATATTGCAAAAGGAATGTAAATTATTGCTGGTTTTACATTCTTTAATTCTTAAATAGATTCTAAACAGTTGCTCAGTTAAAAAATAGAGCAAAACAAACAAACAAAAAAAATCAGCATTGCTGACCACTGCAGAAACAAAGCACCTAAACTAAATGAACTATAATTCACCTGTATCAACAAGAGTAACCAAATCTCCCCAAATTTTACTTTCTTGGCAGGTATATTTGTGATATGTTATTTTGCATTCCTTCCTCTCTGAATTACACAAACATGTAATAAGCAATTTCATAATTAGATTTAACTTGAGTGATAAAAATTCCTGGAGTCTAATATTAAAGGATGATTCATTCCGCTCTTAACTCTGCTGGTTAATTTATTTACTGCAAGGTTTGGGAAATTAATTCATTAATCTACTTAATAAGGGTGCTTTGCTTAACCATTACAGATAGATCGATCCTTATATTTAAACTGTGTAAAGAATACCACTGATATAAAGCCAATATACAGCAACAAAACAAAGAGATTAGTAGGTCACAACATAGTCCTTCCTTTTTCAAGAGGCCCTGTCTGCTCTATTGAGTGATGCTTTTTTACTCCATTGGAACGGGACATACAGCACAAAAGAAAAGGTTCAGCAGTCAAGAGTTACTCGGAAACAGGAGTCAGAGGCCAAGCGATTAGTGAAGGATCAGACAAAAGTACTCAGTGAAATGCAGGGAAAAAAGGCTGGGCCCTTACGACTGCATACAAAGCTGACTGGTCACCAAAGGGAAGAAAAAACAAATAAAAAATAAAAAAGGTAAGCCAAAAAGTGGATGTTCATAATAGTAAAATTTGAAATTGCCTTTGTAAAATAATTAAAAGGAATTTTCTTAAGCTACATCAGACAAAACCCACTAACAGTGTGAAAGTTCCCATATGCTAGGAAATACCTGAACTGCACTTGCATTCAGAATAAAACAACAAATGCTGTCAGATGGATCCTGTCACATTCCCTGACCTGCTTCCTTATAGATGTAAGGAACAACTTCAGAGCGAGGTGAGCAAACGAATGGCCATCACATACCAACAGCACCAACAAGACAAATCATGCATTTTGCTTATTTCTTGAATTCTTACAGTTAACTACTGCCAAGAAAATTTTGCATATATAAAAACACAAAATATGTAAGAAGGACAATCAGGAGAGTTTGTTTGGTTTCTTTCCGTGAGAAAGTGGTGTGTATATTTTTATGTTGGTTTGTTTTTTAACTTTATGGATACAAACACCTCCATATATGTTTTGCAAATGAACTATCCACTTAAGTTTACAGGGAATTCCAGATCCTTTGGTAAGCAAAAACACCATAAATTTTCTGTCAGAATGCAAGGCAGAACCCAGGTAAACGCATCAATTAACAGAGAAAGTAAATCAATGAACAGACTCACTCCCATTCCTCTTTAAACCACGCTCATGACATTATTAGGAAATCTTCCTTTCCTTCATCTTTTCTTAGTATGAATCATCTTTTTTTTGCAGCTAGTTGAACTGCCTGAAACATAACTCTTGTGCAACAAATGATATTTGCATCCTTTTGTGACAAACTGCACAACTGTATTATAATAATTTTGCTTTTACCACAAGTTCTTTCTCCTCCTGCCATAGGTTTTAGTTGTTCTGGGCACTTGTTATTAGAGAAACAGAAATCCCTCTCAAGTTACAAATTAAAATGCCATCCAAAGAACCTGGTAATGTATTTGCTGAACACTTAAGAAGTCCATCATTTGAATGCTAGTAGGATTGGTTTTTAAGTTCACAAGTGATGGTATCAATTCTGAATCGTTTAAATATTAGTTTACAAATATTGCTTATAGCTTAATAGCATCATAGATGTAACTTCACAAAGATATTGGCTCTAGACAGTAATTATATCCTCAGCCTAATGTTGCTGTTAATGGACGTACACATTTCAATGATAATTGCAATGCCTGAACATGATAATGTGCTTTTATTAGCAGCTACAAAATAAAGCTCAGTTATAGCCAACTGCATAACTGAACTATGCTAATTATTTATTTTTAAGATTGCCTGATTTGTTCATAAAGTTTTAAAATAAGAGAGCAGAGCATTTTACTGAAACTAGTGTTTTGATTGTTAATGCATGATTATATAATAATTATATAAACGCTCATACAGGTTATAGTTGTGAGCCATGAGCCAAATGCTAGCAGGTTAACAAGATAAAGACATAAGTAACCAAACAGCAACTAAACTGCACTTAAAATACATAATAAAAACCCAACAGTATAAATAAAAGGACATAGACTAGGAAGACACAATGTAGAATTTAGAAAAACAAAAACTCTCTAAGAAAACATGGAAAACATTTTATGCGCTAATAAGAAAAAATGGATTCCCACACATAACCACCAAGTAGGGGGAAAAAAATAAAAAAAGAAAGAAAAAAGAAAGTCAGAACTGAGCATATGTTAAAAGGAAAAACAGAAAAAAAGATTACAACTCAACCTGATGAGGAAATCAACATTTATGATTCTGCAAAGTTCTCACTGTTTGTGTTTATATCCTGACGGGTCTCCTGAAGAAAATTTACTCTTCTGCAAAGCAGTGCAGAAATTCCAAATAATGGAGAAATTCAATAAAGAAGATTCTAAAAGCAGTTAAGAAATAGGCACAATATGTTGTGATTTAAAGTTTGCCAAGGCATTATCACTAAGACTGGTTGATTAGTCCCATGAATTAAGAGTGTCAGATTCTGGCTCAGTTATTTAAAATTTTTTCCAGAAAAGCAAAGATTTCTGCACTAAGTAATTCAAGGACCCATTAAGATATTCAATTTCTCCAACGGAAATGCAACTATTTTTCTTGTGAAGCAAGATGGTTGTCACTGCAAGCCACAAGCCAAAACTCGAGCTAACTTTATTAACAGTGAAAAAATTAACTTAGCTTGTCCCTCCTTTGGAGATTTAAGGAGGTTCGTATTATTTCAGGAAAACTTGCTGAAAGGTCTTTCTGTTCACAGGAGGATAGGAGACACAGCAGAGAACACAAAGGGAGATCTGCCTGAATATAATTAATACCCCGACCTAATTTTGTCTATCTTTGGACGTTTTAGAAAATGATATTTCAGTCTCCCCAAAGAGGAGGGTAATTCCCATTCGTACAAAGGAACACTCTTTCTGACGACTCTACTAAAAGAACACATTGCCACTCCTGCTGCTCAGAAAACTGATAACCTGGGAACACCAAGCTCCCAAAAGCCAAACCAGCAATTCCACTCCCATGGCAAGATCCTACACTTAAATCTCTGAGCATATTTGATTACTTCTGGATGTCCCCATGCAGGAAGACAGATATTTAGCTGAGGAAACATTAAAAGTTCTCGTGTGGTTTTCCCTCTTCAGAGCTTTCAAAATAAGATTTTTGCATAAAGGTACCATTAAAATTACTAGATAGAGATTATTTGCCAAATAACACAATTGCATTTGTTCATTTCAAGCCTATCTTCCGTACTGAGTGTACTGAAAAATGAGCTAGTCTGAGACTGTTTGCAATTTGAGTGTTGAAACCACTTAAGGTCTGTATGTAAGTGTAATATTCTAATATCTTCCTTTCTCATTTTTACAGTTAAAACTGTTTAGAAGTTACACACACACACACACACACACACACAACACAAAGCCTGTATCAGTTCTACAGCTTTGGAAGAAACCTGCAGTGATTTGATTCACCATAACCACGGCATCTACATATTGTGACTAATGTACTAGCAATTACATTCTGTTTACTTCTGCATGGGGTATTAGCTAAATGTGGCAGCATTTCTGACCTGTGCTAGGCAGTGCTCCCCTCCCGACATTCATCTGGAAAAAGACATCTCTTGTTTTATAAAACGAGCCCAGTTCTGCCCGCGACTTTTTCCTGCATGTGCAAACACGGAGGGAAAGCTACATCCTGCCTCAAAAAAGATTTCGCAGCAGCTACTGAAGCTTCTGCTCAGTACCAGATAGAGCCGAGTCCCACTGGGATCAAACCGCACTTTTCCACACAACTCCATTGGATCCAATGTTAGAGGAGGAAATGGTGCTGCTGAGAACAGCGTGGTAGCCACGGCACAGTAAAGCATGGGGCAGTAAAAATAAGAAAACGCCTCTTTTCAATATAATTTCTTCACGTTATTCCCACCTGGAAATTATTTACTAACAACCTTTTAACTATTTAATTTGTAACTTCATTTCCCACAGCCCTGACACAGGAGGACTTGCTCCTATATCAAATGCATTATCTGTATTTGTAAGGTACAGAGACGATAAAGATGTTTTTGTGTAAAAAGTCATTGTGCAAAAAAGCACAACAAAAATATCACTGATGGTATTTTTCTCCTGAAACAACCATTCTTTACACTTTCTACCGTGCACCATAGAAAGAGGTTGTACACAATTCTCATTATAATGCTTCCTTAACAAACTCTAAATGTTAAACTTAAATGAGAGGCATTTCATGCAATCTGAAAAATATTCAGTTCAATTAAAAATAATTGATGCATGGTGAAATAATTCTTCCCAAAGCTGCTGTAAAATCTTCAAAAAATAAAGCTACTTAATAATTTTCATCTCCTACAGGCTAGAGAGAAGCATTATTGCATATTAAAAATTGGAGCGTGGTTTTCCCAGAGGTAAAAGAAAGTTATTAAAACAACCTATTTATTGTTGATATAACTATCCATTTGTGCTACACAAAAAGTAACAATTTCAGTACATTAAAAGAAAAGCTAATTAAGGCATAATTAGTATGTTCTATGTTTTGATAATTAAGGGTTAGTTGGCTATTTCTTTTCAAATTTCTTTTTGATGTACCCCAACAATGCCATTAATGAGCAGCTAACACTATTGAATCCCTGATGGCTGAGGAGTTTAGTGACCACTACTACATTACTTCCATTTATCACTGCCTCTTTACCTATAAATTAAAGTAGCCCTGTAGCTATGTTGATCTACTTTATATCAATTTCTTCATCCATATCAGCTGAATATGTATGGCATTAACCTCATTTACTAGTTTGGAAAAGCTGAATTAAAATGAGATCTAATTTCTAGCGCACAGAACAATTTCAGAACTGCCTGCTAATTTCCACCACCTGTCAGTGTTGCCATCTTCACCTCACTGTAATGAAATAAAACAGTATATATATTTTACAGCTCAGAAAAGGATTATCATCCATAAGTGCTAAGATACCATTAATCATGAAGACACTAGGACCCAGAATCTTTAAGATTCCAGTACACAGAAGCTTTATGAGAAGGAGACCAACACCTTGACTTGCAGAGACCCTCACTAAAGTCAATGGGATTGTAATGGGATTGCTGCAGATCTCTGAGTTATAACAGGGTGAAAATAGACAAATCCTGTGAAATCTTTCTCTCCTTTTTTTTTTTTTTTTTTCCTCCTGCCAGTTTATGCTGTGATGCCCGCAGGCAAGATAATCACAGAAATGTGTATATGTATGTATATAGAGGAAATACGAAAGTAACATAGGTTAATGGAACGTTGATCGCTCACATTAGAAAATAAACCTGCTCTTAGGTTCAGTGTTCAGAAAATGCCTGGCTACACTCAAGTTTTGTTTACAGCTACTACAAACAACAGAACAAGGAAACGGTATTTTTCCCTCCCCTTTAAATACACGTAAGCCTAAATTCTAAATCCTCCACATTTGTTTAATCATAATTCAGATCTTCCTCTCAGTCAATTGTGCAATTTAAAAGTTTGAAAGACCATGCACAAATGCAGTCATGAACATTAATGTAGTAACTTCATTATGTTGACTATCTCAGCAAATAAAGTGCAGAGTGTTAAAAAAATAAATAAAAATAAATATCCCCTTTGCTTCCTCTCCCCCACCGTCTACTTTACAAGCACACTCCAACCGGCATTTGCAGAGGTTCCTTACAAAGCCTTAATCTCTCCTTGTACTTCCTTCTTAACTCTGACCAGCTCAAAGTGAAGGACATACCTCATTCCCCAGGTTGCTCAATGAAGGCACCTGAGAAAGAAAACACGTTTGTCTCCTCGTCCGGACATGCGGACGTTCCCCAGAAACAACAGACTCAAAACTACAGCTCTTCCTGTTCCCCCTGGCAGCAGAGCAATGCAGAGGTAGCGCTTGCTGTGATACACTGGGGCCAGAGAGCTTCACTTCTGGAGGCACCATCTGATACCAACCGAAACGGCCTCCAGGCTGCCTCAATCACATTAGGGCTACCGTTTGATTAGAAAGAGCAGACCAGGGAGCCATGAACTGCTCCATGGCAGAGCAAAAGAAGTTTATCTAAATGTATGTTAATTCTCCCATTCTAAATTATTAAACACAAACAAATCAATTTTATTATATCAAAAGAGAAAACACCCAAAGATTGAGTATAATTACTCAAGAATATGGGTGGGTTCTTCTAAAATCTGCTTATAAAAGCTGGAGAGAGACCTCCAGGCTCTGTTAAAGACCACAGCTCGGTCTAAATTATTACTAATGCTGCTTGCACTGCGCTAGCCTCGTCTGACACGGAGCAGGTTCCAGCGCTGACCTCCCCGTTTCAGGAATAGCGGCTCTGAAGTGCGGGATAAGTGCAGTTAACCAGCGCCACACGCTGTACAAAGCAAACATGGCAGTGCAGGATTAGGGAAGACAAAATCTGTCATCTACACTAGAATGCAAAGAAAAATGGAGGGTAAAAACAGACATAACAGCCAGTTCTATATTCTAATTATAAACTCTATTAAGACCTCGACACGTCTAATGTAATTTCTTTCTCATGTGTAAAATGACTGAAACAGTTTATCAAATCTATTTTCAACCACAAAATACATAGGTTACTAACTAAAAATCATGCTTCCAAAAACTGCAGCAAAGGAACAGACAATTAGATCTATACGTGCATACTTGCAAGCACACACTACTGGAACAACTCTGTACAAAACCACCCTTTTAATAGCCTTCTCAATAAACTATAAAGACATGAACAAACTAAACAGCACACACTGCTAAAAGCCATGATTCTATTAGCAAGATTCCCAAGCATGCAGACGCATTGCAGTTGGTTCAAATTACAGTCACAATTCTAAGTAAACTTCAAAAATTTTAGTAATTTGACTTTAAGTTATATTTCATATCATGTATTCATCAGCATAATGTATCCAACAAGTTATAGCTTGGTTAACTCCTGGCAATTAGTGTCCCAAGTAGAAAAAAGGCTGAGCTGTGTTCATACCCGTGTTAAATACATCCTGCAAAGTCACCCATAGCAAACGTGATGCGACCACGAGCAGCTCTGGTTTCCTGGCCACAGCAAGGTGAGTATTTGCACTTAACTCATGCAGCACCTGCTAGTGAGCAAGTAGCAATTACTGTCTATTCCCAACTGCAAAAGAAAAGCAGCTAAAACACATTCTCAGCTCCCCCAACTTACTTCTTGCACTTGCTGTAGCAAATTATGCAATTTAGAAGAGATGTCAGCAAATAATGTCTCTAAATTGAAGACAATATGGTGGAAAACAAACTCTCAAAAGGCCTATTTAAGATAAATATAATCCCTTAGCTCTGTAGAGAACCAACAAGGAGCTGGAAGAACTTACTTGCCCGCTGTTGCTTTAAACAGCCCAAAGAACACATTTACACTACTGAGTTGCAACACCTGTGGCTGGATAAATACGAGCCCTTCCTCAGCATCTTAGTCAGGTGTGAGCTCATTTTTGAGACAGAAAAAGCAGGTAGTGTCAGTCACCTATCCATGTCCCAAGATACTGTCATTTCTGTCACTCTTCCTACCTTATAATCTTTTCCCTGTCCTAGAGGGAGTAGAGAGTTGCTTGAAATGTGTCAGGCTAAAGTAAAATCCAGAAATAATAGAAGACCACCATCCTCAGCAGTGGCTGATCAACATGAAACAGACTGCAGATAGATAGCAAGTGTTATTTCACCTCTAAGCACACTTCCTATTGTGTAAGCCACGGCAAACTATCATGACCATTTATAACAGCTTTAATCCAGAAACATAAGGCTAGGAAGTAGACCAACAGGATTTCTGGTTTATCCTGCCCTTTAAAAAAGAATTAATTAAGTATTCCTAGTCCGAAACCAAAAGACCTCTTAACATTTTAGGTCTCCTGCACCAATGCCTCTTTATTGGTATAGTTAAAAAGCTTTTTCTAAGTCTTTCATCCACATTAAGCTAATTACGTCCTCTCTTCCCCTAGGAGGACGCTGAGAACAACCAATTACGAGCTTCTCTGAAACAGCCTTTTGCATCGTGGATTTACATCCTGCCAATTCTCCTTGAGTCTGAATTTCCCTTTCTAAGCATAGTGTTTTGCCAACATTTTCAACTCTTGGGCTATTTCTCCAGCTTATTGAGATCCTTCTGAATTCCAGTCCTATCTGCTGTGATTACATTTCCTCCTAACCTACTGCCATTTGCAAACTTAACACATGATCAGTTACACAGTTATTTAAGAATATTGCAAAGGAAAGGAGTCCTTCAAAATAGTAAAGCGTATGTTCTCTAATAAATAACAAGTGTTTAATGTTAAATGCTATATTACACTACTTACAGACAACAGATTTCTGATTACAGATTGCAATCTAATTGCAGATTTCAACGCAGTATTACCCTGCTTTTACAACAATGTCTAGGAGTGGCACACATGATGCAAGAAACACTGCAGTAATGTTAGAGCTACTGTTCTACCAGGAATAATTCTACCAGAAAACTAAAACTCCAGTTAAGCATAGTAAGCATAGTACAATGCTATTCCAGACAACTTATTTTCTGCTGTTGCATTAGTATCTCTGTCAGCAATATGCCACAAAAAGATCATTCCATGAAGGCTAAGTTACACCGGTGTTAGAACAAAACATATATTGACTGACAGACAAGTAGATATCAATAATGCTGTACAACACCAGAGAATCCAGTCGAGCTTCAAAGAGAGGTAGGGTATATATGTTCATACACAAGACTATCTTATGCTAAAGGGCACTATCCTGATGCATGGCTTTTGTGTTGGAAATCTTGTGGCACAAGTGTATTACACTAACAGGGAAGTTTTTTTGCCTTTTTCCTTAAAAAGCTCCACTTTGCTGTTTAATAAGAATGCATTCATTTACCTTGTTGATATTCCTTCTACACCTAGTTTGTTGTTAAAATTTAACAATTCAAATAATTAAAAAAACCCCTATATTTATACACAAGATTTATTCTACAATTACATTAGACAATCCAGTCTTCTAAAATCCTTGTGAATTGGAAACACATGATCAAATAGAACAATATTCCTAAAAAGGATTTCAATACAACTGAAGCACGGAAACTTTCCATTATCCCTTCTGTAAATAAAACAACATGAGCAAACCTGATTGTTTATATAAACGTATATTAACACAGTCATTTGATATATGCCTCTTTTTCTTCTGCTTCCAAGTATGAGTCTTTTTATGGCATATTTGTAGATACTTGCCAGGAACACGCAGCTTCCCAGGATTTACAACAGTGAGGGTAGAATGCCATCTGCTGCTACGCTTGCTGCTACAGCAGCACTGAACAGAAGAGGCAAACAAGCGCTGCCTCCTGCCTTTCTCTTCATTGTAAAATGCAAATAAACCTCCTTTTTTTTAAATAAAAAAATATAAAACAACCCAGAAGCAAAATTTGCAAACTTCCACAATAGTTTGCCTAGTCTGACCACATATAGGACATATGTCTTTATATTAAAGATACATTACATGATTAATACACTCATTTTTTGTGTTTTTATTCTATAGTTGCTATTTCTTTTCTTTCTATTTTTTTCTCCTACTGACAAGAGAGCTAAGGGAGTAAGTACAAAAATTAAGTATAAATAAGGCACCAGCTCTTTTGCACACCACTTCACCCCCACACGAATGCTTCTTCCAACCTTCCCTAATGATAGGCACCTTGAGCAGGGCTATATGAGCTCCTACAGCAACCTGTTACAGAATGCTATACATTAGCAGGGCTTCTCTGCACAGGTGCCAAGCTGGTTAGAACATAAAAAAGTAAAACCACCCCCCTACAACTGGTGAAAATTTGCCAGAAAGACAAAATTTTCTGGGAATTACAGGTCAGAACAACAACTCCCATATAGCCACATTGCCTTTGCATTGCTGAAAAGTGGCAGTCAAGGAGTTTTGATACTGAAAAGACCAGAGCAGATTCCTGTTTACCTTCTGTTACTTTGTATTAGAGCAGTGCACCATATTTATAAGTAATAAATCAGCTCTGACAGCTGGAAAGAATGCATTGTTTTCTTTCATGGCAAAGCAATTCAGTATAGCGTAAAACTTCATTTTTAATATTAAGTAAAGAACCATTCAATAAAGCTAAAGTACAGTTCAAACCTAAAGGGATAAAAGCATTCTTGAGATTGGGACCATTCACCAAAAAGCATGGAAGGAAACCCAAAATCTCAGTCACTGTCACAACCCCGGCTAAAGATTTGCTTGGGGCTCCCACAGATTTCTTTCGGTCTTTCTCTAGATCAATTGATCTCATCTTGCTGACATTCTCTTTATAACATCCATATTATGACTGTCCCCTACAGTTAAGGTGAATTAACTGCTGCTTCTCCAAAAAATGCATCTTACTTTTCCCTCTTCCCTATTTAAAATGCAGAAAAGCCAAGTAATGTGAGAAATACAGTGGAAATCACATAAATGAGTAACTGTCAAAAGAACAGACCTATTAAAAGAATAAATCTTGTGTACCCAGCTGTGAAATATAACACAATATAGCAGAACCCAGCTAAATGTTTGAAGTAAAAAATTGAAATGCAAAGTAACCTAAAATTTTTAATGAACATAAATGTTAAAATATTAACTGCTTCCATGCCAAAACTCAACATACACATCATAGTGAGTCTTTTAAGATGTTCAATAGCATTATAAGATAGATCTCTGTTTAACCAGCCACAAGCTAACCTCAATGTCTCATATGTATATGATATATTATTAAGTCATTTTCTATACAGGTTTTGCTATTTTAATTTCATTCTTTATATCAAATATTTACCTTTGAGGTGCGCTGAAGCTGGTCCCCCACATATGTTTTACGGAACTGATCCAAGAACCACAGAATTGCCAGTTCTACCTTTTCATTACTAGACTGGGGTAACTGGGCATCCATCAAAGAAATCAGCTGAAAAACTCTTAAGGACAAAAAAAGAAGAGAGGAAAAAAAGAAAACATTCTCAGGAGGAACTCGCAAATTAAATGATGTTGTCGCAGTTGATTTCTTTAGAAATCTATTGCCTCCCTTTTTGTTTGCCTAAGTATTTGCAGTGATTTTGTTTTGGTTAGATGCTAATTATGCTAATTGACCGCTATCAAACATAAACATCAACGTAATGCTTTTCTAATTGCTTTGTCACTTGACATTCTCTCAGATACATATTTTATAGCGCGGTATAGTTGTAAAATATTTTCCTTCTTAGACCACCATTCCATGATGAAAGATGGAGAGAGGACTCAAACTCCAAATGCAAGATAAGAACTGGTCAAGTTGGCTGAAAATTCCAGTTACTGTACTTGGAAATAAACTTGTCTATACAGAATATAATACACTGTCTATCCCACTTCTTGCTCTTACAACATCCGAATAAACATTTTGATTCTAGTCTAAAGCCTTAGTTGGAACACACCGCTTAACCTGATGATTTCTAAGGAACAACCGCAGCTTATACCAGCAGAGACATTTTTGTTTGTTTCTTTCTATTGTTTTTTTTTTTTTTTAAATCAATAATAATCTTTCATTTCATTTTCCAACACTTCTTTTGCTATTGATTCCTTTGAACTCCTAATTTTCTAACAATTTTAAAACTTAGTCTCACCTTTTCTGAATGCTGAAATATCTAGTAACTGGATTAGAAGTCAGTAGCTACTTTATCTGTAAAGCTGTATATTAAATCCTTTCACTTTTAATAAGAACATAGAGGAAGACTGCTAACACCACACAGCCCTAGGGTAGATTACCAAGGCAAGAAACAGAGGAGAAAATGTAAAGCTTGTTATCCAACTTCAGGTTGTTCTACACGCATCAAAGACAAATGCCCTTCTTCTCTGATGAAAAGGGTATTTGCCACAAGGAATTGGTGCTATTCACAATAATCCCTGCTCCCTTCCTTGCCTCAAAGATTTTCAGAAAGAAGCCACTAGCACACACATTTTTATAACTAGTCTCTCCTTTTTTATTCCCAAACTCTAGTCTAAAATTTTGTTTTAATCTTCAGTATTTGTCCAGCAATTGTTCTGGATTCTTTCCTCACAAGACCCCTGAATTACCATGAAAGAAGTAGTGCAGAAAATCATCAATATCTCACAACTAAAAGTTAAACTCTATATGCATGGCTACCTTGGCATATCCCAACACTGGTTACAGATCATTTGCAACGTTAGCCTTAATGACACCCTCACCAGTCTGCTCTAGATGATGACACATGAGAGACCAAGGGCACTGGAATCATGTTAATCCACAGAAAATCCACACAGCCTTAAACTCACGATAAATAAAAATCAAAACAAGCACTACTTACCGACAGGATAATTCGCCGTCCATGGCATCATGTTCGTCAGTACTAGTGTATGTTAATCGTCCCCCCACAACAGTACCCACAAAATAGACAAGCCATGCCAGACGTCCTAGTATTAGGGAGAAAAAAAGCAACAGTTAATGACAATAAATCATTATGCGAGCACAAAACACTTCTACAAGGTATCAGACTGCAGAATTCTGCTGAGAAAATGGTTAGGTTGCTCCCCTTAACTGACTTAAAACACGACCACACAAACCAGCCAAAGAGCAATTTTGAACAAAACAGATCACCTAGAACAGCTTATTAACCTGGAGGAGCTTAAAAATAAACCAAAAATTAACCTCAAATGCAAACCTAGCAAACTCAGGCTGATAAAAATTAGATGTACAATCGATCTAGTATATGCACTTGCCTGCTAAAAATTACTTCCAAAGATGGGAAAATGACACCTGCCTATTATATTATTATGAAGTAATGGGGAGACTCTTAACAGACTGTTCTGTTTCTTCATTTTATTTCAAATAAATTCAAATATCATGTTATTGTAATTTTGAAAGTTAAAATACTTGCACAGAAGACAAAACTTGTATGTCTTGGGAGACAAGCACCTTCTTCAAGGAAAGGCTTTGTCCTTCTGAAATTCTGGAGCACAGCAGGGATGTTGCTCCGCAGCGTACACAAGACATGCCCGCTTATCGTGCTCCCGTTTTTCCGTGGTGAACACTACCCCAGGCCTGCTCATTTTTGGCACACACTTCCACAGGCATATCCTGCAGACTGCATAGGGGTTTGCTATGGAATTAAAATATTCCCTGCTCTCTCTCCCCCTAAAAAATGAACTTCCAACTGAATATTCCAACAGCATCAGTATCTTCAACGATGACGACTGCACTATTTCGAAATACTAATTACCTGAAAAGACAGTGCTAACTACTGGCACCTTTGCCTACTTCTAACTAGGCCTGTGCTTGGTCACAAAGAGCACAAAACTTTCAGGCTGAATCCCACCAGGCACACTACAATTACAGCACAAACACCAGTAATTTAAGAGGTTGAGAGATCAACACCATCACTAGGATCACTGAGGAGCTGAAGTGCTTAGGAGAACGGTCATTGCCCAAATAAATTTAGGCTTAACAGCTCTTAAAAAAGCTACTTGAAGATGGTATCAAAAAGCAGTTGCAAAGTAGTGCTCCTGGCTGAAGCAGTACAGCTACCACTTTGATCAACGCCTTCTCAATTATCTTTAAGCTTAAAAAAAAAAAAACCCAAAACCAAAAATGACTATCTTCCTTCTTACAAATTGGAGTAGCTCCTACTTAAGGACATGGATGCTTTTCTGATGATACCCCTGATGATATTTCTGCTGATATTTTTCTTTTTAGCATAATGCTAATAAATACCTATTCTTTTCCTCTTCTTTCATACTCTATTTTAAATTTTCAATGTGTTTGCTTTTGCAGCTACTTAGGCAGACTACATCTTTTCTTGTACAAAATAATTATTGCTGTAATAATCTGTAATTATGGTTTATAACAGCAATAATCCCAAAGAAATCAGTCATTACCATAAATCGCGAGTAATCATTAACTACTGTTAATGACCTGTTTCTTGGGGATTATTGTTTTAGTAAACCATGACCGCATCACTATTGATACAGAGAGCAAGACAGTATAATAAAATGAGATCTTAATATTATATTAACTTATTTCGTAACATTAAAAGCCATTAAACATCTAAATTTAAGTATGCACAATGAGGGGATATAACAGTTATTGTTCACTATGAGCACAAATGTTTTAGTTTGTGGAAAAGAAACACAGTATTTAAACTGCATCAAACATTATAAAGAAGCAACCCCCAGAGCACTGACTCTGAAAGATTCCAGTTGAGCGTTTCCCTTGGCTCTTTGGATTGGAGGACAAATTCAGACTGCACCTGGTCAAATGAAATCAGGTCACTCAGTGCAAGTTCCCCTAAAGAAAAGGTGACAGATGTATGAGAGGAAGTGGAACAAACAAAAAAGATAGGCAGCAGATATTATACAAATCAGTGAAAAATTGGCTCCTGCGTAGAAGAAAAATCAGCAAATTCAAGCTGTCGACAGAAAAATGACAAATCACTGATATTTAACGGCATGCAAAGGAATCACTATATTGTACAGTAACCTGCCTCACCTTTTTAAAACACCACCACTTATCCATGTAAAGATGCAACAGCCATAAGATAACTATATTAGGAAAAAGCCAGTAGTTACAAAGATTATTTAAAGTCATACAGAGAGATGAAGGAAACAGATACAAAATATATAAAAATAATTATTTTCACATCTTCAACTACCTTACAAGGTTCGCAAACTAGGCATTTAATCTTAAAGGAACTAAATCAAATGAAAGTTTTTACTCTTATATCCATTGTGCAGACAGATAAATGCAAAAAATACAGAAGTGAAGCTGTTCATTTTCAAAAATGTTTTAAGTTTTACCCCGATACTCTGAGTTTAGAAACTACAGGCTTTTACAGCTCTCACTCTCCTAAGTTGCATAAAAACGTCAGCACCTATATTCTAAAAATAGAACAAGATGTCGAAACAAGCACATCAAGCATAAATGTATATATCTAACAGATAGACAATTGGTGAAAGTATGGTGCAAGGTGACTCGGAACACGGATTCCTAGTTCCAAAAAAGAGCTATAAACAGCTGCTATAAGATGATCACTCCTTCAAAAGCAAGCACATGATTATTGGCACATAAAATGTAGTCTAAATATTAAATTAAATACTAACCTTCCTGGACTGTGATTTCTAATGGATTCCTAACAGAAGATTGTAACAGTTTTTGGTAGCTTTGCGCATTTTGATCAAATAACTGTACAAGAAGTGCACAGGTCTTTTCATATTCACACCTGCTAACTGTGCACAGTTGCTCCAGCTGTTGAAAAACTGTCGCTGTATCATCCAGTGGATCTTCCAAACCATCTCTGGAATAGAGATGAAAAGCAACCACTTAGTCACTACTTTTTGCAAGCTGATTCTCTGCTTTCCCCCTCCAAATCCAGCACTGCTATCACCGAACTGCTGAACTATAAAGGGCTTAGCAAGTGGTGCATATAGCAGATCGACGTATGAGCTCTGTTTTTTAATATACATGCTCACATACAACCACACAAACAGGACAACTGAAATTCATGTCATCTTCTTAATATATTGTTTAAAAATACAAAGAACTCCAAGGAAGAGAGGAGAAGAGATGAGATGGGCAGTACAAATGCAGAAATGTAACTTCTGAAGGACTGTGTTTAGTTGTACCTAAGGTGCATTTACCTTAGTAGAAGCCTATTGAAGAGCACCTTTCTCAAGAGGATGGGGACAAAGAATGGCATGGAGTATACAACAGAAATGGCCTTGGCATACTCATCAAATTAAGCACAAGACTGTAAGAGCAAGTCTGCGAAGGAAACTTTGTAAAATTCCATGCGGCTGCTTTATAAATATTTATTACAGGAACTGCTATAAACAAGCTGTGACCCTGCAGGATGCCTATAACAGAGACACCATTAACTCTTGCCTTAAAGTATAATCATACTCATTACATAAACCCAGAAGGAATGGTTTATTCATCAGAAGATTACCCTGTTATTATATAGGCAATGGACAATCTGTAGAGTCTTCAGGCAGGCTCGACTGCATAAGAGAAATAGCAAACAGAAACAGAAAACAGCATTTTTTTTTTTTTTTTACATTAAGGAATGTCAACATGACTTTGCAGGGTAAATACGAAGCTTGAGAATAAGAGCAAAGCAGGCAGTGAAAATAAAAGTCAATCTGATCTTTGAACAAGGACAGACTGAAATTTCAATACTTAGGTACCAATCTACAGCTAGAAAGGCCATCACTAAGGCCATGAACTAAGAATACTTCATATAAAACTGGAAATTACTTCCTACAAAAAAAAACAAACAAACAAACAACAAAAAAAAACACCTCCTTGATACTAGGAGGTTTAAGCACAAAAAGGATGGAAATACATTTTCTTTTTCTAAGACCTAACAATGCTGATCATTACTGCTATAGAATTACTCACCAGTCCCCGTTGGGCAGGGCTGGCTTAATGTGCCCTATTACTATCATCTAGAATTTGAAAGATAAATCATCCGAGAATCCTGATACCCCAGATGTTTGAACCAGACCTTTTCTCAGGTATTCAGAAATACCCGGGAAAAAAAAGCATCTTTTAGTTTGTTAAAAAACCTTCTCTCAAAAACTCTTCTGTAGAATAATCCTTAGTTTCTCATTCACACTTCATGAAAAAGGCAACTAGCTACCCAAACCATTCCAAAAGAGCCAAATCGACTTTCCTTCCACTGTTATTTCTTTGTCTGAAGGAGCAGCTAGATGTCTGCTGAATGGTGACATGATCATATAGATATACACACTTTTTTTTTTTTTTAAAGGAAAACTAATTCCAGAAAACAGACCTTTTTTTTACAAAGGTACCAATTAATCTCCTTGTGCAAACTGAGTAAGTCTTGCAAAATCAGCTCACAGACCTCCCGTGTTTCTCAGTAATGGCCTGGATATTTGATATCAAAGTCTGCTTTTGCTATTGCTGTGTACAAAACAGCTACATCACAGAAGAGAATATGACAATAGCAGAGAGACATACAAATCACAACTGAAGCTGCCAGATGAGAACAGACACACGCTGACAGCATTATCAGGACCAACTCTTAAGAAAGATGTAGACTGGTAGAAGAGAAGATCAGCACTTTCCTTGTCGTTTCCCTATAGGTTGTTTTCACAGAATAGACTGTTTACTCTTCCAGAGAATAAAATAGCAAGGAAGAATCTCTCATCAGTGTCAACCACAAACAAACTGGGCTTTCCGTGCTGATAGGGATGCCGGTGAATATGATCCCATATTTTGATGGGGCTGGTTGTGCCAGATGGTGCCACCCTGAAGCTCAACCCCACCGAGTCCCCACACCAGGACGTTGATCTCAAGCCTAACGTTCAGAACAGGAGAAGCTGAGCAAGCAAGGTGCATCCTGAGAATCCATCACAGAGAAGCAGGACAGAGAAGATAATTTAAAAGGCCAAAAAAAGGGCAGGCTGGTAGAGAGAAGGTCCAAGATAACTAACTGCACCTGCAATCAGCTCTGCAATCAGTCCTGCCCTGTCAGCTCTGAACACCAGAAGCTCCCCCAGGCAACTATTAATTTTTATTCCTGAGAAAACTACCAGAAAAGCTCACATTTTGAAGCATTAGGCAGTCAGGCTTCAACATACTGATGGTGACAACCTAAGGCAAATAACAGCTCTTGCAAATGTAAGCAGCCACTACGCAGTATGATGACAGGTTACAGAATTTGCAGACACAGGAGATTTTATCTAAGCAGAGGCACAGACAACAATGATCATGTTGGATGTTCTCCCTCGCACAAACAGAACAATTGGCATCTTCTCAGCAACAGAGAACTGAGAAGGGAACGTGCATGTGGCTTGTTATTTAGTCCCATAGTCTTGACAGCAGGCCCCACAAGCAGGAATTCATAAAGACCCTCATAGAAAATTAAACCCTCTCAGCACTCCTCTAAATGTTTTTTCCTCCCATTTGTTATATCACACTGTGATTATACTATAGACTTACAGAACATTTTCTTAAAAGTATCAAAAGAAATCCGAGCTAAGAAGATCTCAGTCAGCCAATTTCAATCTTGCCACTTCAGCTTGTTGAAGTCTGTATCAGCCTTTCTCAGAAGTGGGGCGAGGATGTGAGAGGAAAAAAGCAACCAGAAATTTAATTTCTCTTCAATAGCTCATTTTTAAACATAATGCATGAGACTTTGGGCAGGATTCAATGAGCAAGAGGAGTAAACTGATATCAACCCATTAAGATAATCTAATGAAATCGCCACGGTAAGCACAACCAGGATACTTAGATTTTATACATTACACATCAATAAATCAGAAAATTAAATGTTCTACATTACAGCTTTAAAGTTGCAATTAGGAGCTTACCTTACAACGACCGGCACAGATTCCAGTCTAGAGGTAATATAGGCTTTTGTTATCTCAGGTGCATAGGTATCTAGGAGGTGGGGCTCGGCTGTTTTCACAAAGGGCACAGATGCCACCATTCTTTGCCACAGAGTTAACAAATAGTGAACACTATTTGGAGCAAACTCCCAGTGCTACAAGAAAACAAAAGATATTTCCATTAGAGAATCCCAGTGTGAAACTTCAGCTGTGAAACATGATGCTTTTATCTTAAGTAGTCTCATTCATTCAGACTAACAACAGAAGGGCCCAGTAAAGATTAAGACACACTATGGAACACATTACAGACTAGACCCATGGTCACTGTAATACATAACTTTTAGGGACTCTCATTTCCCCCAAGTGGAAACCACAACCTGCAACTCAAGAGTTAGGCCTAGACTCCTACACTGTGCAAAAGCAATCCTTTTTAAATCTGCCAGCAATGCAATTCTGTTAGAAAAATGCGAGCCACTTGTAAATGGTAAGTCTACATTACATCACTGACGAAATGTTTTTATGTAAATGCAAGCCTCACCACCTCCTCAAAAACAAAGATCCCAACATCAAAGAGAAACAATCCCATTCCTCAGGTCACTTGTCTTTCAAGAGCTAAAGAATATACAAAACATCTGTATATATTCTTACCTGTAGGCTAGTAATAGTAAAATTTGCTATAAGTTGGATAACTTCTGGGTAATCTTTCACCATTACCAGCTCTCCTAGCTGGTAGTTTGTCTTTAGTCGAGCCAGAAAACGACAGAATTCGTGGTAATTTCCTGGATCTGACAAACCCTATATTTGAAGAAGCAAATTTTTAAAAGTTAACAACTTAAACTAAAAGGAATTTTACAAGTACTACTGGTCAGCTGAGAATTTTATCTGCATGGGTTTTTTGCTTTGTTTTGAAAACGAAATCCAAGTGACCAGATAGCTAGCCCAAACTGGTTTTCATAGAATAAGTCAGGAAGAATGAAGAAGTCAAGAAGAATGAAGATTGTAGCAGCAAATTACAAATCCACAGCTGCTTTAGCATTTGAAAGAAATTTAAAAATAAAAAGATACCTGTGGATTTTCAAGTATTTGTTTCACTCCTTTGATTAGACTACCAAGATACTTGGCACGTTCTGGATTGCTGAATAAAGATCTCCTTGTAGAAGCAAACTGAACTAAACAAGAAAGTGCCTGAAGAAGAAGATAAAAAGAAAATAAACTGTCAGAATAACCATCTCATCTGTTAGAGGAATCTAGTCCACTGAAATCTGTAGGACATTCAGTGGCTGAAGACTATACACTGAGTACAAATGCGGTTCAGTTTTAAAATTCCCTTTTTCAATGGTTTATGACTTTGTCAAACAAATTACTATGCAGCTAAGTGATGCTGAATTTTCGGGGGATTCTGGATGCCTTCAGGTTCAGAAATGAAAATTGAGACTGAAGTTCAAAAGAAAAGACATAATGACTGGCGTTGAACCCAGGAATTAATAATTGTGGGACTCATAATATGTTAATGCTCAGAACAAAATAGGGTCATTTGGAAAAGGTACAGATGGAAAAGTAGTATTTTGTGAAATTACTTAAGTGTAAATCACTATGCTTCACTTACTAACGGCGACAGCAATGGTGGAAGGGAATGATACAAATCAAAAAACAGGTCCAAGGTCTCTGGCTCCAGGAAGACTAGGGAAAAAAATATGTTTTTATCACTCTGCAACAGCCATAGTTAAGTATCTTCATGAACAGAACTTGCTCCATTTTAACAGAAAATTTAAGAATGATTTCACTGTAGTTACAACAGGGTGCACTGGTAATTCATAATTAAGCACTTCAGAAATGAGGCAGTATTTCCAAAGCAGTCCATTTGTAAGCATTATTTTATGTGAAGACTTGTGTCAGGTGGTATGCAGTAAGTTTCCTTGGGTAGTCTTAGTGCTGAATGAAAAAAAGTAAACTCATGCATGAGAATTTAAAGCATCTAAACTAAATTTGGGGGCAAAACTCTCCCCTCCACTTTCCTAGGGTGCCTTGGAAGACTGTTGTCATTTGGACAAAATCAACCATTCTCCCATTTGCCATACATATTACACCTCTCCATCCCTCACACTGTGATTAGAGGCATATATGATATGAGGGGAGAAGGAACAGAATTATGCATGGAAGCTGATGAAGAATAGTCCATAGGCAAGCCCAAAGTAAACCTTCTGTTCCTGAGTAAGTTGGAAGTAACAGACTTCTATGCAGGCTAAATTATTTTGCAGAATATACACTTTTTTAGAGAGAAAACATGCCTCACATGCTATACTTCTTCAAGGTGCTCATATCAGCAATAAGCATTCACCATCTGATTTGAATAATATGAATTACTGTGAATTCTTATATTTATCGATTATATTAATTATTGCTGTCTACCAGAACAATAAGAAAAGCATGACTTAAATAGCCAGAGGAGGCTTTCCACTCCTCAAAACTCCTTTCCACTCACCAAAAATCACTATTCCACATTAAAAAAAACATATATATATAGGCAACCATTATGACAAAGTAGGCTACACAATCCACGCGGCGGAGAATACTTCAGACTACTAACAGTTATGATCCTTTCTTACTTGTTCTCCAGCTTGTTGGAATTTGAACAGTGCATAGATCATCTGCAGATTCATCAGCTGAATTTCCAATGAAATCAAAATTAAGACAGTTTAGTACAAGCTTCAAAAGATGCATTGCTAGGGTTTGTTGCCGTTGGTCCTGAAGGTTTAAAGATTTTGCCAAGAGCTAAGAAGGAAAAAATATTTTGTTAAGTTACCTGTACAGAACATGTTTTAAAAACTGTTTTTTGTATATAAAACTGTAGAGTTTACAGGAACAGAACACATACTAAGAGAAATACAAACCCTTCAACTATAACAGGCAAAGTCTCCCTTAAAAGCAAGGAAAAAATATATATTATTACCACTTATGAGACATCTTCCACAACAAGCTCAAGCTCCTAGTCTCAAAAATAATTTTGAAAAAAGCTGGTGAAATAAGTCTTTTGCATAAAATACTGGTAAAACTGAGCATGTCATTAATACTGCCTGTTAAAATTGTGTTAAAGTTGGAAGAAATTGCAAAAATTGAACTCATATTTTTCTTTCACTTACTCCAGACCACAGTGGAGTACCCAGTATACCCACACTGTGTGAATTATCTCAGCAATAGTTTGCCTGTTTAGTTTGATAGCAAGGAGTGTCCAGGCTTGTAAATGGTATGAGTTCACTTTATACACGTAAAGAATGTTCCTTTCTTACATCTAGAAAAAAAATGGCATATGAAACAATGAAATAAAGGGTCTGTAACCTAAACATATAAATACAGCTGTTAGTGCCTCTAATTGCATTATAAGCTCTGTAGAATCAGAATAAAAAGTCACTTTGTGAGCAAAGCAAGCAGTTGGGTATTGGAAGCCAAGACTCAACATACTGTGAGCAGGAACATATAGGGCCCCTTCTGTAATTATAACAATTAAAATGCTTCATCAGGAAGAGAGCTGTTACCTCAAGTTAAATATCTGCTAAAGATTATACACACAATATAAATGCACTGAGAGTAAACCTTAATTTCATTACCCACTGATGCTGTTCTTGAACATTAGAAAGAATATTGACATCCTTCTGAGTAGAAAAAAAAATTCTTTACCTAGTACATCTGCTCCTTATTTAGATTCAAAGCTACATCTCAAGTTTATCAACAAGAAGTTTTTTTAGTTAGTTAAATGGGAATGAAAGTCAACTGTGTGTCATTACAGGACTCGTTAATTTGATTGTTAACTGCTGTACCATGTTAGAACAGACATTAAACTACAAACGCAGCTTTGAAATCCCCATCTGATTTTTATTTCTTAGATGGATATAGCCTGTTTGCCTACCAATCTTTGCAAAACTTTTAGACTCTTACATGTAGTAAATAGCAATTATTTTAGTGATTCAATATTTCTTATGCCAGTGAATATGTTCGCTATAATATAGAGGATGATAAATCATAGAACATCTTTCTATATTCAAGCTTGCATTATAAAGATGCTAATTTTTTTATTTATTTCTGTTTGGAAATGTGTATAATGTCACTCAGACTAATCTATCAACGTAGGAGACAATTAAAAAAAAAAATCTTTAGAACAGCTGAGCTTGAGGAAAGCTAGAAAATCATTTCCATGACTCTGGCAGGGCTGTATACCAAGTTCTCACAAATATATCCTATTGTTTTTGTTTGTAGTAGATTTTACTGTATCGAAGAAAATTGCATATTCTTTCCCAAAATGTCTCTTTTTTTTATTCTGAAATGATGTAGTAATTCTCCATTTACATGCAACTTGAACACAGATTTAGAACATCCCATGTAAATCAGCAGAACATTATTTCTTTAGAAGTGAGGGCATAGACGTTACTGAATTGCTACATACCAAGAAATTACTGCATGTCACCTGAGTACTTAGCTATGTGTTCCCTTTGAATCTATTGCAAATGGCATGTAAAACATACAAATTAGTTTAAAAAACATACTGATGAAAGATACTTTAGCTAATGCAATTTACCGTATTTTTACAGCAGTACCTTAATCATGTGTCTGAGTCTTGATAGTTACTTTTTTTTTTTTTTTTTTTTTTTTGCTAAAAATTAATTGTTAGCATTATCCTCTGACTCACTGTGAAGCATCTGTGTTCAAATTCTAAGTTTCAGTACCTAATTGGTTTGATTGTCAAGGAAAACAAGAATAAACTAGCACTCCCAAAGGACTCAAAGAGTCAAAATCAGGAAACAGTGGAAAACAAAAACCCCAGCAAGCTCAAAATTTAAACAGTCCATCCTTGAAAGAAAGGTAAGAAGAGAGGGGGAGGAGACACTGAGGAAAATATTGAGAGTGAGAAGGATGGAGGGAGGAGAATGGAAAAGAATTTTCTTGAACATATTCTGGTCACTTCAGCTTAATCAGGTGTCACGTAATCCATTTAAGAACAGAAGTCACTGACTCGGAAAAATTCAAAACAAAAAAACACCCTCTAGTGTTAACAGTGCAGGTTCGACAATAAATCATCTCACCTCTTTCAAAAGAGAGCATGCAAGCACCAGTATGTCCTTTAAGGAAGTGTCACGGAAAGAGGTAGCTATTTTTCGATGTTTTGCTGAAGGTCTTGAGTAATCAACCTAAGAAAAATTAGCACAAAATAAACAAGGCTCCTTCTTTGCTAATATGAGATAATAGATCTGGTAGGTTCATTATTAAATGCTACATATGAAAATTACAGTGTAGCACTAAATATAAATCTCAACAGCTTCTTGAAGTGCCTCCTTTCTTCCCCATCAACGTTACCTTTCTTTCTGGATTGAAGGGTCTGTGAGATTTTCTCAGGTTAAGTTGCAAGCAAAAGAAAATCATTATTATAAACAGAACTGAAAGAGCTGATCATATGTTTTTCTTTAGCAGTTCTAGCAATTGTGTTGAGAAACACTTTCCACTTTAGTAAATAGGGTACACATCTTGCACAAGGACAGTCCCTGCACCAGGAATTTCCGCTCTTCCTATATCTCAGGCTGGGTGGGTTGGGGACCGATCACCTCTTTAAAACCAAGTAATGCATTTTCTGCTGTTTTTATGGAAAACAGAAGGGGGGGATTAAAATTAAAACAAAAAAAAATAAATAAAATGCTTACTAGATTCATTTCCTGAGTTAGTTCTGAGAGAATCATTACTCCTATTATATAGTGGTCCACAGTACCCTACGGAAGAAAACAGATATGATTGCTAAACGTCACAGCTGGTATTTAATATTTTCAACATCTGTAGAATCAAGATAATTTTATGGGTTGAGATTTATTAAGAACTCTTTAAGAGTTGTGTGACAGCAAAAATCTGTTTGAACATAGATTTTAAACAACCACAATCTAGACATTTTCCAGTACGTGTTTCTCAAAGGGTTTGTTCAGCCTTCCAGCACTCATATGACAAAAGAAAATCAAACCTTTTAATGTGAATCATGTATGGATGAAAAAGATCACATTATCTCTCCATTCATTCTTATCTCTTCACAGTAACGTACACTATTTTGGATTGAATTAAATGACAGACACAAGTTGAAGCTTAGAGATGGAATAAGAACTAAAGTAGTAGCAGTGTCAAATATTTGCTGAGGTGTGATCTCATCAACAGTAGTACAGTTCCTTGAACTATTTCAAAATTCAAATACAGGTCACTAGTATTATTAAAAGCAATTCTTTAGGCATTTTTTGGGTTTTTCTGGTTTTTTTTTTTTTTTTTTTTAAATGAGAGAATAAGGAGGGATTTTATTAGTAAAATAAGCTGTCCTCACTGAGCTACTACAAAGCATTTATAAAAAAATTAAATGTGCTCTGTTAAAAATAATTAAAATCAAATGCAATTAGGCCTTGCAACTGAGCCAAGAGGAGCAGCTCTGCGCCTGGTTTTATAACCACACTGCGCAATCTCAGCGCCCTTGCTTTCCAAACACAACACAAATCTCCCCAGAATGCTGCCCTTGTCAAATTTTTCATGACATTTGTCACAAACTCAATATTTTGGCAACTCTGAAGATCACCCAAAGTTCAGTTAATGAAGAATTTGCCTACTTTTTCAAGGAACCTTCTTGTTCACTGCCATCTCTTTTGTACTGCCACCTACGTCAAGCAAACATCTTGAATTCTAAGTTGAACATTCAATTTTCTCTTACACTTCACACTCCTAAAATAGTCTATGGATGTTCCTTAAATCCCCTAAAACCTTCTGCAAAGCAGGAAAATGTAACTGCCCTCTTTTCACACGTAAGCTGGATGGTGACTTATAAAGGAATTTGGAACAGAATTACAGTCCTAGCTGCTAATCCCTTTTTCTACACTAAATCACACTTACTCCAGGCTGGATGAAGTTCATTCTGGAATACTAAGGTATATATATTTGAAGCCACCATTTGCTAATTATTAACATATATTAGTATTGTTTAGGGATTTTTTAATTTTTTCATAAAATTTAATTCACTAGTAGATGTATGACTTAATTTTCTTTTCTACAGGAATTCTTAATTTAACTGAAGAAATCTCTTAAGAAGTTAAATTTTGTATTTAAATCTCTATTTAAATGAACTACACACTGAAGAGCCACACTGCAATCATTTTAATAATAAATGCAAAATCCAATTACAGTACATTCATAAAAATAACTGCAAAATGGTGCAGTAGTATACTTGAGTTTGTTTTTAATAAACACAATATTGCAACCTATCTTTTATTGCATTCCCAATGTAACTCAAAAAGTACATTAAATTGAACAATATTAGAAATAAAATCAGACTGAAAAACAAATGAGACAGAAGTGAAACTCAAAAAGCAAGAAACCTGCAGAAACAGTAACACTGTATTTTCTTGCCAAATTGCCAGGACCACCAGATTATTTTGGAAGTAAATCTCCAAATAGTTTAAATAGCTTACATTTTTGATTATTTATCAAACTAAGCATTAGAGTTCATGTTCACACAGACACTCAGATTAAGAAGTAACTTTCTAATCAGATTTCTAAGCCAACCCTCATAAAACTCTTTAAAAACATTTTTATACAAAGTTTGTCGTTATTTCAATCAACCTTTAGTAACTTCAGATAATTAGTCGTGACAGCCAACCTCCTTTTCCAAAATTATTTCACAGAAAGTGCTGCGTATTCTACTTCTTTAGCTACTGTGTCTGACAGTACTTGCTCTAGATTTGACTTGTAAAATTTGCGCAGTGAACAGTCCATGGTGACTGACTGCACTCTGATATTGTGAGGAATTTTTGGAGGAAGTTTTTGAATAATATGTACAGCAAAGATCATGGGCTCACTAGTCTGTTAGCTCATCTTTACACCAACAATCACTGCAGTGGAGGGAAAATTATAAAAGGGCATGTAAAACAAGGATATTCCTGCTCTGTTCACTTCCTGAAGAGGAAAGATTACTGATCTTTCACCATAACTTTCCCCATATCCCTATCTAGGGTTGAAAATTCTTGTGAAAAGTTAGATCTAAATCCCCATACTAAAATAGATAAGTTTACAAAAGAAATCCCTATATTGTCTACTATAATCCTAGAAGGGCGAGAGAGATAATGCCTTTTTTCCACTCTTCTTGTGTCCACGTTATTACACCTGCATGAAAAGAGGGCATGCATATGCAAATATCTGTACATATGCACAGTTCATATTCACAAATATGAATTATCAATTTCCCAGGGAGAGAAAAAGAAATGTAGGAAACAAGGTCTACAAGCCACATAGCAAATGTACAGTAGCTTGCAGTTCTGTGTACTACAGTTTCATGGTTACACAAGCTTTGCCACAACTTCAGAGACAGTGGCATCTCCAGGGAGTTCTGCTAAAAACAGATGTGCAGTTGCAGCCTGACTGCAGAAAAGCAGCAGTACAAAATCATAATAATGAACAGTTCAACAAATAGCTAAGAAGGCATCTTTTTGATCAACTCTCCATGACAAGTGCTTGAAAAAGTAGATGTGAAACTGAATAGTTTGGTACAATTTTAGTAGTCATCATTACAAGAATCACATACAGATTAACGCTTTAAACCACCCAAGAGCCTTACTCTTCAGGTCATACAGTACCAGTGTTTCTATTCACATGATTGGAACTAACACTGTACCAGAAAGTATCTCCACAGTTGAAAAAAATAAAATACTGAATAGAATGGCATGACAAGAGGCCTGCTTGGACGCAGCCCTGTGCCACGTGCTGTAGGTGACCCTGCGTGTGCAGGGGGTTGGACTAGATGATCCCTAGAGGTCCCTTCCAACCTTAAGGATTCTATGACTCCAGTCCCTGACAAGGGGGACTGGTGTTTCACAGTCATGCTGTGAAAAAACCCACTATTTTGGAAGAAGAAAACAAGCATCAAAAATGACAGCACTATCAATATTGTGTAATCCCAATACCCAACAACACTCACACACATATCAAAACTCTTCCTATTTTTTCCACTCAAGTATAAAATAGCTAAGTAGCAAAACACACCGATGATTAAAAATTAAGGCAAGTGAACACACACACACACACACATACACGAAAAGACAAAGTGAATGATTAATTCCTACCTGCAAAAACTTTTTTACATCAGCGATAATGTCTCTGAAAATGAGCTGGTCTTTTAGTACTTCAAACCATCCTAATTTTGTAATTTTAGCAATGACTTGAACAAGAGCTTGCATGACAAAGGGAGCCAGTTTGGGTTGAGAAGCTATGTAGTTCAAAATGTAATTCCCTGGAAAGAAGCATTTTCAATTTATCAACAAAAGTCTTCCACTAAAAAACATGCTTCAGCAACCCTCATAGAAGCCTAAGGTATGAAATTTTTAAAAGCTTACTTTCTCACATTTAGTAAAATAAGTGTAAATTGCATGAAAATACTAAATACACCTGAATTTTTAGTAACATATTACCTACATAATCTTCATTCTAGGATACATATGACAGTAGTTTCGGAACTATCCATAGTTACTCCACATTCTGTCACTGTCCCGTGTACCAGGCAGCAATTATTTCACTATCTAACAACAGTCCTCAGAGACAGTTTGAGATACACCAAAGTTTTCTCAGACAAGAGAATCTGAGTGTTCTCAGTTTCATCTGGGCCACTTCCCACAGCATGCTTGGGCAATACATATTTCCTTTTCAGCTATCGGGCAGTTTTCCTCTTCCAAGTCTTTCCTCTTTCAATAGATGCTAAATTAGGGTACAATTAAAATTGATTTAACACTGAAATTTATTATCAGAAGTGGATTGGTGGCCCTGCATTTTAGAGTACTATAATCCACAGAAGTAACAGGGCAGATTTTCTGAATATCCAAATCAAATCCTGTATTTCTTATGCAAAGTCTTTCATTATTCAACACCTTATATAATAAGCTTGTTTACTCTTCTAAGATATGGCACTGACATTAATGTGGGCCCATAAAGATATTTTGGCAGGATCTTAATCCAGCAAGCAAATCTGCCCTGGCCTGCCCTTTTAAGAGTGGAAAAATATTGTTACAGAAACACAAGCGATCAGCAGGTGCACCAGCAGTAATCTCATTCTGGTTTTCAGAGATAAATACAGAATATGGCTTGTGAAGTAAATAATTTAAAAAATATTAAATATGTATTTTTTTCTCTCCTATCCATTTCAAAACATGAGAAAGACTTAACACAGCACAGTTTCAGGTAGATTTGTCTTTTTTTATTATTTTTTTTTCAGCTATGTAGTTATTCTAATTTGGTAAACATAAAATGTTACCATCACCTATGTTCACTCTTTCATAAAGACTGCCTAATGAATAGCAGGTTAAGTGGTAAGTGGATGGAACTAGATAAAAAATACAGGCTATCCACTCAACGGTTACTCTGGTAACACAGAAAAATGAATTTTTAGATCCATCTTATATAATAAAATTGTAAATACAAACATTACTTACGGATGTCAATCCTCTGTTCGACAGGTAATGGAGATACCCTGCTTATAAGTTTTGAGAGGCATGTTGCTGCTAGAAGCTGAGCATAGGACGTCTACAAAAACATACCACAGATATTACTGAAACACAGGCTAATTAAAAGTGAAGACAATTAAGATAGCTTGGGGGTTATCAAGATATTGGTTATATCTTTTAAGTTTCCCAAAAACACAAGTACTATATATTTTAGTAGTATCTTTATTTCACTATCTGTAACAATAAATTATAACACATTAATAAAACAGTAACAGAGGTAGAGACCTAAAAATTATCCCTTTGAACCGAACCCATTCATCTCAGTCACTCTACTACTCAGTGGAATTCATTAGATTTGAAATCTTTGCTTCAAGTCACTTGATAATTCAGAACTATGAGATGATTGCCATGGGATCAGCTGCAATTTAAAGGTGGTTTTAAGTACCTTTCCCTTTTTCCTTTATTTCTCTCTTAAAAAAAAAATAGTGCAACATATTAAGAATTTGAAGACTTTTAAACCACAGAAGGTCATTTGTTTCATTAAATGTCTTTAAACTATAGATACAGATAATAGCTCAAAATGTCAGACAACACTCTATAAAATGGCAATTGAAATAATTTTAAATGCACAAACTTTTGCATAAAGTTGTGTAATTTTTTTAAACATTCAGAGTCTGGTCAGTAGTGTAAATACAATAAGTGAAATTTTAAATATGTATTTATACCGCTTTAAATGCATTCCATTTACTTGAAAATGTGCACATTCTCACTTCTAATACAAAGTACTACTTCCTTTTTGGAAAGAAACATATATTTCACACAGAACAAAATTTCAGTCTTAAGGTATTAATAAACTTCCTTAGAAATGGACTTTGCACTCTAATAAACCAGCTATTTTGCAAACATTTAACATTTTGAACTTACTAGCATAGACAGAGAAGTTGCATTATTTCATAAAATTTATTTATTTGTTGAGCAGTCACAACTTCATTTCAAGTATACCAAAGGAAATTTCCTAGACATTTAATTTTTAATTTAAACATAGTAATTCAATTCCCTAGAGGTAAGTCTGTGCTTATGTTTTCTGTGATGGCAGAGAGCGTTTCTTGTACTTGGTGCTGCACTGTGAAATCTAGCAACTATCACGCAGATACGCACGGCCACCAGGTAAGAACAGGAGCACGATGTCCTTTCTGACTTGAGTCCGTATACCCCAAACTCATCTTTGTTCATGACAAAAAAATAATTTATTTCCAAAAATAAAAATCTCACGAGCATCTTTAATGCCAGGATCTCAAAAAAGAGGTGAACAACATTGCAAGCTCCCACAGCAATGGAGGACAGAAAATTTAAATGATTTTCAATTACTGACCCAAACTGAATGCGTCAGAAACATATTTTTCCTTGTGTACACGTGAATTACAGCATCAGGCATAATATTCCCTCTAATAACCCCAAATATTTAATTACTTTCCTATAATGGATTTCGTAGAGAAAACGGCTTTTGTAAAGACTGAATTATGCCATAGAAATGGTACCTGAATGAACTACTTAAGCGTGCATTTGATTAACAGCTTTGCTAGGTTCTTGCAAACAACCAGAGTATCTTTACTGCTTTCTCTGAATGACTTCAAAACATAGCAAGAATTACACTGGACTCAGATTGGACTGTCAAATGAGAATCAACTGCTCTATCTCCTCAAGAGTTAACCATAAAACTAAACACTAGGATATAAACTGAATAATTAAAAGTTAGTTTAACAGCCAACAGATAGGCAACTTAAAAGCGTTAATTTACTAGATTTTTTTACAAAAGAAACTACGCATAACGAAGGGAAAAGCATTTTGACCTTTTTGCACCGACATAATAATGGCTCGTGATTGTGCAGGGGGAAGCTTGCACAACTACATTTACAGTTAGCACCTCTTTCAGACACTTACCGTTCCTTGTTCCAATAAAAGCTGGCATTGGCTAAGACATTCGGGGCTATCAATGAGCTCCAGGAGAAGCTTTTCGGCTTGTAAGCGCTGCGTTAGATCAGTGCCTTCATACAGGTGGTTACACAGTACTTCTAGTTCTGCCAGGCTCTGGTGGGAAAGAACACAATTGAAATTTCTACAGAGACCTTTCAACCACAGAAGGTTCCTTTAACTATTTCCAAGTCTAGCTGCCATACCAGGAAGGTGCAATGTTACCTACACTAAGCTTTACGGTTGAGTCACAGCAGCACTTTTCTCTCCCACACTGTATTTCACATTGCAGTAATTCAGTGAGGAATTTATAAATACCTCATAAACTCATGCAAAATGTACGCTCAAGAGAGGGATGCTGTTTTTCTGAACACAAAAGCAGAAGCAGTTTGCATAAAACCATTACTGCAGTACACAGTTAAGTGTACAATATTTTAAGTGCAAAAAATAGGAGGCTTTCTGTGGTGAGAAGCCATAAATTCCTCTAAAAATTAAGCTGCTGTAGCTAACTTTCTTAGCTACCAAATCACTTTTCAGTGTAATTCAGTTCATTTGTTATTCTGAGTCTTTCGATCAGTAGTTAACAGCTATTCTGTAGGAGGAAAAAAGAAGAAAGAAAACAATGTTTTTGTCTGCTGATATTAGTGAAAGATAGGAACCCAAAATTCAGAAGCTATAATAGCAATGAAGAGTCAAAATTCCTCTACACATACCAAAAGTTGGAAGGTTCTCTTTAGTAAAGAAAAAGGGAAAAAAAAAACTCCCTCTCCTCCATCAAGAACATGATCTACATCTACCTGTGAGAGCCTCCCAGGAGCGAGGAGCCTCTGAGCAGTCAGAAAGAGCTACACAAACAGAAATCGTAAGAGAGCTTCCAAAGGCTGCACCACTCATCAAGCACTGGCCATTTTATTAGAAGGTAGCCAGTAAATATTTCACTTAATTAGATGGTATCCAGTAAATAATTCACGAGTCAAGTGTGGTCTAGAAGGAAGCAGGGAGGAGGACATCAAGCAAGGATGGAATGATACCGATAACATTTTGAAAAGCATGAATCAAATTATCCCTATTATATTAATGTATTATTATCCTACCCCCCTAAACCCCATCTGAAGGTTGACGGGCAGGTTTAGACAGACAAAGATAACTTAGCAGAAAGTTTGGGAAAGCCCAGAAGACTACAGCCATTTAAGCCAAACCATTAAGGTCTAAACTATCATTTTACTAATTTGCATTAAAATAATCAAGGATTTATAAGTTAGTGAAGCAATAACTTAAACACAAACAACAGAAAGTGAATGTTGAGAACAAACAGGAAATAATTACATGAACTTTAACACACCACGCTAATACGTGTAAGGTCACCCTGAAATCAAGAAATTTAGGCTGAGGCTCTTCAGTGACTTGTTGCTAGCATGTCAGGCTGCGAAGAGGCACACTTCAAATCCGAAGACCAATGAGGAAAAACACCATCAAAATTTCCAAGTAAGCCTGAACAAAACCTAGACAGTGATCTTCAATGAAAAACTGGGTCATCAGAGAGTGACAGGGAAAATCTTCAGGCCTCTGAAATACTCTATCTGGACATGTTTTGTTTTCCAACTGGCAGGACAAAAGGATGGAGAAAAAAACATGCAAAAGTGATCTTCCAGATGTCTTATTACTCAAATCTTTCTCAAGATCTGACAAATGACTTCCACAAAAACAGCAATACTGTGAGTGAAAAGGAGCACGCAATTAGGTGCTGTCCACTTCAAGAGGGTCAGAAGCAGAAACAGACCTACACAAGAAGCAGCATCTTCCCTCACCAAAAAAGTGCCCCATTTTCCAAGAAACAGACCTCATTCTAATGACAGCAGTGAAGGACGTGATTTTATTTTTCTGCTAGCCACAAAGCCAATGTATTGCAGAATAAGCTGAACAGAATTCTCCAGATGGCTCAGCTGCCACCTCCCCAGCGCTGAGGACACGCTGGCAGCTCTGCTGAGAACCTGAGACGCAGCCAAGGGCCCCGAGTGCCGGGTCCGGCTCCACAGCAACCCACCAGGCAGGCGGCCAAGGAGCCACGGAAACTGGCAGGAAACCAGGCAGGTTTCTGAGTAAAGTTCTGCTGACACCGACAAATTCCCACGGGCGCTTCGGTTTTAACGGGCATTTCTCGGGCTGAAAACGCTCTGCTAGGAAAGTTGCACCCTGTAAATGCAACAGGACGGGCACAGCTGGTGACATGCCACTGCCAGGACTGCCACGCAGGTAGGATGTGGAAGCAAGATACGAATCAATTCTCCTTTTACACAGCAAGTCAGGTGCCCAGGTGTTTAAATAACGCCTAAGGGAGTGTCCTTAACACTTCCCAAGGCTACTGCTACGATCCCTGGAAACACAAGGGGTTCGGGATAACGCCCAACTCCTCAGGGAGAGCTCCGCGTGCCTGCTGCCCTCGGTTTACTCGTCGTTTCTTAGCAGCTTCGGTGCGGAAGGTTCACGCAGGGAATCGTATCCCAGGGAGGGCGCCCGGCAGCCGCGGGCCTGCCCCGCAGGGGCTGCTGGCAGCGGCACGGGTGGGGACCCTCGGCGGAGGGGCACAGGCGGGCGAGGACAGGGCTGCGGCTCCCCCGCGCGCCTCCTGCCTCCTCCCGAGCCCGCGGGCCGCCCGGCATCGCCCTCACCTGCGCCGCGCTGCCCCCGCCCGCCCGCGGTCCCGCACTGACCTGCACGCGCAGCGCCATCTTCCCGAGCGGCGCCGGGCGCGGGGAGGGGCCGCGGGCCCGCCCGGCGCTGGGGGGCCGCGCCGGCAGCGCGCGGCGGGGCGGGGCGGGGCGGGGCGGCCGTTGGGGGCGGCCGTTGGGGGCGCGCGCCGCGGGGCGGCCGTTGGGGCGGCCGTTGGGGCGGCCGTTGGGGGCGCGCGCCGCGGGGCGGGGCCAGCACAAAGGCGGGGCGGGGCGTGGCCGCGCGCGGGGAGCGTTCGGGGCCGCGTTGCTGTCGCCGTGGGAGCCAGGGGGGACCCCAGCGCCTTCGCTTGGGGTCGCGGAGCCGCGGGTCCCCACGCGGGGAAGGCGGCAGGAATAATTCTCCTCATAATTATCATCTCCCGCGATTTACACGTGACACGAGTGCCGCTCCACATAACGTGAAAACGCTCCATTTTCGAGGCAGCTTAGCCTGTAGCCGCGGCCAGTCCCTCCTGCTGCTGTTTTGGCACTTCCCAAAAAAGGCGTCCCGGAGCCCGCAGTGCCAGGGCACTTCCAGAGCCGCAGTGGGGCAGGGAGCTCACTCTGGAAAGGCCCGAGGTGGTTGGGAAGGGGGAGCACCTGGAGAGCAGGAAAAGCCAAGAAAACTCAAATTCAGGCAGCAGAAGATGGTTCCAGCTACATCTCAGCTAAATCTGTAGATCTCTGTCTGCAGCTGCCTGGCTTCTTCTGCAGGGTGTATAAAACGAGGGAAGAAGTTAAGTTTGCAGGTTCTCCTTACCTCAGTTTCTGATCGGATGACTCCCCACAGAGAAGAGGTGGAAGCTGCCAGCACCTCATCATCACCAAACATTTTCTAGAACTAACATAGCTCCTTCGCTGCTTAAACTCAAGCACAAGGCAGAATCTGATCCAAGGCAGCATATTCTTAAAGGAATAATTCAATTAAGAAAACACTCCATGTAATGAGAGGGTGAGGAAATCAATATTTAGATTACCAGAGATATGAATGGGAAGGGCCTTGAGCAACGTGTTAAAGTGTCTATGCAAAAAAGAGGTGTTTGGATGCAGACACCTTCTTAACTTAGGAGAAAAAAGCATAGTTGATAGTAATCATTATAAACTAGGCAAATTCAGCATAAAAATATGCAGTTCTGGCAGCTGGCCACTGGAAGGATTTAACTCAAAAGATGGTGGATTGCGACTCACGAGATAGACTGGTTGTTTCCTAAATGGAGGTGTTGTTGGTGTGCAGGGGTACTAAGCAGCAGTTATGACACTCTAATTGGGGCAGGAATATACAATATACAAAACATCACAGCTGAAGCATAAGCCTCTGTACAAAAATCCTTAGATATTGGAGAAAGCAGTGAAACCCATATGGAAAATGATTCTGAGTGGTTTCTTGTTCTCTTTCCCTTGTAACTGAGGCTGTTGGCCAGCACTTCTGGAAATCAAATGGATCATTCTTGCAAAGCTGGGTGCAGTTCCTCAGTCCCCAATCCCTGTGCCTCAAAGCTGGCGTGTGCCTTGGCACCGTTTTACGTCCCTTACCCAGTGCAGAAACAAAACAGATTGTAAAAGGGGCCAGAGGAGGCAAATCAAAACCGCAATTCCCCACACCAGGGAAATGTGGAAAGAAACAGTGACTCAGGGTGATAAAAAGTTAACTATAAATTATAAAGCAGAGTCTATGGGAGAACTGCTGATGCAATATAGTCATGAAGTAGCCAAAGAGCCAGAAGAAGCTTGCTGATGCAGGCTGAGGTCTTGCACGTCCTTCGAAGCCCTTGACCCTGCGAGCAGGGTTTCAGCTTCGGCAGCGATGCCTATGAGTTTCGCTCTAGGTGATGGACCATTGCCTGGGCTATGCAGCTAAGCTATGCAAAGACATGCAGAAACAAGGTTAAAAAGTTACACGGTTAAGAGCTTAGCATAACCCAGCGACAGCATGGGCAGCAGTGTGCAGCCTCTGCAACACTGAGCCAGCTGCAAGTCTGTGTTTCCTTTTCTCCAAAAACACCCATTCCCTTCTGGCCTTGGTCTTTCCATGTCAATGGATGAGCTCCTGCAGAAATTAGGATTTCAGTGCTTCAGCAGAAGGCACCTTCTTGCTTCACCAGATATTCAGCTGCACAGGAACTGCTTGTCATTTTTTCTAATCATCAGTGTAATCTCTCAGACATAGGCATTTCTGTATCCAATTTCTGTCAACTATAGCCTGATTATTCCAAGGAAAGAAAAAAAAAAAGAAAAGAAAAGAAAAACCAGTCTGGCTAAAGAATTAATGGATTCCTAGGCTAATACCTAGCAAACGCCTGAGATTTAACATAGCAAGTAAGAAAGTTAAACTATAAAACTAGCTCAGAGTCCTGGCCCAAAGCACAAACCTGTGAAAAGGAGTGGAATTTATTGAGGAATATTTTATATAATGCCCAGCACCTTGGGTGCTATCCTTGCATGGGGAGGTGGAGATAACATAGAGAAGATGCCTGTATGACGGGCATTGCTAGGGGAGGAAGCTGTGCCATCAAATTCAAGCTTGTATCCATGGAAGATGGCACCAGAATTCTTGCTGCGCTCCATGGAAGCGGAATTCAATGGCAGGGTTGTAAATCTGCCTCACAAGATCCAGTACAGAGAGCTCCCTGCACAACTAGATTGGTTCCAGCTCAAGTCTGTCTCTCCCTTTCTGCTAGGTGGAATAGCACCAACTTCCTGAATTTGCTGCTGCTTCGGATTATGTGAATAGATCTGCGGCTACAGGCATCGCATTCACAATTAGGTCCATTCACTTGCAATGCTCCATAGTGAGAACTGAACCTTCGCCCTCTTTTTAATGTATTTTCAAGTGACTCAGGCATATAAACAAAGCCAACTCCTTCTGCTCCCCCCCAAAGAAGAATTAACAAAAGTTTGTGGTATCAATTTTCTTTCCTTTTTTTGTTTTGTTTGCCTGACCTTGGGATTTTTCTGATTATGCAGCTTTCTTACTGAAAGGAAGAGGAATTATAATAATTTACAGCACAATGAATGATTAAATACATTAAGAAATTACACACAAACACAAATGCAATGCATTTAATCAAAATCCCTTTGTTCTAGAAAGGGTTTTTTTAAATAGACATATTCCATCAAACAGCTTCAGTCCCATATTTGATATGGCTCTGCTACACATTTTCTCCTTAAACTATTATTTTCTTTCTGTTTCTCATTTTACATTAGCAAGAGTAGAAGGGTGTGAAGAATTATAATTCATTTCTATGGCTAATGTTTTTGAGATTAATTTCTCCGCCATGTTTTAATCTACGCCAAGAAATATTGTGCCACAGTTTAGTCACTGGTTTAGTAATCTGTATTTATTCATTTGTAATGGAGATCACAAATGATTTTCAATCTGTGTCTGCAGGTTAAATAATTCCATTACAAAATATCCCTTTTTTAAATTATTTTGACTGTTTTCTTTTTTGTTCAAATTAATATGTATTTAATAAGCAGAACAATTCTTAGCGATATCCTTAAAACCAGGAAGAACGTGTAACAACTAAAAAGGTAGTTAAATCTGAAACCATTTGACATTCCTAATTGAAACAATCTTTTCAATGACAGGATGGCATGGTTTCTACTCATGAGTTCACAACATTCTAGGAAGTCTAAACCAAAACAAATTATTCTTTGCTTGCCTGCTACCTGGTCGAAGATCAATAAAACCTCAGGGTAAACACAGTCTATAGCCAATCTATTAAAATAATTCAAATTGAATTAAAAAAAAAGGCAAAAAGCACAAAACAACACATGAAAGGGTTTGTGAAGCACTGTGTGCACATTCAAAAAAAAACCTACAATGCACAGACATGCACACACTAATATTGCCCTTAAATTTTCCTTAACATGATTAATTTAACTTCGAGTTACTTCAATGTGTGTAGGAGTCGCTACATGATTTTGTGCATTGAATAAAGCAGACTGCAAAGAAGGAGGCTTTGAATTGGTCTGAATTCATCCTTAGTGGTAAATGAGACACTTGATCTTACTCAGCCGATGGGAACTCCTAGGTGAAAAGGCCTCCATCACTGGTTTCTAGTTTGGTGTCTGAAGCTTGGAGAAACTCCCAGCACCTCCTCATACAAGGCTTGACCTCATGCAGTTAATTAGCAGAAGCAAATGGAGAAGTTTTTTGGGACCATCATTTTACATTCCAAAGTCTTGAGTTTTTGAGTTGCACTGGGTTTGCACCCTGGTTCACACTGAAGTCATTGACGCAATTTGAAAAATATGTATATGTGGTTTTAGGAAAGAAAATAATGCCTGCTTTTCTGGGTGGCATTTCCAGAAGCAGGGTTGGATGTGGGAATCCTAAATGCACCCAGGTTGGAAATAACAGAAGACAGGACAAATAGTCTGGGACTGCCAGAAGGGTCAAACACTGGATCTGTTATGAAGATCTCCATGTGTTTGAAGAGCATTTGTAAAGCTCTGGAGCATCCGCCCTCCTTCAACGTCAGTAATTCCCACCAAGGATAATGCCGATCAAAGGATAAATAATGATCCCAAATCGTGAAACATTGCCTAGGCTCCTGGGAAGGAGCAGCCACTGCTAGGACTGGCTTGGGCAGTGGCATGGGAGGAGCGCAGAGGATGTCCTCATCAGCGAGGACGCCCCAGAAGGGCTTCCCGGGCACTTTTAAGTGTGTCTGGTAAAACACTAACCTGCTTGACACTGCGATTGCTTCATGGATCTAGTACAACTAAACCAAGCAAAACACCAAACTGCAGATAATTCAGTCTTGACTAAGCATGGAAAAGCTCAAGAAAAGAAAAATCTTCCTGGAACTTAAGAGAAAAGATGAACTAAGGAGATTAAAGACTGCTTGCCACCCTCCTACTTACGCTTGTTGCCATGTGAACAATCAGCTCTTGATCTATCTTGGTGCATTATAGAAATCAGGAAATCGATAAATGCTTTTTTTTTTTGTTTTTGCTAAACTATGGACTTTTTTGGTAAGCAAAAGAGAATATTTTAAAGAAATTATGCAATAATTTACCACTTTTAAAATTAATATAAAAAGTTGATCCTTTCGGCATAATTAATAGACAGATGCATATTTAGGAATTTTATTCAACAGTCTAAATATAGGAACTTGTATCTGTTCTCATTTGTGGTAAGTAGCACAATATATTTCAGCCCAAGCTGAACTCCTTGAGAAAGGTGGAATGCGCAGGTGAATATTAGTGTTACCAGAGCAGCCTTTTACAGCACAGATTACACTAGTAAATACAACTGAATGTGAAAGGTATTGGACAATAGATGTATAAAAATTATTATAGCCGGTTTCAGTTTTCATAGTTTCCAGATTCATATTCTTCATCTTCATCCTCCTCCTCGGAGTGGTCATAATAAGCGTCGTAATCCGTGTTGTAGCTCGTGCTTCTACCGCCAGCTGTAAATGCAAACGTGGAAGATGAACCTGCACACCAAGACATAATGGATTTAAGATAAAATTAGCTGTAAAAGAAATGAAGAGGAAGGTGGGATCTGGGATTTGTACAGCAAAGTCAATGTTCCTCAGCACTTGTTAGTCAGAGGAGTCATATTTTTAAAAGAAAGCTTGCTAATTGCTTGACCTCATACCACTGTGATACATGTCCCAAATTTCCAGACCACTCACATTTTAACACGTTGACAATACATTTAATTCCCAATCCCAGTGAGCTATGAATTTGGTCCCCTGAAACTTCTCTTCAGCTACAATACAAGCGGAGCCGGCGGATAAACAGGGCAGCCCTGCGTCGGGGGCACGTGGAGACAACGCGTCTTTATCCTGCACTTGCCAGCTCTGCAGTCAGGAGGATGTTACGCTGCAGGACTGGGTCCAACGCAGAACAACAGCAATGCTATTCTGTTCATCTCTCCAAATGCTATTGTTGAGAGCAACAACTGTTTCCTTTCTAGCTTTTGAAAAATAGAGAGATGAGCAGAAGCGCCGCGGTTCAAAGGCTGCCCCGGCTCCAGCAGCTGTCGCGCTGGGTGCAGCGCTGCTCCGAGCATCAAAGCTCTTGTGTAGGACGTGAATGGGGGGAGCAGCTCTTCTCTCGGCTCCATGGCTAGAAACCACAGCTTTCTGTTACATTGGAAGATGGTATATTTTGTACCAAAGTATCATAAAATTAACATCAGTATTTTTTTTCCCCTCAGCATTCATACGCACTTCTGACTCAAATTCCTAGAACTGAACCTCTTTGAAGGGGTAAAGTAATAAAAACCCACAAAGAAATTTCAAACATTGAGATCTTCTAGGTCATTTCTCATATTTCTCATTTCGATTCTAACAAACCCATAACCTTTGCTGGCTGCCTGTCTTATGCATTTCTACATTCTTCACATCCAAATAAAAACCAAAGGTACCGTCGATCACTTTCAATCTTGCAGAGGCGTATGTTGCGCCGTACTTATTTCTGGTATGGCAGATGTAGATGCCCTCATCTGACTTTTTGAGGCCTTGAATCTGCAGCCAGCCAGTCACACCATACTTCTGAGGCCCACCTCTTGCCTTTGAGAAGACAAAGAAATAGTGGCGATTAAGTAGCTACAAGACATTATTTTTCAAAATGATGTCAATAAACATTGACATTTTCAATAAACATTGTTCCAGCCTTTGCTTTTGTTTAGCCTGTGCTGCCATCATGCTTTGATTCTCAAACTGTTTGATTCTGCTGCCATATATTTTACATTCTGGTCATCTCTGTGCCCTTAAATTCCTGTTTCCCTGCACAGCCTCACTACTGTGGTGCTCTAAGCCCTGGTCCTGTTGATGCTTCTATTTCCCGGCCTGTCTCCCTCTCCTCCTGTCTGATCTGGGCTCCACTTCTCTCCGCTGCTCCGAAGGCATTTTCTCAATGCCGGGAATTTCTTTCGAGCGTGAACAGTACATGACTCTGGGTGCCTTGTTGAGGGCCAAGGGGCTTGACCAAGTTGACCCTCAGCACCCAGTTTGCAATATATTGGCCTGACACAACACAAACTCCCAAACGTTGTGACCTCCGGTATCAACTGACTCGCACCAAAGCCTCCTCCAGGGAGGAACTTTTTTTTTTTTCCATCCAGCAACACACAACAATTAACAATTGAACCATAAATAAGCAGAAGCTTCCATCTTTTCTTTGGATTGTGCCCTCCCTCTTACCACTACTGCTTGGCCTGCCAGAACAATGCTCATGGCGCTGCTTGAAATCACAATTCCTCACGTAATCCTGAAGTAATACCTATTGGGAATCTTGCTGTTGCAGCAGCATTGAACCTTGTCACTTGCCTTCAGATAAACTACTTTGTGTAGGAAGCATAGGAGAAATTTGCTGGTTAATCCCTGAACATAACACCCACTGACAACCCATGTTCTACCTGTACTGAGATATGGGCATCATCTCCTGGCAGAAACATTTTACTCCCTTTTTTTTTCCATTCGAGGTGCGGCAGAGGGTAGGCTGACACCTCACAGCCAAAGATGATATCATTGCCAGTGAAATTCTGGGTGTCCTGAGGTGGCACAGAAATCACAGGAGCTGCAAAGAACCAGCAGAGCGAACCTCGTTAGGAGTGAGCTAGAAACCCCAAACAACACAAGTACAAAAGCATGTAACATTAATTCCTATTACATGTGCGTGAATAGCCTAAAAACACAGACATTACACCTATATATTCCAAAGGGCCTCTCTGTCTTTTCTCTGTGCAGTCATGAAACCTAAGATGAAATTAAAGGTTTAGTTTGTGTCCCATGAAGTGTCAGTACGGACTCAACTTACCAGACTAGCAACCAACACTTGGCCAGACCTTTAGAGGAAAGCACAAGAAATTCTGTAGTAGCCAGCTGTAGAACAACATGATTATAGATGACTGGTCTTAACTTCCATTACCTTTGGGTTAGCTTAAAATGTAAAATATTGAAACTGCTAGATCATAAATATTGCTTTTCTGTGTATATCATTGCTTTGAACTTGCTGAAAACCTATCTCCCTCAATGGCGCTCAGTGCCGCACGTTCGCAGAGTAACAGCATCGTTTTTATTAGGTTTTACACTTACCTTTCAATTTCATCTGATGTTCCTGTGCCACGAAACATGACTAATAGAAGCCCTTGAAATCCACTTCTCTACGTTATGTGTTTTACAGTTATTAGATTTCTACTTGCATGTTTGCTATCAAGCTCTCCCCCTCGTTCTTCTTCTCCACTTACCTATTTCCTCTCCAAATTATCCTCTTCCACTTTATCCCAAAGAAAAAACTGATGTAAATAGGTAGAGGGAGCCAATCCAGGGCTTTGAAGACATTAAGAAAATAAACATCTCCAGATACAGTCTCGCATGATTTAAATACACAGCCCTCTATAAATATGTATGAACATAATAAATATTAACAGTAGAAGACACGTTCTTTAATAGCAGAGAAGAAAATAACGCATCTACTGTTATCACAACTTTCACCTTGTTGCATTTTTCCTGATATATTTGTTCTCAGCAAGAAACATGTTTCATTCTGAAGTATTTTTGCCTTCTCTTTTTATTCCCTTGGCAGTTTTTCAACGTGAACACATTTTCTAGGCCATTAAACTTATTACTTGTTAGAGTTATTTACTGTTTTTTTCCTCTATAACCAAGATGTTTGGAAACGGAAACCTCCAGTAATTAGTAAAAATATTCTTACTTGCTGTATTTGGATCAGTAAGTAGACAGAGCATTTACACGTCAGCACCTGAAATGCTAACATTCTGTTCCAGGGTTCCAAACAATGTTTCTAATACATGTCATCAGATATTAACAATTGATTTCTGTGCTGAAAATATCAAGTGCCTAATGCTCAAAAATAATGACAAATTATCCAGAAAACTATAAATTATCCAGAAAGTGTCTATTTTTCCATCAATCCTGTTACTCTTCAGAAATAAGACTAACTTAGTAGGATACTTAGCCCCTGAAATTCTTGTTCTTTCATGAGAACTGGATACCCACAGCCTGCAATGTGACATTCACAGGCTCGAATGTTTCTTCAGAGCCAAAGAGCATCCGGATGATGCTGGAAACGTCCAGATGCAGCACGACTCCCACCTGCTGAACATGCAAACAGGCACCTTAGGGCTCTGCTGGACAGGAGCCGACCGGCTGGGGTATCGTGTGACATCAAACACAGGGCCCCGGAGAACAGCCACAGGTTTGATCCCATCAACTGGCCGTTTCTGAATCTGAACAGTCACCAGGTACTCACATTATTTAACCAAACTCCAAGTGCCTTCAGAAATAAAATAAAAAACATGAGTATTACAGCAGGAAAGTGAAGTCAGGGTGTAGTATTCTAGTACCATCTCAATACCTCTATGCCTGATGTGATTACAATAGCAGAAATGTTGATGATTTGAGGTTTACCCCCGAATATACAATTAAACTAAACTATTGTGTGGGCACAGATAATTATAGCAAGACTCCCTGCCAGATTCTTCCATTGCTTTGCAAACTCAGCAGCAAGGGAGGTTTGAATGGGGATGGATTAAGCATGCAGAATCTGCATATAGTCGATGTACTTGGATAAATTATTGGAGAAACTGAGCAAAACTGGTGTTTGAGGAAAAGAAGGGCTTTTTCACACTGTAACTTTTAGGGAGCTTGGCCTTTTTTTCCCCCCTGCTTTTCCTTTTTCTGGCAACAGACAAAAGATGAAAGGCTATCCTCTTCTGCTGAAAGGGGTTTATTGTTTTTCATTTGTTCAGCAGTTGCTGTCTACAATTAATCCATTTGGCATCAATAGGACCCAGCAGATGCTTTGAAGGGGAAATAACAGAAGCAGGTCCTTGGAGCTGAGCGGAGGTTGTATTCACAGAGCGGTACCAAAGCAGCCGTGCCGGGTTTGTTCCTCATGCCAGGCTGCTCCTCGGGGCCTGGCGCCCGCCGTGCGAGTCGCTGCGCCCTCCCTCGTGCCCTCCCTCATTCCTGAAGATGGGCTGGCTTTTCCAGGGAAAGGGGGGAACGCTAGGGAAGCCCTGGGGTGATGCAGAGCAGTTGGTCCCAGCACAGTGAGCAAGCAGCAGGAACAAGGGCCTCCGAGGGGCTCCAGGGCCTGGTGGGTGGCAACACCACCAGTTAAAAAGGCCAGAGCTTCCAAAGCAAAGCTTCTTGTACACGGCCAGGGGTGTTTAAGCATTCAGAGTTCACCCCTGGATGCTATGACTGCCGCCTCGACTGCAAAGTTAAGATGAGTTGTTGTCAGAGCAGCACTCCAAGTGACATCCTCCCGCGAGGGTTATGCTGCAGGAATTAGCACTATTTTAATCCCAAATAAGAGCGTCTGCCCAGGACCTAGCAGGCTTTCAGTCACACTGTTAGCTGATTTGCACTGAGTTTTCTTAACATCTCTTTACTGATGAGCCTCGTTGCTCCGTTTAGGGCTGTCCTGGCAGATAAGGGATTCTCTTACAGATGTGTCTCTTCCAAACAGAGGAAGAAGAAAGAAATCTGGTACTAGCTGCTCATCGCTTTTCCTTTTAAGTACTCAATATACAGTGTTCATCCACTATAAAAACAGTGCATACAGTCTAAACTGGAAGCAACAAACTGCTAGCAAGGAGTGGCAAAGGGCACCCAAGTGATTCTCATGCATAGACCCTTGCCAGAGATGTGATTTTAGATGTGGTTTTCCCAGAACTGTGACCCGTTTGTGACCCAAAGACTTCATCTTCATTTGAGAAAACATTAACTTAGAGAAAAAAAAATTCAAAACACAACTCTTAACTTTTCACTTTTCATTTTCTATTCTCGTGACTTAGGTGTTTATGAAAGGAAAGACTTATAGTCACGCACAGCCTGGGTACAGCCTGGGAGCAGGCGATGAGCCTCTCCTGTACAACCTGGCTAAGCACAACACTAACCCTGTTCCTCTGACAGCAGTTCCTGCAGTCAGCATGGTTGGAAATGTCTTTGGTTTTGTCCCAGTATTTGAAATACTAAACCAGCAGGTGCTCAGGTTTTATAAAGGTTCCTACATTGGATTTTTTTTTTTAACAACAAGAACAGATCTCTATAATTAAACCTGGGAGCTTATTCTAGTCCCTCTACTTCACAGATTACCATATATCATACATACAGGCAGACATACATAGACGATGTCTGACTTGCTGTCACCCTATAAATATCAGATCACTCCTCATATATTTGTCCATTCCTTGGTGCACCATTTAGCTGACCCATCTGCTCATCTAGTTCCAACGACACACAACATTTTTGTGAAAGCAGCTGCATGCGCTGCCCACTCGGAGCTGGGCTGTAGGGTCGTGGCTTATCAGAGGCCATGTGATATCAAACCCTCTGGGCTAATAGAGAGGCTTAAAACATATAAAATTAAGCACGTCCTGCTGAGATGCATGTTTAAGCACAAAGTAGGATTGCCACAGAATAATGAAATTATCACCAAAATGCAATAGTAGCTTGTTGAAGCTAGGCTGCAGCACTTAGTAAGGCAGCTAAAATCAGACAGAGCTCTTCCTTTCATTTGGAATCATCTCCGTGCGCAGTACCTGATTCGCAGGGTCCCCGGTGCTTCACGCTGACGTTCCCTCTCGCGGCGTGAGCCTTGCTGAACTGGCAGATGTTTTCGTAGGTTTTCCCGTCGGGGCCGCAGACGCTCTCCTGAGCCTTGCACACGCACTGGGGCTCCGGCACCTCCCCGACACTCGCCTCGTCCAGCCGGCACTCCAGGTTATCCCCGCACTGCCCGTAGAAGTGGTTGCCCTGGTCCAGGTCGCAGATCTGGCCTTCCGCGTTCCCGCATTCCGGACAGCAGCCGCAGCGATCCAGGACGGTGCCGGCGGGGCAGTGCGCGGGCTCCGAGCAGAGGGCCGGGTCGCACTGGCCGCAGCTCCCTCCTTCCCTCAGCAGCCTCCACCAAGCTCGGTGGTGCAAGGCAGGGAAAGTCTGCGAAACCTGCACCAGGGCAGCCAGCACCGCCACAGCCGCCGGGGGCTTCATCTTGAGAGTGCAGCAAACAAGCAGGAAAGGTCCTTGGAGGAAAGCCAGGAGGGAAAAAAAAATGCAAGCGAGCAACGTCACAATCCCTTTTTGTTTGAGATTTCCAGTTCTCCTGCAAACACGGGCTTAAGGAAGAAATATTAGCATCGGAGTCCTAGTCTGGAACTGATAAGAGGCGGCGTGTGGAGCCACGGGCTGTGCTCTAAGGCAGGCTGGAGCCCAGGCTGCCCCTGCCGACCGCGCGGCGGGAGCGCGGGGCAGCGCAGAGCGCGGCGGCGCCTCGAGCCCCGCGTGCGGGCGTCGCTCCTGCGACAGCGCGGGGAACGCAGCCGCTGCCGCAGGGGAACCGGCTCCTTCGGGGAAAGCAAAGAAGTGAAGTATTAATGTACTTGTCTCGTTTGGGGTGGTTTTTTGCTCATTGGCTGAAAGAGAAGGTCCCAAAAACACAAGTGTGAGTAGAAAGTAGCACCCCAGGTACCAGGACATGCCTGGAGGGCTGAGGCTGTGCTAGGGAGACCAGAGCAACACCAAATTTCACTCATTAATGCTCTCAACTCGGTGTTTCTGAAATAACATCTCACTCTGAGACCAGAGCAATGTCTAACACCCCATTTCATGCATTAATGCTCTCAACTAGGTGTTTCTGAATTAACATTAATACTGTCCCTCTTTACAAGGCAGGGAGTTGGACAGCAGGCGTTGGCTTTGAACTCCTGGATTTAAGCTGACGGGTGCTTAGACCCATGGAAGAAGCCCCTGCCCTCGCTCCTCTCTTGCCCTCGCTGCAACCCGCCGCTCTACACGGGTGGCTCTCCAGGGTGCGCGGGTCGGAGCCGCCGCGGTGTCCTCGGAGCGCGCCGGGAGCAGGCCGTGCTGCGGGCGATGCCTCACTCACCTCTCCATGGCATCTTTCTGCTTCCTACAATGCATCGACACTGGCAGTTCCAAGGAAGACGAAGGAGGGTTGCGATACCCTGCATTTTTTCCATACACGAACTCCCAGCGTTTTAGGGAGAGGGGCTTGCAGAGTCATTTCTGGTTCTCTCTTACACTTTGCTTTGTAAAGCGGAGGATTTGGGCTTGCTCCCTGCTATCCCCATCTGCTCCCCTCCGTCGCAGAGCCAAGGGGAAGACGTCTCCCCCGCTGCATGGGCACCGCTGACGCTGGGCGCGCGTCTTACGCTCCTTGGAGGCAGAGGTGAAGCACCCCTGATTCGCACACCCTGTAGTCACAGCTCAACAGCAAGGAATCAGACTTCAACAGAGTAAATCGATGCTTTTAGTATTGAGAATCAGGAAAAAAAGTAACCAATTAATTTAATGGGAAATTGATTTAATGTCACACCTTCTTAATCTGCTTAGTGCATCTTATTTCACACTTCCTCATCAGATGCTAATTGGACATTTTAGTTTTGCATTATAGGGTCTAGTCATCACTGTCCATTTCTTTTTATTCGTGCCTACAGCCAAATAAGTCACTGTGGGGGTGACTCAGGGATTTGCTGAGCCTTACATGACCCCCAAAGCTGCACAGCCCAGTGGAGCCCAGCACTGCCCAGGGGACCACTGAATTTCACACACCTCTTTCCTCATAACACAGGATTTGGAGGCTGGAAAACAAATACACAAGGTCCTGTGCCACCGCCATAGAGTGCTGAGCACCAAAAAGGCCCTGGTGAAGCAACTGCAGTGCTGCCACTGAGGAACCCTACCATAACTAGTAAACACGTTTTGCACTGATCTAATACTCTAGTACTTGAGCAGGGATCTCGTGGTGGGTTTAGCCTGTAACCTGAAAAGCAGGCAAGCTTGTGGTCTCCCTGGAGCAGGTGCCACGCGATACTCTACAGCTGAAGGCTGTTTTGCCCAGCAGTTCCTGAGCTCACCTGTGACGGGCTGGGAAGCAAAGGGGAGCAACGCAAACATGGGGCGGATGGGAAAGCTGGGGAGCAAGCGCAGGAAACCACACAGTCACACTCACTTTGCCAAGTGTGACGTATGAAGGCACAGTCCCAGCTGGTTCAGTAACAAAACACGTGATATTTCAGTACGCATCTGATTTCTGAAGCTTGCTTTGTGGGTATGGCTGAAAAAAAAGCATTAATTGTTCTCACAAGCCCCAGATTACCTAATGTGCTGCTCTGCATCTGAGCTAGGAGCCTGGCCCCAGAACCAAACCCAAGCAGGAGACTAGTTGGAGTAGCAAAACAAAGTACACCACCCCCTTTCAGACACGATCCCCCCAAAACGGCCAGGAAAACGGGAAACCAGGTCAAATGAGCCCCTCGGCTGAACCTGGCGCTGCTGCTCCGGGGAGGTGATGCTCTGCGCAGGCCCCAAAACTGCACAGCTGAGTTGGGTAACAGGCAGCGGGCGAAAAGAACAAAAATTTCCCTGCTCTTCCCGTTCCCTCAGACTGTTGCTTCCACCAGGACCGGAGCAAAAATCTTGCAGAGTAATTTCTTTAAGTGAATAGTTTAGGAAATTGTATTCCTATTCATTTCCTGCCTCCTTCTCGTGGCCCGGTGTTATGCTAAGCTGCTGAGTTGTGTTGCATTATTCAGCTTTGCATGGCAAGATGCTGTACGTGGCTGATGCAACCTGAAATCCTGTTGCTACTAATTCCTGAGATACTTTTCACTCGGACAAAACACTGTGCAGGTGGCCCAGGCTGGGGGCTCATTCTTAACTCTTCTCTCTGTTTTTATTTGCCTCAGTGGGAGTTTTCCTTACGGAAAGGTCTCCAGGTCTGGCTCCTGCCCTCTGTAAGCGCCATGCAGATGTTTCAGACTCGTAGGCCAGACTTATCCATGCAAAGTCCCTGCAAAAAGTAAAAGCAAAGCACAAGTTTTGAGGTTACTATCCTACCTTCTCCATCCCTCACCAGTTCCCCTGCTTGAATAGGAAAAGCAGAGTTTGGAAATCATGCTGTTCTGTTAGGGTGTGTTTATACCTGAAATCCGGTAGCCGTTTCCAGAGGGATTAACAGGAGAAGAGGCCCAAGCGCTGGGTGCCGGCAGAAGGGCTGACCTGCAGCCCCCCGACGGGCCGGCGTCTCTGCAAGGGCCTTGTCGGGTGCTGATCCCCTCAACGACACGTGGCTTTCATGAACCTGGTCATTAGCACTGTAAGCACATGAACTATAAGTTAATTCTGCTGTAACATGATTATTAAATCTATTAGTCAAAGGCAGGAGATCCATAATTAACTTATTCTCCAGCATCAGGTAAATGGTTCTACTGTGTGCTTTAAGAAAGCAATTGTTCACGAGCAGGCGAAATGCAGTGGGGTTATTAGACCATAAGGCTCTGTAATTGTATAATTAAATTATAAATTTTACGTATTTTAATCATATGACATATATATTTAAATTGTTGTCTTCATAAGCTTAAAATGGAAAATCATTATTTTGCTCTCCAGTCTCCCTCCTTGGGAGGGAGCGTGGCATGAAGGGCCCCCACTTCTCACCTTGATTTTGAGTAACACAAAGAGCGTTTTGCACAGACCCCAGGGCTTTCCCACGTCACGTTTTACCTCAGCAGAGGCCACGCTGCAAACGGTGCCTCTTGCTAAAGATGGTGCCTTGCTTCACTGCAGAAAGGTCCAGCTTAACACAGGGCTGAAAAATAACGTTTTCCTGGTGTGCTCGTGGGTATCTGTCCATCAGCTCCCACCACGGAGACAGCAAGAGGGAACAAGAGGATGTTTACAGTCAAGGATGACCCTGGTGGCTCCAGCGGTCGCCGGTGCCAGCGAAGTTCTCAGGAGGTCGAATCCGAAGGGAGAGGCAGCTCTGAGCTCTGCAGGCAGCGAATACAGAGTCGTTCCTGGCACTGCTGACAGCTGCAGATAGGACAGTTTGCCTTGTCCAGTTTATATAAGAGCAGCTGATATAAAATGACTTCATTGTTGGATATTTATGAGAAGTTTCATTTCAAATAATATAGTTTTAGCCTTGGGCAGTGCGGTGGTTCAGTCCTCTTATTACTGGGAACTAAATCTTTGGGATATTCTAGCTGTAACTGCAGGGCCTGTTTGAGCTACCTGGCAAAGTTAATATTTTTCAAAGCAATGGAAACTTTATAATGGAAAGTCTCATTAGCAAAAAGTAGCTGCTTGTTTCCAGGGTGCCCGGATCTTGCACAAAATAGTTGTCTCCAAAGGGAATCAGGGTTCCCCTCCCACCCCAAACCCTGCAGCCAGGCCAGAAAAGGCCCAAGGAGGAGGCGCCAACAGCCCCGCTGGTACCTCCAGTTTTAGCAACTGGTTCTTCCCAAACACTGCGTGGGGCCGGGGGCAGCGGTGCTGGGGGCTGTATCCCAACTGCCAAAGTTCGTGGTGCCTCCATGAGGATGCGGCTTCTCTTGGGAAACTTACTCTCCCTATGGAAAAGCCAAGTTGTCTCGTGCCAGCTCGGCTTTCACGGGGAGATGGGCTCAGCCCTCCTCTAGCGGTGCTGGAGCCTCCTGGATGCTCCTCGAGAGGCCAGAGCCGGTGCAGGAGCAGCTCTCACTTCTCCTGGAGGTCGCTCCTCTCCTACTTGCAGAGCCTGCGCAGGCAGTTCCTAGAAAGCAAGAGGAAAACAGCTCTGGGACCAGGGACAAGGCACGAAACAGGGCCAAACTAAACAAAAAAGGTGGATGAGAGGGGAGGGAAATCTCCCTGCCAAAAAAAGACCTTGTTTCCAAAGCAAGGCTGAGCAGGGGGCATGTTCATCAGGCTGGGCAAGCTGAGGGCTGAAGGGGCCTGCAGCGACAGCCGCGGCCGCCTGCGCGGGCTGACCCAGCTTCGGGGTTCCCATTTCGCGTCCCTGTGTCTGGGGAAGCGGCTCGCGGGCCTCCGGATCCAACAAAAACACAACGGAGAGCGAGATGATTGAAAATCAGCATGTTTTGTAACTCAGAGGAACTAAAAAAAACATGCGAATGAACGTGTCCGTTTCCATCCAAATCCCTCCTCCGTTAGAGGCAGCCTGGAGTCGAACAGAACCGGAGGGACTCGGGGACTCCCGGGCTTGCCCGGGGCGCTGTCTCCAGCCCTACCTCTGTGCCTGTGGACACGCATCCGTGCTGAGGGCCTGGGATCTCTCCAAAGAAAAGGGCCGCTCGTACCGTCGCATTTGGCTGGACTTGCTTTGCCAGCGTCTCCTTCACTTCTTGGGTTACGATTCGCATTCCTGCTGCTAAATCAGCTTATGAGCAGGGACGAGCACCCAAATGTTAGGCCTGGTTGGTGAATGCTCCCAAAATACAGTTTTCTGATTCACGATTATAATCCAATCAAGAAAATAAGGCACGACATTGACTTTTGCAGCCTATCAAAGCAAGCCTGCATTTCCATGCACTGACATTCATTACAGACTTAGCACTCACCTCAGATTAATGATGAAACCAGAGTCTGACCCCAAGAGTAGCAACACATCATAATTTAGACCAGCTTCTATGCTTCAATGGTTGTAAAAGTTATTTCAGTGAGAAAGTTCAGAGAAAACGTGGGCCAACTGCCACCTCTAGAGAGTCTTTCTTTGTAAAGACACAAGTTTCCAGCTGGCTGTACATTGTGCTAATAAACACTGAAAGCAAGAGCCATTACTGAAACCAGCAATGAATATGTTTAAGGTGGAATTAACCTTTTTAAAAAACACGGAGTGTTCCCTGCAGCAGACGGTGTGGTTTGCACATACCTTTTGGCCACGGTAACATAAACCACATGCCCTCAAACAACAGGATTCCTGAGCCAAATCCTCAGTTCTCCTGCGAAGGAAACCTGTGGCTCCTCCAGGCTGAGATCCGTGTCTCCCACACGCTTCCCGCTGTGCCGGTACCGGCTGGGATGAGTCCACATAGCGAACGATGAGGCTCAAGGCTCGTCGGTGCCGCGCGAGATGCGGGTGGCACAAGATCCCAGCGCAGCCTGGGAAGATACTCAACTTCAGCATAGCCCTGTTTTAACTATAAACAGAGGAAAGGAAGGAAGGAAAAGAGACCAGGAACCTGCCAGGTCAACATCGTGTTCACCAAGCAGGGTCAGCAAAGACCATTCCTGAGGAGCGGGGATTTCTTTCAACAAGTCAGGAGCAACTTCAAAGCAGAAAAGTTATAGCAAAAGCTACACATAATAAAAGCAACCCTGGCAGCCCCCACCCCTTCCTAGCCTACAAAGAAGTGCCTTTTGGTAATGTGAATATTTGATGGCTGGGGTAGGAGTCAAGGGCATTTTACTTGGGTTTTAAAGAAGAAAACTGACACAGAAAAAAGCCTTTTTTTTTTTTTTTAATAGAAGATCTCTCTAGGGGGTTGCGCTCATATCACAAACATTCACTTTATTACATTTTATGGAACGGGGTGTAAATGCCAGTATATACAAGCCAACATTTCATTATTGGAATTTGTGTTCGTTTGCTCGCCAGTGTCAGCCTGCGCCCCTCTGCCTTCCGCTCGTTATAAACCCCATGATTTATGAATATGTGGCCCAGATCCTTCACAATACAGCATGGCAAAGTGGTTCGATAACAAGTTATTAAAGTCAAAAAGAAAATCCATACAGTTTCCCATGCTCTTTCCAAGCCGAGAACCAGGTACTGCTCTCGCTCCGGGACCCCGCTCCGAACCGGGACGATGCTGGGCTCACGGATGCAGTTCAGCTGAAGCCCAAGTGCCCCCTGTGCTTGGGCAGGGCTCCCAGGTGGGGCTGAGCTAGGCAAAACTCGACTGATTTAGCATAAGATGAGCATTAAACTGTTTTTCATACACCAACAAAAAAGCCTTCCAACCAAAACTTAAATCCAGAGTATTAAAAACATTAGCTATCTTAAAACATTAAATCAATATTCAGCATGGACACAAAAATGCACTCGCGATGGGGTCTGCTTCAAGCCAACCCCTGCAAAGGTCTGACACCACCTGGAGTTTACAAGGACTACCTTGAAAATATGCCTGCTGTTCCCAGCAGAACGCGCCAGGCAAATCTGGCTTAGGATTGCATGGTTAATAGTGGAGTGACCCTGGGGTATAATATTTTAACGTATAGTTCTGTATTTAGATACTGTGTAAAGATGACAAACTGCTTTTTCAAGCCAGGTTAATCCCTTGCATTGCAGGTTTTTGCCTTTCCCCTTTTCTTTGGAAGAATTAAAGACATCTAATTTGCAGAGGGGCTGGAATCTGAAACCACTCCTGTCCCACCCGGGCCATCCTTACCCCTCAAGTCTCCCACGCTTCACTGTGAGACATGTGCTGTGCCCAGAAACGTTTGGCATACACTAAAAATGAAAGAGCACCCACCTGCAAGCTGAACGCAGCACGTGCACGTGCAGAACCGGCCGACCAGCATGTGCGATGCCAGGAGTGCAGCTTTTTGAGTAGGACTCTGGGGCAGGCACTTACCCCGTCAGCTACGCCGCGTGGCTGGGGCGAAAAGCTGCTTGGATCATTGTACCTTGGTGTGCACCCAGAGACACCGCGATGCTCCGCGGCCACGGAAAGGAGGGGAGGACAAAGTGGCCGCTCTTGCAAGAAGCAGGAGCTGCCCAGAGCAGCGGGAGCGGGAGGAGATGCTCTCCAGCGTGGAGGATAATCTATTTGTCAGGAAAACAGGGAAGGTGCTAGCCCTGGTGCTCTGCGGCCTGCCACATGCAGACAGCCATGCCCAGCTCCAGCGCGGATGAGAGGCTGGGAATGCAGGGCAGGTATGAGCATGGGCAGCGACTCAGCTGAGCGGACAACAACCCAGGGTCAACGTCACTGCTGCTGAAACACCAGGGTTTTGTGTCTCACACAACCAGGCTCCTCAGCTCCACATCCCAGGAAACACAACAGAGCCCTTGGTTCACACTGGGTTCGCTGAGGCTACCTACCAAGATACCCACCTGTTCCACGGAAGCGGGAGAAGCAAGTGACCCACTGCTTCTAAAAATGGAGATAATAAGCCCAGTAAAGCACGTTGACCAACATGAAGAACAGGGGGAAAAGCAATTTAGAGTAGTGGTCAACGTTGCTGGGGTTCTGAATAGTGAAATAACTGATAATCCTGTGCATTTTGTTTCTCAGGACAAATTTGATTTTCTCATGAGTTTTCATGGTCAGGTCACTGCAGTTGATGTTATCACTAGAAATCTCAATGCTGGTAAAGCTGATTTTCCGTTTATAGCTGGCGATGGAGCTGTTGAGGATGTTGGTGATGTTGACTTCTTCCATTTCTTTAGCAAGTTCACTTGCAGGCCCCTAGGAAACAACAATAGTTTGGGGATTGGTTTTTCCCATAAAGGAAAACAGCTTGGTTCACAGAGAGACCAAAGACATAAGCACACAAGAACACAGCTTCAGCCCTGTCCATTGAAAGCTTCAGAATTTCAACCTGATTTTTAACTGCTCCCTATTTCTAGCGGTGCCTGAAGTCCCAGAAGGGGCCTATATTTCCACAGTATGTATGAGTGGGATCTCAGTTACTTTGAGCAAGTCTTGCTCTTGGATATCAGGTTGCTCAGTGACACCATCTCTTACAAGACCTTCCCCTCTCTCGCTGGCTGCACAAACCTGCTCCTAGGATGGTGCAAAACATTAGCGCAGGAGACCTTCTGCACAGTAACTTCATGGTTTGGGAACCCACAGGTGATTTGGACAACCTCTTTTCTCTCTGCAGGGTTTGGACCCTCTGTGACCACTGGACTGTAGGCATGCTTGAATATTTACTTGCTCCCAGTAGAGTTTTTTCAACAATTCACCCTCTATAACAACCCCCTGAGAACACTGTATGAACTGACCATGGGTAGTGTCTTCTGGGAAGGGGTAAATAAGGATTCACTCTTCCTCTGGCAGAGGAAATGACCTTCCAGCAACATGTTCTAATCACAGGCTTATAGCATAGAGGAGAGATGTGTACTATATGGCTCTTCCTTTGGCTGCGTTTTGAGAGGAACAGCTGCCCACAAGTAGTTTTAGGAAAGGAAGAAAAACCTCTGCCTGACTGCCTAAAATCAGATACGCAACAAAGGTTTCTTTTCCTGCAGCCCAGAGTTTGCAGCCTCATTCCTGTGTTCCCTGCCTGTTCGCCGATGGGATCCTGCTCCCACAGGACACAGAGCTTGTTGTGAATTCGGGCTTCACACTCTCACACACGACACAGGAGGTCAGACCCTATTCGAGGGGGCAGCTGAAGTCCTTTCCTCAATGTGGTCTTGAAGGTGGCGTGACAAACATCTAAGGCAGAGAGCCAAAGGCCTAGCACTATTCATGACTATCAACACTGGGTCTGTTACACACAAAACGTTACATTTACGGACAATCAGAAGCAGCTGTTACTCAACCCCTAACAGGAAAACCATTTGTTTCACCTAATGGAGGACTAATTGCTGTTGATCCAAGCTGACTGTTCTTATTAAGCAAGGCCAGGCCTTACCTCTGGAGGTTCTTTAGCTGCACATTTTTGTGACGAGCTGTAATGAGCCACTGCATATTCCACAAGGGCCCCGAAGACAAAGCTGAAGCAGATGCCGAGATAAACGTCAATAGCCTTAATGAAACAGTTGGTTTTGGAAAGTGAACTTCGTGAGCCGATCATCAGAGTTGTCATAGAAAGGACCGTTGTCACTCCTTAGAAAGCAGAAAAGGAGAGTATTTCACTTGTGGACACTTTGAAGAAAGCTTGGCTTATCATTCTGCACATGGTGCTACCTTCTATTGCTAGCCAAGAGGACAAATCATCCATCAGCTGAGCTACCCCACTGGCATAAATGGGAGTCTTCTGAGAAGAGCAGCCCCAGAGACTGCAGCAATCAGGACTTCCCCTCCTTTCGCAGCTTGGGTCCATCAGGCACAAGGCTCCTCTATTTTTATTGCCTTCATTCAGCAAGGAGGCCCAACCCGCCCCAAGGTTGTTATAGGGATCAGGTGCTCTGACCTCTGCTGTGAATCTGCCAGAAGCCTTAACCATACACAGCTCTGTGGGTGGGAAGATATGCCAACCATAGCATTTCCTTCACTCTTTGCGTTTCTAATCCAGCTCTTTGCCTCAAGTAAAAGCAGAATGTGAGCAGACCATTTTACCTATATCTATAGAGCAGGGAGCTCCTCATTTACTGAACCATCAGAGGCTCCCCTGCCTTAAATCTTCTCCCTTTGTAGGCAATAACTCACCAATGCAGGTTCTCGCAGGGACCGAATCCAGCGTGATCCAGAAAGAAACCCAGGACAACATGACGAGCAGAGTGGAGGGGACATAGGTCTCCAAAATGAAGTAAAGGACGTTCCTTCTCAGCTCGAACTGCAGGATGAGTCGTGGGTAACTGCCTGTTCACGAAGGGAAGAAACACAGTGAACATGGGATTCCGAAACTGAAATATCCTAACACCAAACCTTCCAGCTGACACATATGAGTAAAACGTCACTGAAACTGTGGGAAATGTATTATATATATGAGCTTGACCTCTTGCCTGAGTGCTCTTACTCATGTAACACATCCTAGATGAGAGACTGAATATCCACGGCACTGGTAAGCAAGGAGAATCAATTAGGCAAAGACATCGAGAACAATCTGTGGCTTTCAAGAGGTTCCTGAACTTACTGCACAGAGGAAGGACCTTATTCCAGAGCCTTAGCTCACAGCGCGGAAGGGCTGACGCCTTCATCTATTCTCAGATATTCAGCACAGCCCATTTTTCCTCAAGAAGCACCATGAAGGGGCATTGCCAAGTTCAGTCTTATTTGATCGCCAAGAGATAAACGAAAGGTTTTCTTGTAATTTCAGCGGGTTCTGGGCTCATATCCCAAAGCATCCTGCTGTCTTACCACCACAGTGATTCTGACCCGATGGACTCATTAGCAATTTGTCATCTTTCATAACTTTCATAAGTCAGATTCATCTATTTTTTTAATTGGCTTGTCACAATAGTGACAGATGAATTCTGGAGCTAGACTGCAAGTATTTTCAGGAGACATTTGTGGTGTTTAAACAATAGTTCCCTTTGAAATGTAAAAACAAAACCCATGCTGTTCTTGCTCTGGGTATGCTACAATAAACAACAAAACATTGTTTATCTTTAAAACTTGGTCATTCTAAAGAAGTTTTGTCTCCTTATATAGTCTCTCTGTGATAGGACAGAAGAATTTTTACACTGCTGATGAAACAGACATTGGATTTGGATGCACAAAGGGATCTTATTCCATCAAAACATATTAGAGTTGTCCTTTAAAATCAAAACTACTGTATTATCGTAAACATGGCTGGGCTGGCTCTGTGCAGAACAGGGAGAAGGGAGGGTGTTTTTCAGGTATGCACAGAGAAGGAAAGAAGCAGCGAATAAAAAAAAATATATTGAAAATATATCAAGTTGATGAAGGGGGGATGCTCCAGATGGCTTTTCCCGTGATTTTGTCACTGCTTCACCTGTTTCCTGCTGCGACTTGGAGACGAGGGTGTAGTAACGCTCCACCGTGTACTGGGAGAGACGCAGCTTCTCCATGCCCCGCACGGAGTCATTCCCTCTCAGCCACGTGAACGTCACATCGTTTTCATCGTATCCCCCTGCACAGAACATAAAGAACCGTGTTGTCCTGGTGGCCCTGCAAACACCCAGCTGTTGCCCTGTCCTCCCTTCTGCTGGCCCAGCCTGTTGAAGGAAGTTGGTGATTTTTCCGTGTCTGTATTTTTAGTCTGGTGGTTCCACCACCATTTGAATAGGAACACGCACCACTGAACAGTGCACAACACACAGTGCTGCAGCACTGGTCATTTCAATTTGAAAATATTTTAATGCCTTCAAAGATAATATTCTTGTCATCCCCAGTTGGATTACATGTGCTAAGACATGAAAACTAGCAAAATGAGGAATCCTAGAGCATGGTTTCTGCAGCCACAAGAGGGAGAGCAGGAAGAGCAGCAGTTAAAAAGAAGAATCCAGATCCCTGTTAGTCTCTTAATGCAGAGAAGCGGCGCCGTGTGCTGGACTGCCTATGCAAATGGTCTAAAAGAGCAGAAAAGAGGTTTTTGTGCTCAGCTGGGCGAGAGCCTGGAGAGGAGGCTGCTCTGCAGGTGTGACCCGGCTGTTCTGCGCATGCACAGATTGCCTGATCCCAAAGGCAGCTTTTTCCATAGATATTCCTCCTGTTCCTCAAGGCTTTAGTTACTGAGGACTAATAACATGCATCCTGTGTTTAGACAACACTGAACTGCTGCCCCAAAACACTGGGGCAGAGGAGATGAAGAGTTCCAGCAGTATCAGTAAGTCCCATTTTCGTGGCTGAGAAACTGCCTCCAGGAACACAGAGCACGACCTCATGTTAGTCTGAGGGATACCCTAAAGCCTGAATTCAGTCACCAGCGACACTCGCGTCCAAAGTATCACTTAATTTATGAAATCAGCCCATCAATCTCACTGAATCGATTCTTTTATTAAGTGCCTTTCTTTGAGAAAATGAGTAGGGACACTTTTACACTGAAAACAACCTGTTCATCCTGGTAGAAGGCATAGGACACAGTTGCTCTACTTTGATCTAATTGTGTTTTCTTATTAGACACAAATTACCTGAGCTTCTGTTTGATGAACTCCTAAAATTAGATGTCCACAGTCAGAATCCCTACACAGAATCCAAAGTAAGTGACTTTTGAAAGTTTCTAGACAGTTTTATAAATTGTGGTTACCAACACAAATCCTTATAATAAATGATAGATTGTTGTTAATTCATCTATCATATATTTAAATAGCACTATTTCTGGACATTTATCCTAATGGAACCTCCAGTATGAATGCAACTTCACTGAAACTTCACAGCAACTGAAAACGATGTAGGATTCCATCACTTTTATGTTGGGCCAACACAAGCTCCAGGTTCATCAATACTTCCGGGGCCATTTTTTGTAGTGAAGTTAAAGTGAAGCAATGCCATTTTAATGTGAAAATCTATGTGCTTCTGTAGGTGCTTTACGCTGCAACCTCAGAAGTCACAACCTGGTTCGTTTTGCCCTCATTTCGGAGCTTCATGGATGAGCTCACCAGAGCAGCAGCAGTGTGCACACCTGCTGAGCACAGCACCTGTGTGGCTTCCCTTTGGTTTCTTACATTTTCCTGGAGTCCTTGCATTTAGCTGTCTCTTCTTACTGAGTTTTGCCATACTTGAATTTGTAGTTGAACTAACAGCAGGACTTCCTATCCTTTTCTTGAGATTTCCATACTTATTAACATACTACAGTGGTAAGAAATTGCACGGTGACAGGAATTCTCTAAGCCATGGATTAGTACATAAGCATTTGAAGTATGATGAGGGAAAGTTGTTTTCTGTCGGAAATTAGTATTTGCAGGAACAAAAGCCTGTTTTGGAGACCGCTCTGGTCAATTCAAATATTCCAGGCACACATTTGCATAAGAATAAACAAAGCTGAAGCAAGGTCAGGTTTCTCTAGAGCATTATACTTACAGCTTTCTAGCTGCAATCTGCACGTTTGTGTGTCCATAGGATATTTTGACAGGTCCATGTTACAAGCAACAGTAGTAGTAATTCTGTATGAGGAGAAAGAATTCCACAGGTTGCAGTAAAACCGTGTCATGGAGCATCTCTACTTTTCATAGCAAACTAAACATCAAGGATTCTGCTCTGCCAGAGCATTTTGATGTAGGAAACAAATGGACTGATCCAGTGAGAGATTCTGCAGCTACACTGGTGAAAACGTTACCTGATGAGGAATTGCTGGGAATGTGCTGGAAAATTTAAGGAAGATTAATGTATTTTCAGCTGCTGGAGTTTACACCTCTTAAGGAACCACCCCTTGTCCAGGGGGGCACAGTATCTGTCTACACACACGCTGTGACCTGTCCCAGGGTAAATGAAGTAGCTTGGAGCAACCTTACTTTGCACTTGAGGTTGCTGGGACACAGAGTTACTCTGAGTGGAGAAGAGCTCGTGTCCCCAGACCTGCTAACGTGAGCATGGTGCCTATTCTGGCAGTATCAGTTACAATAACTTTTTGCTAAAGAGCAGAAATCATGTCCCTGTGGCTCTGGATAAGCAAATAGTTTCCCACTGCTAGAGTTAGGATGCCTTCCCTCCTTTCTTCCCCTAATCCATCCGACTATCTGTCCCATCCCCTGCAGCACCAAAGCTTGGGAGCTTTCTGAGCAGGCCTTGTCCTGTCCTACCTGCGTAACTGGCCCAGCATATACCATGGTGGGGAATCCTGATCCATCACTGGAGTTCTTAAGCCCTCAGGACTGTGAGTGATGGATAAGAGCAGCACTGTCAAAGCTGCCTGCCTGAGCCCCAACTCCTTACCCGTGACACTTGATATCTGCCCGAGTCCAGCGCAATTCTGGAAACCACCAATGGTTTTCTGAGCCACCAGCAGCACAGAGGTGGAGTTACCTGAGGGCGTACAGGATGGTGCCGTTGGAGAAGAGCCTGATGAGGCGGTTCCCCACCGTCACCTCATGCAGGAAGGATCTTTTGGACTCCACGATGTAGGTGTCGGGCACCCAGAGCAGCTCCACCAGGCGAGCGTCCAGCGTGAAGCTCTGGTTGCCATGAAAGACCAGCCGGGGGTCCGTCCAGTGCTGCCGCAGGCAGATGGTGGCCGTGTAATCCTGCAGAGAGAGGGAAACCTGGGAAGATGCGTATCCAGAAGCCCTGCGTGGCATTAGCCTTGGGTATACCACATGCCAGAAGATTTAAATATGTATGAAAACATATTTAAACAACAGATTAAAAACAGATTTAAAGAACACATCAGAAGGACTTCAAATGCATGCAATAAAGCCAACAGATTTTCATTACAGCTTTATTTACTATATTAAATATTTCCCACTTGCTTGTACTCCAAGATATTCTGTAAATGTGAGAAAATTAAAAAAAAAAAAAACACCACCCAGCGACTTGCAGCATTTTCTGTAATGTTAAGTTTTTAATATTAGGACACTAGGATCAAGTTAGCTTCAGTTTACCCTGCCAATAACCTACCACACTGCCCCATCATAAAAGAATAAGCGATGCTCAGCTCTGAAGATAAGTCTTCAAAATGCAGCCTATCTTCTGGACAGCCACAGGACCCTGTTTTCTTCCTTATAGAAGGAGATGAATGCAGCAGTAAATGCCTTCTAATTTCAAAGCATCTCTTTTGGGGACAGACCTACACTGGCAGTGTTAACAGAACAGCGTTAAGCTGCTATGTTTTAGCCCAGATATGGTTGTCTGCCAGCAGTGGATGAAGCAGCTCTATTTCATTCAATCTACAATTTGTAAAATGCTTTAACAGAAAAGTTGCTAAGTAAATACCAGTTGCTAAGTAAATACCAGTTAATAGGATCGTTGTTCTTCTAAAATCTTCTAAGATTTTACTCTCAAACTGCGACAGAGGGGGGGAAAAAACTGACCGAAGTGATGCAACGTTACTGCTTTCAATTTGGTGAATAATAATAGTGGAAAAAGTGAAAAACCTGGGTTGATTTCAAACATTTTAGTGGGTATAGAGCAAGCCTCTGCAATGTTCTGTGCGATACTGGAGACATTTAGGGGATCGTGCAAGAACACGGAGCTGTTTTAGAAAGGCCCTGTAGTGAGAGCAGCGTGAAAAAGCAATTGCTGGTTCAGGGGTCGATCTGCCCCTTCCCCAGGACAAAGAGCTAAAGAGCTACCAGTGTTACCACATCTTATTTGGTGGACTTGATTTGTCTATGAGTTTTTTTTTTTTTCATTTCTTCTTGAAAATACTGAAACGATGTGTTAAAATTGTTCCTACTTCCCCACCCTTTCTCTGACTGAAACTACTTGCTGAATTTGACCCAAGTTGCCCAGAGTTTTGGTCAACCTGAAACAGAAGTTTTCAGTAACAAAGTGCGTGAAACCCAGCTGGTATCAGAGATGGAAGGGGTGGGAAAATGTTCTCTCTCGTGTACAGAGACCATCCAATGTCCCGCTCAGTCCTATGGCCCCATCTCTCCTCCCTGAGAAGAAACGAGGCAGTGTCCTTAGTCCATCAAAGTCAGCAGTTACTACTTGGGGAAAGGGGAGGCAGAGGACTACTGCTGGATCCAAGGGCACCCAGGGAAGATCAGCTTAGAGCTCTTTCATTTCCAAAGGGTTGATTTGCAAGACACGTTGAGGCTTTTTGTTATGTCTTTTTTTTTTTTTTTTTTTGCCAGTAGGCCTTTTGGAGCCATCTCTACTTACGAGCCCATGTTACCATTGCAGCTGAGCAGTCTGCAGCTATAAAGGAGCCCCGTTCTCCTCCCTGAAGTGGCCAGCAGCCACAGGGAAGCAAAGTGTCTCGCTGCGACCCCCAAGGAAGGCTGGAGCCGAGCTGGTAGCTTCTGAGCTTGACACACAACAACATACAGCAAGTCTGTCGGATCCTATTTTCTTCTCTTACAAAAATGAGAACGAAGCTGCTTACCATGTCACTCTCGGATATACTAGAAATACTCGCGACGTCCAGACTCATTGCAATTTGAACAGGTTTTCCTGAGGAGGGAAAGAAGAGTTTAAGGGGAGAGAAGAGAAAAAGGAGCACGGTGACTGGAGGATCCTGCATAGCATGTTCTCCGTACTCAGTTGCACCATCTCTCAAACAGCAGCAGCCCAAAGGGCTAAGCTACGTGTCAGGGAGTTAGGCTCATAGGTCTTCCAACCTGCATCACCCTCAGCTAAATGTGATCTCTCCTTGATGCAAGTTTTGGAGCTTCTAGGAGATAGCAACCAATGCACAAGCAGTGACACTGCTCCCTGAAGAGTCTTAAATAACTTTTCAGTTGAGTCAAATGGAAAGGCTTAACCCTCCAGTCAAATCAAGGAGGCATGGGGAGCCTCTAAGTCAAAAAAACAGATATGCAGTCAAGATGATCAGCAATGAAAACAGCCTGCAACAAAAACAGAAGTGTAACAGCCATTGCTTCCCTCCCCTTAAAACTCTAAATTTTGGTGATTTTTTTTTTTTTAATATTAACTCTTAAAATTTACCACAAGAGGGCAGCTCGTCCCCAGGAAATGTCACTGCTGGCAGCTAGAGAACACTCACCATGTCCAGCAATATAGTAATAAATAGCTTTGAAAGAGATGGGTAATTATTATAAAAGCAGAAGAACCCAACAGACTCAACTCCAGCTGGTCTCAGTATGAATCTAGGGCCCAGGGGGCGGAATCTGTCCCCTGGGCAGTGGGGACGTGTCCCTGGTGTGCACAAATCTGCTACCACTCGCAGGACTTGCCCGGCCTCAGCACTTTCCAAACCTCGTCCATCTCTGCTCAAGTGACCAGCATAGCAAGGCCTCTCCTTGCCAGACTTGCTGGAACTCCTTCTCCAGGTCTTGAAATAGCACTTAGGAAAGTTCAGAGACACCTCATTGCTACAGCTTCTTCTAGAGTTTTTTTTTTTTGTTTGTTTGTTTGTTTTTGTAACTGTCCCCAAATTCATTTGCAGAAGGAAAGTAATTCTTATTTAGATCCTTACATCTTATTTGCAAGGTCCTCCCACATGTTTAGACACTTGAACCTACTAAAATCAATGACCAGATGAGAGACCTTTTAGACTTCTGGAGAAGGTCAAACCCGCACTCTGTGTTTTGTTTGTTTTTTACGTTTATGGCTATACTAGGTGTAGATGCATCTAAATCTCTATTGCATAAGTCGGAAGCACCTGTTCATTTATGGGATACGTATCAGTGAAGCCTTTACATTCCTGCATGAGATCAGACATCCTGGGTGTAACAATCTATGAGATCCCTTATTGCCCCAGAAATCTATCACCACAGTGAAAAAAGCAAGAGGAAGAAGCTACCAACTTGCAGCAGCAGCCAGTCTGCAGGAGCTAGTGTAGCAAACATGCAAGTCCCAGCTACAGCTGATGAAGAATTTTTCTGCCAAGCCTTGTTTCAGTTACAAGTTCTGTCAGAAAAGCCAAATTGATCAACATTTTCATAGTGTTACTCTTAGTGAAACTTTCATCAGTATTTTCCAGGTGCTGAATGTAACTCTGAGAAACTTCACCAAGTGTGTTGAGCAAAACCTAAAAACAGGCCGTCTAAAAAGTAATTTGTGGTCCCCTGTAGTGGAAATAATATCTCTGACACTGGGATGAAACTGTTCAACCAGACATGGAGAACAGCAAGAACTTACTGAACAGAGATACATGAAGAAAAAATAAACAAGACCACCCAAGAGTCAGACTCTAAACAGAACTGCAACAAGGAGAGCAGAGTTTAGGTCCAGCTGCTCTGCCCCATCTTACATGGATGTGTTGAACGTCCATAAACCCCCCTTCTTACCTTCACAGAGGGACGTGCTCTAATAGCCCACACACACGTGCCTAACTATGCAAGGAAACACTGGATGCATGGAAATAAGGGCAGGCTTTGGCTACTAGCTAATCAGCAGGGACTTAATCTTTTGAACTGGGGCATGTTAGAGGAGCCTTAGCACAAGCCTTCCATCCCAGCGAGCCTCCCAGCCCTCTCGATGCTCCGGGGGACGCACCGCCGAAGTAGGGCCGCAGGTACTTGTTGTAGCCCGTGGTGAGGTTCTCGAAGCCGGCGAGGGACGTGGCGCCGCGGCCGCGCGGGCCGGGCAGCTGAGCCAGGGAGGTCCTCCTAGGAGCACAAACAGGAGCTGCCACGTGCGGCCGGGCTTCCGGCACGCACCCAGGCCAGCAAACACGCTGCATCAAATGCAATAAAAATGAACAAATCGTTGAAATTCCTAGCAATTGTTCCTATTGCTTAAAATAGCTGAATTGTGTGTGCCATGACGAGCTGGGAAACAGCAAATGACCTCAAGCATCATCCACAGGTTTGCAACATGACGATTTAAGGGCATTCTTAACATGTCCCAGACAAATCAGGCAAGGCCTACAGGTCTTAATAACCTGCTGTCTCCCCTTCTGATTCCCTTCATAATATCTGTATAAAGAAAATACCTTGTCTTCCCTCAAGCTTATGACAGCCAGTGGCAGATCTCACTAAGAGCTCCTTCTCCCAGGCACTAATCCTCTAAAGGAGCCGTCATTTGTTAATGAGGGACAGCATCCCCATGGCCAGCATTGGGGTAAGACCTCTGAGGACTCTGGATGGGAGAGGCAGAGCTGTAGACACTGGCACATCCAGCCACAAAGCACCCCGGCCTGCACCTGCCTGCTGTCCTTATAGGGCACCTGACGTCAGCCTGCTATCGTTAGGACAAATTAGTATTTTATGGCTAGGCAATTAAGTTAAGACCTGGCATTGCGAGGCTCTTGGATCTGAAACATCACATAAACAGACAGCTAGAGAAACAGCTTAGGGGAGTGCAATAAGATAAGTTTTATGGTGCGATTCTCTACGTAGTTAAGTAGTCACTTGATGACAATGTAAACAAGAGGGTCGTTACAGTTTGTTATGGCTCTGCGAAGCGATGGAGGTGGTGAAGGCAGAGCCTTTCCTTGTCCCAGAGTCTCAGGACAGCTAGAGGGTGTTGAAAGAAACTCAGCAATTTAGTTACTCAAAGCTCTTGTGAAGTTTTTCTCCTTGTCTCCTTAAAGCTGAGTTAGTAGCCCCCAGAGGTACTAACTGCTTACCTTTTGGTTGGAAGGAAAAGGCACAGACTGAAGAAGCATAAAGACCTGCAGAACATCTCTGGAGATTACTTCTCTGCTCTTCTGCAAAGCAGAAAAGAAAGCAAAATTATGTGGTGTAAGAAAAAAATATATTTTAGGGAAGGGGACAGGGAGAAGAAATGGTGCAGAGTCAGAACCACATTCTGTGTGATGTTTAACACTCCCAGCTCTTAGTAACTGCTGCCTTTTCTTTCTAGCTTACGTCATTTTTCAACACTGTGATGCCTTTACACTTTTTGGGCAAAAGACTCTAGTAACAATTTTGGTTGCTTCAAAGCATCAGCAGATTTTAGCTACTACCTTGTTTTGGGTAGGGCTCCTCTTCTTTCAGCATGAGATGGTGGTTACCTGATGTTGAGAATTACATCACAGGGAAAGAATTTACTGGAAAAAAACCATTCAGGCAGTTGCTGAAGCTCCACGCTCTGTTAGCTTGTGCCTGGGAGAAACCTGGGCTATTAACAGGAACATTGACAAGTGGCTCAGCAGTGGGTACAGGGTGAAATCATCCCGCTCAAAATGGGTTTCGTTGACTTTTCTGGGAGAGGAACTAAATCTTGGCTTTTGGCCCGAGACCTCCACAGCTTCAAGCTTGCCTGGAAGTGGGTGACCTAGTGATGGGCTGTAAAGGTGCTCTAACTCCAATGCTGAATCATGTTCCCTGCGTGCAACGGTGGGTGAATTAAACACCTTTCCTTAAGCGTAAGGATGGTCACGGCCACATCCTGCCAAGGAGCCTCTGCAGGATGGCACTGATCAGAAGAAGGGCCCTGCAGCAGCCGAGGTGACCTCGCTACCCGGCTGCCATTAGCTTGGGCTGGAAACACAACATTCTCTTACCTATGACGCTGTCTCCTCTGCCAGTCAGTCGTACAGCTTTGGGGAGTGCGACGGGACAACAATTCTCCAAACAAGACAAAGCTTTGCTAATAGCCAATAAAAATAACGGAACACCTCGCACGCCTCCTCGCTCACAGACGATTCCTCACTCACAAGCCGACGCTGCTGCTGCAGCCAGCCCAGCCCCAGCCACGCTGCGACTGCACGGCCCTCCCTGCCACGTTCATTTTTCTCAATAAAACTCCAGTATCCACAAAGAAGCCACGTGCAGAGCCACCCAGGGCTTGCTTGCTCTCCAGAGCAGGATTTAGCTTCTGGTAGATGTATTCTTCTACATTATATTGCATTAAAAGGAATAATTTATACAAATTCAGTAAGAGCTTACCCTCGAGGCCAGCGAGCACACCCGCAGCAGGGCACTGCAGCTTCATGTGAATTTAGCTTTCCTCACACCCCGTTCACAGCTGCCGCAGCACTTGGGCACAGCCGGGCTACCCAACGGAGAACGTGTGACGGACAGGTCCCCCGCCACCATTAACGGGGTGATCTTGCAGGTGCCGAGAGCTTGTTGCAGGGCACTCACCTCCAGACGGTAACGAGGAGCCACCACGGTGCTTGAGAACAGCCTGCGACTTGTCTGCCCACAGCAGTTGGCTCTAAGAAGCTGGATGTGAACCAAAGCCCTCCCTCTGCTCCAGTACCTGCTATGGGGCTCGGGGTTTGCGCTGCCCTGCGTTGGGCCTCCCACAGCGGTAGCCTGGCTTCAACCCCCTGAGGCCTGGCTTCCACCCAAATACCTTCAAGGCATTTGGCCGAGATGTCCCGACGCCTCCTCTCCTCTGCGCTGCTTTTCCTGTGAGCTGATACCCAGCAGGATGTGCTCACATGGATCCACCCTGGTGGATAAAACATTGTAAAGCCAAGATGGATGTTTCCATCCAGCTGTCTACTTGCAGATGACCTAGAACATCCTACTATGAAGGAGTCAAGTTATCAAAAGATATTTGCCCCTCAATTAGTAAAGATGGGGATATCTGCCAGGATAACCAAACTCCTTTAAACAGGGGCCAACATTTCCTCAATTGGATCCGTTCCTCATTTTACACGAAAACCTTGTGGAAATTTCGGCGGCCACCAGACTTTTCTGGGCACAGGAGGCTATGAAGCCCAAGCACGGCCAGCGCAGCTCCCCTGCAGGCTCGTGCTCGCATTTCCCTCCTGTTTATCTTCCACCTATTTGCCCAGGAGCCGAAGGATCTTCCCGCAGGAGCAGATGCAGCCCCGTGGCAGACATCGGCCCGCCGAGCGCTGCCCTTATTTAAGATAATCCTTCATAGGAGCAATCATCAGTAACTGCTAACTTACTCCCTAAAAGACACAGATCAATTGACAGAGTATTATAACCCCTTAAAATATTAATGCCCTATCAGGGAGACAATTTCACTGGGCCTAGAGACTCTTCCATTATTAGAAATTATGCCCCAGCCTTAAATAAATTAACTCAATAAATGTCTTACCCTGAATACAAATTCCTGCTTAGGGCTTGCAAATAAAATGATTTAGAGCTGTTTGTTACAGAAAGATGAGGTGTTTAACTTGCAAAAGAGCAAGGGCTACCATATTCATTGGGCTTTTGTTTTAAGGGGGTCTTTCTCTCTTTTTTTGCCTTTTTAAACCGAAGGCCTCCATTTTGGAAGGCAGGCAGGAAGAAGGTCTTTGGAAAATTAAGTTACTGTGTTTCCTTATGTCATGCGGAGAAGTTTGGGCTCTGCAGAGGATACGGATGTGCCCCCGGCTTCAAAGGCGCTCGCCAGCACGTGAGCGGCTCTGGGAGCCGCGGGGCTCCCTTGGGAAGAGCTGGCCGCGCTGCCGGGGCTGCGAGGGGCCGCGGTGGCTGCCACCCAGGTCCCGGTGCTGGCCGGTGCCCGGGGTCGCGTTGCGCACTGAGGCGCTGACGGTGGCCGCCAACGCTGCCGCCTCACACGGCAGCGCCGTCGGCCCGGCCCGGTGGCAGCGCTGCAGTGGCGACAGGAGCGTGTCCACAGGGAAGAGCCCCCTCGCTCCTCCGCTCCCCATCCGCCCCCCTTTCGCACCTTGCTAGCAAAAGCCCCGTTCTCGGTGCCGCAGCTCACCTGGCCGCCGCTCCGGCTTCATCCGGATCACAGCGGCGCGCAGAACCGCACGCAACCTTTCCAGCCCCTACGTTGTACTTCATGCATGTTAACACACACCCAAATCAGCTCCCAGCTGTGAGACACACGTAAGACCCAGACCGGGATGGAAGAGCCGCGCTGAGGTGCCGCCGGCGCGCCGCAGGGTCACAGGGTCTGCAGAGGAGCGCGCGGCTCCCGCACTGGCTCCGCCGGCTCCTCCTGGGCAGGCTGGCGGCCGAGGGGAGGGACATGGGATCGGCACCACTTCATGAACATGGGATTAATGGCCTGGGAGCGTGCGGATAAATCAAGTGGCCAGGTCTGGGGCCAGAAGCAGGGCCCGCGCGGTGGCCTCGGCCTGGCCCCGGGCACCTCAGCTCGCCTCAGCCACCGCTGCCTTTCCCAACAGCTTTTTTTTTCCAAAATAAACCCATGAAGGGATGGAAGAAGGAGGTGGGAGAGGGATATGCTGAAGGAACAAGGCTCGCTGCTGGCCAGCGCTGTGACTTGACAACAGTGTCTACAGCAACGGTGAAAATAAAGCACAGCGGTGCTACCGGTGCACGGGGCCGCGAGGCAGCCACGGGGGCCCCCACACAGGCCTGCATTTCCCACTGACACAGCTGGGGGCCTCGACCCCAACCCTCTCCTCTCTTCCACCCGTGACCGCGCTTTGCATCGGGTTCCCACTCCAACAGTCCACGCCGATGCAGCCACCCCTGCCCGAGCCCGTCCGAGGGGCCAATCTCGCCCCACGCAAGTGTTTGAAGCCGGCACCAGGAATGTCTCGTTTTTCCAATCCAAAACCCCGTTTAATTATTTCCATTCTGATGTTGCCTGTTATAACCTGAACACATCACTTTATCTGGCTGCACATCAGCACCCGGTGTCCACGCCTGCATTCTCATACCTTTCTCCAACTGCACTTTGGAGATAAGGAATACACTTGGAAAGCAAGGAAGGTCAGTGCAACCTCCTGCCAGGCACGCGGCCGAGGTCTGCAGCAGGCCAGCAGCTCGACGCCCAGTTTCAGGTGCACAGTATTTTGTTATGAGCTCAGATTAAGGCATAGCTATGTCGTTTTCTTTGGCCAAAACTCTTAAATGTGACAAACCACATATCCCAGCCACATAAACACCCGGGGGGGATAATTTAAATGATGCTGGTTAAGTATTTGCCCTGTTACTGCTAGAAAGCATTGCACATTTTTCTGTTGATGGGATGAAATAACACTCTGAGACAGCAGACAGATGCAGATGCACATATAGACAAGCCGTTGTTAGAAGGATTAGGCAACAGTTCTTGTTTTTATCACCACGGCACGGCAGCACGGACAGCGTGCAATGGTAACTGCTATCAAACTCCAGCGAGGCAAGGCTGCTGTGCCTAATTTACTGGGGCCTGATGTAAAACATTAACTCGGCTTTGAACTGCACCGGGACACAAACCCGCTGGGACAAACTGTCCCAGGGCTTCTCCAGAGGGCAGGGACCTAGAGGGCTGCAAAACCACATGTAAGCTGTGCCTCCGTGCGGACCCTCGTCTCCTTTGAACCACTCCTTGAAATGTTTGGTCTGGAGCAGATCAATCCAAGCACTGCAGAAAAGAGAAAAAAGGGAGAAACTTCCCATAAGGGAGGCTTCTCAAAGTGCAGCTGAAGTGCTCTTAAAGGGACAAAAACAACTGCAGACTTAGCTTTTGCATTTGCAAGAATTAAGAAAAGATCCAATTGCACAATCAAATCCCTGCCTACCCGCAGCACTTCCTACCTCTCCTTTGGGATGAAAGCTCTGGCACCGGCTCCCGACGGACACAGTCGGAGTTGGGCGACGCTCCTGCCGTGCCCTGAATATCGCAGGCTTCTTCACCTGCTCCACAGGGCTGTGCCTCAGGTGTCTCCTGCTCTTCGGAGCACGCTGTGACCGTAGACCCGTCTGCCAGCCAAGGGAGCCTGCGGAGAGGAGGGAGGAAGCCGACACAGTCACACATGCGGTTCGGTATTCAGCTTCTTTTGCTACTATAGCAAAGCAGCCTTGGCCTCACTTGCTTAACAATAAATAAAACACAAGTTGTGGCTGCCAAACTCATTGGAACAGTTGTCACCGAGGGAGAAGGCCAACGCTTGCATACACCGATAGCGATCGCAGACAACACGTCTGCAGCTGGTCGGGGCGTCTGCAGCCCCCGGGAGACGTCGAGAGAGACTCGCAAACACGGGTAAGGTCAAGGGTCCACCTATTTGTAACACATCTGTCTTGAATATTTGCAAGAAGGAAAGAAGAGCAGGAGGAAACTGTCTTCATATAATGCAACATGCTTCAAGAAAGGATGTATTGTGACTGGAGCCAGTTATCTCTGGTTTTACAGCACATTGGAGCCATGCAAAGACCAAAGCACCTTTTTTCTCTACCAAGTCTCTCAGTTACAGGCTATTTGCAACCTAGGTTTGAACCTCAACTTTACTTTCCAACTAGGGCACAGCAAATTTTGGCTCCTTGGCAGACAGCTTGGTACTGGAGCTCTGTTTCAGCCTTTGAATATGAGTACAACAGGGGGACGAGTGGAGCAAAGCAGGGACAAGGGGTTCACCCTTCCCACTCTGGCTCCTCAAAAGAGCAACTGCATAAGGTTTCAGCAGGAACAACCACTCCAGAGCACAGGGCGAGACGGCCCAGCGGCGACTCCACAACATGCCTGTCTGCTGGCTGAGGCCGGACCTGTGCAAATATCGAGGGCTAAAGGCTGCCAGACGACACAGATCTGTGCACTAACACTGCCTGGCCAGTGTGTGTTGACTGTTAGATGGGTAGCCCTGTCAGAAAGCGCTGGCATTGGGTGTTTTGCCCAGGCCCACGTCACTCTGCGTGACCGCGCGCTGTGATGCCCGCGGGAGTTTCGGTTGGCTGCTTTTCCTCTCACTCGGGTTGGCTGCAACCCAACGAGACGTCAGCTATAATGAACTGCAGATCCTTATCGGTCACTCGGCGGTCTTGTCTCAGAGGGGATTCAGGCTTGGACTGCAGCACCTGGCTGGCTTCATGGGCCCCTGGTGACACCTCAGAAACTTCCTTTCTTTCTCTGAGACCAGCTCTGGCACAGCCTGAAGGACCAGCTGAGCAGGCAGGAGATCCTGGCTCACGGGCGGGAGCAGGAGGCCCTCAGAGCTCCCTCTGGCCGTGGATGGAGGCAGGCTCTGCCCATGGAGGTTGTGTGGGCCTCGCACGGCTTGGTGCTTTCTTCCCCAAAGAAGTCATGCCCTGGTGTCTGCAGGCAACGCACCCCGCGGGGCCATCCTGGCTCTGCAGAGACCAGGCGTGGGAGCGCCGCGGAGTTGCCTTTCATCGAAAACAAGGAAAAAGCTAGGAGAACCATAGCCCAGGTGCCCATCAATCACTGCACAGAAAATACCTCGAGAGCGAAACCACAGAAGGTTGGCCAGACAAGATCTATTTCTCCCCTTTCTTTGCCAAGTGCTAAAAAAAGCCAAGGGAGAAAACCCTAGTGCAGGGAGCAGGTTCGACCTGCTTTGTCACATTTCTGTGCTCACTCTCTCTCTAACATAGACCCACACACGGTTTGTTTCCTCCTGACCAAGCACTCCAATGCAGTGTCTCCAACTCCATCGACAGGTCCCCGAGGGAAGGAATAACTCACTGGGCATGGGGAAGTCAGGCTCGCTTCCCGGCTCTGCCAAAGCTTTCCCCAAGGCTCCGTGTCCTGCCTCGGCCCCACACGATCACGGGCACTGGGCAGCATTTCCTGGCACCACAGGCTGCTGTGGAGGTAACTACCGGAGGCAGCAAAAGGTTCAGACACTGCCACCACAGAGGCCCTACCAGTAGTATAAATACCGTATTATAAAGCTCTGAAATTCAACTTTTGGAATTCGAGGTTTTCCAAATCTACCCAGGGTTTTCCTGGTTTTGCATCTTTAACACTACAAAACATTGGCATACATGAAACATTCACTACTCCAGCTGTGCTACAGTGAGAGCTTAACTAAAGGGTGAAATAGTCTGTTGATATTAACACATAAATTGCTAAAAACACCACAACACAGACTGAAATAGTTCATGTACTCCAGAACAGTTTAGAAATATTTTTGCAACTCCCTTTGTCACAGAAACACATAGATTTTTTTCCAAAGAGTTTTGCTACTTTTCAATTGCAGTGCGACAGCTTGTGCCTCCCCACAGCACAACACCCACCTGCACAAATTCACGTTGCTTTTCCTGCATAGCACTGTTTGGTAACAGAGCAGGGAAGCCTGTCGTGCCGGCGACAGCTAGTGCCTTTCAAAGGAAACATGAGCCACTTTCAGAGATCTTCACATTCTGAAGAAAATCCAGAATATCTGTCCAGAGAGAATATATTAGGTTGACTTTTATCTCTGCTTACACTGTTGCACACTTGTAGTCTATGTTGGTTCATAAACAACTCAACATGATGATTAGAAGAAAAATGTTGGATGGGTTTCTATGAAAATGTCAACGAGATTAATCCAAACCTGGGAATGTAAAAATCAATTTTATCTTACTTTGTAAGTCAGTGCTTCTGCATTTCAGATTCACCTTAAGTCCTACCTGCATTTATTTACGTTATACATATATATATATATATATATATATATATACACACACAACTCGGGCGAGTTGGTCTTTGTGCCCGCCTCTCCCCGCTTTGGAGGCGCGCGCTGGCCCTGGCGCCGTGTCCCTGCCATCCCCAGCCCCTCCGAGGACCAAGGACTCCAAGCCGGAGCCCTCGCTGCAGCCCCTGCCGCTCGCAGGGGTCGTGGTGACACCCAGCGTCCCCGCGAGCGGCAGCCCGTGTCTGTGCCGCAGTGTTGTTGTTCTCCCACACCCAACCAGGGTTTTTAAGGCAGCCGAGCAGTTTTTAGGGACCGAGCCGGGCAGCGGAGCAGAGCTTGGGACCTGCCATCCCTCGCTGGAGCGGGTGACGAGCCGTGCGCTCCCTGCGCATCCCTGTCCCAGGTGTGTCTTCCAGCCCAAGCGGTGGCTGGTGGCTCTGAGCTCCCTGGGCCTGTAGGGAAGAGCAGGATGGCAGAGTTAGGACTGCCCAGGACAAGGACACCCCATGCGCGTTCCCCATGGTCCATAGGTGTTCAGCCCGCACCCCCACCCATCCAGGAGCAAAATCCGGGGGCTCCGACACCCCGAAGGCGCAGCCAGCGCTGCAGACAACCTCGGAGCGGCGCCGGTGCCAAAACACAAATCAAGCGGTACCCACGCGGCTCCACGGCGCCGTCCCTGCTTCGTCCCATGCAGGCGACCACGGCCTCTTCTCCCTGGGCTGTGCCGGGGGATAGATCCTGCAGAATGCAGCTTAGCAAATTATATATATCTCTCTATATATGCACACACACATATCTATATATACACACACATATATAGTCTCACAAAATTGTTTCTAATTTCTCCACAAGTCAGAAGGAATGTTCTCAACAGACCAGAGGTAAAGGGACACTGGCAGGTTTTTCTTTCCTTGAAAGCAGAACAGCACTGGCATTTTTCTACAGCCCAATCTGCATTTCCACAACTTTTCTACGGCTGTTCTCGCGGACGCACTTGAACAAAACCAGCAAAAATGCTGAAGAGGAAGAAACTGCCCATAAAACTACAGTTTTCACTATTCCGAGACATTGCCAGCGATGCACGTGGCACACTTCTGAGCTCTATGCACACTAGCAGTTAGGTCGGTCACTGCACCAAACCCAAGAGCATCCCTGCATCAGCAATGGAAGCAAAATACGATGCTCCCAGCACGGCTTATTGGTTTAACAACCTCTGCGACGATAAATGGATGTTTTTAGCAGAACCCTGGTCTTCAAAATCTTGCTGTAAATTTTTAACCTGACAGTGTCCCTTGAGGGGATATATATATATATATGTATATATCATAGATTGCTTAAGGTTGGAAGGGACCTCTAGAGGTCATCTAGTCCAAACGCCCTGCACGCAGGGGCTTACAAAAAACACCCCCCTTCACATTTTTGCTTTTTACTATGAAACCCGACATTTTTTAAACCATCCAACAAAATTTAACACAAGCCACCGCTGGCTAATCGCATTTGTGAGAGCGAAGCTGTGCTCTGCTGCTCCGCTTTAGCTACCACAAGCTGGAATATCAGGGGGTCCTCGAGGCTTGCATGGCTCTTCCAGAAAGGAGGAGACGCAGCAGGGAAGCAGCAACACTTGGCTCCATAGATGCCACCATCCAGCAAGGTCACCGTGCTGAGCCCCACGCTACCCATCCCACCCGGCCTACAGCGTGAGGATTCCTCACAACGCTGCGATGCTTCTAAAGGAACAGGAAAACCAACAGCAACAGCCACGCTACAATTGGGTTTTTTTTTGCATTATCATAAGCCACATGCCTATTGTCCAACAGATCAGTTCCCAAAATGCATGTTAGATATGTTTTTATTTCTTTCGTTAAAGAAACCGCTGGCATGAATATGCAGAATGTTTGCAACTAATGAGACGGACCAATAACTCAGACATTAATTTGAACAGTCACAACTTGAGAAGTTGGCACAGTTGATAGCCCGGGCAGAGTCCGAGTGCCCAGGAGCCACCTCCCGGACGGAGCGGGGATGGATGTGGAGGGCAGAGGGAACGGCAGCGGCCAGGGTTTGCCCTGGGGCTCCAGCAGCTCCCTCGGAGGGGCCTGCGCTCCTGCCACACTGACACCGAGGTTGGTTACAGCTCTGGCTCCCCTGGGGCAGAACTGGGACCTGTCAGTGTCTCCTCCATCCCCACCGCACGCGTCTGGCCACCACCGGGAACTGAGAGCCACCGCATATGGGGAGCTGCAAGGGAGATGCTAAAACTGCAGGGTCGCTCAGGGCAGCCCCAGCTCAGCCCTGCGCTTCAGCACACCCTGAGCAACGTTCCGGCGTCTGCCGTGTGTCACCCACACCCCAGGGAGCAGCCACCTGCACCTGTGGCCCCGTCCGAGGGCAAGACACAAGCACAGCGGAGCCAGATGCACCCAAGCTGCTGTAGAATCTAATCTGGCTTCAGGGAATAACGTAGCCGAGAGTGGAGATGCCTCGAGGCGAGAGAGCTCTGCAGCAGCCACCTCAAGAGCACATCGGGGCAGCTGCTGGAGGAGAAAGGCACCCGCCAGCTCGGGGAAAACGGCGGCTCCCCACTGTCCTGCCACCACGTATCCCTCAGCTGAAGTTAAATGCTCAGCCCGAAACCAGCCAGATGCTCTTGCAGCGTGGGGAAAAAAAAAAAAAAAAAAAAAAACCAAGCTACGCAGGATACTAAATTCTGCCATTTGCTAAAGCGGACACAATTCCGTAGGAAAGGGATAAACATTCTGCACGATTCCAGCACTAAGTGGCACCGCCTTTATCGAGCGCCGGGAAATAAAAATTAAATGGACAACAGTGGGAACCACTAGAGGACAAGGCTACTCTCACAGCATCCCGCTGCTTTCGCAAGTCACAGCAGACCAAGGAGCTGCTACGCTCCGTATTATTGCTAGGAAGCAATTAATTGACAGCATTTGTAGAGCTAATAAACAGAAGAGACTACGGTATTGTTCCTGCCCACATGTAACTTCTCTCCCTTGAGCAGCACTGTGGTTGACAAACGGGCACCTCAGGGCACAAAGCTGACCTGCAGGAGTGCGGCAGGACAGGAGAGGGGGAAGCTTCCTGCCTCGAGGCGTAAGCACAGCATTGCACTGCTACTGATCGGATCTATTTCCATAATCAGGAATATCTGAATAGATTTTTTTTTTTTTTATAAAATATAGGGCTACAGAAATTAGGCATTTATATATTTTGCGTTATAAAAAGCTTCCGCTTACATAATATTTAAAATATATTTTCAGTGCCAACAGTATATTTGTAATATAGTATCTGATACAATAAAAATATAAGCGCACTGGATGGCAATGATCTGCAGCAGGGAACTACGCGTTGCGTGTGGTTCAAGCAGCTGCCAAAGCTGGTTGCTCTCTCCTTTCCTTGCTTTCTTGGCCATCAGCTGCCAGGAGGTTACAACAGTGACAGGAACTTTCCTGAAGTCCCCTCGCTCGCTATTACTGCGCAAAAATCCAGATTGTCTTACTACTTAACAAAGCCAACTGGCCAAGCCAAAGCTCAGCCTGGCATAGTACAGAAATGGGAACAGTACGAGGATGTCCCAAGAAACTGCCTTGCGAGGGAAGGATCTTGGGGTAGGAGACGCTGGGCTACGCCTAGGGACACGGAGGCTTGGCAGCTCCGAGGCTGATGGCACCAAGCAAACAGCAGGTGGGTGTGCAGGACACTGCAGGGTCCGAGGTGTGCACGGGGAAACAGAGCTGAGCTGGGCCCTGGGCAGCTACGCAAAACCGAAAGCTGAAACCAACTCCTGACGTGGGAAATGCCTGGCCTTAACATCCACCGGAAAAACGCCAACATCTACACCCTGCATCCATGCGCTGGGTGCCCGGCCACTAGGAAAGGACTATGGCCTGTGGCCACAGAGCTGCTGAGAGAGGCACCCTGTTCCCTGGAGAAGCCCTGGCGTCCTGCTACATGCTGGGAATACGGTCAGTGGCTGGGAATACCCCGTACGCACCCCGGTGAGCCAGCCCTCGTCAACCTGCCGGGGCTCCCAAGCACTCATGGCCGCTCATCGGGATTCGCTCTGCACTTCGCATGCTCAGCACTTACTCTGCGCTCCTTTCTGGCTCACGTGTGCTTGAACCTCCCCTAGTTAACGTGTACAGGGGTAACTCCACCAGCTCAGGGTGGTGGCACCGGCGCAGGTGAGAGGAAGAGCAGGACCTCTGCGGAAAGGGGGATATTGGCTACGTGGGCAGTACCACACTCGCTACATTCAGCATTCGCTTCTGCAACCTCACAGCTCGCCCCAGCAGATAGACTTTTGTCAAAGCAAAATCATGGCAAGGCATTCCTAAAGCGTTCTGCTGCACGGTGCTGTGGATGGAGCTTTTCACTCATAGCAGATGACCAGGTAAGCTATCGACATGTGCTATCGTATCTAATCAAGCTTGCTAGATTAAAAGCAGGACTTGTGCCTAGCAAACAGAACTGTATATTACTCATTAAACTCCGAGCAGCAGCTCTTTCTCATCAGGTTTCATTAAAATATTCACATGCTTCCAAAATGAAATAAAGTTCCCCCAGCGTCTCTGAGAGGGAGAGAGGGGGTGGTTGCGTTCGGTCGCCGTTTGACTGGAGATGTCATACAAAATCCTCACACGCTGGACATGGCTGAACTGTAAAAAGCTTTCACCAGGAAAGGAGGTCTTCGTTACCCACAACGTCTCTGACTCCCGCAGCGCTCTCCCGTGGTGCCTGCTTACATGACGTTCTCGAAGAGCTGTAAGGATCGCATGATGTTGTCGTCCTGCGAGCAAGGAGAAGACACGGATCGGCACAAAGCCAGCCGTGACCAAGCCCACTTGGTCCCAGAAATGCAACCAGCTCAAAATTCAAACGTATGAAATCCCAACCTCTCTGAGGTTCTTTGCTCCACACGAGAAAGTTGGAGACACACAGGGGAAATACCAGAATGCTTCTGATTAAGTGATTTGAAACATTACTTTGAGGTAATCACCAGAGCAATATTCAAAAAAGATGAGATGATTTTTTTTCCCCACAGGAGCTCAGATATTCCAAAAGTCAGAATAACTGTTGAGCTGTAATAAAACATAGATATCTACAGAATCTTCTTCCCTTATCTTCTTTAGAGGTGTTGAAAGCGTTGGTAATCCTTACACCTGCCAGGAAAGGCAACATCCCTCCACCTCTCCTCTGACTTTGTTTTGCAGGTACTAGAACCAGGTAGCACCTCGCATGGGAAACCAACCACCCTCCAAAGCAGTGCCTGGAGCTCACTGTCTGCGAGCTGCAGTCTCAAAACAGGCAAAGGTACATGTGATAATGCACATTTGTTTGTTGGGCACAGGCAAAAAAAGCCTGTCTTAGTGCTGCTGGGCTCCTCTCTGCAAGGAAAGCCCACGTTACGGCCTATCAACCTGCCCAGGTTATGTCAGCTGCAACCAACTGAACCAAAACCAGGCCAGAGCATTAAAGAAACTCCAACTTTTCCAAGGCAAGTGAAGCTGCATCGACCCTGGCACCGCTATTCACAGCACTTATCACACACATCCCGCTCGGAGCAAATTATGAATGTGAAAAATGAAACACAACCTGGAGACATATCAAAGAAGAGATCAAAAATAAACCAACAATCAGGAAATATCAAAAATGCTGCAGCTGAAATAAATTAGCCTTCCATTATGGATCTGCTCCCAAGGCATTTTTCCCCCAAAATCCCCATCTGAGAAAGGCTTACATGTTAGCAGATGAAGATTTTTTGCACAAGGGGTGGAATGGCAGCCCAGCCCCTCCAGGGTGAGTGTTTAATGGCAGAACGGGACAGATTTCCCTGGGGAAGCGAAAAGCACCGAGTGGCTGGTACATAATTATTTGCACTTCTGACCAGTCGCACAGTTAATTACAGTCTCAGAGACTGGACGTGGAGCTGATTGCATATTCATGCAGATGCTTGTTTTGTGCCAGTGCTAAAAATACCAGCAAATATTTCTTGCAACCAATTTAATACATGGAATTTGCAAGACAGAGTTCATTGTCAAAACCAAAAATTATCATTGCTATGATTACAGTATTGATTTTAATATTTGACCTTGAAACCACAAGTGGGATTTGAAAGTCTGCTGTAACTGCAGATGTCCTAAACAGACTGTTGCAGCAGTGTCCTACTTGTTAATAACAGCCAGGGACAGGTCAGAGAGACACTGTCAGCATCTTAGAAAAGAAAAAAGAATGAGGAAGGGCTTTATTAACTTCTGAGAGTTATATACTTGCAAATAAAAGCACTGGGCACCAAAAGGGCCTCCCTAGTGCAGAGGAAAGCCGAGGTGCAGAGCAGCAGCTCGTTGCAGAGCTCATCCCAAGGGAATGCAAACACTGTGTGGCATGAGCTAGTCCTTCCACCGCGATCAGCATCTTGGCCTTACCTCCTGACACGATTCAATAAACTCATCTAAAGTTACAACACCATCTTTGTTTTTATCCATTTTCTGCAAAATAAAAACAAACAGTTTCAGTTTCCACATGTAACCCTGCAGCATAGCATCATATCCAAATACTTCTAGGGCACTTTATAAGCTTAGATTGCAGACAGAGTATCAGTGATTAAATCAGCTGGCACCTAAGGACTTGGTTACTCTGATATTTGGGGCGCTTTTAAAGTCTTCTCTGCTATTCCTCCCCTGATGAACAGAGCAACCTGTGCCCATCTTGCACCATTTATTTCTTCAGCATCTCACTAACCCATACTCTGCTTATTTTTATGGGCAGTTGCAAGGAGAAGTACCCAGGGGCTGGGAGATGGAGCATCCCTAGACTTGTCGGACATGGAGGAGGTGTTGGGCCACGAGCCAGGCAGGTAGCTTGGAGCCAGGAGCTCCATGAGGACCACAGTGTTTGACTCATGGCTGCCAGGGTTCGTTTTTGGGATGTGTGGTGGATAGCAGCAATAACCTTGGGACTAACCTAACAGTAAAGTGTATCAGAGCATAGCTCAAACACTAAGAGAAATGCAACAGAAATCAAATACATACCTGGAAGAATACTTCTACGTGCTGCCTCGGAGCATCTTCCTTGAGCACTGGATATGTGTATTTTCCCATCATATCATAAATTGCTTTTACTATATCCATCATTTCCTGCAATAGTGACATAGCATCAAAAACACCACAGCTAAGTTGATAAAAACAATCACATATTTGTTTTATTGCCCTTTTTCTTCCACTCGCTTTCTATTACAAAGTGGTACAGACTTTTGGCTCGTACCTGCTGTCACCCCCAAAGAAAGCCTAGACAGGCGCACGCAGACAGCTGTTCACCAGCTACGGTTCGTCTGGAAAACCAGGAGCACCTTCTTCCCTCTGCCATGACCTGACAGCAGAGACCACCCAGGCCCCTCTTGGTGCCTTGCACAAGCTACTGGGTGGCTCAGGGGCTAGCGGTGGACCCACAAGCAGAGCAGACGCCCACAGGAGCTTCAAAAGGATAGAGCGTGTCCTACATGTGGCTGGTTGCCTCCCATGTGAGCCTTCATGCCAAAATTTGGAAGTGGTCATGTTACCATGCTCAAAACCAACAGAGAAATCAAGAAAACTGGATAATAACAGAACACTAAGCGACAATGTTGAGCCATGAGCAGTGCTGTGGCCTGAGGAAGCCCACACCATCATCCCAACACTGCTGGATGCACCCGAGCTCCCCGGGTGATCCTGCACACAGACATCAGCAGGATCCTGCCCTTGGCCACCGAGGACCCGATGTCCCTGCTACTCTCCCCTTTGCAGAGGTTGTTTTTGTGAATAGCTATAACCAGAATTTTGTTCCTGGCTAAAGCAATTCATTAAAGGCTGAGTAAGACAGCAAAATATGGCTACACAAACAGGCAATACCAGATCACCATGCCCTAAGACACAGAGAAATGCTCAAATCCACTCTGATTTTCATTTAATTAGGTGCCTGTAAAATTAATGGTGCTCCACAACTGAAACCAGCCCTCTCCAGAACCACCTGGACGTGTGCCAGAGACGGCCTTACCTCCTTGTTTATATAGCCATCCTTGTTTATGTCGTAGAGGTTAAATGTCCATCGCAGCTTTTCGTGGACCGTTCCTCGCAACAGAATTGACAAGGCCATCACAAAATCCTGGTTCAAAGCAGAGATGTGAATTTTAATACCATAATTTTCCAAGTCACTGTCTTCATAAACCTCTCAAAAGACCTTTCTTTTTAGGATACAACATGCAGATACTGGCCTCTGCCCCTCTTTCCTAAGCCGTCCCGTCTGTCAAGGGGCTCCAAGGCCATAGCACAACATTACCCTAACCTGAGCTGCATGTCGCTGCCAAATGGGGATGAGGTAGCGAAGAATAAATCACAAAAATCCTTTTTTTAAAATTTGACTGCAGATGGATGCCAAAGGCTGAGCTGATGATAGTGGTTGGGGACCTGCATGGGAATGTCCAGGAGGACCTCGTGGGTGTCAGGGCCATGAAGTCCCCTCGTTGGCAGGCTGGGGGAAGAGGCTGCTCCACTGGCTCCCCACAATCCTCTCCAAGAAGAGCAAGTGCGGACTTATCCTTTAACCAGGTTTTTTGATTCTTGTTCCAGCAAGAAACTGGTCACTCCAGTGATCTGCAGCTCAGAAGGAAGCCAAACTCCCCTCCTGCATGCCCAGAGAGAGCAAACCCAACCAATGCTCTTGCACTCAAAAACCAATGTGGGACCATAGCACCCCAGGGTGTTCCCAAAACACCCTAATCAGGCAGATCAGGACCACGAAAGTCTCCGTGGCCGCTTTGAGAGGGACCGGGAGAGCCCAGGCTCCTCCTGCCATGCTACAGTCTAATGCAGCGAGGCTCAGCCTCCCTCCTCGGGCAAACCATTTGTCAGATATAATCCTTGCCACTAATCACCCCAGCTGGGACACAGCTTTTTAATTGTCTTCTGTTTACAATAAAGTTATTGCTTCCAATAACTTTGATTTATTGTTTGCACTGCCTAATGGCTCAGGTGCTGACAGCAGCATCACTGCGGGGATTTGTTAGCGGCAGAGCTTCCCGCTAGCAGGGCTGCCCTGCTCCCAGCACCCCATTTCGTGTCCCCAGGCCTTCCTGTGCTACCTCCACATCCTCAAAACCTTTGCTCCCCTTTCCCAAGGCTCAGTGGAATTGGAATTTGCTGAGCAAAACAAAAAAGAGGACAAAATGCTTATGTTTGACAAGTGCTAAAGAGACAGGTTTGCCAGGAAGGAAGGCTCAGCATTATTCTTCTTTAATACTTATCTAAGCATTTTGCTGCTTTTCTAGCAGAGGAAAAGGTATCAAAATAGGAAATTAGGTAAAAAATTACCTCAAACTTCACAGAGCCATTTTGTGCAGTGTCAAAGGCGTTGAAGAGATAATGTGCGTACATGCTGGCATCTGGAAGACAAAAAGGGCACCGATTCATGCAGCAGTTCATTATACACTAATGGCTCTAAACAGTGTCCATGACCACATATTCTTATGGAACAAAAGAAAACCATACTGCAGCTTCTTTGGATCATCTATCAACTAGTGAAAATTACTGTGGAGTTACATAACAGTCTAGAAATGCAAAAGTTTTCATTGCAGAGGTAACGATCTGGACTATGGGATCATAATCAAAAAGCAGAGAAGAAACCAGGAATGTCTCTGCTCGACAAGGGCATCCAAACCTGAGCTTTGCTTGGCCAAATCCTTCAGCGTTAACCATGGGTGGTTCATGGAGAGCAACCAAGCTGGATGTGCTGGTGAGGTCCCGGAGGGAACCTCCGCGGCACCAGGACACCAGGGCACGGCCAGGGACGCAGCTTGAGCAGGAGGATTTCAGCGGCCCAAGCTTGAGGAGAGCGCAAGAGCACGGTCAAAGGGCAGTCTCATCCAAAATATATCTTAATCCCTCTGAATTTTCAACTGCTGGTATTAAAAATATATATTCACATATATCCTTTCTCCCGAGAAGAACAGCCTCTATGGCCATGTGAAGGACAGCTGTTAATGGGGAAAAAAGTAACAGTATGCAGAAAAATCAAGTAAGTGTTGGACCTTAAGACCTTCCCTGGCCTGTCCCTGCTCTGGAGACAATAAGCACTTCTCTGTAGGTTACTAGAGGCAAGTTTTAGAAAGTGGAAGCGACTGGTATTAATATCACCCAATTATTTCATTGCTGTTTGAGGAGCCATACGTTATGTTCCTCCTCTGTTCTTTGCCTCTGGCACACAGAGCTAGTCTAGCTGGAGCCTTCGCACTCGGTGTTTGGGCAGCTGGTGACACCTAATGACCCGTGCTGTGCAGGCACTCGCACGGAAGGACCTCAGCATCGCCCTGCTCTGAACCCTATGGAACAGCAAAATATTTCCACATCATGCAAACCCAGGGGAGAGCAGCAGTGTGCAGAAAAGTCAAGTGCTCAGGTTACTGTCATTCATAGGCATGGAATATGCTGGACTGTAGGGAAAAGAAAAATGTGGCTATTATCTTTATAAAAGAAGGATTAAAAAAAATCTCCGTAAGAAAAATATGGAGTTAATAGAGGGATACCCCTACAAAAAGTCTTACTAAGATTAATTAAAATCCTTACTAAAAGATTAATTAAAATATCAAAATAAGTGTTTTGTTTCAACAACAGCTGTTATAGATATGGAAATACTAGATCATCAGTAATATTTGACAGCAAATTAGCAAAAAATGAAAATCTGTCAAGGATGTAAGGCTTGTGTAATGAAAATACCACAGCCTGGGATGACCCTGCACAAAGATTTGTAATCAGAAGGTACGTCGCTACATCTGGGATGTACAAGTTTTTCTGTATGGAGAGCCATAAAAGTGAGAAAAATCGATGAGAAATCTGAAATCCCACAATTTATGGCACTGTCAGGCTGCACAAGCAGCTTGGAAACCAAGGGAAAGAAAACAGTGGAGAACAAGAAAATACTTGTGCGGTTGAACTGACGGATGGACAGGCACGGTCGCGCTCCTGCCATCGTGAACCAAGGGAGAAGGGTGTTTCAATGGAACGGGGCACAAAGCAAATTAATGCCAAATCTTTATCAACCTCAGTAGAGGGGCAAACAAGCAGCTAGCCATGAAAAATTGAAGTTCTGGTGCCCAGTGTTTCTTTGACATAGGAAGGACAGAGTCACCTGAGGTGTGGGGCACTTAACCAAAGGAGTCAGTGCAGTCACTTAGGAGCTCCGCAGGTTACTGGAACTTGGGTTGGAAACATGAAATACATCCAGAATTTAAGCTAAAACCGCTTAATTTACTGCATAACTGTTTAAAAACAAACAAACAAAACCCAAGAATGGCCTCGTTGCTATTTTAAAGCAGAGCAAAAGCAGTGAAGACCAAGGAGTGAATATTAATATGAACATTTTCCACATGTACATCTTGGATATCCCACGCAATGTAAAACTGTATCTAACACAGTGAGCACGGCATTCTTTATCTGGACACTTGCAGAAACCTCAGCCATCTTCCCACAATGATGGTACTCAGCAGTCAGTCCAGAACAGGATATATTTGGAAAGCCTCAAACTTTACATTTTTGTTAAAACAAACAAACAAAAACCTAAGACCATGAACTGGTTTCTGTCACATACGAAAAAAAATCCAGAAAGATACAGAATATATGCAGTCACAAGAGCATACAGGTTCTTGATGTTTTTAAAACGCAGCAACATGTGATATTTAACGGGTTTAATACAATACTGCAATGCATGAAGTGACCTTAATTTGTCACACAGGCACCAAAAAGTACAATTTCAGCTGCCCAGGTGTTCACAGGCCAACTGAGAACTGTTCTACAACTTTTAGGAACGTTTTGATCTATTTATGGGACAAAAATAGGTCTGGGATCCTTTTGTGCTAGATCCTGTGGGCACTGCAGTCCAACAGAGGGGAACCAAAGATGCGTCGGGGGAAGCAATTTAATTCCCTGCTATCCAGAAAACCACCAGCAGACAAGAGAATCAATCCCAAATTCCTATTCCAGGCTTATTTACTGTAGAGAGAAGGGCAGATGGACAGCTAGGAGCAATCTTCAATGTTGCTTTGCACATGTTCTTGTGCAATAGCTACTTGAAGGGCCTAAATTCATTTCCTTACCTTGCTACTTGGATTTTTCAGATTTTTGCAAAGCCTGAGCTCCACTGACCCGCCCAGCACAGACTGTGTGAAGCAGCTTTGCAGCCGGCCGGCAGCGGCGATGCTAAGACCCTGTGTCACGCTGTGACAAACCTGCCAGGCGCAGAGCGCCGCGCTTACCTCCATGCGGGAAGAACTGTGCGTAGATCTGTTTGAACGTCTCTTCATTAACCACCCCACTAGGACATTCCTGGTGGCGAGAAAAAAACCAAAAAATCAAGGAAAAACACCACTCTTGAGGTTCATTTGCAAAACACTACAAGCTGAAGACAGCAGTGACACAAGTCACATTCCAGTTCACGCAGTGTACTGGCTGCACAAACAAATTAGATAATTTGGACTGACATTCCACATTAAGCAACTCGTATGCGCGCTTCCCTGTTATTACTGTTCTTACCGTGGTTTCTACAGTGTTACATCCCTGCTTTATAGGGTGAGCTGGAAAGGCAGCTCATCTGCTGTCATAAGGAGCCCTTCTGCAATAACTGCAAGTATATTGCCAGCTAACACGTCCCCTTTCTGGATCTTCACACATATTAACTCATTAATCCTGGTCTAAAATTCAGGACGGCAGTTGGATGCCCCATCCGAGCTCCATGGAGGCTCACAGAACACACTGGCAAGTCGACACAAACAAGCACAAATGTTTGCCTCCAAAGGGCCATTTTTAATTTGTTTGGCAAGTCAGGCTGATGCATCCTTACCTGAGGCTGGACCAGGAGCCTCCAGAGCTCCTAATGGGATGGACACCTACTGCCCTCTTGTCTGCAAGGAAAACGACTGCTTTTGCATGAGTTTCTGCCACTTGCACTAGTCTAGAAGCCATTTAAAGGAACGTTAGTGCACAGTTACTGGGGCAAGTCTCCATTCTGCGTTAAGGAAAGCAGAGTTTTAACCCAGGATGTTGGTGGGTCCTTTCAAAATCCAAAAGCTCCTAACTGGGCTTCCCAGCATCACTCCACAGGCTGCCCAGGCCACGTGAAACTTTTTCTCACCTTAAATACAACCATTAACCTCAGTGAGAGCTTGAAGACCACTAATAAATGCAGGGGCTCATCGTTATTTGCTCCGTGCTTTCCTCAAACGTAGCATCCCCTCTAGTCCCTCAGTGCTCTCCTCATACCCCCTGGCTCTTGAGACCCCCAGGCCAGTGCGGGGACCTCCGCGATGATGCTGAGAGCCAAGGAAGGTGTGAGGAGGAGCAGTGATGGCTCCTCGCAGGGAAGTGAACGTGTTTTGGAGGAATTCGCCAGCACTCAAGGAACGCCCTGCCATCCAAAGCTGCCTCTCGAGCACTCCCGAGCTGCCTACACAAGCCAACCCTATCGGGCTTCCTTTCCAACACGGAGCCCCCAAGGAGCTGTGCCCACAGGGGAGGGTACGGGTTTGCCCAATCACTTGCATTAAAGCTGGGTCACACTTTTTGCCTTGTATTAGAGGAGCATCCGTTGCAGCCAACAGCTCTTTCCCCTAACAGTGCCCGTAAATGGGCCAAAAGACCTATAATAATCCCAATTCTTTCAAATCGCTCAAGGCACTCCACAGCAAACATGGCATTAGAAGCATGGCCTAAACCCATGTGTTGGATTACTGAGCTCAAACCTCTTTGTTCCTCATCCATTAGTCAACAATTTATCAACTTCCATGCTAAAAAGCCTAGTTCCTCGCTCTCCTCCCTGCTGTTCCAGAACTGTTCCCCAAACCTCACTCCACTGTGGGCAGAAACCTCTAATTCCAGCCTACGCTTCTGTCCATGGCCATCTTGCTCCTGTGCCAACGCTGCCTTCTATCCCAACCGGCTCCCGTCTGATGCGTTTATGGACAGTGAACATCCCATTTGTTTTGCCAAGCTAAACCAAGGCAAGATGTAGCAGAGGCTCTGCTGGTTTTGCAGCCGCCGTTATCTCCCTTTTCCAGATCCACAGCCAGTGTAACTGGGCCAAGAGCCCCGAGTTTAATCCGGCTGCGAGAGCCAGGGAGCTGCCGGGGCAGAACAGGCTCCTCCGCACAACGCGGCCGGCGCCTCGGGGCAGAGATAACAACAAACAGACGACGGCTCCTGTCCTGCACGGGCAGGAGATGCTGCAGGACAGCCCTGTTTCACAGCCAGGCCCCAGGCCGGGCGAGCGGGCTCCGCTTCTCCACAGGGCAACGCATCCAAACGGGGCGGCAACCTCCAGCGCTCCAGTGCAGAGACTCCTCTCCATGCCCATCCACACAGTCCTGCCACCTTCTCTCAGCATGGAGTCCCACCAGAAGCCACCAAAACGCCATGATTTAGCAAGAGAATCATTTTGCAAGGCACGATTTGGGCTCTCGGGGGCCACGTGAATGGTCACTACTTATTTTTACTAAAGGAAAAACTAGCAAACGGGGTTTCAACCTGGCAGCTCTTTGCCACAGCAGCTTTGCTGGCTACGGAAACCCAACAGAGAGCATCAAAACCCATCAGTCCCTTTGAACGAGGAGGATAACTTGATCAAAGCCTCTGAACGTCTCCAAAACTCCACAGCTATAAATAACTCTCCTGTCCTAGAAACAGATCTTTAGACCCTGCTTCTGCTCGAGCAACGGGGAGTTTCTGTTGGTCTAAAATTTTTGCTCCAGCCCATGCTCCCGCGTACGGCTCCCGGGACGCACCGGAGCTGCCTCCGGCTGCGGGCAGGCGGGCAGCCAGGATGGGCCAGCGAGAGGGACGAAGTCCCCTCTTCCCGCGGGGACTCCGGGTCTCCAGGTGGCACTGTGGCACTGTGCCCGAGAGCAGCCGGTTGCTACAACAGGCGGAGCGCTCACGATCACCCATCCCATCGAAACCGGCTAGCGCCGCCCCCTCATTGCAATTTAAACCTCAAATATTATATTCTTGTGCACACTGTGTGCATGGCAGCTGAGGAAAAACGTACTGCTTTGTTCTAACAGTCTGTCGTGAAACGAGACCTCGGCAGCACCGTAAATTAATCCCAAGACATTCAGTGAGGTCTTTAGAGAGGGGTTAGGCTGGGACTCGCCACCAAATGTAGCCGGTGACAGAACATTCCAGGGATCCCAGCAAAGCAGAGCTGCTAAAGCCACGGCAGCCTCCTGCTGCAGGCACTCAAAGCATCTAATACCTTGCGTTAACCTAGCCAGCTTGATCTTAAAAGCCATTCATTTTCTTGCTCGGGCTGCTCAAAGCCCAGACCTACTTCAGAAAATCAGGGTTTTGCAGCCAGAAAGCTTCACAGCTGAAGTGACCAACATGGGCTGCAGGAGCACAACACATGCACTGACCAGAAACAGCCCCAAAGCACACGCTGATCCATGATTCAATCAAATCCAAGACCCTGTCAAACAGAAAAGCCCTTCTCAACATCCAATAGGCTTCCCTCTACGCTCTCTCTGCTCTGTGCTCACAAAATATGGAGCTCAGCTGCCTTTCAGCAATGCTTTGCCCAAGGCACTTGGCTTGCTCTTTCGGAGAAATCTCAGCATTTCACTGTGGTGGCATCTGGAAGTGCTGCAATGTTGGGGCTGTCCTACAAGACAGCTTAAAAACCACATTGTGATCACTGGCCTAGCTCACTACTGATCTATTAATCATAACAAAAACATCGGCTGGCACAAACCAACCGGGTCACTAAATCCAGACCCTCAGGCAACTATGTAATGAGCATTCCTTCTTCTGTGCCCATAAAACATCTGCTCCGTGGAGTCTGAACATCCCCTGTTGGTTTCTGCTCGTTGTGGATGACTCCCCAGGAGGCAGCAGCAGCAGCTGACCCAGGAGCAGGGGCTCGGGGAGCTGCAGAGACGCTGCCAGGGACCCCTGACTGGGGCAGGGGCTCACGAGGACCAGTCCTCCCCCTTCGGATGTGCCAGCTGGTCATTCCCTGCTCTCACCTGCAGCTGGAGGCTCCCTCCTGCCTCCTCCCTCTTCATACCCCTTGACTTCCAACTTCTTTTTTGGCCTTTGCCACTCCAGCCTTACTCCCTATTTACGGTGGGCTTCAGGCTGCTAATGTGCTCCAACAAGGGCAAAACTCCTCCAGGTGCAGAAAAGAGGGAGAAAAAACATCCTGGACAGCTAATCACAAGCAAACAGCATGGTTTGGGTTTGAATACGATAAACTGAGAGTAAGTGTTAAAAGAAGATCAAACAAACAAATAAATAAATAAATAGGTTGTCTTGAACTACCGGTACAGTTGAGGAAATTGTAGGGTATTTGCTGACACTTAGGGAGCAAATTGATGGGCATACTAGGTGGTGAATATCCATCCAACCTCCGTTTTGGGCAGATTCTGGTGTCATAAGTATTAGATGGCGAGGGAGGCTGGAGCTTGTTTTGCTGTGCTAGGAGGAGAGCTGGCACAAATTCTCCTAACATTTAGCAGGGGAGCAGGACGAGCTGCAGCTGAGCGGCTCTCCCAGGGCTCTTACGTTTTTGAATCCTCTGTAAAGCACCTGCAGTTCTCTCTTAGTAAAATTGGTCTGTGCTTCGAGCTGCTCCAGGCCTTCGGGTCTATGGCACACTGTAGTCATTTCTAATTCATCTTCAATTTTATCTGAAAGAAAAGACATGAAAATATTTGTTTAGCTTGGCACCTTTGCTCTGGTAATAGGATGGATAGCACAGACTGGATTTCAAGAGGGATAGGAGGAAAAAAATAAAAACCATGGCAGAACTGATCATCGTTATGGCTTTAACTCCCCCAAAGCCAAGGAAAAGCCAGAGGAGCGGAGCAGCGTCTCCCTCTCGGTACCGGGCTGCACACGAGCACTCGCTCGGGGAGCAGAAGCTGTGGGACGAGCGGGCGGCACCGGGTCCTCCTCACCCAGCACCGAGCGGGCTGGAGGAGGCCGGCCAAGCAGGAGCTCAACCCAGCCCTGTATGTGGCACCTAAGGAAAAGGTCTTTGATGCACACCCTTCATTTACAGCATCATAAGATAGATTTCGTAGTCAGTTTGTTGCCTTTCACTGTTTTCCCTTAAACCACCTCCTTTAAACCTTTCCTTCCATTCCCTGACACACTCCAAATAACCGCAGCGGTCTCAAAGCCATAAGAGGAGGTTGCTGTCCCCTTGTCCCACGCTGACTTTGCTCCTGTCTCTTGTATTTCTTAGTTGCATCTTCATTTTACCCCTCTGGCTACGGCGCACTAGGACTCAGCTGTGGAGATGCCCAGCTCAGGGTCGGGCTGCTGCACGTCACCACTGCAAATATGTCCAGATTTATCATTCCAGACCTCAAAACAGGACTCTTGGATTAGCTGGCTCCATTTTTATAGCTGCTTTATCCACAGCATATTAACTCTGCTTCAGGGTAAGAGCAGCTCAGATGATCTTCTTCCAAAATCTGTCCAGGCTGTAAGAATTATTTATTCTTGTATTTCTGTGTAAAAGATCATCTGTGTTTGCTTAGCCCATAGGATATGCACATTTTGTGCATCAAACAAAATAAATAGTGGCTTCACTGTTCAAAGAGTAATCAGCCTAACCCGCTTGTCTGCACATGCATATTTTATGGATTGCTGCTAATGAAAGATATTGTATTTCATTTCTCTGCTGCTTGCTTGAGAGCAGAGAACGAGTTTTCATTGGAGCAGATCAATATTTTAACTGAAGGCACACTTTGGAAATCATTCGGCGAGGCTCAATTTATACATCCTCTCATATTTGCTCTATTTTTATCTTTTGTTATCTTTACAGCTTGAAGGTTTCCTTACTTAGACCACTTGCAACTGGTCTTCTCTCTCAGCACAGTAAAGAAGGCTGAAGAGAATTTACATTCCTCTCAGTGATAAAACAGAGTAATTTAATACTACTCCTATACAAATAGGCTGGTGTAGCTACATGCCTGCAGACAAAACTGCTTCAGTGAGGAGGAAAACAGCTTTTAGCCAGTGCTGAACACTGTCCAGAACGGAGCTGGGCAGCGGGACCTCCTCCTTCTCCTGCCCGCTGAAGTCCACAGTATGAGGCATGTTAGAGACTAATGACATTCCTAAGTTAGCAGAAGAAACCAGCTCCTGACAGTGCTGACACCCTATTTCCATACTGCAAAATACACGGTTAAAAAAAAAAATAAAGATGTAAAATACAGCTAAGGTATCCAGTGTTAACTGTAAAACTGAACTACTAGATGAAATGGGTAATTTTACAAGTCCAGCACAAGGGGATTAAGTTACGTAAAAGAATTACTAGGCTGGATCTTATTTTTATTAAAAACAAACACAAAGAGTTCATTTTAGGAGTAAGGACATGAAGAAAAAAAAATAAATTGTAACTTAAAGGTTATCCACAACATCATTGAAAGGAATTTCCAAGCAGGAATACTTGCTTGGCCAGATGTCACACAAAACAGACCCTGATGGCAGGAAACAAACTGTCAATTTTTAAAGGCTTCAAAAAGAGAAATATCTACAGGCCTGAGTCTGTAAATGGTCATCATGGCAGAAAGTTGTGGGAATGGGAACTGGAAAGAGTTGCATTTCCTGCTACCTTATGGATGCAAACCCCGGAAAGCGGCTTGAGCTTTTCCAGCATTGGCAGAACAACAACAACAAGATGCATTTTGGAAGAGCCCTTTGAGGTCTGCAGCTTGAGATCCCAGGGGAAGCACTGCTAGAAAGAAATCAGGAGCTTGTTGCCATCAATATTCCCAGAATGGGAGTCAAATAGAACTTAGGAACATATATTTGCACCTTTATGATGCCTAAAGAAGGGTTAAGCAAAATGCGCTCATGTCAAATGTTAATAAAAAAAAGGGGGGGGGGGGGAAGACACGACACTGAAATACCTACTGAAATATCAAATATTAAACACATTTAATCACACTTGTGCAGTCCTTTATTAATAAATTATTATTATTATTGTCAGCTGGTGAGATCAATCTCCACACCAAAGGGACTCTCCATCGGATAGAGAAACAAAACAGAATTGATGTGTCTGCACATCCATTCCCTTTGCTTGGAATTACCCTCTGATGCTTCCCGCTCCATTCTCCCTGCCAAATTAATTGCACCAACATCTGCATTTAGCCAGGGCGAGCCCAGAGCGGCCCCAGATGCCCAGAATGGCTGCATAAGAGCCCCCTATGGAACAAAAGTCTGAGATTAAAAGCAGATGAATTTTAAGATTTTCTTGGCTAACCCTTGCAATCATCTAGGCAAGAGTTATGTGCAAGCATTTCCTCTGGCCTCTACTCCTGGAAATCAGCTGGGCTGGAAATCAGGGAGCCGCTGGACCGCATCTCCTTTGGGAGGCTGCAGAAATGTCCTTTTGGGACAAACACTTGGCTCCAAGCAGCCGTTCACATGCAAAACCTCCACCTGCAAACAAAGCTCACTAAAAGTATTGGTTTTCACTGCCTTTTATTTTGCTTGCTGCCAGCATAAAAAGTGAGAATAAACTCAGCCCGGGGGACCCATTTCCCATCTCAAAAACAATTAAAAACCTTTTGCTACAGAAATTATATGTAGTTGAACTGCTTTAAATTTTATCTCTCTGATACATGTAAAACCATCAGGCAGGGTCGAGGAAAGAGCAAGAAAAACATTTAACCAAAACAGAATGACAGCCGTAGACAAGTGTCATTTTTTTCCCAATTTTCAGGTGACAGGGGTGTAAGTGCCATCGGGCACCCGCAGGATGGCTCCCAGCTGTATTTTATCCGTGTTTCTTTGCCGAGCTGCCTCCTGCCCTTATTCCAAACTGCAGGCCAGGAGGGCAGAGCCAAGGCCGCGGGGCAGCTCTGCCACGCGAGCAGCTCTTGGCATCAACTTGGCAGTCTCAACGGAGGCCTTCCTGTGCCAAGAGGTGCCCAGGAGCTTCTGCTGCCTCGCCAGGGCTTGGCCCGTGGGCACCTGGAGAAATTCAAACTGTTAGTACAGGGGGAGAAGTCTGCCAGGCCGTGCAACCGCCGCTCTTTGGGGCCACTTCACCCTATCCTCAAAGCCCTGGGAGAAAAGCTCATTAGCAAACTAGGCCCAAAATAACCGAGTTAGCCGTATTGCAAAGGTAGGCACCTGGGCTCTCTCAGCATTGTTTTTTAGGGGAGCATTCGGCGCATGGTTTGATCCGCATTTGTGAGAGGCATTAGAGCACTGCTCGGCCCAGGGCACCTTGACCCTGGGCAGCTCCTGCCTCCCAAGAGCCCAGCTCCAACCACCTCCTCACTCCCCACGCAGCCGGTGCCAGCAGGTGCCCCAGAGCTTCCTAACCCCTCTCCAAACCATTTCTCCTTCAACACCTCAGCCCTCCCTGCCGACAGCGGGGAAGCACCAGGACTCCCCTCGCTTCACTCCACGGCTGCATCAACCCAGCGGTCACTGCCCCTCTGGGCGCTACGACGACTCCAAGGCCCCCAAAACTGCAATCCTCAGTGTTGTGTTTCTCTCTGAAGCTTGAGGTTAAGGGAAAAGATGTATGCGAAAGGGAAGGAAAGGAAGGGAGAAGCATCTCCCATTCAGTGTCTAATAAGCGCTGCTCTAAATTTGCATTCTAACACTGCTGGTAAACTAATTTCCAAGCACGAGAACAAAGAGATGTAAATGCAACCATTCATTAGAGAAAGCAGGATAATAGTGTCCTCATTTAGTACGGGTGAAAGCAATGAATAAAAGAAGAGCTGGCACAGCACGGAAAGGTCCCACTGTAAATATTGGATTTGATAAGATGAATAATCATCAGAGATCACCAACAGATAGCAGGAATACAAAAGCTTTGCCATTAAAAAAAAAAGGGACAAATCTGCTTTTCTGTATTGTGAAACTTTGTGGATTACTGAAACTTTAGAATGAAGATAACATTTTGCATATAACAAATATTTTTGTTCTTTTCAGAGATTGGGAAAAAAGTCCTTAAGAGATTAAAACACTCTCATTTAACAATACATTTTCCTTCACCAGCTGAAAAAATTCACGGAAGTCAGCTTTCAATGACTGAATGGAAAATTAATTCCCTTCCTGAATATGAAAATCAGAATTAAAGAGTTTTAGGTTCAGAATCTATACTTTTTACCTAGTACCAATTTGCTCCTCTTTGAAAATCTGCACTTTTTAAGTAGGCACAACAGAAAACAGAATCAACCGAGTTCATGGGCTTATGTCTACTTATCAGATTAAACAGCATAAAGAAAAGAAACCAGCACGTTGCTATTGACACGTCCCAAAGCTTTTCTTAAAACAGGCCAAAGCAATTTGTGAGAACTTGAGCATTTTTTCTTGTTTTTTCCCCAAAGAGTCTAATACTACTTTCCTAACTTGACACCCATGATACAAATTCCAATCTGGACAACTGAAGCAAAGCAAAGGCATCTCTGAGCAAGTAGGGATCAATCAAAAGGAAAAAGAATTGACAAAAAAAAAATCAACTGACCATTTTGAAGATTATTTCTAATATGTTGGGACATTATTTACAAACAGCAGGTAATACCATGTTCTCAGGACCATAGAAAAGCTATTAGTGGAGTATAACTGCCCACCTGGAGACAACACAAGGCCATCACTGTCTGCGGGTGGGAAGAGAAAAAAAACACACAAAAAAAACAAAACCAAAACCAACCATTCCAAAAAGCTGCACTTCTTGGCACTTCACAACTACCTCAGTGTGCCTGGGGAACAGCTTTCCAGCACGATTCTCGGCTAATCGATGCTCCTCTTCTCTGTGCAGCCACACTTGGTGGGGTTTTCCTCTTTGAAACGCGGATCGAGCCAAGAATGGCTATCTTGGGCAAGACCCAAATTTCACCTAATGCAGGGAAGAGAGCAAGAAGACGAGCAGGGAGCTGCTCCAGGGAAGCCTGTCCTGGTGCCCAGCAGTTTCAGCTGGACTTCCCGCCCCACAGCTGAGGTCTTCAACACACAGCAGGGATATGTGAAGCCATCCACCTGTGATGCTGTTCAGAAGGAATATCAGAAACTCATCCCAGGGCACTGAAAAAATGAAATACTTACAGAAGAGCTCTGAATTATAAATAACTGAACTTAATTTCTTTTCTTTTCTGGAATGGGTTATTCATCAAAAGCCTCTGATGAGCCAAGGCAATGCAATACAAATGGACTTATTCTCCTCAAAAAGAATGATCGTTGCCAAAAGTTTTTCCTCATTGAAAAGCAAATCAGACCCTTCGAGTTCCTGATTTATTATTGCCCTGATTTCCATGAGCATCGGTCTGCTTTAGCTTGCAGCGACACAAAGGCTTTGGAAGAAAATAACCAGCGAACATGTGACGGGGGAGAAGCAACCAGAAACAACAATTAGGGCAGTGCCTACTCCAAGGACATGCTATCGGTGGGTAATTCTGCAAAGAAATCACTTTGCTTTTGGCCATTCAGATGGGACAGGGATCTGGGACCCAATCTGCACAGCCCACATGGAATCTGTCAGGTTTTCAGACTCTGTCACATCAGGAAACAGCAGAATTTAGGCACTAAACACTGCCATTAAACCAGCATGCTATAGATCCTATAGGTCACACCCAAAGCAGACATCATCACCCCAAAGATTCCTTTTTTCTACCTCACAGGATTCCTGTTAAGGTTAAGCAGATTGTTCCAAAATGTGAAGCATAATTAAGCAGAAGCATCGATTAAGTATCAATCTATCTGCACAGAAAAAACAGCTCAGAAAATATTGTTCCAACATGGATCCAGGTTCTTCAGAAAGTCAGCAGGATTTTCACCGCCATGTGTTTGCTCACGCAGAAGGGCTGCTTGCACAAACACACGGTGTTGAACACGGAGGAGCTGGCAGCACCAACCCGCCGTCCCGGTTCGCGGTACCGGGACCCGGCAGCGGGTTCGGGCTGCGCTGTCGTAGGAGAGCTCTGAGGGCAGGTCCTGCCATCACACCCTGGAGAGCTCTGACCCCAGGCAGCACATGGACACAACCAGCACTGCACAGGCCACTCGTTTGTGGAAAACGCGACTGGAGAATGACCAAAAAGAACATTAAACATCTGCCCTAAGATCAGCATGGAAGTTTTTCTACGAGTCGCTAAGAAGTGGTTGATTTTGACTAACAGGAGGCTACGTGGAAGGCTGAAGGAAGCAACCCACGTTTCCCATGTTTCAGCCAGGGTTTCCCCCCATTCCGGTTGTTCGGCCGTGCCGCGGCGGTCACTCAATCCCACAGTTACCCGCTGGGCTGCTCAGCGGCGTTTGGGGATCTCTCCTAGAAGTGCCCTTGGCCAGAACAGCATCTATCCCCCAGGAGAGCACGGAACTGCAGCACGGTGCCAAGAAGAAAGGCCCCAGCAAGCCGGGAACTCTCCCTGCACTAACTGACATAGGAGCCACCAGCTCCTGAAACGGCCACCTGCAGAGGGGCAGGGAAGAGTCTGCGGAGCAGCCGAGACAACGGCTGCCCGGGTTGGGGACCGCCTTTAGCCAAGACCCCTAAAACCACTGGCAGCACCAGAGCCCCGGGCTGTATTCGGAGCAGAGCCAATTCGAGGCGAAAACATCAAAGCTTCTCAACACCAGAGCTGTTCTAGTTGTCACCGTCTGAGGACTCGTGTAGGTGGAAAACAAATATGTAATTGAGGACATGAGCAGAACCACAACATCTTATTAAATTTTCATGCTGGCTCGGATTACTTTCATTTAGCAACGCAGATGTGGAATCAGGATTAGCAAAGATAGCGCCCACGAGTAGCGGCCAAGCTGCATGAGCACGAGCTGGAAACCGTTCAGAGCAAACACGGCTCTCGTTTGCACTTATCAGCTCTTACCAGTGGCTTGGCTTTAATGAATCTGTGAGAGTATTTCCTTTTATTAGACTCTGTGATTTTGTTTCTTCCATTCGGTTTTGAGGAAGTCACGTATCAGCCCACAAATGAGAAGTGAAATACACAGATAGGAAAGTAAAGCTAAGAACAAAACAGTTAAAAATAAAATGTTATACAAAAAGCCTAAGACCAATCCCACACATGAGCAATATTAAATTGGAATATTTTGTCTGAAATGTCAAGGAATTAAATAAAGCCCAGACTCAGAAGGGTTGAGGCTGGAAGGGACCTCTGGAGATCATCCGCTCCAAGCCCTGCAGCAGGTCACCCGGCATCTCCAGCCTATTCCCACAAGAGATTCCCACAATAGGAATCAGAGCCTGTCCAAACACACTCAGCCTTTGTGCGGAGACTCTTAAGGGAGGTTGTCACCATGCAATGGTGGTGGCCAAGGTGGCCGGCCAGGGCAGCCCTATGTGAGGACGGGCACCACCACAGCCCCTGCGCAGCCTGAGATCTCCTTGGGAAAAGGAAAGAATTAGCTGTTCCACCTGCTAAATTAATTAAGACTTAATTAAGACATGTTTGGACATGCATCCTCAAGTTAGGGCTCCCCTGTGCAGATTTAAGAACTGCAAGAGAGGGATGAAGGTAACGTTAATTATTTTCCATCTATACCGACTGTTCAAACAGCAATCCTCTCCCAATGACAACCTGCCCGTTCGCTCAAGGGAAGCAGCCTTGCCCGCAAACTCTCAAGGATGTTCTTTGGCCACAGGAAACGTCTCCCCCTGCCACTGTAAATTCATACACGTCAAGAAAAACGATTGTGGCTTTCTAAACCCCAGGATTTGGTACAGAGCAGGGAGCTCTCGTGCTTCTCGCAAGACCGAGGGGACACGGGGCCCACGGAGCGGGGCTGGAGCGATGCCCACGCCAGGAGCGGGACCCTGCGCAGGGAGCAGAGCTGATTGCGCTTCCCAGAGCCTACTAAAAGCTAGGCAAAACCCCTAAAAAAATCAAAAAATACCCTACAACGTTCAAAACAAGCAGGATTACATCAGTCTTTTGTGCAATGATGATCCAACTTGTTTTTAATTAAAAAAAAAAAAAAAAAGAAGTCAACCTATTTTTTTCTTCAACTTTTAAACCTGACCTACATCTATTTAAAACAAACACCATTTTATTGTATTTATTTATTTTTATCTCCATAGAGAGAAAAAAAAATTACAACAAAAAAAGCCTTGGGATTATTTTCCTTTCTGCTGCAATGAGACACCACATTTATTTCACAGAAAAACCTACTGCCGTTATTTATTAGCAGGCAGAAAGCTCCTGGGTATAATAAGAACTTGCTACACAAAGCTGAAGCTGCCGGAGGAAAGGGGGAATTAACTGTAATGAAACTGGTTTAAAGAGCCTCATAGTAACACTTCAGAAAGGGCAGCAGGACAAAGGAGTTTTTTTTTTTTTTTCCCCTGAAAAATCAGAAAATAGTTCCTGCTCTTTCTCCTTATGGCAACAAGGGCAAATTTTCCCCTTCTCCCCTTTACCTAATGGGGAGGGAAGCGGCGCAGGCACAGTGCAGCCCTGGCCACCTGGCTAATGCACAAAGTCCCATCGCCGCAGTCCTCTGCCTTTATAACAGCCCCAACAGACTTTTGATGCATCAGATGTGACTCCAGGACTCTGCAAACCACTACTTTCCACTTGGGCTGCTCCAGAGCGGCTGATCAGAGATTTGCTTTATTGAACTCATCCATAGGAGCGCCCTCTGAGAGGAGAAGGGAGATAAGCTGCCAAACTTCATACTGAACTAAATCCCTGCAGCTGAGTTATAAATTAATAACAAAGATTCACTCGATAAAATTACATTGGGAGCAAAAATGTAAAAAAACAAGGAGATTCTTTTTTCCCTTCACTCTTTCCCTGTGGAAAACTGCTCAGGTTCACAGGAGATAAATCAGAAATAAAGTACGGATCCTGCATATGAATTCCAACAAAACCTCCTTCCTGCAGAGCCAGTGCTGGTGGAACAGTGGTAGAAGCAGAGGGAGCTTGAAAAAGAAATATTCCTGCTTTGAGATGAAGCTTTGTGCACGATAGGACAGCACACAGGTATGCGCCAGCAGAACTGCATCCGGCTGATGTGCTGTGACACTCACCTGCCACCAACACCCGCCTGCATCCCAACGTTGTCCAAGATGGGCTGCACCTCCTTTCCAATTCTTCATCAGAATTAATACTCGATATTTCCATTTAATCCACCCTGCAGCTCAGATGTGAATATTGACGGGGACAGAAATGACCCAGACCTGTCACACAGTACCCACTGCATTTGCAGACCTCTCTACGTCCACACAGGCCTAACCTGGTTCTTGGGGTACGATCACCGTTCCCCAACCTGATCTGCTGGATCAGCAGGTTCCACACTAACCAATTTCAGTTAAACACCATCCAGTAAGACACAGTGATGCCCAAGTTGGCTACTTACACCTTCCTTCAGCTTTTGCGGGAGCAGCACCAGTAACACACGTGTCACTGGAGGCCACTTCAATCTGCCCCTTCCCAGCTGAGGCGAAGGAAGCTGAGCTCCACCAGCACCTGCACTGTTTGTGACACTGCTGATGGCCTCTGTGGCCGCTCTCCCTCAGGAGGCCGAGCTCCTCCCTCCTCCTTTCACGGCAGGGTGGCATCTCTCATGTCCATGTGTGGACACGTGTGGCCTACGTCAACATCATGACACTGACTAATGGCTATGGAAGTAACAGGTCCATTAACCTGCAGCTCAAACCCACTCTGTCTGCACTTGGTGCCTGCAGGGCGTTGACTCTGCAAACTCTGCTACGCTCGAGTGCCAGGAGGAAAGCCTGGATTTGGGTCTTGCCATTCGCTATTAATGTAGAGACACGCTTGAGACCAGCAGAATTTAAGAGCTTCTGTCTCCACAGGATTATATATTGCAGGCCGTGTGCAGATAAGACCTGTTTTATATTTGCTATCGCTTCCGTAAAGCTGTTGACATAAGGCAAAGAAACAGTACTCTGAATAGCATTTTGAGGAAAAGAAAAAGTATTAACCACTGTCAAACAAGATAATATCCATCAGAGTGATTATTTCAGCGTAGTATGCACAGAGTAGAATGAAAAAAGAACTAAGTTTCAATTGAGCTTTGGACAAATAACTCCATGAAGCTTTCGGCACATAAAAATGCTGCATCAGAAACGTATCTTCACATCTGGAATTAAAACCTCAAGCCTCACCCGGAGTCTCACTTATTGGACAACAGCTCCACAGTTACAGACCCCTATAGCAGGGAGGCAAACACCTTCAGTAGCTGCAGTGCATATACTGGGATAGTTTGTCCTGATTTCTGGATTTTATAAGGGAGATTTTATTATTCCCCCACCAACAGAGCTGTTGTGGTCCTGTAAGCCCTGCAACCACATTAGCTAGATTGCAACAGGCAGAACACAATATTGCAGCATTGGCACACGCGGAGAGCAGCCTCCAGAACGAGCCTTAATAAGATCAGGGTGTTGTTACAGGAACCTCTACAATTTGTAAGCGAGTGCCCAATATTAACAGGAAAGAAGAGGGAAGTGACTGCACTTTTGCATGTGCTGCAAAACCTGAGGGTATCCGAAGGAGCCGGGAGAACCAGAAGCACCAGAGGATCAGATCAGATCAGGAGGATTGGAGGGATCCAAATTCCTTCCAGCGGAACTGGCAGCCTCCGGAAAGTCTTGCCCCACACCAGTTCTCCCTAGATGAGTTTTGAGATGGCACATTTAGGCAGCTCAGTGCCACAAGACACTTCCTGGGAAGCTTCTCCTCACCCTGGTGCTCTCCCCTCTGCTCCAGCCACTCTCCATCGGCACAGCTGGATTCCGGAGCGGCTCAGGACTCCAGGGGCCATTCCTAGCTGCAACGGGCCAAGCTACCGTACGTCAAGGAAGCGAGACCTGACAGCATCCACTTGGACTCGCCTTTTGCTACAACATTTTCAACTCACGTCTCTAATTTGCCGAGTCCTTTTAATTAGATTTATCAGCAAAGACGTGCTTCGCAGGAGACGGTACCCGCACCTACGAGGAGCAGCGGATAAGCACAACTCGAGCTCAGACACAAGCGCACGCCCTCCTGTCTGTTGCCAACGTGCAACTGGGCCGCCTGGATAAACCGGAAAGCAGAGAATTCCTGAGAAAAGGAACCCCCTCGTGGCCACACTGGCCATGCCCGCGCCAGCCGTGGGAGGGCTGCGGCCGCTGCCACCGGGGCGGTTCGGCCACAGCACGGACACTGCGGAGCCCTCGCGGGAAGGGGAGGCGTTGCATCCATGTCACCAGCCCCTCCACAACAAGCTTGGCATAAGGACAAGCTCGTTGGAACGCTGCTGTGCTCTGTTCAGGGCTGAGCATCCTCCTTTTCTCATTAACTCACATAAGCTTCAATTCAAAACTCGCCCCTCCTCTGCCATCTCTGCACTCCAGCAACCTTATGATGCACTTCCATACTTTTCCTATCCCACCTGGAAGTTTAATGCTTGCAACAGAGCTTCCCTTGAGTGCCTGAGCACTAGGTAGGGTGCTGGGGGTATTCGTACCTATTGATCCTGACCCCCAACCGGGGAAGTAAACGCTTCCAAGCAACTGAATTAACCGCTATGTCCCACCCGAGGGATTTATTAGATAATGGCACTGTGAACTAGCCCTGAACAAAGCTGTTCTCACCGAATCGTTGCAGCACGTAGGGCTGTTACCTGCTTAGTGCTTCGCATACGTTTGTTTCACAGTAACATAAGCTGCAAGTCTCCAGCTCTGAACCACCACTGGGGCTTATACTTTTACCTCCTTCTACTCAGTAATCGCAGAGCTAGGATTTCACCTGTAGAAGTATTTTAATGTTTTTGGCAACAGCTTTGAGACACTTTTTGATAAAGACCAGGATGTACCTGATTAGTTTAGGGGACAGGATAATCTCCCAGTTTCCACTTCTGCGTACGGAAACTCTCCCTTCCGGAGGGGCGGTCAAGGCCAGTTTTAACAGAGGCAGGAGAGGGCTGTGTGCTAATTCCTCCTCTTCGTATGAAATTCCTGACTGCTGCAGCCCAAACACGCTACTCAGAGCGGTTAAACTCTTGCAGGGAGGTCAGCACACAGGATCACGTATTGCAGGCAAAGGAAACAAAAAAATTCAGGAGGAAAAAGACAACCAGGGTGTGACTTCAACATCACCCGTTTGGCATATGCAGTTTGCACTAATGTTGCTTAAACAGAGAAATTCAGTAAACCAAAAAGGTGATTTTTGCACTAAGCAAGAAAGGTGAAATTTTCCCAGAGGAGAGCAGATAAAGAGAGGAAAATCCTGTTTGCAGGATTGCACAAAGAAGCCCCCTGTCCCTGCAAAAAACAGCCCTTAAAAACTGCATTAAGCTGTTCCAGTGGCAACAGTTCTCCAGGTCAGCAGTGCATCCACCCATCAGGAAAACACTTGGCACCTCTGTCTAACCTGCTGCTGCAAAGTGAGTGAAGCCAGCCAGAGAAAACTGCATTAAGTTGAATCTCCAACGAGCTCTTTGGTAGTATATTTGTAATCTGTTTATTTTGGGGATTTTGGACCCTGACATGGGTCTTATCTAATCAATATCGAGACTAGTCCGAAAGCACAGTTCCTGTTTGCTCTGGATGTCTCCAGTTGGAAGAAATACAATTCATAAATCCATCAAAGGGGCCTGCAGGATGGATGGATTTCAGCAAAGGGGTTTTGTTAAAGTCACAGTCGATCAGTTTAGTGCAGCCAGAATTTACTCTTGCCTCATGGAGAAGCTTCACTGTCTTCAACCACAGATTAGCACCAAATTCCATTGGATGTTTCCCTGAATGCCATTAAACACATACAGTCACGTACGGATGCTGCACTTGATAGGACCACCCGCCAAGAACACTTAGCTTGAGGCAAACGGGAACATTTTAATGCAGAACTCCGGAAAACACAGCTCAAGTAGCCAGCAAAGCCCTGTGCCCACCAGCACTTGCCTGTTTGCAGCAGCTGCAGGGGATCGATGGATGGTTCCTCACGGACCCACTCCCCTTGCACTCAGGCCAAACCAAAGAACCCCCAAAGCTTCCCCCAAATACGTTCAACACAGATGCAGGTCAATCATTGCTGATCCTGAACTGCTGCTAAGGTCTCTGCTTTCAGCCTTTCCCATTAACCACCTCTAGGGATTAACGGCGAGAACAGGACCTCACCTGCAGCATTAACTACAACCGGGGCATTCGGGAGACGCTCACACCTGCAGCAATTTAGGGAATTGCACATCTGCTGGATGAGAACTTGCCATAGTTCCCTCTCTATAAAGCTTGCTCCTTATACTAGACTTAGGAGGACTCAGCAATCTGCTGCTTGCTTTTTAAAAACAAAAACCAAAAGAATATCTAAGAGTAAGTCTGCTTCAGCTACAGCAGATACAGTAACACCAGTTCTAAAAAGGAGTAAGAATATAGGCTATTTTGGTGCCTAATATTATTTTTACACACAGCGCCAGGAAAACATATGGAATTCCTAGATCTTCATAAATAAAAGCAGGGATCAGCAAACAGTGACTATAGAGATGTTAAAAGTATTTACGGGGTATATGTACTCAGTGCCCCCTTCCCATTACTGCTACCCAGCAGGTCAAAGATAAAGTTTAATGCCACTTTTAAAGATTTCCAAGTGATTGCACTGCATTAAAAGTCACCAGTGTTATATTAATATAGCAACTTATATATGTAAGTACTACCCAGCATAAGTAAAATAATGAGGAAAGAAAACTCACAAGCTTTTATAATTTAATGAATGCCAGAGAAATATGCCTTGGTCTCCAAGTGAACAATTTTGCGGGCAAAAAAAAAAAAAAAAAAGGAATTCCAATCAAAATTAATCAGGATATTCATCTTGTAAGACAGAATACCAGCACACATGTAATGACAGGTTTACATCTTCTCCAAGTCTGAACAAAATCACACTGACTTGGGCCAAACTTCTCATATTTGGTCCTTCTAGGATTTTGATAGCACAAATGTTACAGTGGCAAGGGCTGAAAAAAAAAAAAGAACAAAAAAAGAACAAAAACCCCACTCCTTTCCTTGCTTTTAACAACATCCAGTAAAACACTGTATTAGATAAATATTTCCTCTATGTCTATTCAATACTTAGTAAGCTTTACCATATTCTAAAGATAATCCCCAAGTAAAGTAACACGGGTGTTTAGGTTAATATTTGTTATTCCCCTGCTAGGCAAACATGGTGCAGTTAGTGATCGAGGCAAGAATAAAGGCAGTGACTTGTGGCTCTCTCTTTGCTTCAAAAACCTCACTTGTTTCATCCAGAAGTTCTTTTCTTTTGAAATTTGCAGTTATCCACACGTCCCTTTATGAATAGATAACACTCCTGCCAAAGTTAACTTTACTCTTAAAATATATATGCCTTATTTCCCTGGGAAAACCTTCTTGGGGAAAACAAGTTCATTATAGCGGAAACCGGAGAGAGATCAAATCCCCGAGTTCAACAGTTGAAAGCAGAAACATTTCTGCCTGTTATTTTGCTTGTGGTTACTTTGCTGAAGTGTCTGGATTAACAAACACAGGAAAGTTTCCCGTGCTTTATCCCCACTCGAAAGCTTTACTTCCATCGTGTCTCTAATCCGCAAGTGCCACAGCAGGGATCTTTCAAGTGACCCTGTGAAACCACAGACCCAGTTATCAGCTGTGCTTCTACTGACCTGAGACACTTGTCCTTTTCTAAGTTGGGACTAATTTATCTTTGAGAGAGAAAAACATAATTAGTAAGACAGAATTAATTTTAAAAATATAATAAAATGAGACAAAATACATGTGGCAGAGAATCACCCTCAGCATGACAATTCCCTCCAGCTACAGTAACGTACCCAAAGCCAAAGTCCTCAGCAAAGCAAAATTGTACCTTGCAGCCTGTGGGATTTTCCTAAAAGATGAAGGCGATGCCGACAAATCGGCGCATTCGATAAGAGGCAAATCCTCCCGCCAGCCTGCGGAAGAGGGGAGCGGGCTCCTTACCGTTGGAGAGGTCGATGAGCCCCAGGTAGTGCAGGAGCTTGAGCGAGGAGCACACGAGCACCACGATGCCCAGCGTCTGCAGCCCCTCCGAGTCGCCCTGCGGCCACATCGCGCGCGGCGCCGCGCTCCGGCTCCGCGCTCCTCTTCCCGCTCCTGCTCGCGCTCGCTCTCTCCCTCCTTGGCTTTTTTTTTTTTTTTCAAACCTGGCAAGCAATTTCTGCGTTTAACAGTAATCTATGGGTTTATATTCTCTCACTTCAGGGTAATTCTCCACAGAGTTCACTGCGCTCCCGGACAACTGAACACGATGCTGCTACCTCAGCAACATCGCTGCTCTATTTCTCCCCCCCACCCTGCTTTCCTTCATTCTTTTTAAGATATCCCTGATACCATTCAATTTTTGCAGCTGGGATTTTTCCAGCCATTCTGCAGGTGCCAATGCTCCCTGTGGCTGTCTCGTGCTGGAGAGCAGAGGGAGCTGTAGGGGAGGGAGGGGGTCCCTCACCCTTCAACTCGCACCCACCAGCGCAGGGTGCTCTCCTGCTCCCCGGGCTCGCAGGCCGGGCTGCTCTGCTCCCTCCACGTGGCCCCCGTGTCCCCACGCCGGGGACTCGGCTGCGCCAGAGCCAGGTGCCGAAGCACCGAGGGGCTTCGTGTGGCACACGCACCACGCGACGGCTGGGAGCACCCCGGCACGGGCTGCAAACACTCCGAGATGTCCCCACCAAAGCCAGGCTGGAGCTGCAGAGCGTTCCCGCCTCCTTGGGGGATCAGGCCACAAGGAGCAAATACTTGAATTGAACTGGGGCTCTGCTGCTGGATGCAGGTGGCCGTTGAACAGGTCCCTCCTGCAGATGTGTCACTCCTAAGGGCTGTCATGGGTACCAGCCTGGCCAGACCCCCACAGCACCGTATCAAAACCACCTCAATAAATGAGCACTTGAGGCCAAACTGTTTGTTGGGGTGTTTTTGGTACCTGCAGCACCTCCAGCTCCTGCTCATGGTCCTGCCCGCGTGCCGGGCGGTGACACCACGTTATGGGGCCTCCTCCCCAGGGGGACACACTCACCTCCAGCACCGCAGAGCGGCTCGAGTCACTGCGGTGTCCAGTCTCTGCCAGACGCAGAGAGAAACGTGTATGACAGAGAGGTCTAAAAACCATCTAGCTCCTATCCAAGTTTTATCGCGTCCCACTTGCATGAAAGGAGAGCGCTGCATCTAGCCAGGGATAGTGACCACAAAAATAGCCGGGCTCCTTGCTGCCTGAGGAAGGGGATGTGACGGGTCTAGGGGCTGCCCGGGGCCTTGGTGCCGGCTGCTCTCGCTGCTGCTCCCTGGGCTCAGAGCACGCGGCAGAAACCGCTCCCCTCGCGCACTCCCACACGCATGAATCCACGCGCACGCCACCACGTGCATTGGCCTTGGGAAGGCTAAGGAGCTTCCCCCAGCAATGCACAAACCCCCCAGTCTCGTAAGCGCCTCAGAAAAGCAAACCAGAGGGGGTCCACGACGTGCAGTTTATCGCAAAGCGCCCGTCCTGCTGCAGAGGCGCTGTGCAGCAATCCAGACCCAACGGCCCGCTTCCTAAAGCCCTGCACAGCTCCCTCTGTAAGAGGCACAGGGAGAGCACGGAAAACCTTACGATCCCATCACTGCTGTTACTGTAACTTATGCGAAGTTCAACATTTTCAAGGTTTCAAGGCTTTAGGAACCCCTGTTCCTAAAATAAGCAACCACAAGAGAACACTGGGCTTCACTCCTAAGCTCCTGGCTGCGTGAAGACCTTGCAGCTGCCACCCCCACTCATGCCACAAGCCCAGAAGCCATTTGTCACCGTGTCTAGTGTTGCCAAAGCTGAACCGCAACCACCGCTTCTGTGAGGCCAACCTGGAGTTTTCAAACAGGCACGTAAGGAAGAAGCACTCCTGTTGGGGACCGTGAGTTGGCTTTGGGACCACCTTGCTCGTGTGTGCTCTCCCGGTTCCTCACGCTTGCCTGCCTCCTCCTAGTCACTTGGCCTCTGCTATTTTAACGTTCGTGCTACCAGGAGGGACCGCTGGCCAGGGATGCTCTAGGGGAGGCAAAGCACACGTGTCCCAAAGGATCATCCGTGTCCTCCCACTGCAAGAACTGATGGAAGGAAGGGAAGAGCAGTTTTCCTCAACAGCCCCCCTGCACCTTAGCCTTCAGCCACAGCGACTCTCATCCTTTGCTGCAGCAGTGAGTTAAGGAGAGATGTTGGCTCTCTGATTTAAACCAAAGACTAGTCCATGCAGTCAGCGTATCCACATAAAATACAGCACCTCTTGACAAGGCAGAAGTATTACTCAAGAACTTATTAGGTGCTTTATCCAAACCATTCCTGGAACAAAGACAAAGCCCTGAACTGAATCAATACCAAATAAAGAGTTATTTTCAAAATTTTTGAGTTCCCAGGAGCAAATATTTGCCAGTCCCAGCTTTTGCAGAAGAGCACCTGGAAGAACACAGGTTTTCCTAGTCATATACCAACAGCGTTAAGCTCTCCAGTGAAGCAATAAGAGAAGTTTTATGTACACCAGATGCCTCGATAATAAACGTGGTTGCCAACGCCTGCTGTAGGTATCTCGCGTGCAGCAAGAGGGCTGAACGCCCCAGTGAACCACGAGGAAGGTCCCAGCAGACTGAATCCGCCGCAGATTCCCGCCGCTCATGACTGATGATCAGCCTGGTGATTTGGGCGATCTATACCCTCCCCTCATGACTCAGGGGGGTAGAAATAGATCATACTAAGGGTGCAAAAAATATAGCAAGACACAGAAGCACCTTCCCATAGCAGAAGTTTCCCTCAAGTGTCCAAACTATTGGGAAAACATTCACATTTTCAAGGAAGAGAACTCCTGTCCTCACTGTGTTTTAAACGAAATACAGAGTGATACGTTCTCATGAACCACACCTGTAAGCAAACCTCCAGTGACAGTCTATTATTAGCCTGGTAAAACCCCCTCAATATGAAATTTTTGTCATTTTGATTGAATATTCTTTTGCTCTTGTATTATGGTAAGGGATAAACAAGACCATTCGATTGATTCTTCTTGCACAGTTCGTTATTTCCTTCATCTCTACAACATCTCTGTTTATGGATTTTTTTGATACTTAGCAATTGTACATGCTTTTCAGAGGGCTATCGTCCATAAATCTCCCCATTTTCATTCCAGCTCTCTGAAGCCCTTTCATTTCTGTTGCATTAAAAAAAAAGACCTAATGAGATCATTTGCAGTATTGCGAGTGGCTATATCAAAAATATAAAATTACTACTGCATATGTATTTATCCAGTATGATCTTTTGTGTGCACATAAACAAGTTGGGGTTTTGTTGCTTTGCTTTTTAAACCAAGCAAACCAAAATGAAACTGGTCCAGCCTCATGAGGGGCTTTAACTTCTCGAGACCCGCTCAGCGATATTGCTGCCTTAATTCCAGCTTTTTATCGGCCTGCCTTGGTCAACGGCCCCTCATCTGCCCCACTCCCCACATGTGGTTAAGTCCCTTCTGCGTTTCTCTAATTTCTCTGGCGCTGGCCAGCCTGAAACCATTCGTGCCATCTGCAGACGGTGACAAGAAAGCCACTGACTGATAACTACCACCTACGGCTTGGGGAAAATCGCTCTATGAGTAAATCAGTCAATCTGGCCTCTTCTACGTAATTGCCTGCTCAGGGCCCCTGCCCGTTGAGCTAAGGGCCGTTTGGAGCGAGCGGGCTCAGCTCCACGCCACCGGCACTGCTGCAATCCCACCCCGACCCCTCTGCTTGCAAATTCATTTGGCCTCATACCTTGTGTTTTCCAGCACTTACTCGCCAGCCTGGAGTCTTTCTGGAAGTCCTGGCTAATTACCCGTTATTATTTTTGTCGCTGGAGATACATTCTGTATAATGATACGTGAACCGCACAGGTCTCATTAGTTCGGTTTGGATAATGCGGAAATTCGGATGCTTTCCAGTAGTATTGCTCATGGAGCCAGGAAAAAGGAGCTGGCCTCCTCAGTCTACCGTTTCCTCGTAGGCTGCACCTTCCAAGCTGCCTTCCCTACCTGGAAGTAACCAGCAGATGAACCTCATCCTGATACTACCTAACCGTGCTGCTGCAACAACAAGAAGCTGCAATTGCACCCCAAATTTTCCCCTCGGTTCAATTCATCCTACGCGCAGGAAGAAGCCAATGCTGTATTTCCAGCAGCGTTTCCCTGCTTCCCAGCAGGGACACGAAGCTCAAGGGGTCTGAGGAAGCACAGACACGTCCTGCAGAGAAGCAGGGGGAGCCCATGCTGCCCTCCCCGAAGTGTGGAGCTGGCAATTCCCAGCTTTCTGTTGGCACAGCTAGCAGCAAGGACTGGCCAAATCGGGAAAATACAGAAATACCTTTAAATAAGGATTCCAGGAATTCAGTAAGTCCTCATTGACTTCTCTCAATAGTCAATATTGACTATTCTCAAGACCACAGTGAACCTGAAGCACAAACAACTAGGCCCCAGCCAAGAGAAGACTGGTCCTTGCTCTGCACCGCTCGTGGCAAAGGCTGCTCTGAGTGATGTCCACATTACAGGAAGCCTCCTGTGACCCCGAATCTTCTCCAAATTGTGCGAAGACCAGCTATGGAGGAAGAAATCAGGCAGCCTTGGAGGACTAACTTGAGCCACAGCTCACACACTGTCTGATTTGGGTCGGAGGCAATTTATAATTAATGCAGGAGTAATAAGAACCTCTGCCAACTATTAAAACATCATAGATGGCAGCTCAGCCAGGCTCCATTATACTTTCCCCCATTCACTAGCTTTCACTGTTTTTCTTTTTATTTATTTATAAGCCAGCACAGTTGCATGACCAGAGCAATGAAACCAAAGGCAGCTGGCTGCCGCGGTCACAGCTGGCTCCCGCGGTCACAGCTGGCACATCTGGCTGACCATTTCCTATGGGACCTGCACCAGATGACCAGCTGCAGCCAGCACAACCTGTTGCAGGCAGCAGCAGCCAGAAGCCACCACCAGCAGCATCCCCAGAAGACACGCGCTCTGCAGCCCCACTTTTGTGCTCGCCGGGTACCTGCCACACTGCTCAGGGTCATGGAGCCGTCGCGAGGCTGGCGGCCACCAGCCACCGTGTCTGGCTGCAGTGACTTTCTCATTACAGGTGGATTTTTCTCCATATTAGATATTTCCCCCAGGCATCAGATTGCCACAGCTTCATTCTGGTTTTTAATAAAAAAAGTGATTAACAATGCAGAACCTCTGGTCTCCCATTTTCTTCTAATAGATTGTATTTTTGAGACTCATATTGAAGTAAGCGTATGAGAATGATAGCGAACAGGTTCATTGTTCAAGAGCTGAGAAGATCAGAAGTTCACAGGAAGGGCAAACCAACAGGTGACAAATCACAGCTGAAGAATAGAATGCAAAACCTGCCTAACTGTTACTATACACTGTGAAATCTATATAAATATATATACACACATGTAATATACTGTCAAACAGCTGTTTGACTCAGTTGCTTAACATAACTGCATCTATTACTCACAGTTTCTGCAGTGGCAGAAATATTGGCATCTTAGCTTGCCAATGCATGTCACAGTTTGCTGACAACGGGTGAGATGCTCCTTCTGACCAAGTCCTTTTTCTCATTCCAGGCCTTTACCTTACAGGAAACAACCCTGAAGAACCAAGCTGGTGAAGCCACCCAGCACTGTGTGTGCTTCACTCTCACACTCTTCTTCCATCCTAGCATCAGTCACAGCAAGAGGAATGGGCAGCTAATTAGTTGGGTGCTTCATTTTTTTTTGTTTTGTGTTGCTTTATTTTTGATAATTTGTTAAATTATCTATAATTTATATTACTGTTTTTCTCCCAGCTTGAAAGAAGACTTAATTGGATATTTGCACAATTGGTCTGAAAAAGCACCCCAAAAATAACCCTTTTACTAGATCAGACTAAGATACTCAGGAAAGAATTATGAAACAGTAGAGAACTGTGTTTTAGATCCACCATGGTCTCAAGCTACACCTTGCCTAAAATATTTGGACTCCTGGGCCAAGTACTAAAACTCTCATCAATCAGTGCTTTGTGATCAAGGGGAAACCAATTAAAAGAGAGTAAGTCTATTAAGACAGTGTCAGAATTCAAGCTTCCTAAAGAAAGTGTCCCCAGGTGGTGCAGACAACTTGGGAAGCAGCCAGAAGTTGATGCTCTATCTCTATGAACGTAGAGACCAGGAGAACGTTTGGAGGACACTGGGCCTGGGACTGCTTGGTGCCCTCCAGAAGGGCTTCAGGAAGGTCTGACCAGCAGAGAGCTCAAAGAGGAGCTTTCTTATAGGTGCACACGCCAAACTATAACAAGGATAAGTTAAAAAATGGCAGAAAGCTCAGAGATAGGAGACCCCCCTCAAAAAAAAATCAGGATAGTGGGGAGAATGGTAAAACGTTCCAGGCACATCAAAAGGGAAGAGATGTGTCGGGAGGAGCGGGAAGGAAAACTAAGATCCTGGGGGGCTCTGCAAGTGGATTTACATTCAGCAGTTCAGCTGGAATTGCAAGGGCAAACGCAAACTGAAGGAGATGGTTTGTCCTACGTCATTTCTTAATGGGCATCAAGGACATGCAAGGTATCAAGAGGAAAGGCAAGATGCTGTTCAGGATGATCAGGGTCCTCTGAGTCAACCTCATTTTGGCCAGCTGAAGCATAATGAGTTCATTACACGTCAGAACAACTCTACAGACTATCCAAAGGCCCTCACTTATACCATCTTAGGAAGAAAGTGCCTATCAGTTCAATAAATATTTTCATGGTGATCCCTAGGATTCACTGGGGATCTTAATAAATATCTGCCTCTTCCTAAATATTCCTGTCAAGCGGCTGACTGGAATATGTCCATATTAAAGCAAAACCGTATGCTGGAGGATACCCCACACACACTACTCCACCTCTATTTTAATTAAGCTCCAACTTATTAATTGGAAGGCACGTTCTTTTCTTGTGAAAAATGTACAGTGCCTAATTTCCATTATTAAACTAAATACCAGTTTGGATAAATCAGCAGATGCTTCCCTGCTGCTCGGAGGTGTCGCAGTGCAGGCCTGGAGGGAAATACTTCTAGATGAAATGAAAAGGAATTTCAGCACTTATTCAGTTCAGAACTCTTTCACGCAAGGAACAAACTCAAAATCTAGCAATGATGCCAAATTATGTCCAGAGGTATTGGAGATGATCATGTAAGTACATCTGAAACACAAAACACTCCTCAGTACACTGAAAAATCCTTGGCTTGGGCTTTCTCTATCCTTAAGCATTTTACATTCACAGAGAGTAGTTAATTATGAACAACTTTTTTTTTTGTTAATCACCATAAAAACATGTGCTACAATAAACTCATTCTGGTACAAGATTTATCCTCCAGTTAAAGCTTTAAAATTTTAAACCACGGATAAGGTCTAGAGCTGAATCCCCCTTCCCTCCATCTCTAGAGAGGAGGAGAAGTTGGCAAAACATCCAAGCACTGAACTCTCCACTCAGCAAAGAAGCATCATTTATGGTTGGCCTGTAAAATAACCATTTACTAGAGAACAGTCTCCTCGTCCTTGCAGGCTGGGCACAGCCTAGACCCGAGCTGGAGCAAAGGCTCAGCTGCCAAGAGGAACATCTGCCTGCATACCTTTGCCATGGTAGCTATACAGGCTTCCTATAGAAAAAAATAAAGGTTGTTTTCAGTTAAAAATAATTATGCTTACCTGTCTGTATCTTAGGGTACTCATCGTAGGAAAAAAAAAAGGCATAAATCATGATTACTTTGGGGAGGAGGGAAAAAATGTGAATCTAAAGTAGCTTTATGCGTCCAACAACTGCATATAAGATCTGCAGATCATCCAGTTGCACAAAGTGCACTAATCCCTATTCAGCTGCTTGCTGCAATATCATCAAGACAGGAAAGAGTGGAAAAACAGTTTCACACACACACACAGCGGCAAATCGGCATGGATTCGCTAAATAATTGATCTGAACAGGAATAAATTTTCTAGCGTTTAGTTCAGTGCCCAGATTGCAAAGCTAAAATCCTTTGTGCTAACATGCCCCAAAACACATTTCCTGCATATTCCTCCTGCATGCCAAGCAGGCAGGCCCCGGCTGCCAGGACACAAAGCCCACACACACATGCCCAGGCACCAGCAAGCATTAATATTGAGGCTTCTTCAGACCTGGGCAGAAGCTATTTTCTCCAGTGGGGGAAAAACACATCTTGCAAAACATCAGCAGAGCACCTTGCGAGTCACGTAGGTGAGCAATCCCATCCTCCCTGTGCATCATGTCAGATCCACCAAAATCCTCCCCATTGCTTTAGGAAGTGAGGCTGAGGTTAGTGTATTTGCTCAACACATTCAGTTCAAGCCTGAGGTCTGCAGAGATAAGGACAGCGATGCTGCAGCTCCTCCTAAGGCCACCACGGCCGGGAGGGCTGCCACATTCCCGCTTGCTGATTGCTTTGGAGTTCTCAGCTCTCTGCCTCTTCCCTCCCCCCAAACGGGAGGAAGACCCCAAAGCGCCTGCGTTGCTTTTGTTGCTGCTTCAAACCCAAGTCACACAAAACTGCCTGAGCCTCCACCCAGCAGCCAGGAAGGCGCCTGCGGCTCCGCTCCCAACGGGCACTGCAATGGCAAAGGATGACGGCTCCAGCTGCGGATAACGGCAACAACCACAGAGAAATGGGAGTAAGTCCTGAGAACCTCCCCTCTCTCATGCTAAATCTGTGGGTGTGTTTTTCTACTGATAAATGACACAGTTGGGAGACACTGTTGCATAAACAGACTTTATATGTTTATGTCCCGTAGAGGTTTATCTAAGTGCTATGAAATGGGAGAAAGTGTCCACACAATCTATGAAATACTTCCTTTTTAAAAAACTATGTATGTAAGGAGTGCGTTGGTTAAAAAACCTGTTAAGTTAAAAAGACCCAAGCAAACAAAAATTAAAGGTTGCCAAGGTCTAGAGCAGTCACCCCGGGCTCGCCTGGCTGTCTGCACAGCAAGTAATCTTGCCCAAACCCTTAAAGGAAATTGCTGGGGCTTGGGTTTACTCACGGACCCACCTGCATTTTGTCCACTCCTCTGGGAGGTTCCTTGGATGCTGTTTTTCTCTCTCCCGCTTCAAAACCCCAGACTTAAAACCTTCACTGCTCCCTGAATCCTACTGAATTATCCTTCAGAAAGCTTCAAACTCAAAAGGGGAACAATGACGTGCAGTGAAAGCAGCAAAAGACAAGAGCAAATAGTGAAAAATCAAATAATAAACCAAGACTGAAAAGGAAAGGAGGGAGACATCGGATGGAAGCAAGTTTATTCACACCGCATGCGTCAAAGATCCTTTGATTATTCCTCTAATCCTAGATAGGGAGGCTTGGCTTTGGTAGGAAACGTGTCATGCTACCGGATCAATCTTGAGGGAAGAAAATGCATTCCCAACTTGCCAAGAAGAATGGAAAGTGAGGAGACTGCCTGTGAGAGCCTCGGTACGTAGCGGGGGGGAGCAGGAGGGGTGCGAAGCCTCCATCTGCAGCCAGGCCCTGCTAGGGAGGACGAGGCAGTGCTACCAGCCCAGGGCCCCTTATCCCTGGTTTAAATCCATAGGTACCCAACAAGAGCAACTCTGTTACCTCTCGGGATGCTACTGGGGACAGCTGGTGATACAACCCAGGGCAGCATCCGTGCTCGGCGGGGATAGCAGCACCAGGCCTGAGAAATCTCCAGGGCTGCTCCTGGGCTCCAAGCGAGTGCCCGGGAGCTCCCTAAAGCCTCTGAGCGGCTGCCCTGGAGCTCATACTGTAGAGGAAAACGGCAGCTATCATAGGAACGCCCAGAAGCACCAAGGCTGAGATGCCTAGGGGAAAATCAAACACTCAAGGATTGAGGATTGCACCCCGTGGCCAAGTGTTCTGCCTGTGGAGCTACAGCATTCTCCTGTGAACAACGCCAGGGCTCAACTGCATCCGGAAGCTACTCATTTCAGCGTGGAAAAGTAAACAGCATTTGCAAATTCTATTTGCTCTTCAGAAAACCCTTTGGGAGTGAGCCAGCACAGGGAGAGCACACACTGAGTGGATGAGCAGGAAGGACTCGGCTTGACCTGCAAGCCAGCGCGGGATCTGTGTTGGGGTTGGCCCCACACGTGTCACTGTCACCGAGCGCGAGCTCACCTGGAAAAGCCACCTCGGAGGACAGCTGCGATAGCTAAAAGGCCACTCGGCAGGGAAAAAGGGCTGTCTTAAAGACCAGAAAGAACCGATGACTTCCAGTGTTTAGTCCAGCCCACAGGAGATCCACATGTTTGCTTAAAGCGAGTCCAACCTGCTCTCCAAAGACCTCCAGAACTCTTGTAATAAAGACTGGGAATTCCAGGCACCTACTATCACTGGCTATTTTAGGGAAATCTAGTCTACAGGGCTCCACTTCTCAGCATCGCGGTTAAAGTGGGAGCGTTAGAAGCAGGCTCGGAGATTGCACCTCACAATTAACTCATTTCAGTCACGCGCTACAGACTGGCGGCGCCACAGAAACTAGGCTGTGCAGTGAGCTGCCCTGCGGGCATTCCCTGCGGGTACATACGGATCCTTTAAATCCCTTTCCAATGACAGTTTGAGCAGGGACTGGAATAAAGGCCTTGCAAAGTCATGCATAAGACAGCTGCATACGATGCCACCTGGATTTACTCAGCAACACCTAGGCAAAAAAAATATATATATATACACACATATAAAAATATATATATCTCTTCCCACACCTTGGTTATCAGCTATCCTGGACCATATTCCCAAGGCCTACAGGCAGAGGAGCACACTAACGCTTCCAGCGACAAGCTCCTCCAAAGCCATCCGAAATACCTAATTTCCACATGCTCAGGAGAAGGCAGTAATTTTTACATGGACGCAGAGGCAGGCAAGCTATAATAATAAAGAGCATTTACATGCGGAGCCCTACCCTGAAAGCCTTTCCAAGGCAGGTGCTTTATAAGAGTATTTCATGAATTACTGCCTGCATCAATATAAATGGACAATTAATTAAGATGCATTTGGAAAGCAATCCCTTCCCCTCTGCATGCGGATGTTTTGAGGTTCTTCTGCATGGTGAGACAGCACAAAATAGCTGTAGCTGGGAAGCCCAGCACAGCAGATTTAATAACCTTCGCTCAGATACATTATAAAGCTATTAAATGTCTGCCATTCAGGTAATTATTGGAGGCTTGCCATATCTTTTACTGTCTCCAGGCCAAGACATGAGGAAAAGGGGAGGGAAAAAAAAAAGGAGGAGTCTTAATGGATCCAGCCGAAGAGTTCTACTCACTAATTACGTCTGATGGGAATGTTGCCTGCTCCACACAACAGAAACCTGAAGCTTTATTAGTAACGAGAGCTCTCAAGTTTCTAATTAACTGAAAACAGAAGTGCCACACGTCTCACATTGTACGGGCTTGTCACACACAAGGCCCCATTTTCACATTACCCTCCGAAGGACTAACTTGCCCGTGTCATGATGGAGAGGACAGAGGGCAATGAAGAAAGGAAGGCTCCGTGCTCTGGGACGGAGCTCAGGCTGCCCACCTTGGACAAGCCCGCCTGCTCCCCCCGGACCACGGCGCCACGAGCCCAGCTGGTACCGATACCCCACTGCTTCCATAGGAGAAGAGCAGGGAAGCGCTTGGCCGAGCTAGCCTAGAAAGCAGGAGCATTTTGGAGTCCAAAAATTAAACCTAAGGCTGGAGAAGGTAACACCTCTCCGGACATCCTCCTGCAGCAAGGTCCCACATCCCAGACGAGGAGGTCAAGACCTGCAGGATCACTTGACAGCAGACAAGCCACCACCACCACGACCACGGGAAGAGCCGGCACCAAGAGCGGGCACAAGTGAGGGCTGAAGAACGTAGCACAAACGAAACCACTATCAGCAGTGTCTGCAAATCCCTGTAGCAGAGCAGGGCATGTCCGGGATTAATTGAACATGACTGGATTTAGATTAGAAAATCCTGCATGCGCTTGAACCGTGAACCACATTAATGAGAGCAGTGGTAATTACGACGATGGCAGGGAGAGGAAATGGGGGAGCTGGACGTCGGGAGCGCCTCGCGGCACCTCCTGGGGCACAGGCTGTCCTGACGCGATGACACCCCGAGGGCTTCGCCCAGCGCCGCCTTCTCCCCCTGCCCTTGCCAAGATGACAGTTCCCTGTCACAGGCTCAACTGCCACCAACCTGCCACCAAAGCCCACGCAGCAGGAACATACAGAACACACAGCTCCACTGTCAAGCGACGATGGGATTTTCCTTTAGACACAGTATTTTTTCAAAATTTTCAGATCTCCTTGAAACGCTCTGAGGAGACCATAGCCCATATTCTCATTTCAGCTTCCAGTCTGACTTTACTAGGTTTATAGCACTGAATATAAATCCTCCATGCTGTTGAATATGGTACCATTAAGTCCTTTCAAAGGTCCACCTGAAATATCCAGCCAAATTCAGGCCTGGCTATCTCCATGCTTGACACCTTTGCTGAAACTATCAGTGAGAACATGTCAGTGCTGGAAGGGGCTAGAGAAGAGCTCCCCTGGCCCATCACTACTGGAGTAAGATCGTCCTATTTCACAGTAGTGAATCTAAAGTTGTTATTTAGCCAAGATCTTGGTATTTATGGTATAGATACCAAGACCTTGGTGTCTATCTTAGCCAAGATCTTGGTATTTTTCCTGCCAGAAATAAAACACGGTACCTGATAGGTGCAGCCTCCACATGGGAAGAATATATATGTGTCTCCAGCCAGAAACCACAAGAGTGACACGAGGAAACTCTAGCACTATTAAACATCGTCATCCTACCGACTTCACCACTGCCGCTGGCTGGATCTCAGGCTGCCAAAGATCAGAGAGGACTGAGAAAACTGCACAGAACCAGTGCATGTGGACAGCACCACCACGACCATCACAGCCGAACCGGGCGCTGCGGGAAGAGGCACCTCGTTATTAGGTATCGATCTACGCTAGGAAGCTTCATTATAAATATTTGTACTTGTGCATTACATGAAGTTTAGGATTTAGGAGCTGACAGCGACAACGGGATGTTCTGTTTTAGCGCTGAGTTTCCCAGAAGGAAAAGCCCACAGGGGAATTCCTGCCGTTTGCACACACAGTCACAGCCAGCCTCACTGCAACTCAAAATGCTGGATGTTCCTCAAGGAGCTTCAGCACTTTGCTACCACTGCCCTGTGCACTCCCACCAGTACATCCTGACAGACACCAGCACTCTCATCCACAGGGACAAGCCGAGGCAGGAGAGGGGTTTTTTGAAAGATTCCCTCGTACCTGCACAGCCTCTGCCTCCATTTGAATGGCTGCAAGGGCCATTTCAGCATGAAATACAGACTGAGGCGGTGGAAGGTGCTCTCATGAGAGCATGAAAAAATAAGGCAGCTTTGGGGCTCAGAGACTACTTTTCCAGAAGAAAAAAAAAAAAAAAAAAAAAAAGTCCACCTTACCTTACCGCAGCATCTGCACAGACAGCCGAGAGGATTGCTGCGCGGGGGCTCAATCCAAGGTACGTATAAATTCCTGCTGGAACACGGTTCTCCTGTCCTCTACCTGCACGTCTGCACATTTTCACTTACCTCATGGCTGCTTGGGCTAGTCCACGTTCCCACGGGACCGCCGGCACAGCCTGGCACGCGGTGCACCAGGCACCGTGACCCACAGCCCACTAATGCCCTAAAACCTCTCGTCCCAAGTGATCTGGCAAAATCACTCGTTATTTAGCCCCACAAATACGCCAGAAAGAGCACGGAGCCTTTCTGCAGCCAAGTGCTCTTGCTCCCCACTTCATAAACATCCATATATTTCTTTCCAGGACACTTGGATTCAGTGGTATGTGAACAGTACATTAATCACCGAGCACAGGTTGGAGCCAAAGGGCTTGATATTTGCTTATTTGTTAATTCTCCTCATCTCACTCGAAGACCAAAATCAATGTAAATCTCTCAGGCGTGCTTTCATGATCCACAGTTAAAAGAATTCTCTGTCTTACATCAAATTTATACAAATACCTCAGTTTTAAGGATATGTAATAGCATCAAAATGAACAGAACTTGCCTTAAGATGTAGCCGTAAGATTTTATACACTGCAGGAATTTACTAACCAGCTGAAAGTTAGTAAAACAAAACAAAAATCCTTCAAGTAACCAAGAAGTGTTTGCATGGATATGATAAGCTGACCTCGCTGCAATGCCTGCGATGCCATTTACTGGATAACTCTGCTTTTTTGGCTCACATCAGCCATCCAAGAGGCAAAACCTCTGTTTGGATAATTCCGGAAGGGAGTTTGGCCACAAATAATCAAGTGTCACTGTATCTGCAGCAGGGAAGCCCCCGAATAATGCAGAGGATATCCCCCCGCCAGGGATGCGAGGAGGGCTCAAATGCCCCTCGAGCTTTTTGCAGAGGCTTTTGCATGCAGAGAAGCTTTTCCACGCAGCTCTTCTCTGCCGCATTTAGAGTCTCCATTTTAATTAAACATTAATCATTAATTTCCTTATGAGTGAAATCACGTAGTCCCTTTCAATTTGCACGATCTTGGAAGGGCGATTTAATCCGAAGAGCTCTGTGATGCACCTGGTCTGCAGAGGACACAGCACGCAGCAGCGGTTACTGACCGCAGAGCAGCAGTGGCAGATCCTGCCCTCTGCGGCGGCGTTTCGCTTGGACCTGCCGGGGCTCTCATAACCCCAGCACCTTTCGGGGTGAGTAAAATTCCTGTCTTCTCTATTAAAAGCAGTCATGCAATACGTATCCCCAGCCCAGAACCACAGCGAAACAAACAATAAAACACAACTAAACACGCACAAGTTAAAAAAGGGGTGGCAGAAGGAGAAATCTAGAGCATTTTTACTGGAAAATATCACAAAAACGATTAACAGTTGTTCTTTTTCAAAGTTGTTACAAGAGTTTTAACTAATAAGAAGTCTTTTTTTGAGAATTGCATTTCATCAGCTGCTACCTGAACATCAGTTATGACAGACACTAAAACACATTATTATTGAGAACTGCCTCTCATTGGGCTCTTGGTTAGCAACAGAAAGCACTAAAATGCTGTTTTTTTACAGCGTTTTAAGACAGAATACTAGCAAAGTTCGGGTTTATAAACAGACACTGAAGACGAGATGTCCAAATTCTTTCAGGAGGGAATTATTCCAGAAATTCATTCTGGTACGTGGGCACGGCCCAGGAGGGCTCCTCCTGGCTGTGACGTGGCTCCGCTGCCAGCAATTAGGTCAGCGAGGTAATTCAGCCCGTCTTACACCAGAGCAGGGCGGCTCTGCCCCGAGGAGCACATCAAGGGTGCCGGATTTGGCAGCCACCCGGGAAGCGGATCACTAAGCGCCCGAGGGGGGCAGCCTCCTCTCTCCGCGTGTGCTTCCCATTAAGCCAAGGCTAAGGGCATGCCGAGGGGCAGAGGCAAACCCGGTGACATTGTGTGTCCCCTGCTCCGTGACAAACAAAGTGCTGATAGGGTGACCCTCGGTTGAGCATCACCTCACAGGCAGCGCTGGATCTCTGACACACCCCCAGCAGCTCCCACTAACAAATAAATCATTTATAATAATAAATAAGCAAACAAATCAAGAGCACATGTCTCTCTTTACCAATCTGGATGACGTTCAATGCCCTCTGGGTTATGTGGAGGGACCGAGAGGAGGCTGGTTCAAGGGCTCTCCATTCAAACAGGCAAGTCTAGAGCAAGTCCATCACTTTAGTCCCTCTTCATCGCCAAACTGCCCACGGGCCAGCAGGATGCAGGGCTGAACCGAGGTTTAGAGAGAAACTGAACGTGAGCCGTGCACCTCGCTGAGCCTCGTGCCTGCTGCACCGCACAGCGACTCTCCAGCAAGCAGCAGCAAACCTGCCGACCCAGCTACTCATATTGAAACTACAGAGAGCGCAGAAAGCAATGCGTGGAAGAGGTTTCAGAAGTGCTCTAACACTTAAACAACCAAGCTTTTCAAGCTTGGGCATGAAAAGCCTTCACCTGAAAGCACTGGGGGAAATCACTAGTGTCCTAAGCATGTGGTGTCACTAGCGGAGAAGGTGACACAAACCCACCCGATCCGGCCCCAGCTCGTCCGAGTGGGCTTTGAGTGAGCACTCACCAGGCGCTGCGCTCGGTACCCAGCCGTCCTTCCAGCAGCGCCCGGCCCGGGCCCTGCCGAGCACAGAGCTGCTCTCCGCACAGGACAGGCTTTGCAAACACGCCTTCATGAGCTTGCTTTCTTAACTAAGGTGGAGACGGTACGAGCTAAATGAATGCCAGTAACAGAGCTCAGCTGCAGGACGTGCATGAGAAGCCCCCATGCAGCCCCCAGCAGAGGAGCCGGGCTCCCCGGCGCCGCGGGCCTCTCCCGACCTGCACTCACAGCTCGAGCGGGGCTGCTGAGAGCAGGGGGGCAGAGCCAGGGGCACTTCCCTGAGCTCACGGCATCCAGGCGGGAGCCGGGGAAGGGAAGAGGCGGCTGCTCCCAGCGCCGCCGTCCTTGGAGCCACGGCCACCAAGCAGAGCCGCTTACTGCTTCTCCTCCCACTTACTCCTCTCCCCTGGAGCAGCCTTATAAAATCTGCTTCTTCCTTTACAGGCCTGACTGTGAACAAGCTTGTGGGAGCCTTCTCGGCTGCTGGTTTAGGCAACGTGTCACAGCCTGCCTTTGCGTTCAGTCAATTCGAAGCAGGGTTAAAGCCTATGGCTTTCACCAACATCACATTCACTCCGCAGTGGAAAAGAAAACATCTCTCTAGCTGCTGAGCAAAGTTCTCATAAGGTGATGTTCTGACTTGCAATACAGCACACGGGCTAGAGATTAACTGGAAACAACTTTAAATATTCAACATTCTGTGCGATACCAGCAGTGATCAAAGGTGCAGAGCAATTCTGCTTATTAATTAATAAGCAAGACTCTAAACTGCACAGATAAGAAGCAACCAGAAACAGGAAGCTGTCATTCGCAAAACATAAATCACCTTTTTCCATTTCTTTCCCCACCTAGCTAATCACAAAGAGTAATGAACCATGGACACAAAATTTAACGGCTCGGTGCAAAAAAATCACCGCTAAAATGCCCTGTTTAACCACTTGGTAGCAACCATGCAAGGACACAGTCTAAACTTCAGGTTTCCAATTACTGTAACAGGGAAGGTACGAAACCAAGAGAGAAAAGGGCTTTTAATATAAATCTGTAAGTGCAATTGAGAATTCCCTAGCAGTTACTCCACCGTGCAGCCGCGCTGATGCGCACGGCAGATTTTGCAAGCTCTATGAATTTGTATCACCCATCACTCGCAGGCAAGTATTTACTCTCCCAATGGACATGTTTCTCCTCAAGCCGCCTGTGCAGCGCGTGCCGAGGCAGGGGCTCTCTGTTAATTGCTGCTGCCACGACCAGGCGATTAGTGCCCGCGCTGATGCTGTCACGTGGCGCGGGCAAGACAGGGAAACATTGCCGCTAATGCCAAATTTCTGGGCGTTTATCGCCGTGACAAAACATTATCCTGCTGCAGCCACTGCCTTGCACAGGAAGTCGTGGAAACAGCAGCAAACCCCCCATGCAATGTATTTTGTCATTACGTGGGGGCCTGGTGATCGCAGAAGCTGCGCGATCCCAGTTTATGGCCTTCCCCATGCCGGAGGTTTTCAATACTCGGGTATCCCTGGAGCTCTCGCCGTGGGTTGCTCTGGCTCCACGTTCACATAAGCCACATGGTAAAATTCTATAAAGGAGAGAGGCTGGAAGGGATCCGCGGCAGAGCCCTCCCGGCGGAGACGGGCTCTCCAGGGAAGGGCCGAGACCATCTCCCTCGGTACAGGGGGATGCTCAGGGTGCAGCCGGATCCAGCCCCGGCCCCGTAAACCAGCTCTCGGCTTCCTCCTCGCACCCACCCTGCTCAGCTCCTGCTGCCTGTGAGCGGCTTCAGCTGTTCCAGAACACTGAAACGGGGCCCGCGTGGGAAGCCTGGGCTGGTTGTCTCCGGCTAAAGCTGCCTAGGGGAAGGTGCCAAACTCGTGGATGGTCTTCACCATTTGCTGCCTAAGAAAAGATCGATCCGGGTCGCGCAGCTGCGTCCCCACAGAGATGCATCCCCCACCGCGGAGCGCCGGGGAGAGCAGGTTGCGGCCGCCGGACACGCAACGCCGCGTCGCGCCAGCCGCCCCGACACCATCCAACCCACCCGCGGCACGAAGCCAGGCACTCCCGTATGGCGCAGGCGTAAGCCCAGGTCAGGATTTATCATGTCAAATCCCCTGGGACAAGCAGGCCCATTCCCCATAGCTCTGCTCCCGCGCAGCCGTTGCTCCCCGCGGCCGCACGCGGGGCTCCAGGGCCCTCTCCTGTGCAGACGTGCTCAGGACACACACGTCCCAGCGGCGCCTTCCCCCGCAGCCACCAAGACGTGATCCTGTCCCTGGCCCCAGCGCACGGAGGCGCCACTCGCAGCCTGACGCCTCTGTCTCCTGAGGTGGGAGCCAAATCACCAGTGTTGCGAACACACAGTAAACTCGCTTACGAATTAGGTTGTTACAAAGCTCTGATCCAAAAAGAGGCATCTGTGTATTCTCCTCATTACAAACGCTCCTGTTGTGCTGCCTAAAACTACCTGTTTCCCTGGGGACTGGGCAACATTAATTCATTATGAGGTTTTCCTACGTTCTCTGCGTAACAACAAGAACCCAGGCAGCTCCAGCCCCGCATGCTGCTGCTGACACGGGCAAGCATGTTAAGGAGGAAGCTTCCAACGGGGCTTCATTTCTGGGGTTCACACAGATGGAGCCAACACGCGTCTGGGTTCCGTTCCTCACTCACCAAACGCACACCATTGGCATGGAGGAATTTCCTCCTCTGCTTCCAAAATCGCAGCTTCCAGATTTACAGCACAACTCTAAGTCTGGGCTGGGGAAGCTGGGCTTGGCAGCACTGAGGTAGTGGGTAAACCTTGTTTATGGCAAAGCATCAACACCCTTTCTGTGCCTCTGCACAGAGGAGAGTCGGTTTGACTGTTTTGTTTGGTTTTTGCCAAGGAGAGGTGAGTCCAAGAGAAATGTTTTGCCCAGGATATTTCATAAGAGGGAAACGAACAAGTGGAAACACTCTTAACATTGGTCTCCAGACTGCACTACAAGAGCTGCCTCTGGCATATGATGCTCATCAGCCACAGGTTTTGTAAAATGCACCACAAAATTACGCTCCAAAACTTTCAAAGGCTTCAAACATTTCATTAGCCCACAAGTAAACAGCTAATTAGTTTGATAAAGAGCATTAAATCAAACAGTACCTCTAGCAAGGCCTTCCAGAAGAAGGGATGTGGAGATGTGAAAGCAGCAGTGGAGACGGGAGGCTCACGGCCAGGCCGGGCGAGTCATGTCAGAGGTGGCAAACTGCCTAGAGGCTGTTTTCCAAAATACAACTACCATATTTATAGTGTATCAAGGTCAGTTTAAAGCCCAGCTAAATCTTATTTGAGTCTAAAAAATGTATCTGTATACCTTTTTAAATATTTTATATGTCAATATGAAGCACATACATATAAACTTATATAAGTTGACAATTTATTCCAGCAATAACTGCTAGAGACCTCCACTGGTTTTATCTATCAATGGAGTCACTGCAACTGGTGTGTGAGCTCCAATGTCAAACACAGGTTTTGATAATAATTGGTTAAAAATGATATTTAAAGGAAAAAAAAAGGATTTTCATGAGAGTTATTTATTACATGATGCACTTCTTGCTAAAGACAAAACCAAAATTCATTAATTGATTTTCATATTTGCGTGCAACTGAGCCTTGAGGGAATATTTTAATTGAAATGAGCTCTTTGCTATTGAAAGATGGGGACTTAATGATGTAGGACCGGGATTGGCAGAGAGGCTCAGCCTCATCCCAGGCTGGCACACACGGATTGGACCGCGTCACCGGTAATCCCTGTGCCTGGAGCTGGATCCGCACCGCGGCTCTCCTCGCTTCAGAGGAGGCCGTGTCACGCGCACGTCCCGCAGCCTGCGGTTCAGCCGACACCCTCCCTTATCAAACCCAGCACATTTAATCCCTTTAGCTCTTCTGCAGGATGCTTGCCTGCATCGGTGTGGCTTAAGAAAAAGCAAAAAACCTCGAGACAAGCAAAGCTCCTGTTCCTACAACCACGTTCAGCGGCAAAATACCTTGTTTTCTCTGCAGTGCGTCCTAGCAAATGAAGGAGACAACATCCTTCAGGGCCAAAGACCTGCAAAAGTTACCTTCAAAAGACAGAGATGACGTAAGGCCGTTACCTAACTTAATTTCTAACTCACCAAGCCAAAGTCTTGCGCTCACATCTTGGTGAGGGACAGGGTTTACAGCTCCCAAATCCCACGTGGCTTTTTTAGCTCCAAGATGCAACTGCACTTTGATAGAGTTGGGAGGAAAAATGGTCCCAAAGCAGAAAGCACATTTCTGGCTTGCAATGTAAACAGAAACGCTCGGTAAGATGGATGCACCACCACAGATCCCTAAATCATATGTGCTGTTTCTCCTTCCAGTTAATTCCGCCGAGTCGTCTAATAGGAAACGAATTCGAAGCAAAGAGCTGCCACTGAATCCGCACCTCACCCGTCTCGCATAAATTAGGAGAGCTGAACAAGCTGCAACCAGAACAAGCTCCTAAAATGCTTAAAATATGGCCCTTATTAATTTTCCCCTTTGGCCAGTGTGCTAGTTCTGGACGTGCTCCAGCCTGGGAGGAGACACCGAGCAGGGACGCTGGCAGCTCTTGACCTTCTCCACTTAGGAAGGAAGCTCTTCCTTGCAGCAGAAATTCGCCAGCGCAGCCCCAACCGCAGCACCGTCCCAGACCACCTGCTTTCCAGCTAAAACGTCACGGCTGCACTTTTGAATTAACCTTCCCATCGAAACTCAAGGTCCCTCCAGTTTCCCCTTGAGCTCCGCGGAGCTGCCGTCCCTCGGCGCGTCCCAGGTCCCGCCAGCTCTCATTCCCCTCCCAGCCTCCCCACATCCCGCTCAGTCTCTTCACATTTCCAGCCAGACACAATTCTGTCCCGACTTAGGCCTTTTCTTTCCTTTTCTGTAGGTCTTGATGGAGCTGTCCCTTCTTGGGCACCTTTCATGCTGCAAACGCTTTATGCAAGTGATGTATCCGATCCGTCTCACTTTAGCCCCATCCTTCACAACAGAATATTTCTCCAGAAACATCTTTTCAGCTAGAAGTACCTATTAACATTTAGCATTTTCTGGTGGCAAGATGATAGATCGGATAGATATTAAATTTGAATGGTGGCTAAATGACTATTTCAAAGGAAAGGAAAGATTTGCTACAGCTGTCCCTAGAGCAATTTTGGATTCATTTATTTTCATTTCCAAAAAAAAAAAAAAAAAAAGCAACATGCTGCTATGGTAATGCAGCAAAGAGTTCAGAGTAATGCCAACGACTCCTATAATGAGGCCTGCTTTATTTGCATGTACAATTAATAGTGCCCATGGTAGCATCCAGCTCAGGAGTCACTTCTTTAAACAGTGCTCACTAATCTGCACTTCAAGAAGCACCACATGAGGCAAAGCTTTTCAAGTGCTTTGCAAACATTCCATTAATCTTCAGGAACTACTTGTGCTATGTATTATCGTCTTTGCTCTACAAATGAATAAAATATTGCACAATGAATAAATTACATCTTTTAAAGGCTTTTGGTGCTTAACCCTTAAGCAAGGCTTAGAAACCTGGTGCTAATGCCAAGGTTATGGAAGGAAACTGGAAAGGCCCAAAGACCAGCAGTAAAAGCAACTGAGATGTAGGAAGGAGATACCAGGTAACTGGGAAAACTGGGAGTGGGGCTCCTGCCATAGCAGAGGGTTTAATAACACATAATGAGGAAGGACAGGGGAACATGGCTCTTTTGGGAGCATCTGAAAGAGTCACCTTGAGCAGCAAAGACAGCAGCAGCTAGAGGTGGAAACATGCTGATAGCTCTGGAAAAGTCAACATCACAACGTCATGGGAAAAATATATATATATATAGAATATAGAAAAAAAATACAAAAGGGGACTGTCCAGACCTGTTCTAACCAATAGGACAGAACTGATAAAATCTGTGCCCCAGGACTGGGTGTTTTACTAGGAAGGGAACAGGTAAGAGGATATCTGAATATTCCAGAGGCTTGGAAATCGGCTCGGCCGGATCCGGTCCAACCTCAGCTGCTGAAATCTCAGGGCTGCTGGCAGCTACTGGCAACCCAGCAGTGGGGATTAGGGATGAAGTGCAGAAGGCTGAGAAAAGATGAACACACTCCTTATCTTTACACAGGGTAGAGGATGAGGAGATGGCGAATTGGATACCCATCAGCTTAACTTCGGCTCCTGGGAAAAAATATAAACAAACAATTGCTAAGCAGAGAGAATATCACAAGAAAATGAGCGCTGCCAGACTGGATCTGCTCAGAGTAATTGGTGTCAAAGCAATCTCCTTCCCTTCAATAGTAAGACAATAAATTCTGTGTCACATCTCAATTCACTAAGGCTTTTCACAGTGTTTCATATCACTGTCTGCTATACAAGCTAAAAAACACGGTCTGGATAAAAATACCACAGGGCGGCTCAGAACTACTCGAAAAACTACTTAAGAGTAATGTCAAAAGTTTATTCTCAAAACAGAAGATGGAAGAAACTCAAGCCAAAACAGAAGATGGAAGAAACTCAAGCCTCATGGGGGGGTCCCTGGGCCTGGTATCCATCACTTTTAGTGATGGGTTGCACAGTGTGCTTGCTAAATTTGCAGATAATAGCAAGAGGGAAATAAGGCTCATGTCAAAGGTAGATTTAAAAATTACCTTAAAAGTTGGAGATGACTTACAAAATCAAACAGCATTCTCTGTAGTAAGAATAAATGCAAAAATCTACACCAAGCTGGTATAATCTATGTTCATGCTGGAATAACCAAGTGCAGAAATATAGATTGAATTATCTAATAACTTTTATTGCTATTAGGTCACCATAAAAAGATCAGGAGGAAATCATGTCTCTGATGTTGCAAACACTCTTCTGGAAGCACAAAAGAGGAGGGAGCTTGTAAGATAAATGAAACTGCCCATCAAGTCCTTTCCACCCTGCCAGGCCTCAGCTGGAGTACATTTCCAATTTTGGGTCATGCACACGCACAAAGACACAAGCCAATTCAAGAAAGTCCAGAGCAGTAAGAATGATCAATGGCTTAATAAACAAGACCTAAACAAATTGAGGAGGCTTAGGAAAGGGGAGGTCAAGGAGAGATGACAACTACATAAAAGACCAGAGCAGAGAAGAAGTTAATCTAGCCTATGTGTCCTTGGTGGACTGGGTAAGAAACAGGCTTAAACCTCAGCCAAGAAGAAGCGATTTGGTGGGAAGAACACACTCGCTGCTGCAGAAGCTAGGAGAGCACCCACATTAATTGCCCAGCGGGCCTGGAGCTGCAGGCGCTCTGGGCAGACGCATGCAGAGGCACCAGGGGACGTTGGGGAACCTGCTGGGTAGATGGGCAGCGGGTGCAGCGAGGCCGCAGAGCGGCAGCGCCGCCGCCGCCTCCTCCGCCCCGGCCACAGCCCCGCGCCGAAGGACAACGTCCGCTCGCCCTTCTCGCCCGAGCGCAGAGCTGCAGCTCCAGTCCACTTTCCTGAGCTGCTCAGAAAATTAGAGATATCTCCTCCCTGTGCACAAATTCAAATCCAATTTAATTTTCTGGTCCGTAAATTGTGATTTACCAGAGTTCAGGCGATAGCCGCAGATCGCGGGTACAGAGTGGCAAGCCCGGCCCGCCTAGACGCCACAGCTTCACCCACATCCATGGCGGCTCCGGGCCTGGAAGAGCCGCCGCTCCCACCCCAGGCAGCCGCAATCCCACCTACCTGTCCCTGTGCAGTGCCGTGGCCGCGGCCCAGCCGCACATCCCTGCTCCCGGAGCAGAGCCGCGGCCCAAGCAACCAGAGGGGTTTAGCACTTCGAGCAGAGGCTTCTCTCCTTCTGCTGCCATTTCACATGCTGAAGATGCTGCGCACCTCTAGAGTAGGTGCCAAGGCAGAGCAATCCACTATTTTTAGGGGGCTAAATTTCTGTGTCCCTCCAGGTGTCCCTGCTGGTGACGCTCCCCGTCACACCTGGAGACGACCCCCCTCTTCTACGTTGCGTGGGCCATAACCCGCTTCCTCCCCAACAGCTTCATTCATTTCATTTGACTGACATTTGCTACAGAGCCCTGCAAGCATCCTGCAAAGCAAACGACCCTCTCAGGAGCACATACCTGATCGCCCACGGTTAGACGGCCCGGACATCAGCATGGTCCCTCGTGCGTGGTGCCCTCGGCCGTGCCCGGAGCCGAGGCTGGCGGTGACCGTCAAAGCCCCGCGCGCTGACTCCCAGCCAGGACACTCCTCCCGCCCCTTCCTCCGGTGTCCTGGTTCAGGGCTGTCAGATGAGGTCCTTCACCGCGAGCCTCCTTTATAACTTGCGGGCGCGCTCGCTTGCGTGACGGCTCGCCGCCGAGTTCAAAGCTCTGCTCTCGCTTTCAAAGCAGCCCGTGCGTGTTGCCTGTCCCAGGCTCGCTCGTGATTGAGCGCTGCTGCACCGCATTCCTTTGAAAACTCCGGCTATTCTGGGAGAGCTGCATCATCTAACATGTTCAATAGATGCCTTGTCAGGCATTCCGCCACGACTCCCTTCATCTCGCGCTCAGATGCTCGGATCGCCCGGTAATTGGATCTGCTGCATTTGTGTTTACTTTTACGACCCAGGCTAAATGCTGCTTTCGTAGCTGGCGGCTATAAAGCTGTTGCTCAAACCTACGATGGCATGTTAGTTTTTCGGCTACTCAAAGCCCTTTTGGCATAAGGTTTTCATGTACAAATTAATAGAGCTTCAGCACCGGCTCACCCAAAAGCTTCTCTAAGTGCTTGAGAGGAGGCTGCCCTGCAGCAGGCGCGCACCAGCCTGTGCCCTGCTCACAGCACGGCCCGTGAGCGCGTTCGCCAGGGCCAGCCCCGCGGAGCCGTGCAGGGAGCAGGAAGGACGGCTGTGCTCCACAGCTGCTCCCAAGCCGAGCGGGATGGAGGCAAGGAAACCTCCGCGCCATCGGTACCGTGCTCACACGCAGAATTGGCTTGCTTGCTGGAAGCCAAATGAGAAAGCAGAGGGCAGGGTGTTGAGGCAAAAAAACAGTGTACCCCGGAATTTAGAGCCACAAAACAAACCTAAGATTGCATAAACCAAAAGCTGGGGGAAGATGAGGCCTGTGCAATATCCTAAACCTCATCACACCTCCTCGGGTTGTACAGGCATCTCCTTGGCAAGCATTTAGAGACATGCTAGGAACAAGCGCAGGACTGATGGGAATGGAGAACTGCCTCCCCACAGCGCCGCGAGCAGGCTCTGCTCACGCCACCTCAGTGCTGTACCGAGCAGCTCTTTGTGGGGACACCGGTTTCCTTCCAGTCAGGCACAAGTGGGAGAGCTGGAGCTGCAAAGCACAGGTTAGCAGGCTGCAGCCCAGGTTAGTACAGGTTAGAACACGGAGAGCAGGCTCTTTAGTTTCTGTCTCTGAAGCTCGCACTGACGTCCTCAGAGGTGTGTGACAAGCCCCAGCTCCTTTGTTTTCCTTCTTCTCTGCTCAGCGCACACATGTTACATCTGGGGTTGTCGCTTGCGCTAAGTAGTCACAGGAGCTGCTTTCAACTTACCCTTTTGTATATAAAAGGCTCAGCTGGGAGTTTCCAGCAGCCAAGCTCAGAAAGATGCTTTTAAAATTAAGAAGTGCAAACAGCTGCCGGCAGCGCTGCTGAGACCTTCGGAAGGTGGAGAAGAGTGTGAGGGCTCCCCTACCGCTGGCTGCGTCTGCGGGAGGCCGCGCTCAGGGCAGGGCTGGGTTCTGCACTGGCACCCGGACCAGCTTCTTGTGAGCCCCTGGAGCCAGAAGGACCACGGGCTGCTCCTCGGCACCTCTGCAGGGACCAGCTGCTCGTGGGGACTTGCTCCTCACCCGGTCTCGCTCGTCACCGCAGCCCGGGGTCTGAGCTCGCTCGTGTGCTCTGAGCAGCCTCCCGTTCTCCTCACCGGGCTCCTGCTCAGCGAGGGCAGCCGGCCTGTCCCCCCCGGCCACCTCTGCATAGCAACTGCAAATAATCCTTGCTGGGTTTTGGGAAGGGGAAGAGAAAAAGCAAACAAGGTGAGTGCATGGCAGGAGGTAGGGAAGAGCAGATGGCAGCAGATGGACAGGCGCAGAAAACGCCTGTTCCTCACAAGAGCCACAGCTGGAGAGCACGAGCAGCGAGGACAGTGTCCTGTCCTGCCAGGAAATAGCCTGAGGTGAGCAGGAGACCACTGAAACGTTCATGTTCTTGGGAAAGAAAATGGAGAAAGCAACTAGAATTTTCTTACTTTCAAAGGAGAAACATCACCACAGTGTGTGTTAAAGGAGGCAGATGAGCAAGTCTGGGCAACAGATCCAGGTCTCCCAATTTCCAGTGCAACATAAGGGTTGGCTTTTATCATCCCTTGAAGTTTAGATCCGACTGGGTGAGCAGCTCTCCTGCCCTCTCAGCCCTGATGCCACCCAAGTTGCAATGCGCTGAGCTCTACCCATCGCACCAGGGCCATGAAGGAGCCTCCGGCTCATCTTCGGCCCAAAGCTTCTCCTCTTGGGCCCCCTTTGGCCTGGCCGTCCATCCCCCAGGCTGTATTTACCCTCTCGAGACTTCATAGCAGTGCTGCTGCCTCGAGCTACTCCATTTCCCCCAGTGTGAGAGGACGGTTCCTGAAGTGGGATCCTACAGGCCCTCCCCTAAGTTCAGAGCTGCCGCTTCACCCTATGCTTTTGGCTCATTTAAGACAATAATTTTTCATCCTAGAAAGACAACTCTTGTGCTCACAGTGTATAACAGCACGAGAGCTCGCAGAACTACAGTGTATCACCCGCATCCTCACTGAAAAATGACTTACTTACACTTTCCAAAAACTATATTACTTCAATGCGTTTTACCCAGGGCTCTAGACACTCGTGACTATGTGAGACCATGTGAACTCACAGCACCGAAACCTTTAATACAGAAAGCAGAATGTTTTGAACTATAAGATGAATGAAATCTAAGGTGCATCAAGGTTTTATGGACTACCTTTCTTTTTTTCCCTGCTTAAAATACTCATTCTGTACAGTAAAATTCTCACAAAAATCAATTGGGGAAGAAAAACTTTCTGAAGATGTCAGAATTAGGTCATCTCAACTTTGTTGGGATGTTTGTTGAATTCGTATTTTTCCACCTCATCAAATGACACAATAGAAGAAATTCTTTCAGAATAGTAACAATTCAGAGGTCAGGAGAGAAGGTAAAAAAAGGGGACAATTTTGACAACTGGTAAAATCCTTTGAATCCAGAGAACTGAACTATGAAGCAATTTTAGGCACAGAAACAGCCAGTTAGGGAAAAAATGGGTCAGGTGTTTAATGGAAAAGCACAGACTAAAGCAAAAAGTTTTTTTCCACTTCACAGAACAGTAAACTTGGCTTAAATAACAAGACCAAAACTATCTGTTTTTGAAACATAAAAATAAAAGGGTCCTCCTGCCAATATGAACTCGGTGTCAGTTGGCAGGTAGTGCCCTAGGAGAGCCCCACCGAGACCACGTGCACCGCGTGGACTCTGTCTTTGCACTTTCTGGTGGATTCCTATAAAGTCTCCCCTCAGGACACCTAATCTCATGCTCGGTGCATTTGCGTAGCACCCGTTAAATACAGATAGTTTAATCTAATTAGTGTGAGGGTAAAGATCCCCGGAGCGCCTGGGGGCCTGGGGCACTGAGCGGGGCTGTTCACACCATGGCAGCCACAGGTCCACAGCACAAATCCTCTCTTTATCCCCCAGGCGCAAGGGCCTTTTGGGTCTCTAGGGCAGAGTTAGTTTCTACAGCTGCAGACTGTCTGGAGTCCGAGGTTTTGTGCCATTTGTGAGGCTTCTGTGTCATTCTTGTTAGATTTTTAACTCCTCCATTTGATGTTTGGGCAAGTGAAGAAGCTGCCCGGTGTCAGCTGAGGAGGAGGTATGACCCATTGCTCATATTCACAAGACACAAAAGCAATAAGCAGACACAGCAATAGATTATATATACTTGCCCACAGCAAAACGACTCCTCTTCATGACCTAGTGACAAAGGCTCCAAGCACAGATGCTCTCCAATAACCACCACCAGAAGGGGCATCACAGCCGCGCACACACAACCACTCCGACAGCCAACCTACGGGGTACCTGTCGCAGGGCAAGCTCAAATGCTTCATCACCTCAGGAGCAAGAGTACAGAGTGGCTTCATCACACCTATGTTAAGCTGCATCTTTTTAATATTTAAGAAAATATTATTTTAAAGGTGCGATTATCTAATCTTACATTGCCCCAAAGCTACCTGGGCCTTTGAGAGAAGAGTTTATGCTTATAAAACTCTGCCAAGCAACTGGACTTTATATGCAGCCTCCTTGCACATGCACATGCTCACAGATTGTTTTCCTGACAAAAAAAAAAAAAAAAAAGATCAAACAACTCCTAAAAAGAGGGCAGAGATCCTTAAATCAAAGTGAAGAGAGTGATGTGTGCACACTGCGTCTGGGAGCTCTGCTAACACTCACACAAAAATCAGGGCACTTCCAGCTCCCAGGGAAGACCTGGGTGGAGAAACGAGGAAACTTCACGTGAGGGAACCTGGGCACCCGGAACGTGGCTGCAGAGAGGGGACCACACCACGAGTCCAGGCCACGTGTGACACGGGGGCCTTACCTCTCGCCAAGAATCCAGCCCCATGCCCCTTCCTTGCTGACGTCCTGTGTCTGGGCTGTTTGTGTTTAGATCAGCTGCTATTTCAGTTTCCCGGGCAGCCTGCCAGAATAAAAATTACCTTTTTGCTTGATAAAGAGAAGTCAAGGAACAGCAGCACTCTGCCAATGAGGGAAATCAATCCCATTCAGTCACTGCGATACAAGACAAGGCTGCAGTTAGAAGACAACATTTCTGTACCATTTATATAAGTTCCTTTATTGTGTGCAGCGGCAGGAGTCCCGGGGAGACCAAGAAAGGCTGCAGGTTTACAGGAAATCGGCATGGGGGAGAGAATCAGACGATGAGTGTGAAGAGCCTGTCAGCAGCGGTCGAGTGAAGATGTTTCCTGTACATACAGCAAAGCCCTCTGATCCCAGTGATACCCCTGGGCTTTAGCACCTACTGACTGGCCCCTTTCCAGTTCAATGTTCAAGCGGAGGAACCTCAGTCAGGTCATTGCTTTTAACTCCATTTCACACATGGCTAAATTGGGAGATGGAGAGAAAGAGACATCCTGTTTGTGCCGGCATCACCTTGGAGAGCGAGAATCCCTGATACACTCCCATCGGATGTGGGAATGGAAAACAGCAGCAGAGAGGGCCCACCAAGCTCCTTTCTGCTCAGGAAGGTTGTGTCCCGTCCTTATTCTTTGCCCGTCAGCAGCGAGTGGCTCTGCTGAGCCCACCAGGATGCTGCCAGCCACGGGCAGGCCAGAGCTCCACTCTCCAAGGCTAAACGCTCCGTAAAGACGGGATTCACAGGGAGAAAGCCAGCTGGTCCTTACAGCTCAACTGGAACGTGCAGCAAGGAAAAATCACAAAACTGAAACAGAAAATTGCCTGCTGGCTCGGATTGCTTCCCGATCAGTAATGACACCAAACAGCACCACTCCCACTCTCCATTTTCAATAATACACCCTTATATATTAATACAAGGTATTGCAAATAATTTCTTATTTGCAATAACTGCGCAGACCGAAGCAGAGGTGGCCACAACAGCTAGGGGCTCTCCCGAACGCCCGTACGTTGGCTGTGCCAACGGCGGCCACGTCACTGCGTCTGGGCCACTAGCGCCCAAACCACTCCTGGTGACGTATGGGGAACACGGGTCGCCAGCCCAGGGCTCCGCTCAGGAAGGCAAGACTTAAAAAGGACCTTCTGCAAGCAAATAAAGGAGGAAAGCTAAAACGAACAGAGAGATGTGAGGAATAGGCAATTAGTAGCTCAGATGTTATGAGGTCCTCCCAAAAACTGGAAATTAATTTAGAGCTATTCAAATGCAACTCAGACTAGCAGATCCCTGTGGAGGGTTGAGTTTCAGCTGTCCAGAGAACCCTCCCTGCTGTTGCCCTGTCCCCAGGGACCTGTCACCATCCCTCCCTTCTCTCTGCAACACCGTGAGCTTCGACGCCTTCGGCTGCGCAGCGGGACCTGCACGGCCACTGGGATCGGCACCACTGCTCCCTCCACAACATCCCTTGTCACCACAAAGGGAAACAACTAAAGCCCCTGCCCTTCACAAGGGAGAGATATTTACTATAACGTAACACCCTGCGGGGCAGTTTCCAAGATGTTCGGGCTCCAAGTCCGCTCAGTTCCCCATGCCGGTGCCGCTGTCCCTGGTGATTCCGGCTCTGGCAGCTGTCGGAATCGGTGTGCAGGGATGGCTGTCAGCAAAGACGACTCTGCCAAGGGCTAAGGCTTTATGTATTGAGTTAAGTAGGACAAATAATTACTGCGGTGTTGGTAAGGCTGAGAGAGAATGCTAAAAGCGCAGGGAGCGAGATAAATCCTGGGCGATATTTTAGACCTGCCAATTCGTGCACCACGCTGATTTTGGTGCAAACCATTCCCATTCGGTCTAGGCTGGCGCAGACTGCCCAGAAGGCAGGAGTCACTGAGCAGGAACTGCAGTTCCTGCTCCTCCCCGAGGGGCTGAGAAGCCCAGACCTCCCCGAGAGGCTGTCGCTGCTCTGCAGGGGGAAGCTCCTCTCACTCCTTCCTATTACCCCACAGCTAATTCTGGCACCCCAAAACCCACAGGCTGAAGCTAAAAGACAACAGACATCCCCAGCACATCTGCTTATTAAGCACTTCCTACAGAAAGTGGTCTCTACTACTTCTTAACACAATTGGAGAATATTGCTTTAAGGGGAATTTTCCACATTTGATCTTTTTGGTACTGTTTTTCATTACTTAAATCCACTGCGATTGCTGAAGACCTGACTGCTCAAGGAGCTTTCAGCATGGTGGGGCTCAGTGGGTCCAGCACACCACCGGGTTTAGCTCTCTCTGAGCAACACGTGTAAAGCCAACAGTTCTGAATACATAAAAGCCCTGGTTAGGAGGACATTAGAGTCTGCCCTGCTCACGACACAGGCTGCTTGGGCTCGTGCTTTCACAACGCAGTTTATAAGGCAGTTTGTAAGCACGGTGCTTTGAAAGAGGCACCTTCTCCGCAACACGAGGTCCTTGCAGAGGTCTTTAGGCTGCGGATGGTCACACGTGTTAGCTGAAGAGCAGAAGGACGGCTAGGGCTGTGAAGGCACCTCCAGGCCAGCCTCCCTCTCGGGAGGGCACACTCACTACTGCCCTGGGTGGCAGCTGCACAGGCTCAACCTGTTTGGATTCCTCGTCACTCTGGTCTTCTTCCACCATCAACAAAATTACAGCTTTCAGATTGCGTACCTGCAAAAGTCACTTTGAAAATCCTTCTACAGAGAGCCCTGATGAATATTACATAATACTTACAGTGGCTTCTGCACAAAGGCAGCAGGTTAACAACATCTTAACTTTGCAAGCCTTTCGGTATAAATTAAAGCTCCGCGACGATTTCCAAAGTTGGAACCGCAGCCATGAATTATCTAGGCCAAAGGCACCTTCCAGCTCTTCCCAGCTGCTGCTTGCCCGCAGCCGTATGCTGTGCTCGAGGCTCAGCATCACCTCTGGGTACTGCAGCCCACATAGTTTGTCTTTGCATGAGGAAATGTGGCTGTAGAAATCTGTTTTCCTGCTGGAATAACCTGGACTTGCAGAATTGATGTTATGCTGCACCTCAAACTTGATAGAGAAGCTCTTACCTAGTTAGAGGAAGCACACCCTGAAAGTCCTACAGGCTCAAACAGGTTTACTAATACTAATCTAAGTTAAAACCTTTTCCCACTAGAATATTAAGTATAATTTCTTTGGGATGCTAGTCAGCACATAAGCCTTGAGAACCAATCTACTTTAACAAAAATTTAATAGTCTCTGCTAGGAAGTGATGTGTGAACCTCATTTCACCCCTTTTGCCAACAAAGCAAAGCAAGCACTAAATTCCACGGTGACAAATACTCCATTAAAGTTCATATATGCTGTATGTTCTGGCCAGACCTGAGAATAAATTTCCTCCAAACCAACTGGAACAAGGCCACAACAGAGGACACACTCACACCACGGGGGCTTGAATGTACCAACTTCACCTGAAGCTCTAGCATGTGCAGATAAAATTCAGCTTATCCTCTCCTCAGCACAATCCACCAAATAACCCTTATCTGCTGCTCCAAATTTTAATTTAAACTTATTGGAAAACAGCCCTACATCCTTATGCTTCGCTCTGAATTATTTAAATACCCCAACCCTGTTCTGTCCTTAATGGTACCAAACGTGGAGCTGCTGTCTCATAATCCATGCGCACCTTGCAAACGAGAAGGGAGCTGGAACCCGCAACCAGATGCCACAACCCAGCCCCAGAAGCAGTCTCCAGAAGCAGCCTCCTTCAAAGCTTCTTTCCTCAATGCAGGTTTTTTTTCCTCAAATCAAGATGCTAATAGCATCTGCTTTTTGCATGCATTCCGGCAGGCAACAAAAGGCTTCCGAAAGGAGGGAGCCTGCAAGGAGCAACTCCTGGGCTCTGCCAGGGCTGGAGAGAGGGAGTTAACTACACACCAGGTACTGCAAAATGTGTTTCTGTGGTGGAGTGCACTGGCTTCCGAAGGCTCTCGAGAGCCAGAATAACTGTATTTTTTTCTGCAGGCACTTGCTTGCACAAGTCTGTCTTTTCAGTAGACCTTGCAAAGCTGGAGCTGAAAATAAAGCAATTACTAAGCAATCTGTGTTACTGCCCTAGCTTCAAAACGTTGCTTCCACTTACCTCTTCATTATTCCCAAATTCTTAAGTTAAGGAAAAAGAGACAAAACAGCAAGAAGCATGAGAAACCTACATATTTGCCAGAGCTAAGCAGTAAAGCAAAGGAACTAAAAGTTTGGTAACAAACAAAAGTTTTCTCCAGCAAGGCACTCGCTGCCAGTCTCCAAGGTTCTTTGGGCATCGTAATAAATTTTGTCAAGTAATTAATAGGTAGCCAGCAGCCTTGCCTTTTTCAGTGTGTCACAAGCTCTGAAGCAGAAAGGAGGAATTGTTCAGTATCTGTGGGTAGCTGAAGGTTATTTTAATACCTGCGCACTTCTAGCTTGCCATGAAAAATGACCCTCAAGTTTCCATAAAAAGCAGCTGTTCAATGTATATCATATTCAGGAACATTTAGACTATACTGTAAATCTGCTCTTGCTATTAAACAGTAGGGCTATCTGCACAGACATACTTTGATTTATACTGATCACCATCTAAAATTCATCTCTTCTGCCTCTGCCTATTTAAAATTTCCTTGTTTCTGCACAAATTACATTGCTTGCAGAAACTGAGAGAAGTAACAGAAATTAAAGCATCTGTGACAGTTAGCGCTCTCAAACTATCTTCAAGGAAGCATATTTACATTTCAAGCAGTACTGTTTTCCTAAAACATTCATGAGACTAGATAGCAAGACCGGGGAGACTTGTTAATGCTAAATATTCTGAAAGAGGGCTAAATTAATTATGCTGGAAACATCCATCTGAATAAGCTCAATAAAATCTTGGGGTTTTCTGTTAGTAACAGTCAATACCTCAGAATAAACCCCGGAGTTCCCGGCAATTAGAACAAACGCAGAAGTTACAAGGATAAACTTGCTGAAACGTAAGCCCTTCTTTCATGCACAGCTTCCGAATGCAATGTGCAGTTTAGCAAAACATACAGATCCGCACTGAAGTTCTTGCAACAATCTCAAACGCAGATAAAGATGATGTTTACAGCACATTTACCTTCAGAGCAGAAACGAGAGCTATAATACAGCACTGACACAAAGTACATTTCATTTCTCTAAAGAAAGCATCTTTAAGTTATTTGAGCTGCTATTCAGCTCCTCTGTTACTGAAGCACAGCACATGCACGTACAGATTAAAGTATAACGCTCTGCAGCAAAAGGCTTTCAGAATCAAATATTTTCTATTTCTTAGCATCCTACCTTCATAATTGCCTTCTAGGAGACCCAGGTGCTCAAGCGCCTTCACAAATCCGACAATTATCACCAGAACCACAATCATTTCAAGTCCCTCCAAGTTCATCTTGAAAAATCATTCAGGCAACAGCATCTTTCTTAGGGAGCGTCCTGACTCCGGAGTTAGACTTTAATTAAAAAGCCCTCCTGGTACAAAACGTGCAACACCACCACATAAATACAATGCTAAAGAACTCCAGCATATTGCCACCATAAAACATTACTATTGACAGCAAGAGGATCAGGAGGAATGTAAGGAAGTCAAATCTTACCATGTCTGCATCACTTGCCTGCATGGATACAGATGTTGCAGTCTCTAAGGCAACAGAATATACAGTAACCACCTCGCTTAGCATTTCCCCCCAGCCACAGCCAAAATTCACCAAATCTGTCTGATATCTACTTAAATCCAAAGCAGTTTTTTTTTCCTCTGCACAGAATTTCAGGTTTAGAGAGCTCCCATAACACAATATACAGAAAACTCACAGTCACAGTCTTTGCTTGCTACTGAACTTGAGAAAACTCAAAGCAAAAATATTTAATTTGGAAAGTGGGTGATTGCTGTAGTGCCAGAGTCTGTGAAATCGATCTCAATCACGGGTTGTTAGCAGCATGTTTTGGCATCTTGCTTCCTCCATATAGACACATTTTACATGAAATGGAGGAACCCAATAAAGTGGCAAATTTGGGTGCTGGGTGGACATGTCCTGAGCTGCTGCTCCCAGCCCAGGAAGCACTTCCCAAAGCGGTCAAAAGACTGGAAGTGTCTCCAAGCCCTTGGACCCGAGGACAGGGACCCTATTCTCACCTAAACACCCCAGGTTTTGATGAGAGCGCTCTGTTTTTTCACCCCCTGCTCTCTGAGCAGCCACAAAACCCTCTGGAGAGTCTGGCTCCTTCTGGAGTGACTCGTGAGGACTTGGCCTGTGGAGGCTGCCACTCCTGTGAGCAGGTTCCTGCTCCACCACTTGCTCTTTTAACTCACCTTGGGATCATCTATCCAGGCTAGGTATGAAACAAAGCATCTGACTCTGGACTGCTGTCATATTGCACTCATCTGAATGAGGGAAATCTGACAAACTGTTTTCAGTTATTGCACGTTAGCCAATTTGCACTCGTATCTGACGTCCTATGCTAATATGTCCCAAGGCACTCTTGTTAAGGTTACAGTGGTGCTACGCATGGCAGACCAAGGCACCCGGACCCTTTAGCAAGGTGGTAAGTGGCTGTTCCCAGCTGTTTTCTGGCAGAGAAAAGGATCCTCCTCATGTGTGCTGCCATCACAACTTACTTGGCTTAGAAGAGCTGAGGAAACCTGAATTGATACCTTAATTGCCACTCTCTTCTCCAGGAAGCAGGTCTCCCCCCGGCACACCGCAGCGCCAGGGACACGGCAGCTGGCGCGTCCCCAGCATGGCAGGGACACAGCAGCACGAAGCCCGTAAGGCCAAATTGCCAGGAGTTCCTTCCATGTGGATGCTAGCCCTAACGAGCGGCCTCGTTAGCATGCGCTTTGCAGAGCAAGAGAAAAACGAAGATGCATCAAGGAGAAGACAGGAAGAAGGCAAGAGCGAAAGGGAAGAGAGAGGCGGGTGCGAGCAAAGCTACAGAGCCCTTCCCAGCTGGCTCCCGCGTGCAGCGCTCCATGTTGGGAAGCGCCCGGAGCGGTGTCGAGCGGGGACCCACGGGGCTCTGCTGTATCAAGCAGGGGCTGGAAGGCTGTGATGGGGCAGAAAGGGCCATGCTGGTTGGGACACAAGAGACGGGGCAAGCGAAGCTGCTGCCAGCGCCAGTGTCCCCGCAGGGCGTGAGTGTCCCCAGGAAACATCCCCTGCCTTTCAGCCCCAAGGAAAAGGATATGGAGGGCACAGACCCTGCGGGTGCAAAGAGCTGCCTCCTACCCACACCCTCTCTATCTCCCCCTTTTGCTTTAAACCTACAAAACCAGGACAAGTCCAAAGAGAAGGGACAAGCACCAGGCCTGGATGACACGCATGGATGGTAAATTCCGGACAGGGATTTCCAAGCCCTGGGCTGCGCTCCCGCGGCGGCACCGGCCGCGAGCCGAGCCCGGGGGCGGCGGGTGCTGCCTCATCCATCAGTTTATTAATAGCGTGATCACAGCATAAATATTTCATTCTGTGGTAGGTGGAGGAGGCTTCATTATGCCTTGGTGTCTTTGTGTGCGCATCTTTTTTTAATACAGCTCTGTTAAACTTACGGCAAACGTGTCAGCTGCAGCTTTTTCAATACTTCCTTTAATGCTTCCAGTATTTTCTCAAATGCTAATAATGTTAAGTTCCAGGGCAATTTATTCAGTGAATAAAATCCACATCCAGTGATATAATTTCCTTTATAATGCAGTCAAACAAAAAGAGGCTGGAAGAATTTAATGCAAATGGGAATTAAGCCTTGGAAGAGGAAAGCTACCATTTTCCTACTTCCTATTCTGCATACGCTGCATTTCTAAGCCGGGCAGTACTGGCCAGGGGTCCAGGGCAGTATTTTCCCCTTTGTTGTTTCACAGCTAAACTTCACCACTCTGAGGTTCCTAACCAAGTCCTTAAAGCAGACTCTATAAGCAAGGTCGCAAAGCAGCTCAGTCTCCTTGTCCTTATTTTACAATTCTGATTTCAGAAGCTCAGGAGGGCTTTCTCACTTGAAACGAGCAAGAAAATATTAAACGAAGACACCCCAGGCAGAGAAGCAGCCCAGCTCGGGTTGGCAAGCCTGGATGTCTATGATTATAGGTCAGCGATGCCCAACAGTCACTGCACCCACTGCTACTTCCAAAATATCAGCCAACAGTCCATTTTCCAAAGGGGCTGCTCACACCCTGGTGACACTCAAGGCCACCTTTATGATTTCACCAAGAAAAGAAGTGGATTGAGGGCTTGGACCTAGAGTCTCAGGTTAAAAATGCAGCCTAAGTATTGCATATAAACATCTTCCAAGACACAGATACCCTGAAGCATCATAATTTTTGGCATGCAGGACTCTGCTTGCTTCAGAGTCATACAGACATCAGTTAGAAAGCTTTAGACCCACAGGAATGCATTTAAAATCCTTCCTACATCACTCTTTAACTCACTAAGTACCTGCAGTTGCTGATGTTCTGCATCCACAGGATGGGATCAGCCCACCAGAACTACCACGCGCTCCTGCTATGGCCCAGTCAGCTGCTCCACTTCATATTCAACCTACAGACATAAATATCAACACAATATTCAACCCAGAGCTTGGCAAGCGCCCTAAGTTCAACTTTTCCCATTTGAGAAAACGCAGCAAGAAATAAGCCCATGAAATAAAGTATTGCACAGCACCGTCCAAGCAAGAGCTGTAGCTGCAGAGAGCGCGCTCTTCCCCCCGCACCGAAAGGGAACATCCCTCACTGCTCGCCCACTCCTGAGAGCTGCTGCTATTTAAGTTGCCCGCGTTCATGCTTCGAAGGGCTGCACTGAGCTGGGATGTGAAAGAACAAGCATGGAGCGAGGATCACAACTGCCCCCGGCAGATGTGGCTGCCTCGGAGCTGCTTCCGAGCGCCCTGCTTGGATTCAAGTTTGCCCAGGCTATGGCCGAGGTCCAACGCCGCTGGAAGCTGTGGGATTCCTACCACATGTGCGTTCCTACCACCTCTGCGGTGCCTGTCCTGGCGTGCTGGGCATACTGGTGATGGGGAAATTAGTGACAGGAGACACCCCTGGGTCTCTTTTATATCTTCTGGGTCATCAACAGTCTAAGAATAAAATACATATTAGTCTTGATGTGATTTTAAACTCGACTTCAGAACTTCAGAAATATCCTTCGAATCACCAGCCTGGTTTTGCTTCCTGCTCTGCAAGTCCCTGGTGGTTCAATTTCATGGGAGAACCCAAAGGGGAGAACCCATGGGAGAGCCCTTCCTTCCTGAAGGAAAAACGAATCACCGTGCTCCCGTGTCACCTCGGACAAAGCCCATTTAGAGCTGAAGAAAAGTCATTCACTAACAGAAAAAAATACCCTGTGTGTTTGGAAGCTGCAGTCTGAGGGACACACGTCAGCGGTGAAGGCTGCTGTCACCACAGCTCGGAACGGAGCATTTGGGCTGCACCACACACCGCTTGATGGGCCGACCTCCCAGGACATCGCCCAGCTCGTCTTATGCATGCAAGGGCTCGTTTCTTTTCCAGCACATTCTGTTGGAGTTGGTTACTGGGAAAGCCTTTCCCAGGTTAATCTGTGCTGAACTCTCATTTTCTCCCTTTCCCTTTTCAGAAAATATGAGCTGTAAATTGGGCTGTGCAGCAGATATTAGCCGTGGCCTCTGCAGCTGGGCAGGTCACCTAAGCTGCCCACAGCACCTAGCTGCTCAGAGCAGGGATCAAGCTGTGCTGCTGGCCCTGGCCTTTATGGATGCAACAAGACTGTAGCCACAAAGCTGCTGGAGGCGAGTTGTGCAGGTAGATTAAAAAAATATTTATAACTTGCGAAAATGTGATAACTGTCCATTTAGAGGGCATAAATATCAACTGTTGCAGAGGTTTACAGGGGCTGTCTAAAAATAATGGGATGAAACAAAGGCACAGGGCAGGGCAGGTGTGACCCCGGATTATGTGTACGGGCAAAATGCCCACTTGGATGCACAGCAGTTCACTGATGGGGTGCTCTGAATCCCAGTTAATGACGGTTTCCCAAAGGCTGCTCCGAAATCCTCATTCACTAGCGAGGGCCATGAAAAATGCACCACCCTGGGATCACCACAGAACACTTCCAAAGGGGTGACTCATCTCTGCTCATCTTGTCCCACCACTGCTTTGAAATGTGGCACTGTGCAGAGGAGGGGCCCCAACAGCGAAGCAGGGTTGAAATGAAAGACACTGCTCTGGGCAAGATGGAACGGCCGCCCTTCCTGCAGCGAGCGGGAAATCCGGGCACGTTGCTTGATCTTTTTTAACAGAGATCAGTGGATAATGAGAGGGCCCATGAACTCTGATGCCTTCTCTCTGAGTAGCAAATTTAAGTTCTGCACACATTTCAGTGAACCAGTTTGCACCTCGTAAAAGGAAAAGATATCAGCTCAAAAGTACTGTCTTCAAACTACTTAATGTTCAAAGAACAGCAAGTCCAAATGCAGAAAATATCTGTCCTGCTCCTTCTAGCTCACTTGATGACTTCAGGACATTGCCAAAATAGATATCACTGGCATTTGCCATGTACATGTTCTAGAAGACTAAAAGATTCTATTGGAAAATTCATTCAGAGTATGATGTTAGTTACAGAAGTGAGATATGAGTCTTGAAAACTCATGGAATAAGGAATAAGCTTCCTCTTATTACCTCTGTCTTGTCAGAAATACAGGGAGGTCAGAAAAAGCTTCTCAGCAACAGCACTGAAAAGGGCCAGTGATAACTATCTTTCAAGAAGAGGAAATAACACCTCGGGATCCTGTATACGACAGGGGACTTGGCCATTGCTTACCACGTGGCCCTGACGCGGGGCAGCTGGCACAAGAGAGACCATCGCTTTCCCATAAAGCTTGGGGCAACGAAGCTTCAGTATTTTGGGGACTAGAAGGACTGGAAACAACTAGGATTTTCTGCACTGTGTAACAGCTTACGATAGCAATGTCTGTTTTTCCCAAATAAGAATGTCCAGTTTTCAACCAGGCAGGCAGGAGGTAAGTCATGCCATGATGGTTCAGAAACCGACAGAGAATTAACTATATTAACTAAGGGCACGAGAGAGGCAACTCAGCGGGGGCTTCCTCCCCGCCACGCTCCACGCAGGGCTTCCTGGGGTGCCAAGGTGCAGCCGCTGCGCCCGCGGCGAGGCGGGACACTGGTGGAGGAGCTCGGCTTTCCTGCGGGCAGGAAACAGCAGCATCACCCCACCAAAGCAGACAGTGCCAGCAAAGCCGGCAAGGACAAACGTGCACGGAAAGGAAGGAGAGTCAGAATGAGTTCTCTCATCTCCAAGGTCAACCTCAAAAGCTGTAGAGGGCTGGCCACCTTCCAGCCCCTCTCATAAACCCGCAGAGCCCAGCCAGACTCTGGAGCAGAGCAGCAATTGCTGCTCTGTTCCCCAGCTCGCCCAGCTCTTTAGGCTTTGCTCGGTCACACATTTACCTTGATACTTCCCAGCTCCCTCGCAGCTTAATTAACTCCTACCTAATTCAAAAGCAAATCCCACTTTCTGATCCCAAAGCGTCAGTGGCCTCAGAGGTGCTAAAGCCAGTCTGGTAGGGCAGGGGCCATTCCTTGCGCTCCATGAAATTGTTAACAAGCTGTTAAATATCCAGAGTGAATAAAAGTTTTTGAAATTTAGCAAGGCAAAGCTTAGTGCTTCCTATAGTGGTGTTCATATTTAGTACACAAAACTAAGCCTCCCTGAACCATAGGGATGGAATAAACCTCCAGAGCTCGTTGGACCTCTCAGCCGAGACCAAACAGAGCAATAAAGAATCACGTGGGGCAAAGGACCTCCAGCTTCATCCACAGGAGATGCAGTGTGAGACATCTAGGACATTCAGAACCATAAAGGAGAAAATCAGGGTGCACTGGTGGTGCCACCACAGTGGAAACACACTCATCTGTTCCCCAGCAGAACGGCTCTGACAAAGGAGAAGACATGAAAGAGCACAGGGCTACGAAGAGAAAAATTATGAAGGGCCCCACACTACAGCAAGGGAAAGACACAAACCATCGCATGAGGCGGCCACAGAGTGCTGGCGACCCGGACCTCAGAAACGCCTGCGTGGCACGAGGGGACACCAAGCTGCCTCTGTGCGTCCCGTTTTCACAGCAAGTGGCACTAGGACGAGCGCGGGAGCAGATGCCCAGCAAGCTGATATCTGTGTGTGGTGAGGACGTTGCCATTAATTCAGCATGCAGGAGACAGTGATGCAGACAAAAAGACTTTTTTTTTTTCCCCCCTCCTGAAACACACTCTTTTTGCCCTCTTGCGATAGTGCTAGCTCCAGATGAGGATGGTGACAAGATGAGATACTGAGAGAGATCTGAAATCCAGGAGCCTCACTGCAGATAAAGGCGAGTTAGCAGGATTAGCACATCTAGCCCAGTCGAATTCTGCATTACCAGGGGAACCTGTTTTCTCTATCGGAAAGAGAGGCCCTGTCACAAGACGCCTGGCTAAGCCACATCCTTGTTAAGGCAGGAGTGCGAGATCCCAGCTTCACCCCGCTCAGGAGACTCCAATGGATGCTTGGGACGAAGGGGACAGCCCACTGGGCTCTGCAGGGCACAGATACTTCATTTTTGTTCTCTTTCCTTTTCGAGCTTAGCCCGGTAAGCTTCCCCTCTGCTTTACAACTCTTTCAACCCCAAATCACTCATTTTTTGTGCTTATTCTGTTAGCCATCAGCAGGTAAGACATAAATAGACCCAATGAGGTACTAACATATGCCTTTAGCTTCAAACATAAAGCAGATGCCTAGGACTATAGCATATTAGTAGGTGCTGAGTAGTAGGAACACCTACTTATCATTCAGTGGTGGCCACGGGTGAGAGCTGCATCTACCATCAGCTTCATAGAGCAACAGCCAAAACTTTCTGGCCCCTTGAGAGAGGAAAACTCAGCTGGACTTAAAACCCCTACAGCAGAGAAGGATGTCAGGATGTTGCCTGGCACAAGGGACACACTATGGGAAAAGGGACATTGATAAATCATTTGAGACAGAGCCAAGTAAAGCAAAGCTCCAAACACAAACCAGCCTCCTGTTTTTCACTCCCGCAGTCTGCTCGGTAACAAACTTAAGCCACTTGGCTTCAGAGCACTGGGCCCCACTTTCAGGTGGGAAGTCAGCTGGCCCCAGGCAGCGGTTTTGTTTCGGGGGGATAAACTTCCTATCCAGCCTGCGGGTCACAGGCAAAACGCTGTGCCCGCTGCGCGAGCGACGGTCGGGCACCGAGCGCCGCCCGCGGCTCCTGCACCCCGTCTCCCGGAGGTGACCCCGCTTTAAGGACAAATTAGTTCCCACAGATTCTTGGAGAAATGTATCGAAAAAGTCAGTCCTTGCAGAAAACAGGACTGTTGCTAAACCACAGCTGCTGCTTTCTCCTATGAGGCGAGTGCAAACCAGCTGGGTTCTAGAGCTGCACAACTGGGTCCTTGGGATCTCGCAAGCCTCATTTGCTTCGCCTTCCAATCACATTAACAATTTCTTAGCAAGGCAAGACTTGGATGAAGTTACCCGGCTCCCTGCAGGGCTCCTTCACTAGCCCCAGACCCCATGTGCATTTAGAAACAGGTTCAAAAATGAGCTCCTTATTTCAGAGGCTACTGAGGGCTCAGTCAGCAGTGCTGCTATCTGCAGACTACACACAAACCACCACTGAAGCCAACTGCCAATCTTAGGGCAAAAAACAAAACACAACAAAACCCAAATCATTCTAACCCAGCTCAATTCTGGGTTTTATTTTCAGTTCTATTTTTTTTTTTTTGGGGGGGGGGGGGAATGATTTTAAGGGAAAAGATTTTCTATGTGTATTACAGTTAACCTGAGCATACCGAAGGCTTACTGAGGCTTACTGAAAAGATACATTTTCAAAAGCAAGATTCAGAGACTCAGTACCAGAGTGCTGATTTCAGAGATGTGCTGGGTTAAATAATGGCCACACATGGACAGCATTTCCAAAAGCATCAACTGTTGATTGACTCCTAAAATGGTCGGCATTGCTTCTGCAGTCCATGGAAGGACCATAGTGCATCCTATGACCTGAATATTATATTAATTCTGAACTGCAGAGGGCTTTTAAATATATATATATATATATATATATTTCTTTAAATCTGAGCTTCTGTTCCAAACTATCACTTAACCTAGACAACATCAGAGGTTTATACTTAAGGATTTATCTACTATTTGCCAGTATTCTTATTCACATCTAATAACTTTCTATCTGCTAACTTCTAAAAAGCCTCGAAAGAGGCACTTACACATTCCAAACAGAAATGCTGATCAACAGGCCTGTCTTTTACTGCAGTGAAGCCTGACGGATGCTGCTTTCACAGCCAACCCCTTTTCCATTAGTATGTCCCCAGTTCCCTAAGATAGGACAGCTATTAAACAGCCTTGTTACACTGCAGCATGTATTTTTTTCTGTTTATAATGTTTTGCTACCATTTGAAATCTCAGCTTCACACCAGAAGAGAGGCACTCACTAGCAGGGAAGAAATTTCTCTTTTTATGTCGTCCTCAAAACGAGGTTGGAGATGTAGCTGGGAAGAGCATGTGGCCCCTTTTCTCTGTCGCTGTGAAACACCCCAACGTCAGTCAGCAGAAGCAGAGAGGAAAGGAAGGGGGGAAAAAAGCCAAGCCTACAAAGTTGCTCTGCATTCATATGTAATTTTACTGGCTGATCTGAATAGTAATTGAGACAAGATAAGCAAATCCATAAAATATGGAGTGGTGCTGAACTAACCTGAGGATAGGGAGCAGCTTTTGGAACACCAGAATCTCTACCTCGGATGTAACTGGTTTTAAGTTTTGCAAATGCCTGTGAGTGACTGCCAGAGTCCTTCCTAGTACAAACTTCTAAAGAAGTCACAGTTGGATTTATCCAACTGCCACTTCAAAAGGCCAACACCAGAACTTCATTATAGGAGAATTCAACATTTCCTGGAGATAACAGGAAAAGAAGAGAGGAGAAGAAAAAATTCAAAGAAAACCATTTGCAGCTCAGACACAAGAAACACAACACTCAACACAGTCTGCTCATTCCGATGCCAGGGATCTTGCAGGTTACAAGGCCTTCTTGCTGCTAGCAGGAAAGGGAAAGGGCTGGGTCGGAAGCAAAGCATGCCAGCCCAACAGCAATATGCCCCTGCCCTAGAGACAGATGTGCCAGCTGCTTCATCAAAGATAACCAGTGGCCTGTTAACTTGGCTCCACTGCAGCTGGAATATTTACATCTGTGAATCCAGCACAATTAGACAATCCATTTAAATAACCACTGACAAACATCAGGAAAAGCTGCATTACCCTTTATAATATCAGCAACATGAGTTTTCTTGTTATTACTATCTCCGCCCCCTTGATTTAAACGTGAACTGGAGAAAGAGTTGCATAAATAAATCTCAATAATACATTTTTATTATGTGGCTCTCACTTCTGACATAATGGAAGGATTATATGTGTGCATAGCTGTACCCATCTGCAATCCTCTTATCCTTTCCAGTTCCCTTTTTATTCACTGCAGTAGAGCTCAAAAATTAAGAAAACACTCTGACCTTGTTAACAGGCTGCGACAGCTTGAGGAGGGCTTACTTTGCTTGCTTACATTCCCAAATTGCACAGTTCAAACAGACACCGCTCCAGACTTACCTGCAAGAAAACAGAATACAAATTTGGGGTTACCACTTCAAACTTAACAAAAAACCTGTCAGAGATGAAAATAAATAATGCATCCCTGAGAAATTTCACAGTACTTAGAATTAAAATAACTTTTGGCAGTGTAATGAATTATTTATTTGATTATACTTTTTTCGAGCCCTTAAATAATTAAGATAGCCTTTTTTATCCTGATAATTTAATTATAGAAGGTTACATTGCCATAAGGCAAATATAATAGCTGTTAACTTCTTTTTTTTTCCTCCTCTCTTGAATCCTCCTACTACAAAAGCACTGTTTTGTCTGCTCACGTAGCCTCGCTCCCTCCCCTTCGTCTTCTCTTCCCCTGCTGTTTCACAGTGCAAGGGAGTATTTTAGCATTGCCTAAAACAGCGTGTCTGGGTGCCAGGACAAGCAGATTAACAGAGATTTTTTTTGTTCACTATTAATTGAGCTTTCAAGTCGAAGGAAGGCAACAAGCCACCTGCCACACAGCAAACCTCTGTTCCTAGGGTGGAAGCAAAGGTTTTGATCACAGAACAACAGAGTGGAGTCAGCTGAGCTTCCATAGCAATATACACATATACATACATATATCTCCTTACTGCAGTCTCCCCTTTACAGAAGGAGACCTGGGCGCAAAAAGGTTACTAGGAACATTCGCTGCTGGCCCAAAGCAGGGTAATTCATTAATGGTGGTTTAATAAGCACCTGGTGGGCGCTCTTCCCACCCGATGGGTGGCAGGCCCTTCTCCCCAGCACTCAGCACGCGGCCAGTCCCGAGCAGCAGTGTGGAAGTTTGGTCTGAGCTTCCTCCTCCCTTCCCTCTTTCTGGGGTTTCTCTGTCTTTTAGCACCTGTCATTTAGCAAAGGAATGAGGGAGCAAAGGGCAAATCTTCTGCTTGGAGAGCAATTATCAGCCCCCTCACAGCAAAGCAAGGAGCTTGGCCGAGGAAGCAGCAATTACAAATAATCAAAATAGAGCCTAGGTTGTGGGCCTTGGTTTCCTGGGGGGTTGGCCCTGTCCCCCCTCAGTGCAGTGATATTTGTAAGTGAGAAACACAATTCTTGTGTCCATAGCGCAGGCCCTGGGCACCCCACTGACCCTAGGAACACCTCCCTACCATCCCATCAGTCTTTCTTGCTAACTAGGATACAGAGCTTTAGGGAAAAGAGATATAGAAGTTCTTCAGAGTAAAACACAGGGTGCCATTAGACTGATGCTGCTGGATGCAATGCTGTTAGTACACATTTGGGAAAATTAAAAACAGTACATTTCTACATTCTGAAGCAATATGAATATATTTGTATTCCATCAGAAGCACCCAAAATAATCAGTATCTGGGAAGTTGCCAGCCCAGGTTTCCCAAGTCCAGGTTATCCAAATGTAAGACACACCAGAGCCAGACTATGCTGCAGGTACAAGCAAGACACAGCAGCCCAGGGAAATGCAAAAGCAAGGAATATTAACCCTCCCTTTTTTTTTTTTCTTCACAACCACCCACTTAAAAAAAAAAAATCCCAGGATGTGAAAGACCTCCTTCCAGGTAACCAGGTAGGAGAAGACACTTTTCTAAGCCCAAGAGGGATCTTATCACCACCTGGTGGCTTTGATGTTATTTTCAAAGAGGCAAAAGCAAAGATTCAACCATCAGCCTTAAGCCCAAATCACCATTTCCCCCAAATTGCATTTCAGCCTTATTAGACTGGAAGGACACACTTTAATATTTAAGCACTGACAGTTAATGGCACGTATAATTTGAACGTCCTCAGAGTTCAAACTTAAGGAAAGACTTACTGATCTTTTGAACCAGAAAAATAAAGAAAAAAATCAATTGCAGTTTTCCTTGTTAAACCTGCATTTTTCTGGTGCTGTTGAAGTACTTGGACGCTTCTCCCATACACCTTGGTTTAATGCTGCAGGATAACAGTATCCTGCTGCCCTCTGCTGTTCCTATTCCACATAGGCAGGAGTCTATATTCCATATCCACATCCCTGTGTGGCCATCTTCCTGGAATAAAAATGATGAATTCTGTCTGGAAAAATGGAAAATTCTCCCCTTTCGTGGGTGAATACATGACTCCATTTGGTGCTTTTCAGGCCAACGTTAAGGAATAATATAGGTGTATGTGCGATAAGACGAGGTACTTAACACCAGTTTATTCTCCAAGAGTTACTCTGCAAATAACCGGCCACTTAAACTCAGGTTAGAGGATGGGGCTATATTCTTGCATTCTGGCTAAAATCCACTGCAGCAGATGTCTTCATCTGCCTTCTTATAGACACATAAAGCGTATACTTAAAATCAGCAGGGACTCTCTAAAAACTGCCAGAATTAGAGCCCCTGCATGCATTTCTTAATGCTGCCTCTTGGTATAAACAGCACCCATAGCCCGGCAGCCTTCCTTCTGCTTTCATACACACGTTCAGGAGAGTGGCTCCAAGGAAGGCCTTGCTAGGGTACAAACCTCTCCCGGCAGGCAGGGAAGGCCCAGCTGCACGGGAGCAGCTCCTGGCAATGGGCTCATCCTGAAAGCAGCCCCTGGACACCTACATGCTGTATTTCACAGCAGCTTTTAGCAGGAAAGGCAAACGCTGCTCATTAGCTCCCTACACAGACTGCTAAGATGCTTTCTTGCAGGTAGGAAGACAGCATGCATTTCCCTAAAGCACTCAGAGAAATGGAGATTTTTTAAAAAACATAATCCCCTCTTGGCAGGCGCTTTCTTAACAGCTTTTCTCCATTTATGATCAATTTGACAACCCCTTCCAAGATACCATAACCCTTAAGCTGAAGCAACTTCACATCCTCAGGTTGTTTTAAGAAAAACCGTAGCAACGAAAGAGATTTTTCAGACTAAATCAACTCAACCTACCAGCTATTTACCAGAGCTGTGAACGGGAAGCAGAGCTCCAGTCCACAGAAACGATCAATAACTGACCTGCTGGAAACACACAATACCTTTTGCCACTGCCCTGTATTTGTACTTCCCATTTCTCTGCCTTTGCCTTGGAGGCTTGTTGTCCTGTGGTCATTTCCTTTCCCTTTTACACCTCCTAAGGACACAGACCTGTTACCTCAGTGGCACATGGAAATGCAGTATTTCAGTACCTACCCAATTAAGCCTAGCTTTTATGCAAAGCAGCTTCTTCCTTACCCTGACTCCTTTAGAATTACCTACTTGCAATTTGAGGGAAATCAGGCTTATTTTGTCCTACTTTGCCTGGTAACTGAACATCTTTAAGACCGCTCTCTGGGCAACAGAAACTGAAGGAAAGAAACTTCTGGAGCTTCAATACTACTCAATTCGAAGGGCACAGACTGAGCCACGAATACGCAGTGAAATTTTCAGTGTTACTGACAGTCCATTGCACCAGAGACAAGTTGTCTTAGCACAAGCACTCCAGGATGGTTTGTATCCCGTACTGTTAATCCCATTTTGTGGAGGCTTGTTCAAAGACAATAGTACCTTGTTAGCAGATAGTTAACCACAAGGGTGTCAGTCTTTGCAGCAGATGGGGGACAGAGCCGAGAAAGACGAGGACTGAGGAACACCTCCCCCTGCCTCGTGTGCGACGTGTCTTGCCAGAAGAAAAGAAACAAAGCCAGACAACCGCGCAGGTGGCCAGATGCTGATTGGTTGTGCGCTTTGCAACACTTGTGTTAAGAAAGTATAAAAAGAAGTCGGTTTGGAAATAAAGTTGTCTCACTCTGCACCCCAGACTGAGTCCGTTTCTTCACAAGGTGCAACAAATGGCGCCCAACGTGGGGCACGAAGACTAGCTGTCTCTCCGGTTGCACCGCCCAGCTGAACTCCCGGGAATCACGCTGAAAGGAAGCGTAAGGATCAAGCTGAAAGGAAGCTTACTTTGTGTGCACACTAAAAGCCTCTTGAAAGGAAAGAGGTAAGCGGCTGGGAACTATGGGTTCATACCTAATGAAGGAACAAAAGGACGATTTAGAAGCTTCTCCTAAAAACTTGAAACCGCAAAGAAAAAAATTAGGTGAAGAAGAGCTGCAAAAGGTTCTTGCATGGGCTTCTAAAGACGATCCTTCGGTGAATAGTAAGAATGTTTTTAATCTGGAAAGATGGGACCAAATTGGGGTCCGACTGTGGGATAGTGCCACGCGCGGTGATAAGGCTGCTGCTAACCTGTTGCCACAATGGCGAGTTGTACTCGAAATATTGAAATCTCATAGTGGGTTGCAGTCGAACATAAATGACGGGATCGGGGCCCCTGCCATCCCCTCCGCGCCTCCTTTACCTCAATCGTGTCCTGATGAGAATCAGAAAAGAAAACGTGCTGCAAAAGCCTTTGCGGTACTGCCACCTGATGAACAGGACGATGATCCTTTTGGTCCGGGTCCTATTGACCCTGGAAAGGAGCCAGACCTATACCCCCCGGATCCTCACGATAAATGGGCCTCAGTAAAACGAGGAGCAAAACAGGCGGGGGATGTGGGCATGCTGAAAGCCTTTCCCGTTATCTGTGCACCAGACCAGAATCCGCGTTGGGAAGGTTTGTCGTATAATCTTATTAAGGACGTGCGACGTACGGTGACAGATCATGGCCTTGGCGCACCATATACCACCCACCTTATACAATCTCTTTGTGATTCTTCGGTTTTTACTCCCCATGATTTTAAAACTTTGTTTCGCCTCATTATGACTGATATGCAATACACGATGTGGGAATCGAAAATGAGAGAGCTTGCTCGAGCTCAGGGGGAGGAAAACCAGCGGCTGTCGAAAAAAGGTCCTTTACGGGCTGTTACTGTGGACGTGCTAATGGGGGAGGGCGATCACAGTGCTACAACAGCACAAGCAGAAATCCCCCCTGAGGGCTTGCAACAAGTTAAGGCACTTGCTCTCCGCGCCCTTAAGGCCGTTCCGGAGAGTGGTAAACAAAGACAACCTTTTGTTAGCATAAGACAAGATGCGAATGAGCCATATATGAAGTTTTTGGATCGGCTTAATGAGGCTCTGGAGAAACAAATTGATAATGAACAAGCACGAAGCTACATTTTTAAGCAACTAGCAGTTGAGAATGCTAACCCTGATTGCCAGAGAGTTTTGCGGCCACTAAAGGATCCTACTATTGATGACATGCTAAAAGCATGTATTAATGTCGGTACCAAACAGTATGAATATTCACTGATGGCCGAAACATTTGCAACAATGTCTATGAAAAGGCCATGTTTTGCTTGTGGCCAATTTGGGCATATTCGTAAATACTGTCCGAAAACACAAGCAAACAAAGGAGCGCCTGGACTATGTCCGCGCTGCCACAAAGGACAACACTATGCTAATCAGTGTCGATCAAAATTTGATAAGGAAGGTCGACCGCTAGCCCCTTCGGGAAACTTCAAGCGGAGCGCGGCAAGGGGTCGCGCCATGACGGCAAATCACCCCTCGGAGTGGCTCCCACCGGGAAGCAGCCGCCGCTTGTGCACCAGCACAAGCGGCAGCTCCGGGGTGGACCTGGCCACCACAATAGAAGTGCTAATTACTGATACATCAGTTGTGCTAATTCCAACTGGTGTCCACGGCCCCCTGGGGCGAGGAATGGCAGCACTATTGATTGGGCGATCTTCAACCACGAGACAAGGGCTGTTTGTGTGTTACCTGGAGTTGTCAATGCAGATTTCATAGGAGAAATTAAGATAATGGTATGGACTCCGATACCACCCTGTACTGTGCCAATGGGAAGATATGGACGATATATTGATTGCTGCAGAGCAAAAGGAAACAGCAGAAGAGGCTCTGCATCAGATTACGCGAGCAGCATCAGCTGCAGGATTAAGAATTGCGGAAGATAAAGTACAGGAAAGTCCGCCTTGGCGATATTTAGGATGGAGAATTTCTGATCATCAAATTCGACCACAATCATTGACCCTAAAGACAGACATAAGGACTTTGAATGATCTTCAAAAACTTTTGGGAACTATTAATTGGATCCGTCCCTCCTTAGGAATTTCCACAGAAGAGTTACATCCTCTATTTAAGCTCTTAGAAGGAGACACGAGTTTGACATCCTCAAGAAAGCTCACTCCTCCCGCGCGAGCTGCGCTTGGTAAAGTTGTGGACAAATTAACCACTCAGACTGTTCACAGACGAAAGCAGAATTATCCTGTCAGTCTTTTTGTTTTTTATTCTAGCTTCCAACCTTATGGCCTATTAGCACAATGGATACCACAGGACGCATGTCCATTAATAATCTTAGAGTGGGTGTTTCTGCCTCATAATTTTGGCAAAACTGTCACCACCGCTATTGATATGATTGCAATGGTTATTCAAAAAGGAAGAGAGCGTTTGATGTTTCTAGATGGCACAGAGCCTAATATTATTTATTTACCACTTGATACAAAACAATTAACCTTTTTGACTCACCAGTCTTTTGTTTTTCAGTGTGCCTTGGCAGATTATCCAGGACAGATAAGTATTCACTTTCCAGGACATAAAATCATACAGTCTTTCAACTCTCTTTCTCTATTACCTCTTTGCCATTTGAGCCTTACGCATATCCCTGAATTTGGCAGATTTAAATATGTACATGTTTCTGTTGATACCTTCTCATCCTGTATCTATGCTTCTGTACATACAGGTGAGAAGGCCAAGGACGTATGTCGACACTTTATTATGGCCTTTGCAATATTGGGAGTGCCAAAAACTATAAAAACTGACAATGGTCCAGCCTATATAGCGCAAAAAACACAAATATTCTTTCAACAATGGGGAATCCAACACATCACAGGTATCCCCCATTCACCCACAGGCCAAGCTATTATCGAGCGCACACATGGCACCCTTAAAAATATGTTACAAAAACAAAAAAGGGGGAGTGTAGGCTTATCCCCACAGGAACGCATAGCGAAAGCTTGCTATGTGTTGAATTTTTTAAATCGCTGGACAGAAGAGGGCCCCCCTATATACCAACATTTTGATTCACAGAGACAACACAAAGTTCAGGATAAAGCCCAGGTTATCATCAAAAACCCACAGACAAATCAGTGGGAAGGGCCTTTTTCTTTAATAACCTGGGGTAGAGGATATGCTTGTGTTTCTACAGGCTCAGGGCCAAGATGGGTACCTGCTCGATGGATTAAGCCTTTTTTAACACAGTCATCACCATCATCCACACCACCGTGACATCATCCACACAGCAGTGGATGCTGTCCCAAGCTAAAACCTACATATGGGTAATTCTGGCCAATCAAATTTGACAGGACATGTTATACTATCTAGTCCAGTAAATCCGTTTGTAACCTGTCTAGTAGGACAGCCTGTTGATGTTTGGCATATTTCGTTTATTGTTAGTGTGCCTGCTTTGTTTCTTGTTATGTGTTTAAGGATAGATCATTTAATTAAGTCATGGCTGTTCAAACAAAAACAAATAAAGAAGGGTGAGATGTGGAGGCTTGTTCAAAGACAATAGTACCTTGTTAGCAGATAGTTAACCACAAGGGTGTCAGTCTTTGCAGCAGATGGGGGACAGAGCCGAGAAAGACGAGGACTGAGGAACACCTCCCCCTGCCTCGTGTGCGACGTGTCTTGCCAGAAGAAAAGAAACAAAGCCAGACAACCGCGCAGGTGGCCAGATGCTGATTGGTTGTGCGCTTTGCAACACTTGTGTTAAGAAAGTATAAAAAGAAGTCGGTTTGGAAATAAAGTTGTCTCACTCTGCACCCCAGACTGAGTCCGTTTCTTCACAAGGTGCAACACCATTTAGGAAAACATTCAGGCAGAGCATACGGATATTCCCTCTCTCTTCAAATGCTTAAGGACATACTGCTTTTCCAGCCAATGCACCTTTGCTATGTGCCCAATTTCTGATTTGATGGAAGTCTGGGACTACCACAGTGATAGAGACCGTAAAAACAAAACAAAACAAACAAAATCTAAATGAAAGTAAAAGCAATTTGGAAGATTTATTCCCCTTGCAACTTCTAGGTCAAAATATTTCACAGACCATCTCTAAGTTGACACATTGCAAACAGAGCCACACAGCTCATGCTGGCACTGTAGGCTCTTTTAGTAGTGCTTTTCTTCAACTAACCCAACACACAATGCAAATCTTTTCATTACTGGCTGAGATTTTTTGACCAGTAGAGAAACAGGTAACTGGAGACTTTAGTCCCTCGAAACCTTCTCTCTGCTAAGTCCAAGAAAGCTTCTTACCACACTTGGCTGGGATCTGCACCCAAGGAAATTCTTTTTTCAAAATCCATACATTTAAAGGCTTGCAAGAGCATTTTTGCAACATGTCTAAAATAACAGTATGAAATTTGCCAATAAAGCTGGAAGACGCATTGAGGAGCCCCAGAGATGGAGTCCACCAGTCTTGGGCTGTACCAAAGAACAGCTGGCAATGCCAAAGCTCTACTCTGCTCCTTCTCTCACAGCATATGCCTATCAAAAACTGCTTCCATAGAGGAGTCAGGTGACACAGCTTTCTGTTAGAAGGGCGACAAAAAGCTAAAATTTCATCCCTACCAATCCTTCCCAAGCATTACTGCTGCCAAGGGGAACGCTGAGGGGATTCCAGCCACAGAGGTTGGGGGAAAAAAACTACTTAACTGATAATTCGCACAAGTTTTCCTTAATAACAAAGAAAACTCACCACTTTTCTCTCCCCAAGAAACACTGGATGAGGCCGCGTCCTATGTAGAGAGCCGGCAATCTGCCCTGGAGTACAGGGCTCCCTTGACTTCTCCGGGGCTGTGAGAAAAGGCTTCGCAAGCAGCCTGCGATTGCTCACCGCGATTTCCTCCTTTCCTGTGTTATCACAGGCGCTTGGCACGGCAGCCGATAACCTGAACAGGCCGAGAGAAATGTTTCTGTAAAAAAGATTCAGGGGAAGCAACTTATCTCCGGCGAGTTCATTTCCACTTGCAGTTTTTCGCAGTCTTGGCGGCCAGGCTCATTTCGTGCTACGGCATGGCTCAAAAAATATAAAACGTATTCTGCTACAATAGCATCAAAATGAGGAAAAGCATTAAAACTCCTCACTGTGCCACCGACGCTTAGTGCTCCAGAGACCAGGGAGGTTGAAACTACCACATAGCAGCTAAAACACCCCCAGTTTTAGGGGGCTGTTACAAGCCTGTTGTAGGCAGGTTGTTCTGTAACGTGCGTAGACTCAAGACCAAACACCAAGGCTGGGTTGGAGTCTCTGTCAACAAAAACGCAGGAGGAACGTTGCTTGCTTGTGTTTTCAAGCCTTAGCACTACCCACAGTGGTTTAGTCTAAAATGGGTGAACAGCAAAGTCTTCCCCAACAGACAGGAGCAGCTCGAAACCAGTCAGAACACAGAACATGGCTGCAGCTGCGAAGCACCATCACCACACGCGACTACGGACTGCGTCGCTCCCGGGCACAGCGGGGCTTCAGCCACCAAACGGCGGCATCTCCGGGCTCCCCTCGCCAGCTCTCTTGCTCTTTCTGCCTCCTTCACTTTTCCTCCTGCTTTTAGGGTTACCATTGGGTTACCCTGAGTTGAGCCCAGAGGACAAGGCCTGAGGGGAGGATTGGGCACACAGCGTAGGTGCGTGCGCGGCCTCTTCTTCCCAAGGCAGGCCTGGCTGGACCAAAACTCGTCTGAACACTAGATGGCAGCCAGAAACCTGCTCACGGGCAGCCTCTCCTTGCCCGACACCTCGCTGAACGCTCAGCTGAGGACAGGAGCTGCCCGTGGGCCGGGAGGCCGCAGCCTGAGGCAGCACTCGGGCCGCGCGCGCCTCGCGGGACCGCGGCTCGCGCCTCACGGGACCGCGGCGCGCGCTCGCTGCCCGCCGTGCGGCGAGCCGGGCCCAAGGCCGTGCTACCTGCCATGCCGGTTCCGCCAAGGGCCAGCCCCGGGATGGCGCCTGTGCCCAGCCAGGGGCTGCTGGCCGCTGTCAGGCCTCTGCAGGCTGTGACGCCGACGGCACCTGGGCTGCCGGGGAGCAGCCGTAGAGCCGCGGTGGAAGCTTGGGGCTTTACCCCAGCATTTCAGCACGGGATACACCACGCACACGTGTATTCCACAGTTCAAGGCTGAAGAGGATAAAGAACCAAAGTGGCATCACAGAGAATCAGCAGAGAAAAATCAGCAACACAAACCCCTCCATGCAGTTCAGAACAGCACTAGCAGTGTTTTAGATGAATAAACGGGGGGTCCAATGCGAAAACCCAGAACCGCTCTAAAAACTAAGATGCAAGCACAGACCTCCATTTTATTCCTAACCACCTCCTCATTTCTTTAACCTGGACACCACTGAGATGCAATGTGTCCTCTCAAAGCCACTTGTCTCTAACATGGAAAATCCAGACTTGCCTCTTCACAAAGGCCCCAGGAGCAGCATTCGTGTCACCCTCTAACACGGTGCCACGGGTGTCCAGTCATGAACTGGGGACACCACCACCCTCCTCACTCTCGCTCGGTGTTACTTGGAGCGAGTGTCTCTTCTATGTTTTATCAGCAAGAGCATTTCTAGGTGCTTCCAGGAAAGAAACAGCTGTAAGACCTCTCATTCCAGTCACCCTACTCCTCCAAGGCAGAACAATTTATGATTTATGAAATTACAAAATTCAAAATAAAAAATAATAATAATAAATAATAAACACACATAAATAAATAATAATAAAGAAACACGAGGAAAAGCAACTCATAGGTAGTTTCTTAAAGCTTTGCACCAATGAACGTATTCCCATCTAGCAGATGAGAAGATGCGGCTTTGGATTCAGAAAATTTAAACATTAAATGTAAGGTGTGGAAAGTCTATATTTCCAAAGCACAATGGACATTCCTGTCTACGCTGCCATAATTTTTTTGGAAACAGCTAATAACAGCTACGTAGGGGATAACTAAACAAGAACAAACATTACATGACACATTATTAATCTCACAGCTACAGCATTATGAATAATGGCTGTTTTGGCTCACTGCCCAGGCTTTTTTTTTTTTTTAATTTTGCTTGGGTAGGCCACATTTTTTAATTTACCAATTTCTGCTGTCCTTACCACCTGCCCTCCTGGATATTTTGTTTCATTGCACCTAGTCATATATACAACTGGGTACATGCCCAGGCCTCCGCAGATGGCCCAAACTTCTAACATTTAGTAGCTGCCTGGTCAATCCCCCAGAAGGTTTTTCCCAAAACGTTGCGCATGTATCATCTGAAGGCATCCAATTTAAGGCAGTAGAAACTGTTTTGTCTAGAAGATGACTGCATAAGTGCTATTTAAAACTGAACTCAGTGACAGATAAAAATGTCCTGATGAGGCTTCATTCAATATTTACTTATACCCCACCGTGCTTTCAGTTGCGCTGACTGCCAGTTTAGCAAAATAACTACAGCTGATTTTACAATTTTTATTTTTCTATTAAAGCATTCTCTCCTTCAGCATTAAGGAGTGTAAGCAAAAAACTTTGACCTACCTCTAAACACAGAACACGCATGCTGTACAAGCAGGGAGGACTGTTTCCCAATGCAATTCCTGGCCAATATTCCAGAAAACAGCACACGTAGTCACCTTCTGGGATTTGCAGAGAGCTCCCACAGAAACTGAGCAAGATGGTGAAGACCCCATAAGCCCAGCTGATAGTTGGTATGTGACCCCAAACGGCCCTCAGATCGTGCAGAACCTGCAGAGAGGCACAGGCAGGCGGTGACACCAGCACCGACTCCTTGTCACCAAAGCCAGGAAGAGCAGCTCTGCTCCCCGGGCTGGTAACGGGCTCCCAAACGTGCAGCACGATGGCACCGTGCTAGCACAGATGCAGAAGCACCGCTATCCAATACGGTTTAAATACAAAAGAATAAAGAGACAAAAAGAATAAAGACCACCACGGCAAGAAAAGAAAAAAAATCAAATAGTGCTTAGCAGTTTGTCCTCAAGGTGTTTTCGCTTGCATGATTTTGCTTGGAGCTGTCAATAACTCCACCTTCCTTTGCAGGATGGTGTGGTTGGGTTAATACACCTACCACTTAACAAAGGTTATTTACCAGCTCAAGTTTACTACTCTTCATCCTGACCATGCAGCTTTGGCCCGAGCACGCAGAGCCTGGGCACGTGTTCCCACAACACACGGTGCATCCCTGTGCTGTGCAGGGACTCCAGCAGCACCCGAGGACCTGCCCTGTACCAGAACAGATAAATCAATATCGATAAATTGTCTTGGAAAAGCAAATTGAAAACAATTCTGAACTATTCGCCATAAATGCTCTTTGCAACTCAAATTGTGCTTCTCCCCTTTGAAGGAGAGTCTCCTTCTCTCTTACCCTAAATGTCTGGGATGCTGGCACCAGTTCCACAATGTAATTACTGAACTTTATCAGGACATGTGGATTTCAACAGCAATGCGTATTTGCTCATCCGGGCAAACCTCCTTCTACCTTTCATAGCTGTTGTTTTTCCAACTTTTCACATCACCAGAGGAAAAAAAAAGAAGAAAGAAGGATCGTGATCGCAAACCATTTATTCAGCTCACGTACTTATGGGGCCTGGTTTTGAGGTTTTTCTTTTCTTTCCCCCAGGAAGTGTTTGGCAGAGCAAATATTCATTCTATGTCCTATACTCCCTAAAGCAAACTTTATACTGTGATCCTGCGTATTTATACTCATCAATGTCACAAAGCACATTTCTTGCTGGGAAAATACAAACATTATTTTTCTCTCACTTAATTATTTCTTCCTTTCTGCCCATCCCAACAGCAATTCAGCAGACCCATAGGAAAGTCTGGTAAAAATTCCTTTAACTTTATCCCATCCGCCAGGTAGTTTCATCTCCTCATTGATGGGGATTCACACTAACCAAACCTGTGGCCCAAGATGTAGCTAATCACAGCGTCAGCAACCAGGATCTCACCACAGAAAGCTCTCTGCATGCAGGGCTGCTCTGCCCTTTGAAAAAAGGCATTTCTCATAGAAGCAAAGGTGTGAACATAAGGTGTCTTCTCCTGACATACCCACGGAGCTGGACCATGGTCAGATCAAGGCTGTTAGACTTCAGCATTATCATGAGCAGTTCATTTAGCCCTATACCTTTAACATAGTACCTTACATTTGAGCAAGTACAGAAAGTCTCAAAGAACTTGTTTGCATTTTATTTAAGTGTCATTTTCTACAAAAGCCACAGGCCAGTCTGGAATGAGCTGAACTCTCCCAACTCTCAGGCTCATCAGTTCTGCAGCCTTTGGAAATACAAAAGAGCGATGCAAAAGTAAAGCAAAAAGACAAAAAACATGTCAGCTCATTTACTCTTATTTTTGTTAGGAAACAGGATCAGCTAAGGCTAACTTTGTTATTTAAATTAAGAGTATAGATTCCAATCATTTCCGCAGCACCTTCGTTACTCTACAAATCCGAGGGAATCTTTTCCCTGCAAGTATAATTACATGTTTAGCTGGAGCAGTGAACTAGCGACGTGCTGGAGTTGCCGACAGTTTACACACTGAACAGCACTGCTTTCACGCACCATTAAATTCACTGTTTGGGTACTTTATACAAATAACGAATGAGAAACAGCAGCCTGACACTTCCTGAATATTATAGCCCATGCTCTGCTTGCTTGTAATTACACTTCTTAAATGAGCAGTTTACTGAGCTGTCTCAAATACTCCCAACGCCCAGCAGCGCTGGTTCAGACCCTGGCAAGTCAGCTGCTCCCGTGTCTAAGACAGAAATGAAATAACACAGTTTACTTCAAATGAAAAATAAAACTGCCCATAAGCACCTCAGTTAAGTTCATACATTAAACTCTTCCTCTGGTAGGAGAGGGATCCTGCAGCTCCGTTATGGGCCGAGTTTGCTCCCTGCGGCTCCTGTGCAGCCTGTGGGTTGGCTGATGCTTCCCAAGGCACAGGTGACCACCCCAAGATGTAAACGGCTCACAAAGAACTTCTCCATCCCTTGCCAGATGCAAATGGTTTTCCCTCAGTTTTACAGATCTGGAACTTGCTGCTGCTTGCTGGTTGGCAGACAATCATGATGATTATTAAGACTTTTTTGGGGGGAATATTCACTTAGGGGATCAGCACACAGCCCGCTAATCCTACTGGACACCGCCATTATGGTATTGGTATCAACATTTCTCTACCTTCCTTCCTGCCTTGTTCACATTATATAAAAATGACAAGTTTAACATCTTGTGTCAAATTTGTTAAATTTGGTCATTCTGGAGCACCGCAGACCTCCCTGGGTCAAAGCATCAGAGCATCCTAGCAGGATTCCCTGGAGGCCTCATCCCCTCCGAAAGGCCACAGCTCGATCGTGTCTGTGGTCTGCGTGCAGCAGAGACGTGAACCTGCCTGATGTGTCGCTGACAAGTGACACTCATCGTTGTGCTCCCAGTTCTTCTCATGCGCTCCATTCTTACCTGCTGCACGAAGCTCTAGGAGCAATGAAGGAGGGCACCAGCGCCTTTTCCACAGACTTCCTAGGGATTTCAGCGTTGCTGGTCCCCACTTTTAACGCCACAGTCTTGCAGCTCAGTTCTCAGTCAAGAGCTGACTGTGTTAAAAAGCTCACAACTAACCCTTCAGTTCCTCGGGGCAGGACCACACGCACCCAGCACCGGGCAGGCAGGCAGCGCTCGATCAGTAACAGCCAAGGTCAGACTTGCCCGTACGGGCAGCGGGGACGAGCGCGGCGCCGACGCGGAGGGCAGCCCCTTCCCTCCCACCACGGCCTGCCAGGGGGGCGGCTCGCGAGGCCGCGGCTCTAGCGCGAGATCAATACTCTTGTCAGCGGAGAGAACAGATGCAGCCTCCCTGCAGAACCCAAGGACATAAAAAAGTAAAATGAAGATAAAGTTATTTTGTGATATCGAACGGGAACGTGTGGCTGCGTTTGATTAATGGGCGCCGTCAGCAGGGCTGCGCAGGGGGACGGGCGGAAGCAGCCGCTGCCTGCACGGGAGAGGGGATCCACAGCAGCACCTGCCCACAGGTGGGTGCTTCCAGCTCTAGAAGAGAGATGAGCATCAATAAATCACGTTACCCTTGCGCTGCCCCAGCAGGAGAAGGGCCTCTGCACCGAGGCCGCACTGGCACTGAGCACCCCAGTGAGCGCAGGCGACGCTCCGGCCCCCGGCCCTGCTTCGCCTCCACGCAGCCTCCCTGCTCCAGGAGAGGAAATGAGCCCTGCCGTCCCGGCCCAAGGGGCAGCTGCAGCCCTACCGATGCCTAAATGCAATTAGGAAACACAAGGGGATGCGAGGAAACATGGAAACACCTCCCTGACTCGCAAAACGAGCTGAATGGCTCCCAAGGACCTACACTAGCAGTTGCTGCGGGGAGAAAACAAGGAAAAAGTTTAAGTGCCAGCAGCTAGAGCGAGCAGAGGCAGCTGGCTAACTGAATTAGCCAAACAGCTGCTCTCAAGCACCTTCATTTAAGGTCTGTGTACAAATAAGAAGCCAAAAGAGTCTCACGATGCAGCACAGAGGAAGAATTACAGCTCAAACAAGAAAGAAACATGGTGCTCAGATTGACAGAGTACACAATAAAAGGGGAGTGATTTGGATATCCTACCAGCACATTACAGCCATCCACCCACAGAGCTGGTTCCGGAGGGAAGGACTCGCTGTTCCCCTTAGCCTGCAAACACAACATTTAAGCTGTTCTCTGCCCTGTGCGAATGGGGGACAGCATTCACATGTGTATGTGGGTACATATGTACACACACATATATATACACACACACGTGTATATACATGTCCAAAGCACAAGGTACAAAAGCTAACAGTCCACTAACACCATTTTGTGATGCCATGCTGCGTGTTCAGAGAGCTCTAACCTTATGTCCTATAGCCCTGATTTTGCAGCATATACTAGAGTTTACTCTTCACGGCTGCTTTAGAAGACTGTACCAGATGGAAGGAGACATCTTGGAGCTCTGGCAGAGGACAAGGACTCCAAGCAATTTGTGGAAAGGCCAGATCTTCATAATGCTGGCCAGGGGGAATACGATCAGAAAGAGGGCTTGAACTGCCAGACGGGAGATTAAGGGGCTGAACTGCGACAAGTTAGTGAAGTGTCTGCAGCCTCTGCCCAAGGTTTATTACATACTAAAATGCACCAAAGGAGCACAAAATGACCAGACCTGATGGGAACAGCGGTTACATCAGCGTAGAAAGTGCTCCACCAATGATGCTCTCGCCCATTTAACAGGCATTTCTGCTTCTTTATGCTCAGACGTTGTTTTGCCCCTCGGTACAGCTCACCAAGCCCCCACGCTGGCCGTGCACAGACACAGACTCCTCTCCGTGGAGCTGCCGCCTTTGCGGGAGCCGAGCGCCCTGCTCAGATAATTCCCTTCCTTTCAGGGAAGAAAGAAGTTATTAGCAGCCTAAAAGCACATTTTTCTTCATGTATAGGATGCATTTACGTTGCCTGCTGAACTGACGGGTAGGATGCAAATAGCTCTCAGTACAGGCAGAGCTCCAGGCAGGAATTACCGTGTTTTGTGCTGGCACAGGTCGGGGGCTGCAATCGGAAAGGCCGCATTGCTCAAGGTGGGAAAAAAAGCTGTTGCACTGGCTGACATGACCATCCCTGCCCCATTTTGCAGGATACACACTGAACTCCTGGGTATTGCTTTTCCCTGGGAGATATTTCTGTTTCGCTGTCTCCAAAGCAAGCTGCCTTATGCTACACAGAGCCTTTTGTGCAAACCCAGACACATTTTACATGCAAATATCTGAAAGACAACTCATATAAAATAAAAGAATGGGGATTTTCAAGTTTTCACTCAAACCACAGAGAAATACGCATTTATACCAGCCCAAGTACATAGGATAAAGGCACAGACCCACCATGGATAAAACGAACAGAACAACAGCACGTTGGCTACTCCTCGCAGTCGCACTCGGACGCCTGCTCTTCCCTCTCACTCACCGGCCAAGAAACCGAGGGGCTGCTGCTGGTGGGTACCATCCTGGCCCGGCCCCATGCCCGAGGCACCCACGAGATGTCCCAAAGGCCCTCGCTAAGACACAGAGCGGTTTCCACACTCCTCCCTCTGCAGGGGCCATGCTCGTTTCTTCAGAGGCAGCTCAAGAACATCCCTTTGGCCAACAGACCTTGAGCGCAGGAAAAAATGCTAGGAGGAAATTCTTCCATCAGAGGACAGCGCTTCTGTCCCCTTCCAAGATGTCATATGCCAGTCATAACCAAAAAAAAAAAAAAAAAAAACCACCCACAAAAACAAACAATAGAACCTTTCTCACACCCTGAATTTATACATTGCATCAACATGTAAACTGAACCCCTAGTTGGCATTTAATATATGCAGCTCATCGTTAGCTCTTGATTGGGATCAGATGATGACAATCAGCCACGGTGGGAGGGAAGGGATGTGAACTGACCCTCATCAGGGCCTCCTGCATTAGTGGATGCACAGGACAGTCTGATCAGCAAACATTCTCCTCCTTGGAGTTATTCCTAAGGTCTGTTTTAGGAGGTTCTCTCCATCCTGTTTTCATCAGGCAGAGCCCATCCTCGTGTATGACTATAGTTCCAGCAGGCATTGATCAGTTGGGGAGCATAAAATCTCCCCATTACTGCTGCTGCTGAGGGGAAATACATCCCAGTCACACTGCACGGGTTACCCAGTCACACTGCACGGGTTACCCAGCTCATTTTCCAAAGCATCGTGCGCACTGGGAGCCACTCGGTGTCTGCAACCACCCCACGGAGAGCCAGGCTCCAAGGGGAGCGTTGCTGAACTGACTCCGCAGCGCTGCCGATGCTGCAACCGCTACACGCGCCCCTGAGCACAAGTAATTTCTGCTGTCAGTGACATGCAGCTGAGCAACGTGGCTTACTGGGTTGGGAATAGCTTGGTGGTTGGATCTGTAAACACTCTTCAACAGTCCAGAGAGCTCCTCTGATGTTTTTTTTTTTTTTCCCTGAAGGGTTTCCTGCAACTGGAATTCTTGCACTATTAGACAGGAGGAAACCACTACTGAGTCAGCAGCCACTGAAAGAGTCTTTGGCTCCTGGATCTTCCTTGGGGTACCACGAAGCTGAACTTCCAGAGCTGTGAACGTTCACAAACTCTTTGATGATCAAGTGACGATTTCAGCACGGCGCCCACTCGACTTGTTGACCGCCCGTCTCAAAGCACCTGCGCGCGCTGCTGCACGACGACGTCTTGAGCTACTGCCGCTAAATTCTGCGACGGAGCAGAGCTGCTTTATTTAACACGGTGGAAAAGACAACATGAGAAGCATACAGACTAGCAGGTCCAACACGCTCAGCTCGTGCTCTCCCATCTGCCACGAAACACGGGGTTGTATCATTCCCATGGGCGATGCCAGCCCCGCCGTTATCCCTGTTCCCTCAGGGAGCCACCGGGTTCGCGCACAACGATGGGGTCTGCAGTCGTGCACACGCTGCCCTCCAGAACCCAGTGTGTCACATAAGCACATAGCAATAACCATGCTTGAAATTGCACCCCGGTGCCTCCACATTTGCACATCAATGTGTGACGGGCTCCACTGCCCCGTGCTGAAGCCACCGCAGCCTCCTCCAAAGGAAGATGCTATTTACTCAGCTTGGATGTGTGACCGGAGCTGAGGAAGTCAAACAAGTGACATCAGGTCCGAAATACTTCTCCCAAGCCCTGCTGTGTGATTGCTGCTTCCCAGCACCGCCTCCCAACGCGGTGTCTGAGACGGAATGAGCAAGGATCTATTTGATGAACATACCAATAACTCCAGCCCACGCCAACAGTGCAACAACCCATTTGATATGAAGGTCACGGCCGCTGATGTCCGCACCGCACCACAGGAGTCCAGGTGTGTTTGTGGACGCTTTGGCGAGCTCCCCGGTGTGGATGGCACATCCTGCAAGCTCAGCGAGCGCCTCCTGCTTGGAGGCGATGCCGATGCTGCGCACGGCCACAGCCAACAAAATCACTGTTCTCATCTGCACTGAACTGGTACCAGGGTCCTCTGAAGAGTGTCTGCCATCTCCAACCAGATTGTGTTCGGTAGCTTGAGCTTTTGGTGGGAAGTGACATTTAAATATTTTTGACCAGTCTTTGCAAAATGGTGATGCTACCTGTCGCAAAGTGAATTTTATAGGCAGCCGAGGCAATGGGGAGAATCCAATTGTCTTTATTACTGGCAATCAAAGCTCTATTGAGAACAGATTCCTGGGCAGTTAATCCAATGAAGTCCTCACAGAAATGGTTCTCCTCACTGGAGGGCAAGTGCCAGGAGAACAGCAAGAGCGTGGAGCACGGCCACGTGCTCAGCCACACGTGGGGTGAATCTTACAGGTGAAGTTGTCACAGGTGCTGTTAAGTTGTCCCTGGTGCCATATGAGGGACTACGGGTGTGTGACTGGCAAGAAGGTCTCTCTGCTCCTGCAAATGTAAAATGCTGGGCCTCGTGGCAGCCAGCCCAATCAGGATTTGTCACTGTGCTGGTGTTGAAAGGACAGGGAAAAGAAAACTCCTATCTGGAAGTCAGAGGGTTTTCCAGCCTATGCTTATGGGCTCTGACCTCAGGAGATCCTGCTCATCCGAGAGGTTTGCTCCAGCTTAGCAGCAGCGCACTCCTCCAGGAATCCAGGGCATTTGCACAGTACATTTCTCGCTTCCAAAATGTGTGGTATTAAGTGATCTCCCAGCTTGCAAACTCTTTCACGGAGAACATGAATCCATCAAGAGAACATGAATCCATCAAGAAGTGCCTTAGCTTCCACAAGCCCCCGCACGGCCTTCATATTAACTTCAGATTAGGGAAGCAATGAGGAAAGGCGACTGCAGCAGCCGCACACCAAGGGTCCTCCTCACTGCAGGTCCCGTGCACCGAAGCCACAACCTGCAGCACTGATGGGGCCGGTGTGGGCTGCAGGCGTGTGGCGCAGAGACGAGCGGTAACTGCGACTGCAGAAGAGGCCTTCAGCAATTTACTGCTGGCCTCAGAATCTGCAAACTGGGCAGCCACCTCCAACCTCCACCTGGGAGGAGGAAAGGGCTGCGAACGTCTTGAGCTAAGGCCGGCGACGCTCAGCTCCTGGGCAAGGGCCTATTGAGCTGTTCACACTGCAAGATCCTCGTCTTCAAACGCTGACATTTGCATAGTCTCCATTATTTATTTTCAAACAGAAGCTTTTCCTATGTGCATATAAATGAACCAAGTTCACGTGCTCTAGGTGTCCCTGCGTATGCAGGGGGTTGGACTAGATGATCTCTAGAGGTCCCTTCCAACCCTAAGCATTCTATGATTCTATGATTCTATGAAGTTGGACGTTGGCCGCAGCTGCCCTGTAGCGAAAACAAAGCCTTGCTGCATCCACCGCGATGCTGCAGAGACACCCTGAGCTGGCATAAAACCAACACTGAAACATCTACAGCAGAAATTTCACTTTCTTTTAAAAAAGAGAGAATTCTTAATTTTTATGTGACACTTTGCAGAAGACAATGTAGTTTCATTAAAAAAAGGAAAAATTTTGCCTTTATCTAAATTCCATTACTTGGTTCAAAACCTTTTTGGCTATGCAGCTTTCCTGACCAAATCTCCTATACTCTCGTGTACTACTACCTTCATTTCACTCTAGGACCTTAGAAAACAAATATTCTAAACTCCATTCAGCGATTTAAAAAAATGAACTGTTGTCATAATATGCCACCTCCACTAATAGATACCAGGGTGCTGCAAAGACGTAAGTTAAATTGTAGCATTACTCCGAGATCAAAAACTGTCCAGTATAACTTCTAGTGTGTAAAACATTAAATAGTAATTTTAATACATTTTTACAATGAATGCATTATTTTAAGACTACTTATAAGTGAACAGTTCATTTCTCTACACATTATTTTTATAAATCTAATCAGCAGACTTCCCAAGCCAAATTCAACATATCCTAGCCCTTCATTTCACATTCTTCAGGTCTAAAAGTAGCCACAATTTAACTTAATCCCTTGATGATTGATAAAAGAAAAAGCATGGGTAAAATCCACTTGGGCTGCTCTATGAAGTTGCAAATGTTTACGCAGCTGCTAAAAACTGGCCAGCAAGAATACTACCAATTTCTGCATCTTACCCTGTGTTTCTCCATGGCTGAAGCATCCCTAAGCCCTCCCTGGGGCAGGGGAGAATGGAGCTGGGGTTCAAACCCATGGCTTGTTATGGATAAAGGATTTTTAAAGCCAACTTTGGGTAACTCTGCAGCATTGCATCCTCAGTTGAACTGCTGCAGTGTTTGCAGTAGCCGCACGCCCTGGGAACGGGAAGACCCCTGGGCTTCCCTGCAGCTAGAACTCCCCTCGCAGTTTAAGAACAGTTCAAACCAGATCTTTTTAGCCGTGCCTTTTGGCTTAGCTCTGCTCGCAGCAAAGACCTTTGTGGAGACGTGGCCCGATACAGCGAGGCGCGCAGGAGCGGTCACGACCAGCTGCGCGATGACCTTCGTGTTTGCAGTGCCTGGCAAACTGCGTGGCAACCACAAGGATGACTCACACCTTAGAATATTTAATACGACGCTCTCTAAATTAGCTGAATGTCAAAATGAATCTGCACCGAGCTCACAAAAGCCTTTTCATTACCCCGAGCCCCGTGGTTCTTGTGCCCAGTAATGTGATGGGCAGCACGTACAGCCAGCCCTGTAACCCGACATATGTGGCCTCAAACCGTGTTTTTAAAAATTAAAGAATCTGACGGTCGGTTGCTTCCCCTCTGCAAGTTCTTCAAACCTTCCTACGCAATTAAGCACAGAGCTGCATCCTGCTACAAAAGAGGCTGCCTGGTCTGAAAAATCCCATGGAAAGGCTGCTGCTCCTGATTAAATTCCAGGGGCCTTTGGAAGGGGAAGACCTCAACTCCTCACAACACACCAGCTCCAGCGAGAAGTTTGCAGCAACATTAATCAGCCTGAAATAATGAGGCTGCGACAGACAGCATGTGATTTCTTTATTTCGCCTTAATTATAATTTAAAATTTTAATGTGAGGAATTTGACAAGTGTTCAAGCAAGAAGAATCATTGCCTCAACAGCAGTTAAAGTCAGGCAGAGCAATGTGCTCAATCCCAAAGAAAAGCAATGACTTGGTCCTGGCCCAGCAACGTAAATCAAGCGGCGCTGCTGACAGCAGCATCGTTCTGAGCAACACAACTCCCTCGGCACCCTTCACCAAGAACCCTGAAGCTCACGGGTTGGGTTATGCAGGGTGTCCTAGGAGGAAGGAGCAGGTAGTGCCGTCCCGAGGGAATCAAGGAATTCAGGAGAGGAAGGGGGTGAGTCATGATGGAGAGTGAACAACCCTTCACTTAAACCTTCCCAAGGACTGGAGGCAGGGGAAAGGCAATGCCAATTTTTTTGAGGTTTGGGGAGATCTGTGAAAACACAGGTCTGCAAGCCTGGAGTAGAAACTAGAAAACAGACTTGAATTAGCAGCTATCTGGCTCCGTTTCCTGGAGAAGACCATCCCTGCTCCTTTAAAGGGAAATGCAGGCCAGAGGTTTCCTCGGGTGGTCTGTGAAGGGATATCCAGCCCTTCCCTGCTGCGCTTCACGCAGGGCCTCGAGGAGCCACCACTGCTAAAGCTACACGATGAGGACAAGTGACAACCCTGTCCCCAACCATCCTCAGAGGGACAGCAGAGAGAGAACGGCCACGGGACGTCCCTCTTCCCCCTGCCCAGGAGAAGAGGGATCTGCCCGTTGGCAGCAGGCCTGTTTTCCGAACAGTGGCTCCTTCCCAAAGGGAATGTTTCTAGGCAGGCTGACGGATGGCCCCGGCTCGAGCAGCGCCGCGTCACTGTCCGGGGCGCTGCCCTGCGCGCGTAACCGGCGCCAAGACATGGGACTTCGCAGGAGTCAGCTCCTACAGCCGCCTCCTTCGAGAATGAATATGAACAGGAAAACAGCCCCTTAACTCAATTTGCTGCAACTCTGCACGAGTGCACCGTGTTTATACCCCTAATGCAAGAAGGGCGGCCTTTGCTTCGATGGAAATAGGGTTTCCATCACAACAGCTGCTGCGACGCCAGGCTGGAAGAACTAAAACTAATGGATGCGGCAGGAGAGAGAGCTGGTTCACAGGAATTAGGGACAGACCTTCAAAGGGTCTCCAGGGGCCCGGCTGAACCACAGAGGGGCTCATCTCGGGCACTGTATGACCTTGGCAATCTTTTGGGCAGTGTCAACAACACTTCTGTACCCCAGGCAGCTCCGAAACGGATCCAGACGACTGGACACGTATCACAGCGCGCTGCAATAAGCCTTGCTGATAGTCAGGTTAAGGAGTTAATCTATGCAATTTGCAGTAGAAACTATTGAGACGCTGCAGATTCAGGATCAAAAAGCACTTTCCCTCTTCTAGTATGATCACAACATAGCTCATTATTTCACCAGGTGAAAAACACCCAGGGCTGCAAAGATGTGACAGCCAAGAGGCAGGACGAGCCCAAAGAGTCCAGCACCAGCTCTTGCCACAGCCACGTTGGCTCCGCTCTCACCACCACCACCGGGTCTGCCTGGGAGTTCAAGGCCAGGGTGAGGGACCACCAAGTCTGAGTAGGGCACTAAAAACCCAAGCGCTGGGCCGGGGTGCTGCGTTTCAGACCACAGCAGCCTGGCTCACGAGAACACCTTGTGCATGGTTGCAGATCCAACACCAAATTAACGCGCCCGACGCTATCCCTGAGCTCCCACACTTGGAGGCTGCCTTTTAAATCCGCACGATGCAATGGGATGACTCCGAGTTCTTCCACGTTTCCTTCGCCTTGTTTCATGTCCAATGAATAAAAACAACCTTCCAATTGCATAACTTGGGGAGAATTCCAGAAAAGCTTTAATGAACTGACCTAAAACACATCATGAGCAGAAAACATCTCAAATATTCTGATGACACTGAAAAACACGTCTTAAGCAAAGAGCATTTAAACTGCTCAACAGTGTTTGTGATACTGATTGAGGCTTTCGCTGTTTCAGGATGACCAGGTTGCAGGTTGTTTTACTTCTGCCCAGAAAGGACATTTGTGCAAATGAGAATTAATACGTAAAAATCCAGTCTGGATAGAACCATAGAAAAGGCAGCTACACAAGAAAACTAACAAGCCAAGAGTACCGTGAAGCGCCTTGCACAAGCTCTCACCTGCTGTAAAAGCCAAAGAACCGTCGCTGAAGCGCCGTTCCTGGAGCTCGCTCTGCTCCAGCCAGTAGCTCAGGTGCGTGCACAGGCCGCCCAGGGCAGAGGGAGAGTGTTTTAGCCCAAACCAGGGCAAATTGGTACAAGTCTAAATCGTGCACAGCCAGCACTGCTGCGACGTCCGACGTCTGGTCTGGAGAGCTCTGCATGGGTCACCATGGATTACTGCTCACTATCCCCAGATCTACATCTAGTGAAAAACACACACTGTTCTGCAACAAGCGTCGTTCAAATGAACTATGAGAACTAATTTCAGTAGTTTCTATAAATCTACCCAAATCACACGTTGCTTAGATCTACTTTGAATCCCACTTTCATTGTATGCGCTGCAACAAGCGCAGTAAACATCTTAAGATTTGTAATGATGATTTTCACAGTTAGTTTCCACAGTTTCTATGAGGGGTGACTCAGGATCATATAATAAGCAGTGTTTTAATGATGCAGTCCCCAAAGGCACGCAGGTATTTCATCTTTATTTCCTTTCTTATTAAAGCTGTACTTCAAAGTGAGCCGCACTCCTCTGCTGCCCCAAAACCCGGGAGCAGGGAGTGATTCATTCCCGAGGAGCCTCCTCCTGCTTCCTCCATCCGAAGGATGGAAGGCGGCGCAGCCAGGACAGCACATCACACTGTGCTTTATGCCCTCGGACCCTCTCCCGGCTCTGCTGTTATTTTAAAGTCACTACCTGTGAGCTGAAAGGTCGTTCTTTTAAATACGAAATTATGAGCGCCATTACAGCAGAAACTTATGGAAAAGAGGGCACACAGGGCTGATGGAGCCATGAAGATAAATGCAGATTTACTGACTATGGAATATAGTATGTTCATGTTAAAGAAACAGAAATACCGGTAAGAGACTTATTTGTTGAGAACGTTAGCTAATGGCCTCTGTATTTAACTCTACTTTTTTATTTTCCTTAATTTTTAATGACTGTTAGCTCTAACTGCAGGTACAAGATGCCTGCTGATGGACTGGTAGGTTCCTGTGTGACTAATCCCTTTACTTTGTCTATATTTTGAGTCTAAGCAGTAGTCTTTAAAAAATCCAGGAACTCCATCTTTAAAACCTTTAAAATGCCCAGACTCTAAAACAGCCACCGAATCCGCAGGGAAGGCGCCTGCCCCAATGGCCCAACGGGGCAAAGGGGAAGCTCGGGACCCACCTCCACGCGCAAAACTCCCTGCAACAGAAACATGTTGGGCAGCAAAATGCTATTGCATGATGATGTTCCCGTAATTCAGCCTTGACCTTTTTTGTAATAAGAATACATGAATGTTGATGAAACGGAGCCTTTCCCGGGAAAGGTTAAGTAATAGATTTAAATAACTTAAGAACCAACCAGAAATCCTGTCAGTTCACTTCAAATTGCATGAAAACTGGAGCCGGGCCTGATTTACATGCAGGGAAACCTTCCCCTTTGGGAAAACTGCCCTCCCTGGAGCAGGAGCCGCGCTGGCAGCACCGACATCCCGGCGCCAGGACCCCCTTAATCCCGATTCCCGCCACGGCGCGATTCCCGCCGTGCCTGCCGCCTCCTGCCAGACGGGGTCAGCAGCACCCAGCGCTGCCGGCGTTCCCTTTCTGTTTTTGGATAAATAATCAGTATTTTAGTCCACCGCGGTGGGCAGGTGTCCCAGTGCAGCCCCTTGTGGCAGGGGCCGCACCAAAGGGCAGTAAATCCCTCGCATGTAGTCGTGCCTAACGCGACCCTTCACTTCCTCCGGCGGTTTCTGGCCGTGCCGGTGCCCCCTTTCCCAGGCTGCGTTCCTCCGGACAGCGCGTTCCCGAGCTGTCGCCAGGCGGGACACGCGGAGCCGCGCGGGCCGAGCGGGCACCGGCACGGCCGGGCACCTCTAAGGAGCAGTCGGGGTCTTGCAAACCTGATCCGTTTACATTGTCGGGCCACATCTCAAAGCCCTTCCCATTTAGCACCTACCGCTGCTCCTGTTAGCAAATCTCGCGCTCTTGTGCCGCTCCACCTGCTCCATGTGTTCATCTCCAGAGCTTTAACACAGCTGCTTCTGGCACTGTGTTTTCCCTAAAACAAAACCCTTCAGGCCACTGCAACCACCAGACCTGCGGAATCCCAGTACCCTCGTGCCCTTCCTGCACAAGGCACGGGGACATTCTGGTTGCCCCTGATCTTCTGGGTCCTCCCCAGCCAGTGCCTTGCTCTTCTCTTTCCCCAGGCCATCTGCACTGGAATTGCTGGATTCCCCTGGCATACACTTGATTTTGGAGCCTCTGAGACACCCGAGAGTGGCTGGAAGCTTCACAAAACTGCTGCAAGAGAAGGACCTGCCAAAAGGGCTATTTCAGTTGAGGTGACACCTTTGACACCGTGAGCAAGCGGCCAGAGGGGGCCCTTTGCAGGTTTTCCAGCACACAACTGCAATAGCTGCTAGGCACAGCCGAGCTGCTCACTCTAGTTACACATAAAAGTATTAATGTGGCTTTCAAATGACACCGATTAAGGTATAAAACGCAAGGGACAGCTCCTATACTGCAGCTGCACTTGTGCTCCTTGGGATGAGGTGTCCCTCAAGTGCAACACGAACCCTCTTCTGAGCTATCTTCCCAGCTCCTGAGTTTTCAGCTATTTTTACATGTGCATAAAACACATTTCTACATACAAAGTTACCAATATTATTAGTATATTACACACACAAGCATTTCAAACAGCCTGACTGACTCCAGAGGTGCCCCATGCCTTGCTTGCTGCCTCTCGAGCGCAGGGACCTGGCAGTCAAGGGCCAGGGCTTCAGGAGCCCCTCAGGTGCCCTGGGGTTGCAGAAGGACCAAGTGAACGACGCCGTTTCGGGGTGACGGCCGTCGCGTCAACCCCCACACCTCACAGCATGGTTTGTATCTCACCCCGAAACACGGGTTTTTAGTGATCAGGCCAAATTCAGGGAGCAACTCATCGCTCCCCAAAGCTCCGCTCTTGCTTGAGCCCCTGCTGAAAACTAGAGCTAATTTTTGCAGCACGCTTTCTCCCTGCCCAAAGCCACGGATTTAGCCTTGCTAGAGGCACCCGGCTGCTTTTCAAGGGTGCCGTTTTCTGCCCTTCCGTCCAAGTGACACGGGAAGCGCCACCGCCACCGAGCGGCTGCCACCCCACGGCTCCTCATCGCGGGAGGCACCACTGCGACGGTTCCCTTCCGCACCACCAACGGGGCTGGCGCCGCTGAGGGCCCCGGGACCTCTCTCCCCCTTCCCTTACAAGCCACAAGTGATGAAAATATTAATTGGAGAAGACACCTGCTCGGGAGGAGGTCTGGAGCGGGTGCAAATCCCTCTCACTGGGAGCTGCCGTGGCCGCGATAGGATGTGTGTCGATGAGCGCGGCACCTCCCGCCGCGACGATGTCCACGAGGGATGCGACTGGTGAGCAGGAAACTGCTGGCAGGAGGAGCGAACACCTCCGACCTGACGCTGCCGTGGGGCGCGAGGACAGGGCGCCGTCTGCCCGTCTCCTTGCACAGCCCTCGGCTCCCGGCGAGGCCGAGCACTAAAGCGCAGCGGCACCGAGCACCTCGGCCCCCGCAGCACCGCGAGGCAGCGCCGCGCTCCCCACCGCGCTGCGCTCGGGGTTCAGCGGCTCCTGGCGGGAGCCTCGCAGGCTCCGGAACCGCCAGGGCATCCCCGGGATGAAGGAATCCTGCTGGCTCCGAGCCACGCGGGACACCAGGCTCCATCCCGGAGGACGGGACTTCCTCCTCCGGCTGCTGCGGGCCCCGGCCCGGCGTGCAGGGCACCCAGCCCGGGGAACACGGATTTGCCTGCAGACACGGATGGAGCTGCCAGCTGGATTTCCATGAATCCCGGCTGACTAAAGAGCGGGAAGGAGGTGCCAGCCATGCAGGCGGGGAGCATGCAGCCTCGCATCCCCACGGCACGGACTCCAGCTACTGCTTGTTGCTCGAGAGAAGGAAAGCACCGTGTGTGCCAGCACCCAGAGCGCGAGCTCGCTGCTCGAGCGAGGGCGGCTGGGAGATCTCGGAGCAAAATCAGCAGCAGTTCACGGAGCCCCGGAGCCGCTGCGGAGCAGCCCTGTGCCTGGGACGGCCGTGCCTCAAATGCAGCCCTTCCCAAAGCCCATCTCTCCTCCCACTTTGGGCAGCACAGCTTGTTCACAATCTTCCTGCATGGGAAGCCTCCTCCTGCAATGGCAGCAGGGCAAAGTACCCGGGAAACCGGGTGCCAGAGAGCTGCCCAGATGGTCCCGGCCGCCGCATCCGCAGCGGGAACACCTCCGAGGAGGAGTTACCCTGGGCAGCGGGTCCCCGGGTTTCACTTGCAATTAAGATTCTTGCAGGAGGAATTGAGGCCCTTGTGATTTCTATTCATGGCATGCCTCAGAAGCAGCCAAATTAAAATCCTTATCATTAAGGAGTTGATAGTTCCCATAATCGCAAGCATCATTCTGCATTAGCTGGAGGGAGCAGCGTGACTCACTGGCTAACAGAGATCTGCTCAGAAAAGAGGAAATCTTCTAACCAGAGAGGATTTTCTGAGCCACGAATTGCTTTAAAGAGAAAGCACTAATTTCAGGCAAATTACTTATATAATTCGTGCTGTCAAGACAAGAACTTCCTTCTGCACGGAGAGTCCTTCTGCCATGCACTTCCCGGGATGGCCTTCCTGCTAGGCCTGCACAGCACCAATCCATGATCCAAAAGAACAACTTTATCTGCGGGATGAGTCACTGCTCCCTGCTATCCTCCAGGTTAAGGCACATTTACCTTTACTTGCTGCAGAATATGTCTTTTAATAGTTCATGAGTTCAGCAACTCACATGCCCATCCATTTGCCCAGAGCAAGCTTAAAAGAAACACTACAACATTCTTATGCAAGGAGCCCTTCCCCATTCCCAAGGCTATTTCTCTGTGACAGAAAGGCCCATCAATTTGGGGTGAAAACCCAAGAGGACACACAGCTAAGACAGGTTTAAGCAGGATTTCTGATCTTTCTAGGTCAGAAGAATATAAAGGAACAGCAGAAACGCTTGCAGCACGCACACAGAGCCCGGTTTATCTCACCGGGTTCATTTTCGGGAGATTGCAGTGCTAAAATGGGGTGGTTTTGCTCCAAGAAACTGCAACGTCCTCAGCAAGACGGGCAACCAATTTAGTGGTAGGTGGTGGCAGGTCCTGGCCAAGGCACCGTCACCTCCATGAAGGACTTGCTTGAGCTGCAGACCAGGTCCAACTGGGCAAGTTCAGCCCGAGCCTACAGCTAATACCAGGTCTGACAGCAGCAGGGGACTGCTCCAACCTGAGGACTGCTTAGCCCAAGGTTTAGCAGGAGCCTCCGATCTCCCATTCGACAGATTTATTCCTGTGCTGGGGATTTCAACGTAGCTGGGAGCTGAAACATCTGCCGGCAGAATCCCAATATGGCCTCGCACGGCCCCGGGCTCCGTCTCCAAGGCGGGATGTTCCCTGCGCTCCGGAGCCTCCCTGGCAGCCCCTCCTTGGCAGGATTGACCACCCGATGTGCGAGGCATGTCCTGCATTACGTTAGGATGCGTTTCCTCTGCAGGGGGAATTTAATACAAAGGTAGCGACGGAGCTGCTGGGTTAGCGCAAGCTTGAGCGGGGCACCCACAGAAAAGCCAAGAAACCTGAAAAAAAAAACGAGTAATTGGAGCGTTTGCTCGTGGAGGACCCAGAGGATGTGCAGCTGGGCATCCCTGCTGCGGAGCCGCCTCTCCTCGGGAACACACACACCTACGGACGCGGCAAAGCCACCGGCACGCCGGGACACCAACACCACGTGCTCCTTCAGGAGCTGAAATAGAGAAACGGGCTATCTCACAGCTCCCTGCTCCACCACTTCCACGCAACGCTGCAAGCTGCAGTTCCCTTCCTGCCGCCCTAAGGAAACTCCACTGATGTTAAAAAATCTTGATTAACACTTGTGATGTTAGTAGTAACAGCCACAGGAAGATGCTATTAAGACATCAATGTATTTTTTAGATTTCTTTTCTTCATGCTGTTGCATCTTGGACAGAAGTCTGTGCTTAAGTCAACCCTTCAGAAAATAAAAGCAAAAAAAGCAACTAACCATCTAAAGCTTTATGGTCTCCGGGGTTGTATGTCAACAGCTGCAGCTTTATGTTGTATATTCTGCTCCACACGAGCTAAAAATTCCCTCCCGGTGTCAGTTCACATCAACTCACTTCATAAAAACGGCCCCGCTCCGGGGACCTACGAAAGATCTGCAAAAAGACGGGCAGCTCCCGGCCGAGAACGTGGCCCCAGGAAAGCAGCCAAAGGATGAAGGAGCCACCATGGAAAGCCCAAGATGCCAGGGGAAACTGAGAGCAAAGGACAACTGCAAAAATTTCTCCTTGCCCAGCCTGAGCTTGCAGTGAATACATTCCTACTTCAGCAGCTACTTTGCTCTTTAAATAAATGCGGTTTGCTGAATTAAACTTATTTCTACAACACACACGAGGATGTAGCTTAAAGCAGAATTAAGAAGTGTCCTAAAGGACGTGTTCAAGGTCCATAAATGTTAATACTGAGTTTTCAATAGAATTTTGTTTGGCAAATTTATCTACAAATATTCCAGGCACATTTTCTATTATGGCCACAGTGCCCTGCTCCATCACTCGATTTCATTTCACTATGAATAAGTAAATATCAAGGGATTTTTGGCAGCTGAGTGTTTTCCTAACCCGTTGGTCCTCTAATTAGCTCCAAATGTTGTTTTCATGAAGCTACATTCTTCCTGATCCATCCTCAAGTCCCCTGGCCTACCATAGCAATGCCAGGGAACCTTACTACACAAATGGCATTACTGTGGAAACGAGTTGCTCCCTGGATGCTTCCCAGCTCAAAATGTGAACAGGAAAGTTTGCAGATGCTCTACAGACTAGGATTTCCCAATCAACAAGGTGACTGAGAGACCTGGATGAACAGATTCGGTATATAAACAGGAAAAACCCAGGAATGCTGGTGAACAGCAAGTCCCCGTGCCAGCAAGAAGCCCTGACACGGGGCAACACGTTGGCTCAGCCGATGCCGACGGCTCTCCGTGCCCCAAGTCACCGCAGAGTTGTGAGACCACTTTAATCTGCAAACCTATGGATGAGGATGTAATGGTAACGAAACGGCGCTGCTGAGCGGTTCTGGCAGACAGAAGGCAGTTAGTTAACTAATTTATTTAGTGCTAAATGTTTGCCCCTGTTTTTGCTATGCTCTGGAAAGTCGGGTCCGGATTAAAATTGCTCGTCTCCAATAAGTAAATTATTTAGGAAGTTATGTAAATTTCTATGCAAATGTTTATCCTTGTGTCTCACACAAAACTCTGCTTGGGGGAATAAATCATGCCAAGATGGGAATGAAAAGGCTGCTCCTGGTGCCTTCACGCACATAAACCCCCCCACCAATGAGCCAGTGCTCTCCCTACCGCGGCCTGGAAGGGGATGAAGTGGTGCTGACGTCTCGGGTGTGCGTATCCTGGTATTGCTGCTGTCCCTCCTCATGAGGAAGGAGCAGAAATCCCCTTGTGTGTGTGCACCGTGCACCAAGCCTGTGTTTACCTGGCTGCCTCAGCCCTCAGCTACAGAGATTTTTCGACTACAGCAATTCCTAAAATCCAGAGTAAATCCAGCAGAAGAGATGGGGAAATCTGCCCTGACGGAGACTCCTGTGGACCTGCAGGAGGAATGTGGGCAAAGCAGCTCCGTATTAAAGCACAAGGTGCCACCCGCTCGCCCAGCTCCCCTCTGCTCTACCAGGAGGGACAAACCAGGGCGACCTCGGCAAAGGGAACGAGTCGGCTGGAGGGATTAACGGAACGAACAGAAATTAACCTTCTGGGCAGGGGGGCAAACGCAGCCTCGCCGGCGAGGCCAGCGGGGCCCTGCCTTTGCTTCCCTTCCTCTTTGGGGAACGACGGGGTTGAGCTCCCCAGCAGGTCCCAAGAGACACTTGTTACCAGCTTGTCACTGCTTTGCGCGGTGCCTGGTTGGTAACTGGTTACATCTATTGACAGTCAGTAAGTACCAGTTAGCAGGTCCTGGCTAGGCGTAAGCGGCACGGCTTCATTCCTCTCATCTGAAGAAACTTCCCGGGATCCGCAGTCAGTCCTGGGGGATGAAGAACACCCTCGGGGCCGTGGTGGGCAGGGACACCGGCTCCGAGAGCCCTTTGGGCTCACTGGCCTCTCACAGCCCTGCTGAGCCCCATCCTTTAAAACTCCACCAACTTGGCGTGAGATGCCAGGAAAGCAGCAAGGCTTTTCTTGTCACGGCTTGTGCACCGTCATTTTATTATTCAGTGTTTTGCTACCGGAAAAGCAAAACTGCCAAAGTCTATGAGACCATCCAAAAATCAGGAAAATTGGATGCAAAACAGCAGCTCATCTACAGAAAAATATCAGGACAAGCACCAAACCTGCCAGCAGCTCTCCAACCCTGACAGCCACTATTCTGCCAGCTCTGACACCCGTTATTTTCAAGCGTGTGTCTATTTAAGGCTGCCAGAGCATCGAAGAAGCAGGAAGCCTTTTGCATCAAACTCCGTGTGCGCTGTCTCCAACACCGGTCACAGAGCAGAGCCTTCATGGTCCTATGGATTTTCCCATTTCCCCCTTGAACTCCAGCTGAAACACTGTTAGCAACAGCTTAGGGAGAAAAACAAACAAAAAAACCCCACGTTATTTCCCCATCTTTCATTATCAAATAATTTACTTTTCTGCTACGAAATGATCGTGCTGACTTTCCCTTTGCACCACAGGAGAAGGATGTAAGAAAAAAGAGTTTCAAAGGCTGGCTAAGAACACATATTATTACAGTGAAACCAGGCGCAGAGCTCCCAAATTAAAAAGTTTGCTGTAAAGAGGTATTCTTGACTGGGAAAGTGTTAAGCAGGAAATGAAAGCTCTGTAGGTGTATTAAGATGTACGTAAAATTCCAATTAAAATGAAGGAAAGTTGTTTTCCTTTAGCTCCAGTGCAGAGAAGGAAGCCGTGTTCTTGCCGAGCACGTATTCAGCCGGATGTATTGAGTCCTTCGACTTTCTGGACCACCTGGCATGAAAAGAGGAGCGATGATTTTGAGAGCTTGCCAGTTGGGTTCAACTATCATCCAGAAAAGAGCTGGGGAGAAGGGGGACAGGAGAGCCTGTAATCGAGTTCAACACGTGCAGCGTGAGCCCACTAGGCCAGAGGGCATTTTTGAAGTCTGAACATAAGAAACCACGAGCTCCTCAACCACAGCAGGAACAGGCGAAGGGGGGAAAAACAGCAGCCGCTTCCCACGTCCCGCGTGCATTTTGGCAGCCCCGAGGCCGAGCGGATTCCCCTGCTCTGCCCATCCTCTGCCTCCCTGATTCCCAAGCTCTGCTCCCTGCTCCCCTCTATACACATTACCTTAGCTGTGGTCTTGAACGTCCGTGCAGTTCCTTACATGCACTGCAGCCAAAGCAGCTTGGACGCACTGAAAATTTGGCTCCTCGACTCTATTTCTCCCTACACCTGACAGATTCAGGCCCAGGGGATTCCTTTTTCCTAAAGAGGAGAATTTCCTGGTCTTGCTCCCTTATCACTGTTTCCGCATCGCGCTGGCTGCAGAGCTTCTGAATTTCCAAGCAAAACACAGAGCCTGTTCTGCACGAAGAGACCATGCTGGAATATCGTTGCACAGAGACGCTGGACAAAGAAAGCCATTAGCATGAAATTATCTGCTCCCTGGTAATTTCCCAGATGAATCACCACAAAGGGCTCTGAAAGAGCATCCTGCTCTTGGTCTCTGCAGAACATCTCACTGCACTCGGGATTCAGGGGCTCTAACTCACGGGGCTGTACATGCATGGGTAAATATTCTTTAAACAATGTGATGGATGTGATCCATCAGCCTTAATGTTCTCAAACCTAATGTGTTTTGCAGGGAGGTGACAAGGTTACAGCAACTTCTTAGAAAGAGCTATCGGATGGCTTTTCTCATGCCCACATCGTGGTTTCCATGCAATATTTACAGAATCTGACTCAGAAGCTACATCGGCACAACATCAAACTTGCAAAGTGCAACCTGGGTCCAAATCTGAGCTGGTTCCTACCAAGCCAAAGCACCTCCTCCTGCGCAGAGAGCCCCCAAGGCTCCTCAAAGCCCCTCGAAGCCGGGGCCGGCTCGGGATGCTGCTCATCCCACGCTCCAGCCGGTCGGAGCTGCCCTCGCGGCTCCGCAGCGTCCCTGCGAGACGGGCGCTACCTGTTCCGTTAAACTCACAGGTGTTCAAACGCAGACAACCCGCCATCTCGAGCGCGCTGCCTCACGGAGCCGATCCGCGCGCGGGGCCGCGGGGCAGGCGCCTTCCTGCGCTTGCACAAAACGGCTCATTTGTCTTCAGAAGTGGGAAACTAATTTTGTGGCGGGTAACTGTGATTCCTTTAGATATTACACCCATAAATTTGTAAGATCTTCCTTCAGAGAGGCGGCAGCCTGTCACGGAGCGAGCAGCGCTCGCTTTTATGCTAGCTCTACTTTGAGCCTTTTCTGACAACCTTAATTTGAAAGTAAAATGACGATAAAAAGAGAAAATAATTGCCTGCACACTTTTTTTTTTTTTTTCCCCAAGTGCTTTTGCCTGTTAGTGTTTAGGCTATGGGTTTTTAGACTACTTTGGGCAGCGAGCAGAAGGGCATGATTTATTAACTACATTAGCTTATACAGAAGGCAAAGCAACTTCTATTTCTCGTTTCCCCTATGGAAAGACAGCATTAGGGGAAGGAAATGAGAACATAGCTCATAGTCCTTCATTTCTGATGCAAAGAAACGATATGAGGAGCGATCTCGGCCTGCTCCGGCTAACTCAGCTTACTGATAATTGCATTTATTGCTACCACGCTGTTGTCAGCATCACTTGGTTATTAGATTGCTTTGTGGGGGACTGTTTTAATAAGATATTCAACACCTGGGTTCATATTACTCTATAAAAGCATCAGGAGGCCAACTTAAGAGATGCTTGTCCAGCCTCCCTGTTCCCAGAAACGCCTAATCAAGTTAAAGAAGGTCTCACCAGGGTGTTATCAAACCAGTCCACAGGGATTTCTGTGCCTCTTAAAAGCCACGTTTTATATTAACCACCATGTTGTTACGGCAGTACAGCACATAAGATTTGGCCAAGAAACGGGATTCACACAACAAACCAGCGGTCGGCACACGCAGAACGCCATTTCCGAGCGCTCGGGGCCGCCCCAGCCCTGGCGCGCGCTGGCGAGCACCCGTTTTGGGCAGGATGCTGCTCTGCCACCACCAGCACGGCAGGGCTGGAGCCTCGGGAATGCAGCCGCTCTCCGCAGGAGCCCAGGCACTTTGGAGCAGCCCGTTCCGCACAACGTCGGAGCCCGAGGGTGCCCGACGTGCCGCCTGCATGACTAACATGTGGCAAACGCAAGGGTTAACACGTGGAAATACAGCTTTCCGGTTCTTTTTATCCCCCCTTAGTACGGTTAAGTCTGAATTCAGAATCTCATCCTATGAGACCAGCACAAGAGATAATCATTTCCTAGGAAAATTAGAATATACTTGTGGTAGAGTTAAAATAACCCAACTTCAATTTGCAGAGGGACCAATTTTTTCAATCGATGTTTTTCTTTCTCTCGCTGCTTCCCTGCGGGCGCCTTTCAGACAGAAAGAGCCTGGAAGACGCAGGCATGAGCACACTGCATCATTCCCGAGTGCCAGCATCCCCTCCTTATGAGGGGTCAGGAATTTCCTCTGTGCCAGAAAGCAGGGATTGCCCCCGCGGGCCAGGTTCCCTCCTCTGCCTTCTTCCCAGCGCGGTCCAGCACCATTGGAGCCCAGTGCCACTCGAGCACAAGGGCTCAGACCCTAATGTTTAAGGGCTCCCGACCCAGCCTGCTGCACAAGGGGCTCTTGGCCTAGAAACCCTCCTCTCCCTGAGCGCAGACGAGCGGCTCTGAGCTGAACACCCATTTCCTACGGGTAACGCTGACATTCTTCATCTCCTCACTGCCCACAAGCTGCTGCTTGGTGCCTCCAAAGCCATCTCACCTAGCAAAACTTCTGAGCTATTTGCTTCCTCCTTTTTATTTCAGATGTGATCTAGTCCAGAAAAACTAATTGCTCCAACAGCTCCTGCTAAGTGCATGAGGCCAGCTGCAAAAATCCAAGTATTTACATATTGACGCTATTAAAGCCCCCAGTAAAGTCTGCATTAAATGGGTAATGCTTTTCCCCAGGGACCCTGGGACAGGAGCCACCTACCTATGCCCTCCAAGAGTAGCATTTTCTTGGATCCCTCGCACTGCTGGGCAGGGAGGACGTCCATGGGGAACTGCTTTTAATGCTTGTGCCAGCTAAGGAAGAATGACGGGGAGCTAAAACCTTTGGCGAGGGCCGCTCTCCTCGCTGGCCATCTCCTCCTCCAGCCTCGCCGCAGGGCTCAGCACGCGCAGCCACCTGCTCGTCCTGCCTTCCCGCTTGGAGTGTTTCCCATAATTTTCCTGCTCCTTTTGGTGTTCCTGAAGGACAGGCTCCTACAGGAACACACCTGCGGAGTTACTCTGAAGCTCTGTAAAGCAGACAAGAGCTTTGCTGCAACCCTGACGGCTGGCACAGGGCAGACACGCGCTGAGCCCCGCGCTGCAGCCGGGTCCCCTCCAACGGGACGCCCGCAGCGCCCGTCACCGCCGGCGGCAGCGCTGGGAGCCGAGGCCTGGCCCTGCAGCAGAGGCGAACGAGGCAGCGGCGCCGCACACACAAGCACACGGGTTTCTCCTGTCGGATCCAACTTTTGACTGAGTGTATCCAGGCAACAGAATCCCTGAATGCCGTAACACATTTAGGGAGCGTGGCCATGTGCACTGCAGCCTGGCAGGACAGTCCTGGGCCCGGCTCGTTTTCAGCCCGTTTGCACCCTTTCCAGCAGGTCCACCCACTCCCTTGGTGTCCCAGGACTTGGTGTGTTTTGGGCTATGCTTCCTGCAAAATCCGCTCCGTGTTTGCATCCTCCTCCAAGCGGCACCATCTCCCCCCGCGCTGCTCCTCTGCTCAGCACCCTCTCGTCTCCCCCAGCTCTCCCGATCCCGGTTCCTAGGGACACTCAAGGCCTCCTGCCTCAACCGGGACTCAAGGAGCACGAGCACCTCAGCCCGAACGCCAGCAGGTCCAGGGGACATGTCACCAGCTTCCAGCTCAATGGCAGGAACCCAGCACCTCCAACACACGAAATGCCCCTTTCCCAGGAACGGCTCTGCTTGGGCAGTCACTTCCAAGCAAGGCCCTGCACCAGGAGCACTCCCAGCTCCAGGGGAAATCCCAGACAGCCGGCACGTTAAATGGCAGAGAAGCAAAGCAGGGGCTGAGCTTCTGCGGAGGGTTATTACCCGCTACGCTCACCTCCCTCCTCAGAGGAGGGAAATGCACAGCCCGGAGCCCAGCACGTGCTCTGCAAATTGAGACGTTTTCCTTTGAGCCTCCCGGTTGTGCTGCGTCCTGACAAACGGGAATGTCACCGCGTCAGCCAACAACCGCCGTCCCCTCTTGCCATCCGCCTCCACGCGCCACAGCCTGCCCTGCCGGCCGCAGAGCAACGCGAGGGAGCTCTCCAGCCCCACGCCAGCATTGAGCGCTTCGGGGCATTCCGGCAAAACTAACCTAAGATTTAGGTCCAAGTGACTGCAAAAATTACTCATTTTTATTCTTCATAGTAAAACCAAGCTTCTGGGAAGTGCTTTTATTTTCTGGGAACTGCATTTTCTCTGCAAAACCTGCTTGAATGGGAAATTCTCCATCTGTTCTCCCGGGCAGGCCGTTACTCACCAGCACCTCGGAAGGGCTCTCGGCAAAGCGGAAAGGGGACCATCTGCAGAGCGAAGCGCGGACCTTCCTTCAGCTCCCATGTTCTCTTTTAACTCGCTTCAGGCACAAACCGGCCTGTTTGTGTTAGCAGCAGCTCGAGGCTCTCCCGTCAGCAGGGCTCTAATTGAGCGCGAGGAAAACCAACAGGGAAGAGGAAGAGGAGGGAGCAGCAGAGCACGGGGCGCGTAACCTTCCCGGGAATCACCCCCTGCTCAGCAGCTCCTGCCGTTGGGAGCACAAGGCCCTGGCTGCGACGCCCACGCGGGAGCAGGGAGAGGTGCGTGGCCAGCGGGTGCCCGGGAGGCCGGCGCGCCGCGTCCCCGCGCGCCGAAACGCTCCTCAGAGCTCTGAACTGCAAGCTGCAAGGTCAGGGTGGGCGGAAAAGCAGCAATTATCTTCACTGTATTTGTGAGGGAGAGGAATTCGCTGTAATGAGGAGCTCTGGAGTGGAAGGCACCCAGGAGAGCTGGCAGTTCTAGCACAACAGACCTCAACTTAAAACGCTGTGAGCACCAAGAACCGTTGACTCGGTACGTGTTTGGGTTTCGCTAAGGCTGAGGTGCCCATGACAAATATCCCGATGAAAACACAACTCGGACCCGTGCACGGAGAAACGTGGTGACATTCGAGTGCAACGGACACCTCCCACCAGCTGCCTTGATCCGAGATACTTCCCTGGGTTCTTTCAATGGAAAAAGCAGGCAACTCCAAAGAGCTATTCAGCCATTCATTAGAATACCTCTAAAATAAGCCAACGAGGTGGTATCCAAAAATACCCCTTTCCCTCGGTTCTCTCCGCAGAAGCTCAGGGATCCGAGCCTGCCCCGCGCGGCCAACACTTGGGCACTTTGCTAGTGTTTATGAATCATCCCGGCTCCCTCTCCACACGCTCCCATGGTGACTCATCCCGGCTAAAATAGGTGCCGGGAGAGGTGGGACGGAGACTTCCGCGGAGCTGCCGGCAGCGCCCGCCCGCCGAGCCCATCACCGCACGTAACCTGCACTCGGCTCAACAGAAACTAGATTAATTATACAGAATGAATTAATACAGCCAGCCTTAGCCTTTGCAAATTATTGTTCAATAGCACGAGGCAGCAGGAATAAAATGAATTAACAGAGAGCGAGGCAATTAAAAATTCCTCTCTGCTTTAAAGAGGAATGGGAAAAAGTTTAAATACGGAACGCACCTGCAAGCAATGGGTGCCAGCCCAAAACCTGGCAGTGCCAAGTCTTGGTTTTGACAGGATCTATTTCTAAAGCGCGTGTTATATTGCCTGGTGTAGAGCAAAATCAGGTAGGAAAGATTGTGATTCAAGACACGTTAGAGGAATATTAAAAGCTGCCGCACGAAGAGGAACAGGCTCAGAACCAAAGTTAATTTAAAGAGAACTCAGAGCTGTGGACCCTGTGCAGGCTCTGTGCTTGTGTAACACGGCAGAGCATTTCACCAAATCCTTTCTCATTCCTCCCTCCCTCTGATGAACACAGGAATGCAGCAGAATTAATTGCTGGAGCTACATTACTGGACCTGCTCCTGAATTACATCTCCAGAGCGCTGCTCTGGATCTACAAATGGGTGCAAATGCAGGTGCCAATTGAGGAGAATCCCATTCGCTCTGCAGTTAATAAATCTAACCCTTCTGACCAATTTTTAAGGGATCTCAATTTCGCATGAGGACACAATTCAATTGCTCAAACCTCCTTGCTCTTATTTTCTGCAGTCATTACTGTATTTCTAAATATTGTGACCTTGCCCTTCCAATCCCCACACTAGCCATCGCCTGATTAAAAGCACGCACTTGTGGCCAGGCCATTAAAAGTTACAAGGAAAAGATTAAAAATATGCAGCACCCAGCGCTCCTTTAATTGCATTTGGGATGACCGCTTGCCTTTCTGCTCTGCAGAGGTTTTCTGTTCAGAATAGCTGCATTTTGGCAGTGCTTCTGGGAGGGGAGAAGTGCGTCGGGCGGCCCTCAGCCGCTCATCGGCCAGAACTGGGGCAGCATCAAAAATTGATGCGGAGGAGGAGTACACGGGCAATAAATAGAGCTTGGAGAAATGCACGCTCTTCTTCCCACACTTGGGTTCAGACACGCAGATCCCCTCCCTGCAATCCAGGCAACCCGCTTGCATTGGGTGGATCTCAGTGCAACACTGAGTTTATACCGACACAAGCAAGGAAAGACGAAAGGAGGGATCCCCTCTGCCTTCCGTGATGGCTCTTTAGGGAACAGGACACAACATGAGGCATGAGGTTTGACTTGGAAAAGACGCTGAGAAGTATAAACCAAAGAGCTTGTCTCAGCAGTGCAATATGCAAAGGGCAGCAGCCGCATGAACGGGTATCGACAGTTGTACAAATTAAACCATCCGAAACATCCCTAGGAGCTTGCACAGAGGCAGAATGAAAGGAGCAATCTCCGAGCACAGGAACCTGTGTGTACACATCGCTCCGTGGAGAAGATAGGAGGGCAAATCTGCGCATTTTCATCTCCCAAAACTCCAGTGAATTAGAAGCAGGGATCGCGCCGCCGGCTGTGTAGCAGCTCACACGCTCTGATGAACGGGGCAAAGCAGGAACCCGCCAGGGCCCAAGAGGCACCAGGCAGCCCGCGCCCGGCATCGCCTCCCTGCGGCGGCACCGCAGCCCGGGGAGCCGCGAGCCGGCCGGGCCGGGCCGCCGCACGCGCCGGGGGAGCTCAGGCGGTGAAGTGGCACACAGCGACTGCACCGAGCAGCAAACCCAGACGGAACACTTGTATTTTCTCAAAAAACTCGACCAGGCTTGGATGGCCCGGTTAAAATCTGCGGGAGTTACAGAGAGAGCTTCACGGGCTGCAGACTGTCCCCAGGGCAGAGCCATCTAACTCAAGCAAAACCGTAGGCAAACATCAAACACCTCTGTTGAACTTCAGAATTACATAAATTTCATAAATTTCATATGCAAAGACTCAATCGCAGCGCGGTCATGCTGCAAAAAGGAACAGGGCTCTTCAGTCACTGCAACGTCGACCCCTTTAGCTTTCTGCCGTGTGCCAATAAGTTACTCTGTGACTTAAATTTCTTCACCAAGACATTTATAAAAGCAGTACAGATGATATTTGCCTTTCAGAACAAAAATAAATGCCTGGAGAGAATTTGGTTCATGTATGAACATGGATTTATGGAGGGACACATAGGAACCACAGAGAACCTTCTCCTCCATTTCTTTCAGCAAGCAGAACGTCAGGAATGGAGCTTCCAACACGGTCACTCAGTCATGGGGCATTCCCAGGAGCCCAGCGAGCGCTTCCCAACTCCAGCTCTTCCGAGCAAGTGCCCAGGCCCAGCGCAAGCTGGCGCGGGGCGACAGCCGCGGACACGGACACGGCGTCCAGCTGAGCGTGCAGCCCATCTGACTGACGCTACGTTATCTTCAAAGTAGGTTTTAGGGAGGTTGATGGACTAATTTCCGTGGTATTACTACTTTGGCTTGCAGTTTATATCCAGGACAACCTCAGAGATGCCCTCAGGAACATATCAGGCCTGGTCTCAACTCAACTGCTCTCCTGCGGAGAGGGAGCCCAAGATCTGCCCGAGATAAAACAGCTTTTACAAACATTAGTTCATACCTAGGTTCAATTTTTTCTTCCAAAACCATACACAAACAATCCTGCTATTACTCTTCTTCTCACTTCAAAATGCAACAGGTTTGATCAAGTACAGACTATTCTTTTTAGCTGCTAGAGAGCAATTTAATCCATTTACAGAGGATTTCAAACTGGAAGCACCACCATCTAACATTACAATCTCAGACTAGAATAAGACAGATGACATCATTTGTCACCCCCTCCCAACGTACATGCATTATTGATTATTCAGAAGCCTCATGAATAGGGCAATTTGTAATCATCAAAAATTGAAGAGAAGGCAGCTGGATGGAGGGCTGGGAGGGCTAATTCGGCACTTGGCTCCGTCTCCTCGCAGCCACGGACACGCCGTGTCCTGCACACCTGCACGAGGATGGGGAGCAGCTGGCAGCTGCTCCACGCTGCTCCGTGGCCTGCAGCGAGGTTCCCCCAGCGCTTCCCTTCCCTTCCCTTCTGCAGAGAGAGCGGGACCAGCAGCACGCGGCACATCACGGTTGGAGCACAGGAAAAGCTGCTTCATTTCTATTTATTCCTAGAAGACCGTGCCAAGCAGATGCTTGTGCACGTTCAGTAGCAATTTCAGCGTTTGAGCAATAGATGTTCTTTTCCACCAGCAGCTCGGGGCTGATGGGGCCGTTCTGCGGCGCAGCCCGTTGAAGCTGCCACGCGCCTCTCCCCACCGCCGACCTGCACGTTGGCAGCTGTGCAACCATCACCACCGCCCGCTGCGCTACGGACCTCGTGGGAGCCGGTCACTTCTGTCTGCAGGGAGCAAACTGGCAGGAAGGACCTAAGTCCCAACCACAACACCCGGGCGTTTGTAAGGCCGCCCTCATCACAAAACAGCGCGTCCCTCGGGAGATGGCTACCAGAGCAAGGAAACGCTTGTAAATGACATCTGCGTGTCACACTGACATGTTAAATGCTATGGGCATTTCATTGCTCAAACGAACACATCAACAGCATCATAATAATCAAGCGCGTTAAAGCGCGTTAAATGTTATTACCTTTGGTACCTGGAAAGACAACTATAAATGAAGAGTTAACCAAGGCTCACCGATTCATTTGCATCATCACAAACCCAAACGTTTCTCCAACAGACCACAGGAAGTTTATGAGAATACTTATTGCAAGGATAATTAATTCATTCTTTCAGTAAAATTCCTATTTTCTGAGTTAAATTATTTCTTTTCTGATCTACTCACCATAGGCCTGCCCTTTCCCTTATCCCTATATCTTCGCTCCTTATCTTTGCTCTTCATTTTCTGCTTTGTTATTTGAACAAACCTCTTCCAATTTTATTCACTAATGAGTAATGTCCTATGGGCAAATAAATAACAATATGCAAAATATTTGCTGGAGAATATGCTTTCCATTCAATTGTTGTTGCAATAAGCATGGGTTTTCCCAAGGGAGTGTAAGCACTGCTCCAAACCAGCCTAACTTTGGGAATCAAGTTAGGAGCTGGTACCAGAGCCCAGGGCTGTTCAGTGAGCGACGCAGCTTCCAAGCAGTATTTGATGCTCCCATTGATGGGACCCATCCTCCTGGAGCTCCTCATGGCCATGAGATGGTGGGGCACCGTAACACTCGTACGCGCTGTATTAGGCAGCATCTGTTAATAAATGTTACTACTGAACAGCCGCTTTTTCTCTGAGTAAACTGAGAATGTCAAATTGCTGCTTTTTGTTGCCATTAGTCAGTCTCGTTGCCGTAACAGGTGGCTGAAAATACTAATTTGCAGAGCTCTCGTGGAAGGCGGCTCTGTCCCCAGCTACAGCAGGCGCTCCCAGCCCCGGCGCTTGCGTGGGAGACGGGGAATCCGCTGGGAAAGGGAAGTCTGCCCGGCCTTCACCCGGCACGCGCAGCAGGCACGGGCAGGGAGGCAGAGGGGCAGACACGTTCAGCGGGTGCGCGGGACTGCGGGCAGCCCCTGAGAGCTTCCACACCTGTGATCAGCACCCGGAAAATAACCCTGCTTCTGCTCCTGTGCCTCCGGCTTGGCCTGAGAGGGGACGGGAGAGAAGCAGCCCTGCAAAGACCGGGATCCAGGAGCAGCCTTCCCTCGCACACGGCCACCCCCTCCGGGAGATTTCCTCGTTTCCCGCCGTTGGTGCCGGTTTGCAGAGCCGGCTGCCCGGGCTCTCCCTGGTTTGAGGCTCGCATTCACAGCCAGGAGCTCTACAGACTTTCATGAAGAACGTGGTAACAAACGGCACAGATCAGGATACTCACAGAGAAAGCGAGCTGGATCTCCTGCCTGGCCCTACGAGTACAAAAAATAAGGGAAATAGAGACTATAACTAAAAGAGCTGATCTCCCTAATCTTCCCATCGATGCAAATGTAACTCCTTGCAAATTACCAAGAGATATAGGCATGTATTATTGAGTGGGCCTGTGTAAAGATGACATTAAATTGGCTGAAGTAGTAAGTCAGACTTGTTTAAAAGAGGGTTGAACTAATAATAAGAAACTAAAAGAAGTGACAAACCATTCAGCACGGAGCACCTGAGCGTGCTCTGCACCACACCATGCTCGGCTCCAAAACTGTGGAGATGCCCGTTTTGAGACCTGCCTTCAGCGTTGTCCCTGACCAACAACCATTTCACGGCGAGCACCGACCTGTGCGTCACCCACAACGCGACCTCAGCGCCTGGTCCAGCCAAGAACCGAGGGGCTCCTTGACCCACATCCTATAGGATCAGGAGGCTACGGCAGAGCTCATACAGCTGAAGCACAGCTCTGGGGATGCATTTGGCAGTAGGTTAAAACATCCTCACGTTACAGCGCAGTGAGGACCAGCACATGGAGCAAACTCCTCAGCGGGAGCCAAGCGACGCAGCAGATTCAAGGGGAGTTTCTGTCCACAGCAGGACTTGGCAGCCGGCCTGCGGATAGAGCCAGGGAAGTCTGCGGCTGGGGCCAGGAAATCTTCCCCCACCGCCGGGCACCGCTGACCACGTGGCGGGACTGCTAGCTCGCACCTACGCCCAAGCAGATAATTAGGATTTTATCTTAACGATTGCAGCTGATGTTATTGAACACAAGTACCCCGAGGGTTTATGCAATCCATGCATACCCATCAGGAGGGCCCACGTGGGGCCGCACTGCTCTCCGCTCCAAGGCCGCTCCCAAAGCAACCAGAGCAGGCAGCAGAACCGCTCGCTGCTGGCACCAGTGGGGACAGGCGCCCTGCGCGTCGAGGACAAGACGGGCCGCAGGAGGGGAGAGGCTGCTCCCACCGGGAGCGCCTGCGGGGGACAAACCGTGCGCGTGGGGCAGGGCAGCGGGAACAGGAGCGGGGCCTGATGCCGCCCAGGTCCCCGCGGGTTGGTTTTTGTGCCGATGAGGGCCGGCACGGCACGCAAGCCCTCGCGCCGTCCCTGCTGCCCTCCCTCCGCGCCGGCTTTCTGTTAACCTCTCATTGCGTTTGCAGGCAGCGCTCAGTTTGCACAGAACTAGCTCACGCGGCGGGAACTCCCGCTCCCCCGGCTGCAGCACGCGGCTGCAAATCGAGGGCAACATTTCAGGCTCCTTGCGCTCACGCTCTGTGCAGACAAGTAGTTAACGGGAGATTAAGCGGAGCCATCCCTGCATTTGCTGCATACAGGGAAGGAGCCAGGACCGTGCACGCTCCCCACGCGGGAGCTGAGCCGGCGGCGCCGCTTGTCCGCCCACACGGACCAAAGATTCGCCAGAGCTGGTAGATAAGTAAATATATAAGTAAATACATAAGTAAAACTCAGACGTTCCTATTAATAATAGCTTCTGTTCCTGCCCTAGGTCAGCCTAGTTTTCTGCTGGTTAATTTTCTCATCGCTTATTAATGTTCTTAGTTCTTTTCCCAGGGAGATGGTGGCTCTTAAATGGCGCTTTGATTCCCCCAAATTGCTTTCCGGCACGGCTAGCTTGATTCCTGACATATGGATAACCGTTTTATGCTTTAGAGCACAGCAATACAATAACGCTACAGAAATACTTGATCGTTGGCTATTTTATTTATTATGATTCTGTTGTTACAGACAGCAGTGAATTGCTGCTATTTAATGGAAATTTCTTGTCTTTTGGAGTGAATGCCTTTGAGTAACATCAGAAGTCACTGTTCAAGAGGAAGAAAGAAGAGACCAGTGCCTTTAACAAAGGACAACTGGCATTTACGTTTTCGCTTTGTTTATTTATGTAAGGACTAAATCAGGATTAATTTGATCCCAATTTTAATTTTAGCATATATACATATATATATATAACGTTAAAAAGGCTGCTGTGCAGTCCCCGCGTTGGCTGCATCCACGTTTCCCAGCTGCTCACCAGCAATGCAGTGGTACGGCTGGATTTTGCAGCATTGAACTAGCCTACACCTTGCCGGATTCTGCAACAACCACATGCACCCAGGCAGTGATGTAGAGGCATAACATTAAGTGGGCAATAAAACTTTTTTTACTCTTAAGGAGCCACAGTTTCGGGTAGATAAACGTGGTAATTAATTACACTAACTGCTGAGTTTCTACTATAATTTTAATATTTTAACATAGCGTTTTATATACCGGCTACATGGAAGCCGCAGCGCTACAGCTGCTCAAGCGTCACGTGTGGGACACTTTGCTTCTGCCGAAGCCAACGGTGCCCAAGTCCTGCCACCAGCTTTAGCACGAAGCCAACGGCGCTCTCGGATAGCCCAGACTCCCCAGCCACCTCCAGACTCAAGCCCAGGACTAACAGGGCGCTGCTGCTGAACCTGAGCGCCCGGCAACGCGAGGAGACGAAACAGCCAACCCGCGGAGCCAGGTGGGCACAGACACCTCTACGCTACCGCGTCTGCACGTAACGACCCTTGCGGCTCCCAAGACAGTTACTGTTCTCTGACATTAATACCTGCACAGCCTCCAAAGGTGACTGCAACCCGTCTCTGGCCTCTGAGGACGCTGTATCCGAGCACTGTGTTTGAAACGGGGAGAAGGGGCTGTTCCCGACACGGCGCTCGTCTCCGCTCTTGCAGCACTCGTGTAATTATAGCCGAGGCTTTCGAACGCTCAATGCATCTCTCCGAAAATGAGACATCCACATATTGTGGCTTAATGAAAAGAACTGAAGGAAATGTACCAAATTATTGGTTAACGGGCAGCTGCTGCATAAATGCTCTCTCCCATCTGCTTCCCCCTCTGTGTAGAGCGTCGCCTTCACTCCCGCGCCTATAAAACACTGAGCCCAGCGTTTCGAGGCTGCTCCCTGCTCTCCTGTTCCCCTCCCTAATACCGACACTAATCCCTCCCAGGCTCGTGGACCTGTAGGTGCAAACAGGTGCCTGCGCTCGCCTGGGCTTTCTCCCTCCGAGCAAGAAGGCTGGTTATATTTTTATTCATTCAAACCAGCGCCGCTATCATAAAATATTCAGTTCAAGCCACTCAGCCCCGCGTTGTAATTACCTGACAAGCCCTGCAACAGATCTGCTTCTACCATCAGCATGGAGCTGCCTAATCCCCCGGGAACCTCCTTTTAATTAAACACCTAATACCGCATGATAAACACTGAAAACATGCCCCGCTCCCCCACTACGAAGGAGGCTTGATGTCTGAAGTGCATCTCATCAATTCAAGTGTAATATTTACCGTGGCAGCAGATCTTTAGGGCTTAATATTTCAGGTAAAGGTTGTTTTAGCTATTCTATTAGGAAAGGAGTGAGGGAGAGCAAATAAAACAGCAAGTCTCAGTTCAGCTTGATGGTTTACTCAAACCTGGTGTTTCTGTTCGCAGCTGCTCTCGGGTACCCACAGTGTGAGGTGGCTCCATGGCCTTGCTACTTTCCCTGCTTGGTCTGTCGTGGTCATTTTGAGTTGTAGCATTTGCTTAATGCACGTTCAAGCCCCTGCACAGCAGGGCTCGGGCTGTAAATACGCAGCGTAAAGCAAATTACTATTTGTTAGACTCACACTCTGCAGCAGCCACATCTCTCCTCACCTTCGGTCCACCTGAGTCGCGTGAAGAGATGAACTCTTCACTGCATTATCAGTGACCCCAAAACAGCCTCGCTAAAAACTTGTTTTCTGCAGAAGGACGTAGCCTAGCACAAAGTCTTGAGCTTTGGGCAAAGCCCCCCAAGCTGATCTGATCACCCCTGCAGCAAGAATTTAAAGAACCTGTGAGGTTACAGGGCTTCCCTCGGTTCGGCAGTGTAACGAAAGCTCCTTTTGGGAGAGAAGTCTTTTCCTGCCATTACATCACCAGGCTCTGAGTGCAGCTGGAGACACTGCAAGGAATGAGGCAGGAAAGCCCCAGTGCTCTGGGCTTCCCAAAGCCCCTCGACAGGGAGCGCGCAGGGGAGGCTGCTGCAGCACCGGCCGCTTTGCCGGCCTCGAGGCTCAGCCGAGACATCCCACCTGGAACCGGCTGCTCGGCTGCGGCGTCGAACACGCTCGTGCAACAGGCAGGAGCTCTGGGCTTCGTCTGGAAGGAGGAGACGCAAAACGAAACGGAAGCTCCAAGGGAAACGAGGGCAGCCCCTGCGGTCGATAGCGCCCCGCGCTGCCGATCCGCTTCCCGGGTGTGCTCGTGCGTGAGCGCGAGGCACGGGAATCAGTGAGACAGGGAAAAATTATGGATAAGCTGAAACGATGCTGAAATACTAACATAATACGAGGCCAAAGGATCTCTGAAATGGCTCTCGCACGTTTTGCTGCAACCACATCAAGCAGGAAAAACAGCCCATTCCCCTGAGCCAGGACAAACAGCACAACACAGAAGTACCCTGTTAAAGAAGGGAAAAAAAGCCTTGAGGAAAATATATTAATGGCATTTACATGCATTTCTGTTAACTCAGATTTCAGAGCTTGCAAAATTTATTCTAAGTGAAAGGAAGACAAACTGGCTTGCAATCAAGCCGGAGCTTCTGAATGCTGATAAATCAGCATTCAATAAAGCCCATCTTATCTCCTCAGCTACAGCCTCTTCACAGATGGCAGCAGCTAAACACCAGAAAGCTTCGCGCAGGGCACTGCGCTCATAAATGATACATGACTTGAAACTGCACCGTGTTTAACAATACGCCCGCAAAAACCCAGCGAGTCTTCCTGGGCCATCACTGCCGCAGGGAACGGGGCTGCAGGAGCCGTGTCTTTTGGCTTGGTTTTGACGTTGACTTTTTGTGTGTTACAGAGAGCAAAGATCATGACTGAGCACAAGCCTGAGTCCTACTCCTGCTTCCTGGACACAACACGGGCTCTGGGACACTTCAAGAGCCACAAGAAGGTCCTTTCAGGCCTTCTACATACAGATTTTTTGTTGTAGATCAACAGAATTGGCAAATAAATGGATCCACCTAAGTCAGTGTGCGATCCACCTATGGTGGGTAACGGTCCGTGTCTGTGTGGTAGGTCCCACGGAGCAGAACCCGGGCATTGCCCTGCTTGAGCCACGTGAGGAAAAGCCTCTTCACCCAAAAACATCCGGGTAGCTGTTAAAAAGGCTCATAATAGAGAGATCAGAGGAACCCAACGGAGACTTTGTAACTTCTTCCTAAATGAGTGGGGAAAAAATAATTCTACAATTAACAGTAAAAAAGGGAAGGGCTAGGGTTACCTACGGAATATTTCTCTGAACACTGACATCTCTAGTAGATTCCTTTCAGAACAGTGCCACCAAATATCTCTGCTTATGACCCAAGCAGCTTGACTAAGTAACCAGCCCAATGAAGACTATGTCAAAACAGTACCAATTACCCTATTCCTGCAACTGTCCTGACAGACAGAAGTGGTTTCATGTCACACCAGGGTGATTCGTGGTGCTCTCTTGCCTCACACTGAAGAAGCTCAGACTGAACCACCGCAATTTGCAATGACCAGATGTTGACCGAGGGCAGCGATAAAATCCCTCAAAAAAACCAATAATAATCCATAATTCAAAGGAACATTTCCTACTCATATCTGTACTTTCGAGCCTTAATGGGAGGATATTTTGATGGCAAAACACAAAGAAAGGCACTCTGTGTCTTTTACCTGAGCCGTTCTCTGCCTTTTTGCTCTGAATTGGCGGAAAGGTCAGCGCCCGCCTGCGGTCACTCCAACATAAACCATGCACAGAGACGCCGGGTGCTCCAGATCGCTCCAGGATCAGGGCTGCCCGTTTCCAGCCATCGCTGCTGACTCCTCCACGCTCGAGCAACAATCAAGGATTTAATTGCTTCACCTACTGCAAAGCATCAGCAAATGGGGGGAAAAAGGAAAGGAGGAAGGGGGAAAGGGAGAAAGAGGAAGGCAGATGGGGATGCCTGCTTACCAACCTCTGCCAATGTCTCTGCAATAACAGCCGTGCCGAAGGTCCATCTGTCCCTGTTGTCACCTCCCCCTGCTGCAAGGGCTCTAAATGAGGTACTTACTACAGAGTTACACTGCTGTCAATTAATTATTGGCCATGCTGGTGATTATAGCCATATTGCAAGAAGAGTTTTAAGATGAAGTTTCCATCAAATTAGCAGGGCATGCTAGAGCTGGGACAGCAGGACGCACCCGATTCCGGGCATTCAAGGGAAAGAGCCGAGACCTTCCAGCGGGACAGCTCAGCCCATAAAGAACGGCCCCGTGGGACCTACCCCTACACGGGGAGATGAGACACCCGCAGAGCCTGCTGTAACGAACAGCAACGGGGCAGGTCGCTCACCCGAGCGCTGAGAACAGATGCCTCCGTGCTTGGCTTGGGCTGTGCCAACTCCAGGGCGTCCCAGTGACGCAGGGTGTGTTTTCACCCCCAACAACTCGGGATAACGTCATGGAAATGCCATTAACTCAAGCTGAGCGTGCGCTCGCCCTGGGAACTGCGGCCGTTTGACAGACGGCCCCTTAGTAGGACATAAATATCCAGCTCCAGCTTGGCTTGTTGCTTCTATGAAAGCCTGAGTTACCTCAAACCGTATGAGCTTACCTGCCTACACAGACATCGGTGGTGACTTTTACCCTGTGGGCGCCGCTTTGCTGCTCCCTCCTGCCTGCTTGGCCTCCTTGCTGCAGCTCCCCGGTGCCTTCCACGCAGCCCCTGGCCGCACAGGCGGCCGGCACGGCTCGCCTCGGAAGCCTTCTTTCCATTCCTATTTCTTAGGGAAACTTAAAAATATTGGGCCCTGCACAGATTTTAAGCACCACTCTTCAATCAAGTGAAATATTAAAGCCCAACCTAATTCAGTGGCGAGCTGTAAGCATTGGGGGATCCTGCCTTATCTAATTTGCTGTCGTCTGCTGTAATCTCCGCTATAAATATTACTGTGAAAAACATGTCAAAAGCGGAAATTCATCACGCCGGAGCGGTCATTGCAAGCATGTGTGCGGCAGCAGCGATTACGGCTCTGCCCTGCTCAGCCCCTGCTCTGAATACTGAAAGCCCAGCTGCAGTGCAGCAGCCAGCACGGAAATAACCCGGAGCGGCGCACGAGGAGGAGCAGGAGGAGGAGGGAGCCCGCGGAGAAGCGCGCGGCCAGCGCACAGCAGAGCTCGGGAACGCGTGGGCCCCGGGTCCCTCCGCGAGCCCGGGCTCGGACAGCAGCAGGGTGAGGACAGGGATTGCTGCAGGGGAGACGCCAGCGCCCACGGAGCTGCTGCCCGCCCGGCCATCCCATCTCCGCTGGCGCTAGCGGGACCGGGCCTGCTCGTGCCACACGTGCAGACACCCCGAGAGCGTTCCGGAGCAGCCCCGGCGCCTCTCCCGCTCCCTCCTCCCGCGCATCCTGCTCTCGGCTGTTCTGACGCCTCCTCCCACGGGGACCTCCCTTCCTACGCTGCCGGCTTTCCACTTGACCCCATTTCAACTCCCTGTTCCTTATTCGATCGCCCAACAGTCCCATCCAAAGCCAAGGACGGCCACCGGCAACTCAATCATGTTGCCGTTGCAGCAAGGAGCACTGAAACACAGGGAAAATATCTAGCGCAGACGAGAAGAGCACGTGGGGCAAGAAAAGCCCAGCAGAAACGCAGCCCCAGTTAGCTGCTATCTAGTGGCATTTACAAATTGTGCTGGATGCTCACGCTCCATGTAATCCCTTTTGCTGTTATTAAGCCACAGCCACCAATTTGTTGCCTTCCTTGACTGCTGTTACTAGGGCTAAAAAACAGCAGAAAGAATCTTAGCCCCTTACCCAGGGCTGGACCCCACTCAAATTTGGTTTTCAGAGGTCAGGTACTGTGTGAGGTGGCGCAACCTGCAGGGGAAGGTGGCAGCAGGGAGGGAGAGCCCCAAGGGCGACTCGTGCCACGCGGTGCCCCCAGCGAAACGCCGACCGTCTCGGCAGCAACCGCTCTGCAAAACTGCCCTTTCTGGGGGGCAGAACAGCGCAAAGAATGGTGCAAAGAGCACTAATTTCTCTAGGAAGACGCGGATTCTACGCAAAGCAAATCCTGCTTCCCATGTGGTGCCCACAAGGTGCCCAGCCCGCTCCTACTTAAACAGAACGCCGGGAAACTTTGCTAGAGGAGCCAGCACAAGGGCTAACTGCTACCTGACGAGCTTCAAACCCCTTCTGAAGATAGAAGGGTGTTTTTTTGTTTAACATTTATTTCCCCATTGGGCTTAAAAATGGATTTTGAAATACTGAGAATTTGCATGAATAAATGTCACTATTGGAGCTCATGCAGGTCCTGCTACTGGAGCTGCCTCTTGCTAATGGCACAAGACAGGCTCCAAAACCCTTTCTGCAAGCAAACGCAAGTCCTTCATGCAGCAGACAGCCACCTTCAGCCGCAAGAAGCCTCTGGCTGCACAGGCACGGGAGGCCCTGGGGCCACACGTGGCCACAGACACCTTCCTTGGCCTTTTTCTGCTAAAATGACCAGAAAGAGGGCAAGCCATAAGGACACCACTTCTCCGTGTGGGTCCCAAGGTGCACAAGAACAACAAATAAACAAAAAAACCCACAAAAAGTCCAAATGAACCCATATACAAGCATAGGGTTTGTAAAACATGAGTAAGAGCCAAGCTTGTGCGAAGTGCTTCGAAGTTCTGCATTATTCTTTTATATTTGGATATTCGGTTAGGTTTTTTTTTAATAGTTTCTGGTGGCAGGTAATCCAGGCAGAATCATGAGAAGTCACCCCAGAAGACACCCAAGCTCTAACTGCTGAAGGGTTTTATTCCTCTCTGACTAATGCATTTATAACACATATATTCAATAATTTGCTTTTTCATCTCCTGCTTCATTGTTTGTTTTTTCAGGTCAATGAATGCATTAATCTGTTTACTGCTATCAGTAAATACTGGTTTGGGTGCTTGGTTTGTCTTCCCCTTTTTTCTACTGTCCTATTCCACCCCTCTGTATAACTTGAACCACATTTCTCATTCCTAATGATTAGGTTTTGAACTGTTTTAATCAATCGTAATTTAGAGTCTCGATGTACCCGAGATAAGCGATGGTGAAAGCACATTAGCACTTAATTTCATACTAGGGACGACTGCTTTGCCAACACCACTTACAAGCAGCAGCAGTCTGGTGTGCGCTGGATGAGCTGGGACAACCTGTAATATGTTCCTAGTGAGCTGTGGCATTGATTCATCCCTTGTACTGAATTTGTCCACGGCAATGAACGTACTACAGCCTCCCTCAAGGTTCGGGTCTTTCCTCTCACCTTTATTGATCAATGGTTTTTAACTGTGAAACTATTTGTAAGATTAATATAACTTACTTTCCAGTCTGAAAAACAGGGTAATCAACTAAGGTTCATGAAGCAATTCCTGCCCAGCCAGGAGTCCAATTGCTGAAATGAGGAAGCATTATCGGGTGCATTAGCCTATAATTCAGCCCAGAATACAGTAAAAGGTTGCGTTGCATCAACACCCAACTGAAGCACATTCATCTCTCAGAAATCGCCCTGGAAAACATCAGAGATGGGCAAAGAAGCACTAACGGCTACTGCAAAATCTCCTTGCCGTCTTTAAGGGAAAGTGGTCCGCATGAGAATGACCCTCAGAGGAGAACACTCCTCTGCCAACAGGGTTGCTTGCCCATTTTCTCATCCATTTTCCTCCAAACATTCTGCACGCACGAAACTCTTTTGCTCCCCGGGATTCCAAAGCTCGCTAGGAAACGTGCGGCTCGTTCCCAGAGCGAGCGCCCCGAGCGGGACAGGCAGTCGAGCCCAGCCACGGCCGAGCAGGGTGGCCACGGTCACAGAGGAGCCCCTCGTCCCACTACCTCAAGCCATGGGACAAAGTCCTCTGTAGAGACGTTGCATGTCCAAAGAGCGTCGAGTCTGGAGGTTCCGGCTTCCAAGGCCGGGGCTGCTCGCAGAGCTGCTTCCACGCCGGATTCAGGCTTCTCCAACGGGATCTCCCTTTCATTTCCACAGAGGGAGAATGCTGCGTAAGAACATCCTGCTCTGGCGGGGCCAAGCACAAAGGTCCCCCCGGGCAGGGCAGCTTCATCCCACTCGGATCACCCCTCACTGACCAAGACCGCACGCCAGGGAAGGGGGCACTCTGTCCCAAGGCTGCTCCTCTGATGGACCGACACGGTAATTTAGAAACAGCTACACCAACAAAAAAAATCCATCTGTTGCCTGCAGGGAAAAACAAGTAACACTTACGGGTGCTATGAGACACCAACGTGAGCACCAACTATGGAGGAGGGCCCTGCGCATGGGAGCGCAGGCTTAGTGTCAACTTCACGTACGAGACAGTCCATCTTCTCCCCACAACAGCCGTATCTGTCTGGTGCTGCGCGGATGCGGCACAAACCCCAGCTCCAAATCCATTCCCTGGAAAGACCCATCCGAAGCATCGCAGGGCAATGGAGGCGCTAGCGCAGCTCACTGCGCACGCACACCCAGCGCACAGAGCTGCACACCCAGCGCACAGGGCCCCAGCCGTGGAGGAGAAGCTGGTAATTACCGGGGCCCCGGGACAAATGCAGGTTTCTGTCTAAAAGCAGGAGTTTATCACTCACACCCGTCCGTGCTCCCTGTCGCACGGGCCCTGCCCAGAAGCGCCCGCTCAACACTCCCCCGGTGGCTTCCATGAGCAGCGGCCGCTTCCCAAAGGGATCCCATCTCCTATTCCCAGTGACAGAAAATAGGGTTTTTATTTGAATGACCATTTCCGCAGGAGCTCTAAAACAGATCACATGCATAATCCAAAATGAAAGGAAGTCTTACGTTATACTCTCCTTTAAAACAGGGAAATAAAAGCTACACTTGGCACCAAAACACGACCGTAACAGCTATGTTACGTACAGGGCAACAGCTGGTAGCACAGAGTGGGGCTACAAACATTCTCTATCACTTAAACTTGCTGTCTGGGATTTCACCCATTTTGTCCAGCAAAAATGTAGGCATCGAATCTAGAGAAGAGTTGGTGAAAAAGGATAAGCAATTCATGGCTTTGCTCCTGGGGGGACCTCTGTCCCACGGGGAGATGCATTGCTCCCCATCGGCTCCCGTGGGCCCTGGGGATAAGCCGAGCCTAAACACCTGCCTTCCCAGCAACAGGGGGAAAGGGGGTGAAGCACACGGAGGGCAGAGCCGTGTCCACAGCGGCTGCAGAGAGCAGGGCACGAGGGTGCGCGCCGCGCTGCAGGCAGGGCCGGGAGCTCAGCACCGCAGAGGGGCCGTGGGTGGATGTTTCATGCGTATCTTATCATCCTCATGTGCAGCAGCGAGCTGGCAAAAAGAGGAAGAGGATGCAAACACACCTTTTACAAGAAAAAGGCTACAAACTCTAGTAACATGGCATCAAATTAACCTCTGTCCGAGTAGCGGAAATTACACCCAGTTAGCGGGAAAAATAACAGAGAAGGGAGCTATCCTCCCCATCAGGGGATCTCCGAATTAATACCGCTAAAACAGAGCTCTGAACATCCCCTGCAGGGCAACAACCTCTGCCTCCCCATGAGGCTCTTCTCCACTAAGTTCCCACGTTTGAGCCATTGCAGCAGGGCCACCAAAGCAGAGAGGAGTTTTCCCGTCTCCATTCCCCAGCCTCAATGTCCTGTACCGGCTCAATGCTTACTGGACTGATAAAACAGAGGCCTTATTTTATTTTTCTAGAAAATAAAAGTCCGAGTAAACGCTCTTGCGGTTGGCCTGGTCTGCAGAGCGTGCTCTCGCAACTGCTCATCTTAACTAAGCCTGTTTCCAGGGAGGCCCTTCCAGCTCCCCACCCCGCGCCGGCGGCTGCTCCGGTTTGGAGCAGAGCCGCGAGCGGGACGCCGGCTCCGCAGACTCCGCACGTTCATCCGGCACACGGGCTGCAGGAACCCGGCATCTGTGGACTCCGCTGCAGCAGCTCCCCCCCAGCCCGAGTCATTAAAATGACAAGTGGGAGCGGATTAAGCACGAGCCGCACGTCTCTTCCGCACATACGATAAGCTCACTCCATCATTACCAGGATATTTTCCTGATTGACAGCATACAAAATAAGGGACGTGCAGAAGGGACATGATTCTCCGTGTTGACATGGCTGTCGTGACACCAAGGTTTATTACTGCCTAATCTTCTTTTCACCCTGCCACACTAATCAGAGCAACGCAATTAAGAAAAAGAGATATTGTAGGATTAGAAGCCAAGTACGGCAGGGTTTTACCTGGAGCTTGTTGCCCAAACACAACCACAAATTGTTTAAAGGAAACAACTCTGCAAGCCAGTGTCACATTATGTCACCTTTACCAGCAATGACAAACATGCCCCAGAGCGGACACATCTACTTGACCACGGAGAAGGAAAGTGGCCTGTGCAGCTCTGTGCCCAAATGTCCAAACATCATGAATCCAGAACTGAAAACAGGGACAACAAGCAGCTAAACTCACTGCTTCACAGCTCGCACCCTATGAAAACTCCACATCAGCTTTCGCTAATGGGGATTAAGGTTCTTTATGGTAGTGCAGGCAGCTGTTTGTCACATTTATTAACCAATCTAGGTGTGGTAAGTGCCTGCAAATGGGATATTCCCGTTTTTGTTCACAGCTTCCCCATGAACTGAAGCGATTTTTTCAAACGTTCAAAATGATCTTTGGGGATGTCAGGATGGAGCTATGCTGTAACACAAACCACTTCAGCTACTCCGAGGAGAGGCGGAGGACACATGAAACATCCTTCTTCATTCAGCTTTGTAGAGAGCGGCCTTCAAGGATTAAAAATGTGCTTCTTGGGAATACTTTAAAATATTTCCTTGAACTGTCTCTAGACTCCCGGCAGTATTGCTTATGTGCTCACACTCACAGAGGAGTCACCTCAAGCCCTTAACTGCTGGTGCTTCTTGGTCTGTAGGACAGAAGCACCTTCTCCTCCCCCTGCGCCAGCACCTCAGGCTATGGTCTTCAGAGAAGCCCATGGCTTTTAGCGCAATTTCAAACTTAGCCCAAAAATATGATAAAACCCTGTGGCTTCCTGTTCACACACAAAGTCGTAAGAGATCCTACTTAACCAGTCCTTAGTTTTTTAAGGGGATCTCTTTGCACATCCTATTACATCTTGCCCTTCTCAGCAGGGCAGAAGCAGAGGGAGGATGTTAATCACCCGGCTGGCAAATAACTGCTATTAGCACTCATTTTTGCAAAGAACCTGCACCCCTTCTTGAGCAGGTGAGGGTGCAACAGTGCCTGAAGAGCTTCGAGGAGCTATCAGGAGATTTTTGCAGACTAAGCTTTGATGCCACCATAGGGAAAGCCAGAAGTCAGATGAGAGCTGAGTTTATACCAGAGTCTCTGGGATTTTACTCTGCAAATCGCTATGCATTGACTTCTAACCCAGCCTTCATGTCAGTCGTCCTCCTTCCTTTCCTATAAGTGGCACAGCATAAAGGCATCCTCTAACATCAGCTATTCCTCCCTAAGCAGCAGTCCCAGGCTATTTCAGTAACAAAATAGCAGGAAAGATGCCCGAGTGGTCACCGCTGAACTCCTTGTTCATGCAGAACACTGAAGCAATCTTCCACAAACCATCCTTTTTGTCTCATCTCCAGTCCTTTCTGACTCATCCCATTTTGCCTCACAGATAAGAAATGAAACGGAGTGGACCTGGGGCCAAATTCTTACATACAGTTCAGCACCTGGCAGTGCAGATAGGCCCTGCTTAGGTTTTAAGAAGTGCCAGAGGAGGAGGTATGGGGGACGGGCAGGAGGAGCCGCGCTCAGACCGCACGGGCACCGGGAGCTCCCAGCTAGGCCTCAGCATGTGGTTTTTGTTGAGAAAAAGGTGAAGAGGAGAAATGAGGGCTGCTCGAGTACATGTGGTGATTGCCATGGCAACAGGCGGGCGGCCTGGGGGTACCTGCTCCGCGCACGGGGCCTGTGCCCGCCTGCTCCCCGCGGCGGCCGCAAACACCAACCCGGACACCCCAAACCCGGGGAAACGGCCTGCCCGGCGGGCACGACGTGGGCGCCCGGGGGAGCAGGGCCGCCACGGAGAGCCTCGAGGCGCGGGCGAGCGCGGCCGAACGCGGAGCTGCGCGGGGACAGCGACACGCGTCAGCTGCAGCCCTTGGGAAAAGGTGTGAAGGGTATTGAAGACACCTGTTGTTTCTGGCTAGATTATTGTTTTTAAATCTGGGATCCTCTCGAGATATAAATCACTCTATTTCCCTTGGTTTGCAAGGGCAGCGGGTGCTAAAGATCAAACACCCTCTGGCCTGCGCCGCAGCTCTGACAGCCCTATTTATAACAGCACCAACAAGCACCCGCTCGGAGCGTTCGTCCTCCCGGCTGCTCCCGGGAGTCGCTGCCCTGGGTATTTGACTATTACTGGAACCCTCCCAGAGCCCCGGCCAGCGCGCAGCTCACGGGGCCACCCCGATGATCAGAGCAGCGTTACTTGTGCTGAAGCAGGAGAGCTCTCAAACACGGTGCAAACAGAAAAAGCAGATCAATATCCTCCCGATAAGGCTGTAATTCTTACCCCGGTTCTTGGACTGCATTAAGCTTTAGTTTTAAATTGCAACTCTGGTTTCCATCCATTTGCATAATACCACATACAGACAGGGTTGTTGGACAGGCTACAAAAGGAACTGTATCCATCTTACAACCGAGTAACAAAAAACAAGGAGAGTTCCCTGAGACACCAGCACATCGGGGCAGAGACAGGACAGCCACCTAAAGCGCATCCCCTCAATCTGAGGCGCAGGCACAAAATATCATGGGAGATTCACTTGGAAATCTCTGGAAATCTCTTCAGTTGGTTCAGCTCTCTGTTGCAATTCTGTTAACTATACATATTTTTAAAGAGTTTGGACCCAAATTCAGCTTCTGTGTGGTACACGTGCATTGGAGCTAAACTTGGGATTCGAGCAGACATTTAACGACACATATGCTAGGATGTGTCTGAACTTTAGAAAGACCGAAAAAATAAGCACAGAGCAAGAAAAAGCAGCGCAAGCTGCGAGCTGTGCAAGGCGGCGCGGCGCAACGCCCTGCGAGCGCCAAGACGGCGCGCGGAAGCGGCTCTCCCGGGCAGCACCCGGGGCCGGCAGAGCAGAGACGGGGCCAGAAGGCTCCTGGCTGCGCTCGGTCTGCAGGAAGGGGCCTGGAGCTGAATCCCCGGAGCAGACGCGGAGGTGACGATCCGCACGGGAGCGGGGCAGAGGGTGCAAGGAAGCGGCGCTGCCGCCCGTGCTGCAGGGCTGCGCTCCTGCCCTGCTTCCCGACCAGCATTTGATCCGCCCAGATTTCAGTAATAGATTAGTCCTCCCAGCAGTGTTTTACAGACACAGCAGAGCCCTGAAGAGTGACAACTTAATCGCCAATGGGCAGTTTCAGTGAAGCAAGCGGGGCCATAAATCTCTTCGGGGATTTCAGCACGATTCTTTAGCCCACAGCTCCGACATTCCTGCAAGTCCCACAACTTGGCCAAACAGCAACACAGAAGCTTCCGAGCTTCCAGGTCAAGTCACATATGCCGCTAGTAGCTCAGCAAGCCCTCACCACACATCCCATGCAAATGACCCATTTGCTAGTGCAAATGCTCTGGGAAGAATGTGAGACCAAGGGAAATACATAACCACTGCCCCCACTGGCCCCAGCTGCTTGGGACTCAGGAACTTCTTGACCTAGGAGTCTCCATCTTTAGAGAAAGATGAGACTCTCCAGACACCTCAATTTCATGCTGCCGTAGGAAGCGTTCACCAAAAGGAGCAGCACCGTCGTGCACGGAGAGCAGCAAGAGCAGTAGCATCACGCACATCCTCGGAGCTCTTGTTTGCTGTCACTCACCAGCATCAGATGTTACAGGAACCAGACGCAGTCAAAACAGAGCAGATCTCAGGCTAACCACCATGTTTTGGGCATCGCAAGCCTGTCTGACAAGGCAAGGCAAAACAAAAAGCGTTCCTGTGCTTGCAATGCTTCGTTAAGCATCTAAGAAACTGTAAAATTACAGAAATGGTCATTAGCTCGGGAAATATCAATGCTAGTAGTGATTGTGTTTTATTTACGGGGAACTAATTTTTCTGACACTGCACAAGCCAGAAACAAGAAGCTCCTGCACTTCCAGACTAGCTGGAAAGGCACGTTTAGAACAGCCATTTGGGGGTCAGTCCAGCCCAAGGAGCAACCACGTTTTTCACACTAGGCACAGACCATGCAAGCTCCTTTTGGATGCCTGGGTGGCACAAATGCTTGTTGCAGGCACCCAGCATGTTCCCTCCTGGAAGGCCCAGTGCTCAAAACCCAAGCAGTGCAGACACTGCTTTGCAAAGAGTATCTCAGCGGCTGGTTTTGCAGGAAGGAATTAGTTTTAGTGAGAAGCTGGAATTCATTCCTCATTTTGTTTTGTCTGGGGCTTAAAATCCCTTTAAAAGCACCAAGGATTTTGGAAGAACATTTGTTGCAAATGGAGGGACGGGGGCAAAGAGGACAAGGCAAGACAGATGGCTAAATAGTGAGGTCTGGGAACACACAAGGGAAGAGAGGGAGAAAAATCACCGAGCACGAAAAAAGGGGAAAAGAAAAAAGAAAGGATAGACAAGAGCAGGATGTCGAAATAAGAAATAACTAAAATAATCAGTGCTGAAACGCCTGGAGGCCGGCCCGGGACTTGGCAGCAGAATGGCACAACGGGAGGGTCTGATCAGGAATCACTTCTTCACCGGGACCTTTGTATTAGCCCAATTACTGCATGCAGCAGTTGTGAAGTCAGGTAACAAGGAGTAAAGAGTCTTTATGGGCTCTGCTGAAAGCCTCATGCAGATACACGTCCCGGAGTGCTATGGAAGAACCAGGAAAACCTCCCCAACAGGCGGCACAGCTGGAGCAGCATCTCCAGCAAGAGCCCAGTCCCTGCAACGCTCTTTTACCAGCCACAACCCATTTCCCTTTTCCACTTGGTAGGAGCCTGACACTGTCCCACTCTAAAACATTCGGACAGAACCCTCCCTTTAGTTATTGGTTTGTTTTTCCAGAAAAAAAAATGCAAGGTTTAGTTACAGATTTATCAGCCTCAGTCTGAGGTGCTGCGAAGCTTCCCTGAGTTTCCTTGGGTTTGCTTCTTCTCAGGCAAGGGAAGGTGAGGGGAGGGGAACGCTATTGCATGCACTGGTGCAACAAGCTACCTAAGCAACCATTTTTATCATGAATCTTCATTTTTAAATCGTTCAAGCAATGACCACGGTGCAGAGAGCAGCTTCTCCGTAGTGAGCGAAGAAGCCAGCCAAAACAACAAGGACCAGCATGGAGGGAAGGCTGCAACTCCACAGCAAAGCCTCCATTTTGCACCCATGTGTATTCCAGAGACTGTGAATGAGAAGGAAGAGGTGGGAAAGAATGGAGGCACGTGCAGGGATCGCAGCCCTGGCAATGTTGTCCAACCTTCCCAACAGGCTTCCAGAGACCCTCCCCTCCCTTGCCCACTCACTGCTGTGGGAATTGATGTGGTCCATGAGTTTGCTGAGGTGATTTCTACGCTAGGGGTGAGAGGCAGGAATCATGCTCCATGGGCTCCCGATGAGCCGTAGCCGAGGAGTCCGGATTGCAGGGAGAAACTTCTCTGCGTTAGCCTAAGGATGGGTATGTAACTAGTGTGATTCTTCCCCGTCTGTAAATAGCTCCAGCTAATGACCAAGCCATGGCAAACAGAGCCGTGTCCGGCAGAAGAGCAGCCGTGCTCTTCTTGGCATTTTCCTTTGATAGATTAATAGCACATCACAGAATCACAGAATGGTTGAGGTTAGAAGGGACCTCTAGAGATCATCCAATCCAAGCCCCCTGCTCCAGCAGGGACACCTTTCTTCACCAAGATCAGGGAAGATACAGAAAAGATGCTCCTACCAACACCTCTTACCACCTCTTTAAGGATAACAACATCTTGTCTCTTCCTTGGAGCAATTTTCCATGAATTTACACAAAAATAGCAAGTCGGCTTTGCGTAGCATCTGCTTGTTATACTCTATTTTAACTTTCAAGCATGCATAAGCACTGGGTAGACACTGCAGACACTGATCCCATACCACAAACCAAGACAGCTGCTCCAGCCTCTTGGAAAGCGATATCAGCAACGTGTGGTCACCAAGATGCAGCTCCTGCTCAGTGAATTACAACCCTCCTCATTCATCCTTCACGTCCTGGTCTCTGGTCGTGCTGGCCAAGAGGAAGCCAGTCTGCCCAAGGGATCTCTGTGGTCTAACTCCGTGCTTGCTTACAGGAATATTGACCTGCATCTCAGGCACGTACACAGGACAGCAAACGTTTTACACCTACTACCTCATCACAGAACTTGATTCTCCAGATCCACCACTACCGGGTTTAATGACTTCAATCCAACACTTGACTTGTGATGATATATTATTTGCTTGTCACTTGCCAAAACAGGGGTTCCCTCCCACTCTCCCACAAAAAAAACAAAAAAGAAACAAACAAAAAAAACTGTTGCTGCTGACAACAGAGCTAACATTTACACTTAATTACTGAAAATATTTTAAGCTTTGTTGAACACTCAATAAAAGATGACCACTGCAGATAAATTTACAACAAAAAACCTGAGTTATGACACACCAGATTCCTCAGACAGCTGGTATCTACAGATATTTAAATCACTCTATATCATATAGACAGCATATATGCAGAAGCTCCTTCAAACTAGCCGATATGATGATTTCTGCCTGATGCAGGAAAAAATGGATATATCAGCTTGAAACTGTGTTCTTCTTCAGGCCCGCACAGGTGCCAGGGCTGATGTTAGGTGATTTATCATGCCCCCCTCTTGCTGAAACTCCTCCAGAAGACACTATCAGTGTGTGCTCAGCAGGGCTGGCCACACTGCCTTTTTATGTAGGCTTTAGAAATGACAAACGTCTTCCTGAGGAGTGCCTTTCAAGAAAAATATATACACACACATATATATTTATACGCACATTCAAGAAAGCCTGATCAAAAGAAAATTTAGATTCTCCTCTCTGGCAGGGGAGGAACAGACCAAAACACACTTTGCCAAAAGCAAAGTAAGTTGAAATTAAAAAGAAGTTGCACCGTGTTTCTGCGTTTCGCAGTCGGAGGGAAGCTGGAGGAAGCCGCAGTGCTGCAGACTGACTGACTTCCCGCTCCTCTAAGTAGGTTATTGCCACCAAGGGGAGCGAGAGCCTGTAAATTAGTAAATTAACCTGCATGTTAATCTTTGCTCTGCTTGCCTACAGCTGCAGAGTGCAAAACTCTGGAAGAAACGGGAACATCCAAGAAGCTCCCCGGAACAAGCCGTGTCCGCAGCCCCAACCTGCTGGGCCATGGGCGCAGCCCCTCGAGGACTGAGAACTTGTGGCCTTCAAGCTTCTCCTCTAGACTTAGAACATATTCCAAAAGCAAAGCTGACATCTCTCACATGCATTTGCTCAAGCTGAGCCGTAGGGAAGGCAGCACATGTGCCAGACCAAGAGGTTCGAGGGGAGAATCCTACCTGTTTCCCAGCGGGAATAGGCGGGAGAATCCTACCTATTTTTCCTGTAACATAACAACATCACCGGTAACCAGCACTACAGCGAGCATCAGTGGAAAACAGGAGCACTGAGATTTTCCTCCCATTTGTGAGCTTTCTCATGCTCTAAATATCTCCTTTCCTATTTCAGTCCAACAAGCACCTTTATAACTAAGATGGAAGGAAGAGCAGGGGAAAACCCATCTTCAGCTTTGAGGCTGAACTTATTTACAGGAATTCAATAATCTCCACTGCTGCTGCTCTAAATTCTCTTTAATTCTGCAAATATCCTCATTACAGTTTCGATGTCGTGCTTCAAAGCTACAAAAGCTTGCAGGAGAACACAGGCACGAGAGCGCGTCCCCAGAATACACACGCATGAAGCTACAAACCAGGCAGGAGGGTGTGCGCATTTTGCTCAGGTTTCAGGAAAGGCAATAGTGGAAACATGGGAGCAAAAGAGGCAATTTTGGCAGCCTCTCCCCACCTAGGCAGACCATGAAATGCAAATCCATTTGTGGCTCTGTCACGAGTGCAACAAATATTCCACTAACAGCTGCGATGTTCTCCAGGAATGAGACGTAGAAACCACCTTGCTGTTGCCTTTGCCAGAGCTCATGGAAGCCACGCTCTGCCATCCTCTCCAGCAAACACTCTGTGGTGAAGTAAAGTTTAAATTTTGGAGCAAATTTCAGCTCTCAGAGACGATTTGATTTGCAGCTTCTCCCAAGGAGCAGCGCATGGAGCAGGAGAGCGCAGTTTGCTGGACACACCGCAGCACTGGAGCTCTCAGGCTGTAGGATGCAGTTACACCCGCCCGGGGTCCCGTCACTCGTGCACGAGCACCCTCGCAAGGAGGAGCCTGACTTCCAGCCCCAGCTTCCAGCCCACAGCCCTCGATCTGCAGGGCCCGTGGCCAGCAGCGCCCGTAGGGAAGAACGAACCGGCCTCTGCGGAAACACAGCTCCGAGGTGGCCCCAGGCTGCAGGCAGGTGACATTGGATGTGTTGCCAAAAGCTTCAGCTTTGGCTTGCGCTGCATCTAAACGGCTAAATTTTGTGAATGCAGCGTGTTCCACCCATATTTCACTGCACAGAAAGCCGACAGGCAGAAACACTTACTCTGTCAGAGCGCTGAGGGGCAGCGGCAGGGCCGGCGAACTCCCCGCGGCCGGGCACGCGGCTCGGCCGCCTCCTGGAAACAGGAGCGGCTCTGCCGCCTCCGCTCCCCCCTTCCAACGGCAGCGGGATCGTCCCGGCCCTCGGCACGAATCCGGGGCCGCTTCCGAGGAGCGGCTCCAAGAGCGGGGCCCTGCGGGTGACGACCTGCGCGTTGTGCGTACGCCCCGGAGCCGCGCCGAGACGGGAGCCTCACCGCTCGCGAGGTGCCCACCTGGGCCGCAGGGCTTCTTGGTGACCATCACGTCGCTTGCCCCAAGTTCTCGGCTCCTCCTGCAGCCCGGCAGAGGCAGGACAGCAGCAATTGCTGCAGCTTTGCTGTCTGCACCTGGGCAGCCCATATAGGCCAAATAGACGGAAAAAACGTGCCGAAATCCTTGGTGAGCAGCCACAGGAAACGTTCATGAAATACTCCAGCTCGGAAATGCTTCACTTCCGTTGTGAAAAACTTCCAAGTCTTCAGGCTTTGTAATAAACCTTAGATATACATCAAAATAAACAGCATTTTGCTTGCACAGCCATGTCAGGCTAATACATGGGGAAATAAAATATATTTTTTCCCCTCTTCTCTCCTTGCATACTACCAAAATCAGCATGAATTTATAAATTGCTTAGGTTGACCTAGATCTGCTTCTTTACAGATAATGTTTTCCTCAAAAACCTTATGCAACCCTAACAGACTCCTCCTTGGGAACTTGCTGACAGTGGCTGATGTAAAGATGAGGTCTGACCAAAACCTCTGCTAAATATTTACCTTCAACCCCTTCACTTCTACAGTGTGAAATGTTAAGATAAAGAAAAAAAAAATTGTCAAATTCCTGACATCCAAGCTCCAGGAAGTTTCACTGCAAGGAACTGAAGGCTGGAAGTTTCCTCCAGAAATTATTTCCTGCTTCACCCTTTTGGCTTATTCTGAAGCAAAAGGGAGCTCCAAGGAGCTGCAGCCTCCGAACGGCTCCTCCGTGGAGGATCTCCCGGATCCCAGGACGCACTGGGACAGGTGACACGCTGCCACGTCCCTGCTAATGCAACGCAAGGCACCCTCCTTGTCCGCCTTCTCTCCTCCAACACTGTGTCCTGGTGGGACCACAGCAGGAGTCCCAGGAGCTACTTCAGGGTCACCCTCTTACTGAGACCAGTCAAGGGAGGGTTAGGGGTCCCCTGGCAAGTGCAATGCTTGGAACCAGAGCTGGCGCGGCACGAAGTCTAACGGCGGCTTCGGACAGCAGAACGTTTCTATGTGAGCTTTCCTTCCAAACAACAGCAAAAATAAATAAATAAATAAAGAGAGAGAGAAATCGGCCACTATAGAAACGGCACGTGTATTCCACTCACGTTCTGTGCCAAGCGAATTTATGCTACGGGCTCTTGCCAAATAAAATCTCTCTCCCAGCCTCCTCCTGATAGCTTCGGTTTGGGTGACTGCGGACCAAAACACCGGTTACTCATGTGCAACAGGAGTTGCACATGCATCTTGGAGCAAGATTCAGATAGTGACAAAAAGAAAGACTTTAGCTATATTTAATTTCCACCAGAAGGGTTTGGGCTTTTATAATGGCAAGTTATCTTCAAACAACCAAATGGTGGAGCTTGGAAGGCAGCTCTAGAGATGTTCTACGCCAGACCCTGTGCTCCAGGCAGGGGCAGATAGAGCAGGTCCAGGCACGTTTTGGAGTCTCCATCTTCGGAGACATTCACCATCTCTCCGAGCAATCTTTCTGACCACTCTCATAGGGGAAAGTTTTTTGTTTGTTATGTTTAAATGGAATTTCTTTTCCATTTCCAGCCCCTCTAAAGCAGCCCAGGCGGCTGCCAGTCCTCCTCGCTGCAAGGACATGGTGCTGCCTCGGCATGAACTCATTTTCCACCAGGACCCATGTGGTGCTGTGGGACTTTACTGATCTAAGGACAGAAGAAAAGCAAACTTAATAGGTATTAACTGGATTAGACTGTGTTTCAAAGCTGGAAAAGGCAGATTTGGGGAGCTGCACGAGCGGGACCCTTCCTGCACAGCAGCTGGCTGGGAAATCGCGCACCGCATTGGCCCATGCCGTAGGAAACCGCCATCCTACGTGGTTACCGGCGCCAAATGAGAGACGTGGCTTGCTTATTGTGCCTGTTCTTAATATAAACACACAATTTGCGCTTCTAGATTATTGCTTTGGATACATATGGTCACGAGCAGAGCGATTCCCACCTCGGTTCAGTGATGACCCGGGTTGGGGCTCCCTGGTACAAGACAGCAGGTGACAAACCGGAGCTGGGCCAAGGCCGCCGGGGCGGCTGGGCCTGGGGCACAAGAGCCAGTAGGAGGTGCTGAGGAAATGGGGTTTATCCAGCCTAAGAGAAGGCTCAGAGGGATCTCAGCCTTGTCTTCAAGTACCCACAGGGAAGGAGGAGTCCGACCTCTCCCAGAGGTGCCCAGCAAAAGAAACAGAAGTTCAAACTCCTACTGGAGAAATTCCAGCTAAATGGGAGGACAAACGGGGAAGCCAACATATAAACTCACCCTCACTGTGTTTTAATCAGCAAGGCCAATCTAGATAGGGCAAGGGTTGGCTTTCCTGAACAGGATCTTCTCAAGAAAGGGGCTGGTGGACTGTGTTTAAGGGGTGCATCATGTTATGAGCTAAAATGACACTAACGGGGCAGGGGAGTGCCTGCAACTGGCTGAAGTTGCCCCAAACTGGCAGTGCTGGTGTTCCATAATGCTCTTACCTGGCACATAAGTAATACTAAAAGATACAAAATTCCACCCTGGCTTTGAAAAAATCCAAGAAATTCCCAAGAAAATCAAATCATTTTTTCCCACTTGCTTTCTCCAACCAACTGCTCCGCTAATCAGCAACAACACATGGATAGCGCATCAGAGCCAACAGGAGATAACTCTGGGAACACAGGCTTTGGTAAATATAGCCAAGCAGCCCCTGCCAGCAGGCATCAGCAGGGCTGAATTCCACTGTAAATGCTAAAATGTGTGACCAGATGCTGGGTGTTTGCTGCCTGCGAACTCCAGCAACATGCAACTCCTGCCACCAGCTCGAGAGCGGAGCCAAACGCAGGACCACTAAGTAGCAGAAACAGAGCTGGGCAGCCCAAATTTGGCCGCATTTAGTGCAAACCAGGCACAGCTGTCAGATTCCTGGCAAGGGGACACGACACTTCTTGGTGTCCACCCTACGTGCTTGGCGCTTCGGTACCTTGCAGTGTCTGAGCACGCGGCTCCTCCAGGCTGCCCGGCTCGCTCGGTGCCTGCGCAGCCACGCGGCTGTGGTTGCGTTATAAATAACACAGAAAGATGAGTTATAAACCATGCACGCACCTTTTGACGCCAAATTTTACCCTCCTGGGTCATCTATTTATCTTCTACCAGAATAAGAGATTTTACACCTGCTCAAGACTTGCAAGGATCAAACAGCTTGCACAGCCCTTCCCCATTTCTCTTCAGAATCATTGCTTGATGTCTGATGTTTCCTAAGGTGATTTTTGCTTTTAAAATTGCTAGGAAATCCATACCAACTTTCAATTCAAAAGCACTTATATGAGCTGAGCTACAGATCCAGGAAAAAAAAGAGATCTACGCTAGAAATACCAAGAGACAGTTAAACCCAGAGCTTCTGGCAGAGCATATTTTTCCAACAGCAGAAAGACTCATCAAAGTTAGGGGGTCTTTTTTCTGTTGTTGTCTTAAAAATATATACACACACACACCTTGTGTATCTTGTCGTCATTTCCCTGATGGTGCTTTCAACTTTCTGCTTGGCAGCACCCTGGAATTTCCAAATTAACCCCTAACAAAACTGAGCCCAGCTCCAGCAAATACTACCCAAAACAGACTCCCTGAAAAATCAGCATTTTGCAACCCAAATTTGTGGATTTAAGGCTCAGAAATCCCCAGGAATGCTGCTTACTCCCTGTTTCTTTGCAAGTTTCTCCTCCTCCCCGTCTCTCTGAAAGCATCCTAATATTTCTTCCCCTTGAGAAGCTCTATTGAACACACACGCCTGCCGCTGCATGCTCGGTGCCGGGTTAGCAAATACGCAACGTTGCCTCTCCCGCTACTTTCCGAGAAAGAAGCCACAAGGCAGCAGGAAGATTTAGCTGCACGGCTCCGTCTTCCTGCCTCCACGATGGATTTAGGGAGCACGGGAGTTGGGAATCGGCAGGTTCTGCAGATGGAGCTGCCAAGGTCCCCGTGCTCCATGTGCCAGCGCCAAGGACCGTGGTTTCCCCCGGAGCCACCTGCCCACACGCTCCCTCCGCCGCCAGCTTCCCGCTCTCCTCCGGATCGGCTCCTCGCGCCAGCGGTGCCTGCGAGTGGCACATGCTGCTTTTCCCTTCCCTGCCTCTCCTCCTGCCGGCGAACGCACGGGAGGGAGCAGGGAAGCCAGGCAGGGGCTCTTACCTTTCGATGGTCGCCTTTGTTTCGTCTGCAGCGAGGAGAACGTCCCCATGACGGCCCCCATGGCGAGTTTGGGGGAGGATTGACAGGGGCTGGGGTGGGGGGGTGGCCTGGGGTTCTTCCCCCCCGCACCCCCTTCCAGCCAGGGAAGAAACCTACGTGAAATGCCCACCAGAACAGAACGGGGGAGAAAAGAGAGGAAGTGAAGAGAAGAAAGAGCGGAGAGGAGGAGGGCAGAGCCGAGCGCTGCAGCTCGCGCTCGGCGAGCACTCAGCTCCCAGGGATTTTTTTTTTTTTTTTTTTTTTTTTTAAGTCAACACACACGCACTGACTCACAGCCGGCTGCGCGGTTATTATTCAAAACAGCTCCCCATCCCGATTTAAATGCTGGGTAGATTCCCCCGGCCCCGCGCTGGCAGCGGATGCATCACAATATTGACTGGAGCGGAGCCACGGCAGCCCCGCAGGCTGCCGCCTCCCGCCGCGGCCCGCACGTGCTGCGGCCGGCGCTGGGCTGCTCCGCGCACGGCCACGCCGCACGCCTCGGAGCCTCGCCGGAGGCGGCCACGGGCACGTGCACGAGCGAGCGCCTCATTGCGCTGCAGGGTACGAGCCCCTTCGCGGGTATTAGGGCAGGAACGGGCGGAACGGAGCCGCACGGGCTGCCCCACGGCGACGGCAGCTCCCGGCACCCGCTCCACACTGGGATGTCCCACGCGGTGCTGGATTCAGCCGCTCTATCCACACGCTCACCAGGATGAATGTGGCACCTGTGCAAACATCGCAGAGGTTCAAGGAAATCCACAGAGCCCCGGGGCTTTTTTGCAGGAACGCCAGGGTAGGATAACGCCGAGATGCCCCAGTGGGGAATCGAAACCTCTCCGTGCCCGGGCACTCGTGCGGGAGCCACATCCATCCCAGAGCCCCTCCGGACGCACTGCCGGCACCGCTCCAATGCCCACAGGCACCTCTCGCAGCAGAAACACCCAGACAGTCTCTGCAAGGCACTGAAGAGCCCTGCAAGAACAAGATTTTTTCATCTGCCTATTGCTATTATCTATTTTATGACTATTTTATGCATTTTTCCACATTAAAATAGTGCATAGGTCTAGCGAGAAGGGAAAAACAAATTATTCATTTTCTACCACCAGGAGCAGCAGCTGCCACTGGGCTGCGCAGCTCCCCAGCCCTCTCTTCCCAGAAACACCGCCTCCAAGCCATGGAAATCCAAGGAAATCCTTTTCCATGGAGGCAAGGCTGCCGCCAGCACCAGCCCCGCTCCCAAGACAACACGTCACGGGGAGAAGCAACGCGGGGCACGGACAGAGCGCGCGGCCACAAAGAGCTCCATTGATGAGAGACACCACGGTAACCACCCGCGTGCCAAGGCGCCGGCATCCTCCCCGGCAGCCCCTGGATCCAGGCCCAGCGCACGCGGCCTGGGAGCCACAGAGCAGGCTGGCCCTGTGGCCGGGTCCCTGGGCAACAGCGACTTGGGGAGGCAGAACTGCAGCCTGCTGCTGCGCTACCCTTTACTTCAAATACCTGCACACGGAGGCCGAGGACAAATGGGAAGATTTGGGTGGGGTTTTTTGTTTTTTAGTTTGTTTTTTGAGACTTTGAAGAAAAGAAAGATTCTTCTTGGCCTAAAATCAGTAGCACAAGATCTCTGTGTAGCCATGGCACCGAACGGTTACATGCATTTTTTGAGAGCATGGCTAAAACGTGCCAGAACGAGGACAAGCTGAAGGGCCCCGCAGCACCGGGGCAAGCGCGCGCAGAAGCCCAGCTTGCCAGTTGCAAAGCCACTGCTCCCTCATGCAGCCTAAAATCGGGATCCCGGAGGAACACAAGCATCACAAACGCTCATGAATTAGCGTGGTTGACACAGCAGGCAGGAAACTTCCTCCCCAGAGAGCAGCATCCATATCCATGAAGCTAAGAGATAACACTTGTAGAGATGGATGGAGGGGACGCTGGCAGCCACCTCGGTACCAGCTGTGGAGCAGTTTGCAGAGTCTTTCCATTGCAGGCGAGGATAAAGATGGTGAAATGCCCAGTTCTAGCTGCAGAGGGTATCTACACTAACACCAGGGTAAGAGCTGCTGTCATAGCACCAGAATTACTTTGGGGAGAGAGGATAACGTATTGCGCTGAAGCCAACGGCAGCTGCGCTTGCCCGCGGGCTCTGGTTCATGGGCAGCTCTCCATATCTCCCCTCGCCACTCGCTTTTTAGCACCTGCCACCTGCTTTGGAGCACAAGTTCCCCGACCGGTGACTTTCCTGCTGACAGCCATTCCCAACGGCACTGTGGGAAGGTGGAGATGGCCAGTTCAACCTTCCAAGCCTGGAGAGCAAAGAGATGCCTCAAGGATAGCCAAACAAAGGCATTAGGGAAACTCATTCCACTTTACTTGTCCCCAGAGGACAATAAGGAGCATTTGCCTAATGGGACCATAAACAAAACCTAAAAGCAGTCCTATTTACGGCTAGGTTTGCCATTCCCTCCACACCAGTCTGAGGGCTTCCAGGCAGGCTCTACTTTGGAAAAAGCGAAATGAAGATGGGAATGACCAAATCCTTTCACCGTCCCATGTATCTGAGACCAAACAAGTGAGCTACACGGATCAGATTATCTTCCATTTCTGCTAGATTAAAGCACTTCCACTTCTCATATCCCAAAAACTGTCTGGGGAGACATCTCACATGCACGTAACAAGCAGCACTCCAGTTTCGAGCAGGGATGACTTCCTGCTCACCCGGATGGCTCCCATTCCCGAGCCCCGCGAGCCCATCCCGGCCTCCTGCCCAGGGAGTGTGCCGGTCGCAGAAGCCCCATTCACACGGACAGGGACCAGCGGGAAGGGCTCTCAGCTGCGTCTGCTCAGCCGCACCTCCCCCAGGTGTTCACAACGAGGAGCCCCATTCCCAGCCAGCACAAACCCCAGCGCCGGGTGCTGCAGCCACGCGGGGCTCCCCGACAGCCCCGGGGCATCACGGCCGCTCTCCTGCACCAGGGTCAGCGGTGACAGCAGGGACCAGGGCACGTGGAGGTGGCATGGGCTGCACAGACACTGCAGCCGCAGGGCCCCTGCCGGATGCAGCCAGGAAGGCCTGAGGGCTGCCCGTGGGTTTCCACCTCCTCTCCAGCCCGTTCTGATTTCAAAACTGCCCATGAGACGCGGAGAACTGGCTATCGGGAAAGCCAAAAGCAAGAGGGAAAAGGCTCCTTTTGCTAAGGGAACAAAGTGAGACTTTCTGTTGCTTAGCAAATTTTTAACCCCTTGCAGCCACCGGCTCTCCGGAGCGCTCTGCCGTGGCGGGACCCGCTGTCCCCGCCAGCTCCACACAGCCACAGACCCACCGCCAAGGACCCACCACAGGGGTAAATGCACATGAGGGAATGAAGAGGAGCTCTGAGGAGGTGCTGGGCAGAGGAGGGAGAAGCCACCACCCCCATCGTTGGTGCACGCCAAGCAGCCGCTGCCCGGGGCTCTCTGCGAGCCCTCTGGAAGGCGGAGTGCGCCCAGGCCCCCACACCGAAACCATCCCACGGCCACCGGCCACGACCTTAGCAGCACTGACACCTCTCCTGTCAGAGCATCCTGCATTTCCCTCTGCTTTATTTACCTGCAATTATCAAAACTCAAATAATTACCTGATTGGAAACTGAGGTTTCACCAATTACACTAGCAAATTCCTAGCTGCGCACGCAAGGAATTTGCTATGGAAATACATCATTAAATTGAATTGTCCTGGCTTGAAGCATGGAGACATACGGCTTGAACACTAGCTTAAAAAAACCTAGCTGCCAAACAAGCAACAAATAGATAAATGGGGTGATCAACTACTGGGACACCACCTTGATGATGGAGTAAAATGAAGCAGCTGTTTTTTCATAGTCTGTATCCATAAAAAGTGTTTGGAACACCCTTATATACTTGTGTTTTAAAATTCCGTCCCTGTAATTATGCTACATGTGATAGCAGGTCGCTCTCTAACCGGGCAGGCAGTGACGCAGCAGCAGCTCCAGGAAGGCAACGTCACCCTCGCGCGACGCTCCCGTCAGGGCACAGGAGTTGCCTTGACTGAATATCTAGTTACTCACTTGGACAATTTACACTGCTATGAATGAGAGCAACCAACTCTACCGAGCTCCTATTGCAGGTTTTCACAAAGTTGGAACTCAAGACACATGCATTTCTCTTTTTCTAGCACCTAGTTTTTCAAAGTTCTTCTTTCTAAAGCAGCAACAACACTCAAATGCCTATTTTCACCCTCTTCACTATTATAATAAGCAGGATTTTTTTCAAAAGAAAACTTTTTGCTTGTGATAAGGGCACAGCAGCAGGACAGAATCTATGAAAGATTCATTGCTGCACCTCTGCGGGCCCAAAGCAAATTCTCACACCGTTAGCTTTGCCAAATCTCCGAAGCTGGAGGGCCTCCCTCCCATTTTGATGGAAATATATTTTTCATGACATGAAAGCCACTGAGTAATAGGGCTGAGACATAGTGAATAATAATGCTGAGAATCCAGATGGAATAGAGGAGATGTAGAGGTTCGGAATCATCTCGAGTTCCATGTAAATAAAGCGGGGCCAACACTGAGGTGTCAGCAAGAACTTTGGTGTGGCAAACAAAGCGAGGCAAAGAGACCAGAGCACCATTCACTTAATGTCACCTGCAGGGAGCAGAGCGGCGGGTGTCTGCAGCCCTGTGCAGCGAGGGCTGCTCCTGCCCGTGGGGTCTCGGCCCTTCCTCCTGGCGCGTGGATCCTGCTCCCGGCCCGTCCGCCCGGGGCACTCACCGCGCGCGGCTCTGCCCGTCTGAGGCAGCACGGCGAGAGCTGAAAATGCAACCCAATTATTGTCTGCTGGTTTGTGTTTGTTTTAGTAATAAAACGGAGCAAAGCACACAGAGCAGATCTAACGCTTGCCCTAAGGACCTTACATCCTAAATTAGATGGCTGAGGAGTTCACAAAGGCAATGCTTCAGATGGCTGGTGACAACTCCACAGAAACACAAGGGAGAGCTGGTTCTCTCCCTTTGGTTGGAGGGTTTCTGCTGCAAAAAGGAGAGCAATTCCAGAGAGAAAAAAGAATTAAGGCAGCATTGAAGGGAGATGAAAGGTAGGCAAAGCACTGAGCCGAAGGGAGCTGGGAACAAAGGGATGGGAGCGAGGAGGCTGCGAGGGGAACAGCAAGGGGCGACTCCAGCACATCCCGAGCAGCAGGAAAGCGAGGAGGAGGGAACGGAGCCGCCACGGGCAGATCCACCAAGGCGAAGGGGAGAAATGCCAGTGGAGCCGGAGGGGAGGGAGCAAGAGACGATGGGAAGCGAACAGCACGGCCGGCATAGCTGCCGAGAAAGGGGACAACAGCACCCAGGAGGAGGGAGCAGGGAAAAGCTGAGCTACTTCACACCACCCAGGGCTTCTACAGGCTCCAGGAAAAGTGACAGGAAAGCACAAAACAGGCAGCAGGATTTCATAAAACATTTGTCTGGGAAGGGGAAGAGTGGGGCCATCCTGAGACTAGGCCGCGGAGGTGCGTGGTGGGGGACGAGGGGCCGCTCGGAGGCACCAGCTCCAACCTTCTGTTCTGCAGCTGCCGCCACTGCAGCGCCCCAGGACTGCGGCGCTCACGTTCCGGTAATGAAAACCATCCATTTCCCCACAAAACCGCTTTGGAAATTGTGCAGAGGCAAGTGGAGTCTTGCCTCTCAATTATAAAATAGATATATGAGAAGCAGCCACACAGACACATTCAGCACAGTCTGAAGCAGGAAGCCACCAGGAGCATCACTGCTGGCAACCACCTCCGCGTAGCAGGCTCCAAGAACACTCATTTCAGCCAGACGCCGGGCAGGGCGGGAGGAATTGTGCCCTCCTCTTGCTCATGGGGACAAGGACCTTCGTCCAGGCGGCGGGGACAGGCACTGCTGGCACTGGGCACGCGGCTGAGGGGCGAGAGGATTCCACACGGTCCTGCTCTCGGGAGCATTAAGGACCATGTCAAAACCGTGTGAAGAATGAGAACACTAAACGTCCGTCAGGCTTAGCAGCCACTGCCACTTACATCTCACCCTAACGCCCACGGAGGCCTGGTTGAAAAGACGATTTTTTCGTTATTATTTCCATGGAGCACTGATAAAACTGACTCCAACCAATTGCACAGTCAGTGATTTGGCTTTGGGAAGGACAAGCAGGGAGAGAAGACACCCCAATGGACCCGTCTCTCTCCTTTGCTTTTGCTCTTGCTGCAGCGCCCTTGGAAGCGACGTGTCAACGTAACCGCATGCGGTTCAGGTCACCGAACAGATGCACATACCAGTGTCAGCAACACCAAGTTTAAGCAGCTATTTTTGTGCCGCGTTTCACTTGTCACCACAGGGTCTTCTAAAAGAGAACAAAGAGGCCATTAGGCACCCTAAGGTGGCTTTGGCTTGTGTCAACTTAAATCACATCAGGTGAAATTATGCTAAATAGAACCTATATTCTGGTTATGCATTTGTGCTGTTTCATTCTGACTGTACTAAGAACACAGAACGGGCACAAACAGTCTCCAGGCCAAGACCTGCCAAAAGATGTTCCAGAGAAGTCAGAATCCTGATTTTTTCTAATGAGTAAATGCATCAGGCTTATACCAAAATGACCGACAAAATTCATTGACTCTTTTCCTAACTTTCAAATTAAGCACAACTTCCTTGGTGAAGATTCAGAATTTTATGTTCTTTGCTAGTAGAAAAAAAAAAAAAAAGTGATAATGTTTTTCCACTAAAATGTTCGCAGTTTGAAGCTAGATAAAACAAGGCATTAAAATGGAGATTAGCTTTGCGAGTCCCATTAAGAAAAAGTGAGCACCAATTCTTCCATACCCACAATATTCTGTGCGCCCAAAGCCAGGTTTATGTCTCTGCTAATTTCCCAGCCTGTAAATGCACATCTTCTGATGCGCTGCCCTGAAATCTGCTTGCAATGCAATAATACTCCCTTTTTGAGATGAGGACGTGCGTTAGCATCAGTCTAGACTCCTCGCTGGCAATGCTGTGACTGGCTGGTGAGGTGTGTTAACCTACACTCCCGTTCTGTGCAGGATGGAGCCGACGCTTTGCTGGGCACCAGCAGGCAGGATTTTAAGGGTAATATTTGGTATCTGCTTGGACTACCCTAGCAAAGCCAGGTAACAGCACATACCTTGCTACAGAAATACTTGCTGTAGTGATTCCAGACAGGAGCAAGCTTAGTATGATATTTTATATGTACACAGGGTGGTAGTTTACCAGGATCTATGCAAGCAGTCGTGGGGAATCACATCGTCCCTATGGAAACCTCAAGCTTGGTGACGTGCACACTGATTCTTACGAGCAATTTATATGCTAGAGACACTCACCAAATGAGAATAAAAACTACATGGCTCCAGAAGGATCATATTCCAGCTTGTATTTCCAAATGCAGTGGGATTCTGGGTGACTGCAAGGCAGCATAACTGTGATATTTACACCAGGACCTCCTCACCTCAGGACACTGCACGGCAAAACCCTCTGGTCTCTAGTAGTTTCCTCAGAATAATTTAAACTCTTTGAGGCATTTCCCAAGGCGTTAAAACCACTGCTATTTTATGCTTTAGGCCCCATATCAGCACATGTTTCCACGCTTGTTTAAATCCTGACATCAAAACAAAAGCCCAACCTCATTCCCAGAATTTGCCATGGATCCTCCAAGTGAAGTCTCCAGCAGGAGCAGTGCTGTGAGCATGGCCACCACATCCCCACAAACAATCCGGACAAATCGGGAGTTGTCCTGTGGTTTGCACAGGGTCACCTATCCTGGGGAATAGGTGCAACATCCCCGTGGAGCATCTCGCTCTGCAGAGCCAGAGCGCGGCCTCATCCATAAACCCGTCTTAACTTAGTCTATATGAGAGAACCCCCCTTAGGGGAAATCCTTGCACCTCTGCAGAGCAGCAGCACGTGCCTGTGACTGCCCCAAGGCTGCCACACGTGAGCTGGGCATTAAAATGCTGGACAACTGTGGCGTGGGCAACCCTGGGGTGAAGCTGATGAATAACTGACAGGGTAAAAACCATGCAGCTCCAGGCAGCTCTCGGTTTTCTTCTCAGGTCCCTTCAACATGACTTATTCTTTGTTTCAGATGTAATTCTTGCCAAAGGAATGGCTGTAAAAAACTCAATATCAACCTTACAGGAAACAAATCTTTAGCAAGATTTAGCAAGATTCACACCCTTTCTGTGAGGTGCCAGGACTGCCACTGGGATTTCATTAATCTACGGGAGACAGCCCTGTGAACAGCCACCAAAATCCTCAGAAAGGGCCACCTGCTGCAAGTCACTTGCATGTAGACAGAGCGAGAAAGATGGACAATATTGGCTTAAATTTTAACGAGCCAGCCCTGACTGGACAAACACACAAAAAATACCAATGACAATGCCACTCTCCCAGGGACTTTCCAACTACAAAACTCCCCGAAAAACTGAAATATCTCAGCCTTTTCCCTCTTTGATGCATTTAGGTGAGAAGATCTAACTCGGCCCTATCCTTCCACACGGAAGGATCAAGAAACGTCCAAATCCACCTACCAGCACTCAGGAAAAAAAAGGGAAGAAAAAAGACAAAGAATAAAGCTTGCTGCTTCCGAGACCTGCATTCCCGACCTTTTATCTTCGCGGAGTCACTGTCTTGGTTGCTACAAGATACAACAGCACGAAATGCTCCAATAAAGTCACTCTTTGTCCCTGCTCGGGTATCAGGGCACTGCAGGAACACGAGTCCAGGCTCACCTGACAATAACGGCCTGCAGGGAAATGGCTACCGCAACACAACGACCTCGACGGCCTCCCACACGCGGCCGACGGCCGACACAGAGAGGCATCTTGTAAACCCGGGAGCTATTCCCGGCAGCATTGGAAGAAAAAAAGGTGCTTCAGAAATTGGAGGCATCCCTGCTGCAGTAGGATTGGCCTGAGTTTATTGGAATAAATTGAGGTGAAAGTCCCATGACAATATCACAAACCACTGAAATTTGAGCAAGTGCTCCCAAAACGCAGCACATCATGTGCAGGTCCTGGAGTGAAGAACTAGGCTTTCCTCACAATTGCCTGTTTAAAATGTTAGAAAACCAATGGGATAAAAACAAATAAATTTGTGCTACGAGCTAAGACATATAACGATATTTGATAACAACGTTATCAAAGAGGGCACTGCCAGTGGCGCGGGGCAATGCTGGTTGGACAGCCCCCACACACGCTACTCACGCAGGCTGCCCCGTACCTCATCCTGGCCCTTACGGACTGCGTTGCGTGAGGGCATCTTCTCAAACACAAACTGTCCAAATTTGGTTCCGAAGGACACCCAAACTCCACCTTAGTTTCCATGTGGTGGCCCATTGACCACTGACTTCTTACCGGACGCGGGAGCTCAGCCTAACACACCTCGCCAGCTGCCAGGATGCCTCCACTACACAACTCAGGGGTTCGTTGGCACCACAGCAGCTGCCCCGCGAGCTAAGTTAGTGCCACAAGTGTGGACGGCTCGGATCCACCCTGCAGAGAAACCAAGGAGCACCTCTGGGAACGCAGCCCAGCAAAGGAAGGGGGTAAAACTCCTTCCCACGGGTAGGCAAGAAGGTCTTGGTATACGGGATGTCCTCAGGGAAGCTCAGGAGATGGGTGCTCTTCCCTTCAGGAGGGGAAGGGACCCCCATGACCTGACAGGGAAGGGCCGAAGCCCTCAGAGCCGCTTCCCCACGGAAGCACCGTGCGTACCTGGAAATGCTGCCACGTCCACTGGAAACCCTTCCACATCCCCCCCGGAATCCGCACACCATTGTGTATCCCTTCTCCTTCTCCACTCAATGATGGTGACTATAAAGAATTCAAAGAGTTATTTTTATTGTAGCTGTTCCAATAGTTTTCCTGTGGGAGGTGGGATGCCTTTAGCTAGACGCAGCCGTGTAGCTTGAGCTCTACTGTGAGGTAGCTACAAACTCAGCTTCAGATGTACCACAATTATTCCCTGCAATTATCGCCTCCCTTTTACTTTTTGCCATTAATTTGATTTTCTTACAATCTAGTTAATGCTATAGCCTGCATTTTTTTCCAACATTGATGGCTGTTGAATAAACCAGTAAAACACTTAACTGCTCTTTTCCTACAGAATTAAAACTTCCTGCAGATTTAATGGTGAAATTTCTGGACTCTGAGTGAAAGACAGCTCTAGCCCCAGGAATGCTCTTATTAATATATCAGCTAGGGCAGGATTACTACTGCATAAGGGCTAGAAACTCTGCTCACATGTTTTGCAGAGTATAAAGATACCACCTGCTTTTCCTCAAAGCAGGAATTTCTTCAATTCTCCAAGGAAGAACTTCGCTTTTAATACAGCAGACACAGAGACACAGTTGGGTCACTGCTTCTCTCATCTCTCCAGACTAGCCTGAAAGCACCAGTAAAGATCAGACCTGACCTTGTTTTTTTTTTTTTAAAATGCACAGGTGGAAATATAGCAAATTAGCAAACTATAAACTCAGTTTAGCTCTGTGATAAACTCACAAAATATTAAAAAAAAAAAAAAAAAACACCACAAGACCAACAAAAACAGCTAGTCTCTTATATCCCTTAGCCTTTACGGCATATGTTTTAGACAGGTAGCATTATTTTCAGCCCGTTACAGCAATGCACACAGAAAAACTCAGTTTGAGACAGTTTTCTGCAGTCAAATCAGCCACCTCCTCCCACTGGAGGCTCCGAGCAGCACGAGGGGCTGCAGTGCAGAGCAGACCTTCGCGAGCAGCAACCACCGAGGCCCCCGCGCACCCCAGCCGAGGCCCCGCAGATCCCGGCGTCCCGGGAGGAGCACGGCAAGAAGTTCCCCTCTCCTGCGGCCAATCCTGGGCCCGCATCCCAAGCTGGGGATATCTGTGAGCATACCAGAAGGAGCTGGAGAATTAACGCTCAGTTAGATCTACCAGAGATGCTGCTTTGACAAGTTCCTGTGATGTGGTACCACTGACACCTCCCAGCGAAGATGAGAAATCCCGGCATCCCAGCGCTGCTCCCGCGGGCTCCGTGCAGGGACAGCCGGGGCTGCGGCACTCAGCGGGAACAGCGGTTTTTTATGCGGCTTCTCATCTGTAATTACAAAAATGTCAGCCCAGAGCTGCACGGCAGAATTTCAATTCATTTCAAGTGCAGTGAAAGACGATCGTGGCGCTTTAATAGTTCGCTAGATATCAAAACAGCCTAGAAAGAGCAAATGTAATTAAAATCTTTCCAGGAACATTGTGATTGATTAAAAGTTTAATCCCCAGCAGCCACAGAAGGAAACAGCACACAACCCCAGCAAGGCCATCAGGAAAACAACCTGATGCTCCCAGCAAGGGCACCCAGCTCCAGATTGGATCGGCTCCCTGTTTTCCAGGCCCTGGTTACTGTGTACAGAGATTTCCCCATGTGCATGGGGCACCCCATGGGAAGGGCATGTGCCCAGCTTCGAAGATCTACTGGCCTCTTTCTACAGAGCTCCTGGGCAGCGAAGTTTCCAGCTAAGTTACTTGGCGCAAAATTTTCAACTTTGCACCCTACATTTAACCTGAAGAGATTCATTTGCTTCTTCCCTACTTAAAAAATTAAATCCCAAATCCACAGAACATGCAGTTATTGCTTACCCAAACTTGAGAAAGCAAAAAGCAAACGGCGTGTGCAGTTCACAGAGGGAAGAGAAGGCAGGCAAAATCGGGTCAGGCTGTATCACCTGTGTTATACAAATAAAGACTTCAGCTCTTTCTGTCCCAGATGTGAGCACTGCGTGTACCCGCAGAGGGGACACAGGTCTTTACACTCACATCCTCAATGACTGAAGACCAAACGAGGAAAAGAAGCTCTGTGTTCATACACAGAGGGTTTCGTGTTTGGCAATTTCAGTACTGCCATGTTCTTTCTAAAAATCACTGAACTTGAACTGCTTACACATGCTTTAAGAAAAATAATAAAAAAAATCTTGCTTACATTTTTTCATCAGAGACCTCTGTTGTGAAAGCAACATCTTTAGTTAAAAGATTTCATCCAAGCCTGATCCAGTCCCACAGCAGCAGTGAACTTTAACAGCTATTTCCCACTTGGCCTGGGATACACCAGATCACAACAGATTTGCAGGCACTTTGGTGAGGAGAGGCTACAAGCCCATGTGAACAGTAACCTCAAACAGGTCACACACACGTGGATTCTGAGGGACAGCAGCAGCAGAGAAAACACTCACTAGGGCCACAGCTCCTGCCATGCTGCTGGTCTCTATTAATAAAAAGGAACAATGCTTTAAAAAATACAGTTATTATGTAGTGATTACTGACAGTATGCAATAAAGCATGCTCCAATATTGACCCCAGGTCATGCTGAGGAGTAGGAAGGAAGGACTGGAAATAAGAAAAATCCATCTAATAAACAGTTTGAAAAGCAAAACCCAGCCCTTCTGAGGGCTGCTCTTGTGTTTTGGGAACACTATGAGGACTTGACAAGAGATGTTGCCTATGAAGCCTGTCTCCTGCCACGCTATAGCCTCAGCTCCACGTTGCAGGGACACAATATACATACAGAGATTTAAACATTAAGATCATTAATTAAAACTGAATTCACCCTTCAGCTGTGGAGGTAAAGGATGATCTCTCTGCAGAGGTGCCAGAAAGTGTTTATCTAAAAATAATTTCCTAATGAAGGAAACATCAATAAGTGACAGCCCTCTCTGCAACGAGCCACTCGGCCCACGTTGCTTAGTGACAGCCCAGGAGGCACAAACTTGACACGTGGCCCTGCGCGACACACAAATGCCAGAACACCACTGTCCTCCAGCTCCCTCCGCAGGGTAGTACTCTGCCTTTAGAAATAAGTTCATTCTTTTCTACATTTTTTTAACTACTAATTTAATAATAAGTACTACACATTTTTCTAATGACCACTGATCTCATTTTTGGTGCTTTCAACATGTTCTGATCCAGCATCATCTGCACATTTCACTCATGTCCTGATTAGCACTGCTTCCCAAGCCGCTGTGGAGCTGAAGGAAGCTCCATGGTTGATGCTGGCAGCTCCCTATTAGGGAACATCCCTAATTCCCCAGTTTTGAGCAATACCTTCACCTTAAAATCCTCCAGCCTACAGTCACTCCACCTGGCAGGGGTCCTATACAAACAGACTGGGATTTTTCGCTTTAACATAAAGTGAATAAGAAAATACCACATGCACTATTAAAATCCAAACATATCACATTAATTGCATTCTCTTAATCCACTGAAGCAATTACAACAATAATTAAGTGAAAGTAAATTGGTCAAGACTGTTTAGAGCTAAAACCTCTAAATAGGACCCCAGGGACTAGTTAAAGAAGGTATCTGAAGAGCAGAAATATTTAAAAAGTGCGATGGGATCCAGCTAAACTACTGCAATGGCAATCACATCTCAGCCATGCTAGAGTAATTATAGCTTCGAGATACACATACCTACAAGGGAGCAAGTATCATTAGCTAGACTGCCACATAAATATCCAAGATGGATTTTGGGATAGCATTCCTCTGGCTGCTGGTTCACACTGCCTGCAGGCCAACCCCAGCGCTCAGAAGAAAAAGGACGAAGAAGGAGGTCCAGAAGAGCATCCATATAAACCAGCCACAAGGAGAATAAAAATGAGTAAAAACGAAATGAGGCAACTGAAGCAGACCGAGAAGAAATTCCTTTTGCCCCTGGTGTCCAAAATGAGACTGGATAAAAAACGATCCTGCTGAACCACCTTAGCCCAAGGTCAAAGATCAAGAGCCAAAAAGCTGCTGTAGTCTCTATTCTGCTCTACCATATGCTCTGCCACTGAACATCACTGGGGAAGAAGGATTAAACAAAGTCATTTTCATCTCCCTATTCTTGCTAAGCAAAGTCATATTCATCTCCCTGTTAGTGCTGGATATTTTAGTAATCTGTTAGTGATGCTCCTCTTAGGTTAGGGGACCAACACGGTGGCTTCGGGACTTGGGGAGGACGAAGGTGGCCTTGTGGTCCTGGCACTGCCTTGCGCCTCAGAAGCTGCTACAGGTTTGGAATTACAGCAAAGTCACCTGGAGGAAGAAACATTTCTACCACGGGTACAGGAGGCCATTGCAAGAGCATGGGTAGGGGGACAGGGCGACTCACTGGCCAGGGAAGAGTTAAGCACTTCATCAAGAGTAAAAGCACTTGTGTGACTGGCCTTAAGAGTAGAAGGGCTGGGTAAAGAGATGAAGTCATCCTGCAGACTCATTACCTTTATGTAAAAAAGACATTTGGAGCCGTTTGTCATTGTCTAGAAAAGCATTGCTTGACTCTAAACACTTCACTTAATTTCTTCAGGGCTCATTTAGACCCCATCTGCTTAATGGTATGTTGCAAGTTGTGGTAGTTAATAAATTCATTCACCCGCTTTGTTTCTCTAGTGGGTATCCCGGCTGTGAGCTAGCCAGGAGGGACAGCAGCCTCCTGCAAAACCCACCTCAGGTCCTGCAGGAGAAGCTGCTGCTGCTGCCACGTTTAGAGAGCCCTTGGCTGGGCAGCACCTCTGAACCCCCTCTGGTTCTGCGTCATCTCCATCGGGCCACACACTCTTAAGAAACACCAGTATTTTACCCCTCTGGGTGTATTCAGCACCAAAAAAACGCATCTCACTCCAGCCTGTTCTGCTTGCAGCCAGAGCCACCACTTGGGAAAACCCTACAAGCCCCGAATCCAAACTGCCAACCACTATCTGCAGCTGAGAAGTATCTGGGCTGTTCTGACTGTCCAGATATGCTAACAAACACCAATTTCTGCATCAGCTTCCTCAGGAATTGATCTTAGCTTTGGAAACACATCACATCCTTCACGGGTATCAGCAAAGAGTTTTAAACCCATTGGGCTTCGGGGAAGACTTACTGCCGCTGGCTTGTATTAATCAGCTGAGGACCTGACTTGGGTGCAATCCAGGCTTCTATTATTTACTAGTGACACATGCTTAGCTGAATTTTTCCTAGCATTTCTGCCTGATTCATAAGGGCCCCAACAAGAATATTAAACATGAGCCGTTCGATTTATTTTAACTTGACTAGGTTGTCTTAATAATTAAGAATTCTATTTAGATTAATACAAGGAAATCTTTTGACATGTATTGCCTCGCAGCGCTGAAAAGATTACGGGAAATGACGGTGCATGGGACGGCTCCTCTCCAAGGCAGCTCGAGCAGTGCTGGAGGCAGGTCCCACGTCCCGCTGCTCAGACGGGGATTCAACACGCAGGGTGCGAGTGCGCAACGCGCCGCGTGCGACAGGAGAGCACGTGGCTGCACGGGGGACCTGCACCCGCCTTAGCCCAACAGCTACAAGCGCCTCTCAGTCCTCTGCAACTTGCCTTTCCCTAGGGGTCTCGCACAACCTGATGGCTGCTCCGAGTCACAAGCGGAGACGCTTCCAGGACGCAGGTTTCAGGTGGACAGTCCCTCCATCGGCAGCTCCCGCCCGCAGCAGACTCCTACCTGCCCATGAGGGAGCTCAGAGACTGTTTCTATAGAGACACACAAATAAAGAGAAGAAAATTGATGTCCCAGGAGAATCATTTCAACGCTGTGATGAAAATTTTCAGGCGTTTCAAATCAGGAATGAAAAATGCCCTCTGCACTGCCTGTTATTTAACCTGCATCCTACATAGGTGCAACTCACTCCTTATGCAGAGAGGCTACACGAGCTTCACACGGCTCAGAACACAGAACCAAACTGGCTCTCAAGCCTTCCTGCGAGCGCGCTCCTGTGCAACAAATTTCACCCCATAAGAGACATTAAGATTTATTATTTGTCTACAGAAAGGCTGAGATGGAGCATCCTCCGTGGCCGGGTGACACTAAAGCTGCTCATAGGACACGGTTGCCTTGGCACTGCTCAGGGAGGAAGGGGGGAAGCCCCAGCAGGTACGAAGCCAGCAGGCATTCAGCCGCGCACCTCCACAGCGCCCGAAGCCACCGCACACGGATGCACCCACCCTCGCTGCAATGATGCGTCCAAGGAGGAGGACTGGGGAAGCATCCCCATCTCCTTCCAAAAGCCCCTGAGCATTTGGAAAAATCCAAATATTGATGTGGGAAAATCCTTTTCCATAAAGGGAGTTCTCAGCACGTGAGCCAGCTACGATGAACGCTCGCTGCCTCCCCTTCCCTAATTCGATGCTCCGCACAGCCCTCAGCTCCCAGGCAAAGCAGGCTTGGGGATATTTAGATTATTATCCAAAAGCAGCATTCTAGAATCACAGTTTTCAGGTGATTTCTTGCATTTCTTACCAAGACTTTCAGCGTCCCCAGAAATACAGATATTTCCATGGAAAGGCGCGTGCCTCGTGGAGCCCGTTCCAGCAGAGCGGCCCAGGCTTTGCCCGGTGTTACCTCCTTCCCCACAACCAAAAATCCACTAAGTGTGGACAAACACAACCAGGAATGCAGTCCATTCTTCCACAGCAGCTACACTCACAAAAACCACCACTGCTAAAAATAAAGGAAAAAAAAAAAAAAAAAGGGTAAGACTTTTTCCTTACAAGCATCTTCTCTCGCTTGTCAAGATCAGTATATGAGGTTCTTCTATGGCTGCTTTGAAGAGCAGAATTGCTCCTTTCTTTCTACTTTAAATTTGGGAGTTTACAGGACCAGGGTTTTGACACAGGAATTGAAAAAGAAAGGTCGGAAAAGAGAAAACAGGGAAGAGCTCCAAGCCAGAGGCTCTGGTGTCACAAGAAGGTGGGACAGAAGCGTGACGTCCCCAGGGGAGTCTGGGCCTTTTATTGAAGGCTGCACATGAAAAATGTGCTTCTTGGTTGAATCACGTTACAGGGTATAGGTGACCCTAAGTTATTACTATCGATTTTAAAACAAATAGATTTAATATCTAAGAAAAAAAAATGCATTTTACTGGAGACTAATAACTACCCATCTGTCGAAAATCTCTCCAGGATGTTGATGATTTTTCATTAAGCAGAGTAATGAGAGGTCACAGCCTTCATTAATTATAAGGGAGAAAACTCCAACCAACTTTGTTTTCCTTACTTTTATTTCCCCCAACTCACACAGTTTGGTGAAGTGTTACAATCATAAACACCTACGTGTACCCAGATGGGTACTTACATAGATAAATAAATCTGTAAAAGCCTCCGTGGTTATTGAATACGAATGTCTCGTTGGCCAGGAAGCCCCGTGTGGAAGGAGCGGAGGCTCCCGCTGTGCCGCAGGGGCCGGGCTAGGAGCCGCCTGCGGCGCTTCGGGAGCCTCCTCAGCTCCCAAAGGCTCCACGAGCGCACGACGCACACCCTGCACGTTCAGGACACCCACCGCGGGTTAGGATGCAGCACTGCAGGTTTGCTAGCAGCTAGGAGCAAACACGGGGTCCATGAAGGCTCCCAAGGAGATGGGACGGTCACCAGGGGAGCAGAGCTCTCCTGCCAACGCTCCAGCTCTGCACATGGACCGTGCAGCCGGTGTAACGGAGAACACAAATAGGTCCATGCAGCGCCCGAGATACGGGCAATGTTCATGTTGGTACACAGCATGCCCCATTCTTCCCTATTCAGAAGTAATAGAGCTCATAGGGTGCATACAAAAACCTAAAGGAGATTTTTGTTGGCATCTCCATGGAAGACATGAAGAACTTGCAATGAGAGTAGCAGGTGGCATAAGCAGAGCAGGGGATGTCATATACGGGGGGAGCAAGTGACAGGATTGCAAATCGAACTGCCTCTTTTTTGGCTATTGGGTTTGGCGAAGGGGGAAGTGCTGACACAGAACACATTGCGGTGCCTCCAGGAAAGGTCACACTTCCACGCTGTCAAATCCATTCAAGCTTCTCATCCAGCCTGACTTCCAAATCAGCCAGGCTGGGTTCCTGGACGGGCCCTGGAGACTCGGAACGCCTCAGATGTCAGAATTCCCTGGGAGCTGGAGCAGCGACGGCGGCTCCAGCTGCCACGTGGGTCCCGCGGTTGCCACAAGCTGGAGCAAAGGGAGGAGCGAGGGGCAAGCAGCGACTCTGCCCGCGACCAGCAGCAGCTTCCCTTCGCAGCATTAAACAGTCCACGGGACTCTGAACGAGTTAACTGCACCTGAAATGCTACAAAACCTGCAGTTCTAGATTAAGTAATAATTTTCATTAACTTCTAAAAGTACCATGGATTTTACAGTGAAAATAAGCTACTGCAGAAGCATTTTACTGCTGCGGCGGAGGCCAAGAGCTGCACGTAGGATGCGCGGGCACCGCGGTGAGGACACGCACGGAGACACAAAAAGCAGCATCCAACAAGTTCAAGCTGCCATTCACTGAAAGGAGCCCTGGGGGGGGAAATATAAGAAATAGTATGTGATCGTGTACCTGGAGGCTGTGTCACCATGCAAGCTCCCACGGGAGGAAAACGGACCTGCACAAGCAGCACTAATGCTGTGTAAAGTCGCGTGAGAACATGAGAGTCGTGTCCTTAGCATGAAGGTCTCCAGAGACCAGAAACACCTTTTAATTATTTCCAAGGCCACAGAAAGCTCCTTGGTCAGCACGCTGTAGAGACTAATGAAAAGAAAATTAGGTGAATGCATCTGTGCAGACAATATTTGTGCAAGGGCAGGTCTGTCCAGCAAATCTAGAGTTGGATTATCTGGTTTCTCCTTCGTTTAAGGCACTTGGCATTCAGGTGTTGGTCAGAATCTTCACTGAACTGTGACCGGCAGCCTGGTTTTGTGCTCTTGGCTGGCCCCCCGGGCCCTGCCAGCTTAGCCAGGCCACAGTGAGACACTCAGTCCTAAACGCAGGGCAGCCCCTGCTGAGCGCGTTTCTCACCAGCACATGATGTGGCAGAAGTTGGCTCCCTTGCTGGGAGCTGTACAGATCACAGTGACCCCATAGCCCCTTCCCGAGCAGCAGATGCTGCTAAACCTCCTCGGGGCAGCCCAAAACCCAGAGGTGCTGCTAGAAAGAGCGAAACCCCAATCCCACACACCAGTGTTCAGGCCTATGGGACTCGTAAGGAGAACGGCGCGGCCCAGGTATGTGGCAGCTTAAAGAACAGCAACGCAACAGTCCAACTAGACTCAACCAGATCTGTTCTAAACTCATTTGTGATGGTTATCATGGCAATAAACAACAGGTATAAAATTACCTTTTGGGATTAACTAGCACAATTCAACCTGTCAGGGCAAGACACTGCTCAGATCTACCCCGCATCTCCCTCTTTACTCACACGATCATCATCACTATCACAGTGAGGGATTTTTCCTCGGCATTCGGCTGCACAGCATCACTCATGGCAGCTACTGCTGCAGGCACCTAATGGGCTTCTTCCTTGCCTTAATTTCACATGAACAGTTGCCCAGTTCTTTCACTGGGGAGGTATTTTTCTGAGACACTCATATTCTCAGGTCAGAACTTCCTTACTAGTAAAAATGCCACATTCCCTTTTATGAATATAAAGGACTTAGCAAAAAATAATGCTAGCACGGAAGTCCCTAAGCAGCTTGAAAGCCCGACGTTTCGCTACTGAGAAAATTAAAGAGTGTCAAGACTGAGAAGAGAACAAGCAGCTAACGGACAGAGAAACGCCAAGGCAGCAGGACACGGAGCACGCTCGCGCACAGAAACACGCGGCACACGGCTCTGCCGGCGTTACCGGAGCAGCTGGGAATACTTCCATGCCCCCGCAGGGATGAAAGATTTCTAGCATTGCCATCTCATGCAGGACAACCTATTTTCTCTTGGTTTCTTCTCTTACAATTCCCCCAGCAACAAAGCAGCAAATGTCATCTCAATCCCTCTGCCTTTGCATGCATGTGCACACACACAGCCCAACCCGCGTTTCCAGGGGGAAACGAGCAGTGGATTTGCTTTCAGAGACCAGGTTATACTGCACGAAGAACAGGCAGGTAGATGCATCTAAAAATGTGATGAAGAAGTCTCGGGAGCGGATTAGCAAATGGGAAATATGCTGACTGGGAATAACACCCCTCTGCGGGCACCGGGGCTTCTCGTGGGCCGCGCGGCGGGTGCACGTGTGTGTGTGAAAGTCACCCCAGGGACACAGGCCAGCGGGTGCCTCCCCATGCGCCCGGCGCAGCCTCACCGAGCCGCCAAGGAGCAGGTCCTGCCTTACCTCCTAACCACGAAGCCACTCCTCCAGGAGAAGGACGCGATGATGAGAAATCCCCCGGTTCATCCTCCCTGTCAGCTGCCCAATTGCGATGGCAGCGGCCCCGGGGACGCCAGCACTGTTCTGCAACGTGCGCGCACCGAGGTTTTATGAGAGCACGTCCCTTCCCCCAAGCCAGCTTGCTGCCAAGAGCAGGGGAGAAAGTCTTCACAAAACATAAAAGCAGCTCCTCAGAACCCTTTCTTGGAGAGGGAAGAACCGCATAGCTCCACTTAGGACACAGGAGGCACTTCCTGGAACAAGGACCAAGGCAAGTGCGGAGCTAATTACTGTGCAACAAAGGCTCGAGATAACAACACCCAGAGAAACTCATCTCCAGATGGATGCTGACCATTTAATGCAGCTCCTGGCATACCATTCATCAAGCATAGGCTCCGTCTGACCTCAATTACCACGTCCTTCTTACAAGTCACTTTTGAAAAAGACTATTGCAAAGTTTTGCTGGAGCTGCGAACAAAGGAGTGCAGTAACGGGCTCAGATTATATAACACACAGGGTAACCAAAGTGACTTTATGAAGGAAGGAAAAACACTTTCGAGTACCACATACCTCAGTGTTCACATAAAAGTTGAAGTATTTCTGCAACCTGGACAGTAATTTAGCTATTATTCATGGGAACTGCACATGCAAACAGTTACAAAGAAATACTTGCCATATCTTCATGTAAAAGTAAACATGTTAGCATACACACAGGCCTCAAATAACCTGAACTATGATGCCCAGCTATTTCATCTGACTTAATGAGAGTATTTCTGAGAGGTGAATGCTAAAATGCAAACACACAATCTACTGCTGAACACACGCATTGCTTAAAGAAAATTCTTTTTTCTCCTCTCATTTCCAAAGAAAAAGGAAGAATTCTCTGCAAATATTTCTAAGTGGGTGCCCATCCAAAGTCACAGATTACTTGACGACACGTATGCAGTTTGTCCCCGACATAAGCTCAGAGCTACTCTCTATGCAGGCAGTTCAGCATCGCTCTCCAGCTGGGACCTTCCACAGCATCCTGGTATCGGTGCTGAGCGCGCTGAACGGAGCCTGTTCAGCAGCATGCTGGAAAACAACGTTTTTCTACTATCTGTCAAACATGGGGCATACTCAGCCATAAAACGCTGCTGCTGTTTCTGCCTTGTCAAGAGAGAAGTCATTAAGGTATTTTCTGAAAACTGGTTCCAATAGTTTGGATGAAACTGAAGGTCCGTCAGCTTCCCTAGTGGGAACTTGCACTTAGCAGGTTGTTCAGCCAAGCTTTGGAGAGAATCCCCCAGGTAACGGAACTCCCGAGTTCCAACACATTCTGAGAGACCAGCACATTTTTGAATCTAAACCACATTACTCCAGCTCTAACCTAGCCCAGCCGCCCTGGGCACTCGCACCTCACTTGTCTTTCCTCGTCACACGAGGAACACGCGGTGGGGTAGATCTCTCCAGAGCAGCTCAGAGACAAGAAGTTACAGACCCACGATTCCCCCAGCGACACCGCTGATCTGAAAAGGTGCTGCTTTCCTCTGCAAAGGCCAGCGATATAGTAAAATAAGGCAAAGCGTAGAGAATATCTCATCAGAGAAGCTCAAGAAAACAGCAGGCAAGCCAGGTAACACCCGCCTTAACAAGGGAGACAGGAGAACATTAGCACTTCAATGCCCAGTAGGAGGGATGCGTGCGCGGAGTCTGGAGGAACCGCGATACGGGAACAACCGGCAAAATGTATCTGGGAAAAATGCAAATTTGGAAAGACTCAGACATCCTCCTCGTTGGAGGACATACTTTGCATGAAAAAGATTTCTAAAATCTAAAGATATCTTCAGTATATTTCAGACAAATATCCACATCTTTCTCCCGGCAAATGTTTCCATTCTTTTAACTTTTCCATTTCTTTTAACTAATGAACGCCTTAAATGTACTTTCCAAAAAAACACAAAGCACCAGCCACGCGGCTCGGGAGCGGAGCTGGCTGCCCCCGCATTGCCGGATGGACGGGAACAAATCGCAGCCCCTGCTCATCCCCACTGCCCGCCTGGATTTCCAGGGCCGCCCGGCCCCGCTGGTTCCCCAAAGAAGCTGTTTCTCAGGCAGATGGGGTCACAACTTCCAGAGCTTCCTGACGCTGAGGTCAACCCCGGCCCTCACACTCGTGTTAACAGCAGCCTCCACAGCCCCCCAACGCACCCGCAATGGGGCAGGCTCCGCGAGGAGACCCCCTACCCGTGGGGTGGGGAGGAAGGCCACTCGAGGCATTCATTTGGAAAAACAGAAAACAAAAAAGTCCACACGTGTAATTTGTATTTTCCACAGTGATTTTAGGTCTTCTTTACGCACCATAGAGGAGTTTTCGCCAGTGCTCACCGAGGCCTGCTCCTGCGCAATTAAGTGCATTAAACAACTATTTACATCGTCATTTGCCTGGTTATCAAATATTTTTTGCCAATTAGTTGCCACTAAATTGAAAGCTTTTGGACTAGCACATGTTGGCTCAGCAAACCTGTTATTTCACAAACCCACGACATGTTTGGTGACAGGTACTGATTTCCATGGCGTTTGTCCAGATCCACGCAGCATCCTACCTCGTGCCTTGGACAGCCGGGGGTTTCACAGCTCACCCACAGCAACTACTCCCTGTAGCCACTAGACCCTTTATTTTAGGGATAAAAAAGCAAGTTACACAATAATCTTACTGTTGGAGAAAGTTAAAATAGAAAGGACGGGATTGCACCAGGAAATAAAGCATCACTAAAAAAGAAATCAAGAGCTGAGTGGTGCTTTATCACAGACCTGCGTCTAGATAATTTACTGAGTTGTTTAAAATAGCTCACTACTGAATTCCGCATTAATTTCCTAACCTTGCTGATCTCCAAAGGATTATAAAATTCATTATAATGGCTATTGAAACCAATCCTGAAGACACAGATTTTCAAAAGGGCCGGGTAATTGCGGAGCAGCAGCAGAGCTCGTTAGGCGAGATGAAGTAATGAGGCCAGCGACATCTCGTGCTTCGAGGAGCGCCGGAGGGGTCAGGAAGGGATCGTGCTCGCGGGGCGCAGCGCGGGGGACACCGTCCTGTACCAGGGCTGCTCTTCTGCAGTTGGGTGCTCCTGCACCTCACCCTCTCATGGGACAGAGCTCTCAGTCCCACTAGGTGCATGGGGCACCACGAGGACAAGGGTCTCCTAACCCTTCGGAAAAGCTGAGTGAGGGAAGCCACATTGAACCCTCTGCCTCCTTATTTCGAGGCAGCTGCTGTGCCCCTAAGGGTTGCAAGCAGCTCCCTCGGGCTTGCTCTAAGCTTCCTTAATAGACGCCCTGCAGGGATTTGGGCCTCCTGACAATCTGCGTTGCCGACCGCGCTCCCACGGAGATTTTTATTGATGTATTTTTGCACAACAGCACTATCTGGATTGCACAGCTAAGGCTTCACACCCCAGAGATGCCCTTCCAGCAACGCAGACCAGCTCTGCGCGCTCGGGGGTCTCGGCGGGCTGCGGCCGGGCACCCATCTGAGCAGCAGCGGGGGCAGCTCAAGATGACACCACCCAAGTGGCTTCGGAAAACGAGCAAGGACAGGGTCTTAACAGCAATGTTAAGGTAAACGAGAGGCTTAAAGGTTTTCTTTAAAGTGACTTCTTTTTTTTTTAAAGATGGAATTTCAACAGTTTTACTGTTGGAAGGATCATTAAAGGGCAATTTCAGTTTTTTATTGCAAGTTGGGAACTTCAAAGAGAATCCAGCAACAGTGAAACAAAGATACCAGAAAGAGTTTTGCCTTCACAGATGTATAATTTAAACTGCCAGAGTTTTGGATCATTTATGATATAAAACATAGTCACTCAGTAATAATCGTGTCCCTCAAGACATCTACTAATTTGCTTTATTGCTTTTTTATTTTTGCCTCCTTTCATTTTTCTGAAATATAATCATAGTTCAGTGACTCCATCTGCAAGGAATGCAGTGGCAGAGCGCTTGCTGTAATGATGTGCAGCAAATGAATCACAATTCCTTAATCACCCCGCTCCCTTTATTGTTGCCTCATTTCCATTCATGGGTTCCCAAAAAAAAAATCAATTATATTTGCAATTTCTTCACAGGATTACTCAGATAAACAACTGAACGCATAATGATTCCTCTATTTTCTGAAAAACAAAGCAAAAACCTTCAGTTACTGCAAAAGTAGAGCATCTTCAGCCAAAGCTTTCTGCATCTGCAGAGGAAGATGCAGGGATGATACCACGTGGTGATACACGTGCAGCACCAGAGCAACCTTTCAAATAGAGCAGGACCAAAGACATCATTGTAAAAGGATCATGAGGAAGGACTGATAATAAACCAATATTTCTATGCCTGTTTAAGATACAAGAATGGCTGTCACAGAGGAATAAGAATTAAACTTTGCACAGCAACACCACACCTGGAGAGGTCCAGGGCCTGACATCCCCCTGAGGAGTCACCTTGACAGCAACTTCCCACGTTTGAAGGAAGGAATCTTTCCTAACAGGACTGCTTTGCATTCTGTTTATTGAATTTTCTTCTCCTAATGGCAAGAACGGTAATGATATTCCTCTGATAAAGTCAAAAACTACCTGTTCTGCTGAAGGCCATGGTAGCTTTGATGCTGCTTGTAGGCCTTCAGTCCAGACGTGTCCCACACCTTGTCTACTTCAGGACTTTAAGGAGATCCCAAGACAACCTCCAAAAAGCTTTCTGCAAGCCTCAGCAGATGCTTTTCAGACATTCCTGATGTAGGTAGTATCCTATGGCAGAAATCACAGGGCCCTTCTCCCCACCTCAAAGAAGCTCCCTCAGAAAAGGACCTGACCAGATTCCGTGTGACCCACACTGCAAATGGAAGGGTTAAAGGGGGAGAGCCTCCTTCCAGAGCACAAGTAAATGCCACAGACACTGAGCAGTCAACTGAAAAGGTAAAATGAGTCAAACTGGGACGTACCTTTTGCACCTCCAAGATAACAACTTCCATTTCAACCTGTTGCTTTTAACTTGGGGGAGTTCCAGTGCACATCCCTACAACTACTTCACATATCAAACTTGGGTAAATTGATGTCCTTCTTGTGGTCAGAGCACAAAAATGCTCTTTGTGCACATAAATTAAATGTTCATATCACCAGAGTATTGACATACTAAAAGAAAAATGATTTCTCAGAGACATCAAAAATAAATATTTAATTATACAATTATAAAGAACTATAAAGGACCTTACCAAATTTACCACATTTTTAAAAAATCCTTTCCTGAATTAGGACTGATGTTTTATGCTAAAATTCAGTTCCTATAGAGGCCACTTTCAAAATTTGGCTAAGGGTATAAAGCTAAATGCTCATGCACTTGCAAATATGAGCAAATCTATGAGTTAGTCTAGATTTTCACTAGGGGAATGGTTAATTTGACCAAAACTTGCACCAGTTCTGTTGGAAGATAAGGCTTGGCGAGGTCAAATCTCTCATCTGATCATCCATTTATTTGCAAGAGGAATAGCATAAAATCTCACCAGTCCCAAATTTCAGGGTACCCTCTGCATGCTAGGAATAAGAAGGATTTTACACACATGGATGCAATTAATTCCTAGAAACGCTAAGCAAATCCAAAGTTTCCTTTAGGAAAAGGTGAGCAAGTGCTATACTTCTAAGCAGCCGCCCCAGATTTAATTTCTTAGAAGCAATTAGTTTTAAACTCAAGAACAAGAGTTTAATTCTTCTCCTAGAAGACTAATGCTCTTTTAAATGTATGCATAGGCATCTAGATAATATATGTGCACTAGAATAACAGCAATTAATGAATAATAATTTGCAGTTTGCTCCCTTTTTTCATGGTGTCAGACAGATGAGGTCACACTGTATTCCAGAGACCAAACGCAATGAGTCTAAACTGCATCACACTGATACCACAAGTACCACCCCGTTTCTCACTCCACAAAATAAAAAAACACACCCACCTTTCTAAAATTCCACATAGAGCCAAAATGAGAAGCTGACACCCTAATGGTCCTCAGTCCAACTTGACTGGAAGAAAAATCTTCCCAAGTGGGATGCAATTAGTACATGTGGCTAAAAGATGGCAACTGCTCATGTTTTCCACCTTACTTCTCAAGGATCTTTTTCATTCTGCATTTTCCTCATCTCAGGCAGAATCACAGCACCTTCATCTATAGCTTATATGAAATCCCAGGAGGTAAGGGAGCAGTCAGAAAATCTGGATGCCAGGAACAATTTAAATACCCAGCTCACTTAGCCCACCAGCAGGCATCAGAAATAAGAAAACACATTTTGAGACACTAACTGTATTAAACTGTTTCCAAATGCAATATCAAATTTGACATCCTAATACCAAAACGAGGATTCAGACAGATAAGTAGCTCTCTTTATATACATGACTACCCAAGCCTGGCATATAAGATCAACTTAAAAGGTGCCTAGGTTTAAAAAAAGCAGAGTCTTCTGTACCAATGGCAAGATAAAAGCAAACAAATATTACATCACATTGCTTTCTGGGTCTGACATTCAGCGGAAATATTGAATATGCAGGGTGGTTTTCAAAACTGAATGGATTGTAGGGGGACCTGCAGAAGAAGGAACTGTTCTTACACGGAGAATTATTTTTATGGAAATAGTTTGGTCCAGCTGTATAAATTAGAGGCTTCACTGTAAGACTACGGATTCACGTTAACAACTCGAAGCACACGGACTCGCCCGCAAGCCTCTGCGCCCGGTTGTGAGCTCACACAACGTGCGCACACAGACGCAGGCCAAGCACATAAACCACCAAAGAGGTGTGAAACCCCCGCAACGCCGGGGTCTGCACAGGCGCCGGGGAACGGGAGGGCACGAGTCAGAGCGCAGAGTCAGGACAATCCCCACAAATTCCCTAATTCACCCAGGAGGTTCAACCAAGTCAGCGCAGAGGGAAGAGCTGGTGGCAGCGACGACGTGCTCGACCAGATGCCTCTTGGTGTTTCTCTAATTGCAAGACCCCCCATTCAGTGACCAAAGGCCTCCAACAAGGGCTGCAGCCGCTGCCCTTCCAACACTCCCCGGGGCCTGGGCTCCTCGCTCACCACCTCCAGGCCAAAAATTTTAAAAGGTAGAAAATACTTGGGTAAAATACTCACTGGTTTCAGGATTAGAACTGGTGCAGAGAGGCGAGGCTCAACATGTGCAAGATCTTCAGCCTCCCAGCGGAGCCCGGCCAGGCAGAGGCAGAGGCACAGGGAGGTTCTCGAGATACCAGCACAAACCTCTGGGTTAAGGAGATAAAATCCCCTACCACTTCATTCAAAATTTTTTCCTCTGAAAGGAAGTTAGGGGTAGGTTACCTATTTAACAGCTGAATACTAGATTTTCCATCATTTCCTAAAAGCTACTTGAACAGAAAAAGCCTCCTCTACTGTTTGCCCCGAGCTAGAACAAAGTACTTAATTTTCCTTTAATTGACAAACGAGCTTCAGCTGGTAGTGAGTGGCCTGAAGAGCAGCTCCCTCCTCCCCAGCTTTTACTAGATTGAGCAGAATGTCCCAGCACAATGTTTTTCATGCTTCTTTGTGAAAATGGTCATTTTTTTTCCTCACAATTTTACCAGATGCAAAGCCCATCTCAAATGTACATTGGCAGAGTCCTACAGCCAGCGCTGACACAGATGCTCGTGAGTCACTGCCATGAAAAGCACAACAAAGAAAGAGCCCCCAAATGATTGTCTGCCATCTAAGGGACGAACCCAGCTTAGTCAGAAATACTCTGTCACAAGATATAAAATAAATGCTCTTGAACTATAAAAATATATTTTGATTTTTACATACATACACATGTGCATACTTTTTAATTTGGTACGTTGATCGTCTTTATTATAAAGACATGTTCTAGTAAAGCCTGAAGGCAAAACTGATTCAAAATTAATCTCAAATCATAAAGCTGGAGCCATTTGGATCCCCGTTTCCCAAGAGGCCCAACATAACATAAATATGAACAGGCCCATCATAGCTACAAGAGGAGAACAGACATGAGCCAGGAGCATCTCCACAGCCATCTCCAGCACTGACCACAATCTTTTCTCGTCATCTCTTTTCTTTCCAACAATGAGGTCTAGGTTACTAGGAGGAAACGTACGATTTTTGAGGTTAATTATCAGAACAGGAGATGTCAAGACACCAAGCATGATCAAAAGCAGCCAGAGAAACCGCCCAAGAGAGGTACAATTTGCTGTGCAATACAGATGAAAAAACGTCAGAGTGCCCATTCTGAGGCCCATGCATCCAGCTCATGGTCTCTAATGCACCTGTCACTTGCCCTGCTAAAGGGCAAATGCTGGAGAAAGCCACTGCAAGCAGTGACTGATCATTCCAATGGGAGATCTTCCCAGAGAGGGAGACTTCACAGTTTTATCAAGTGGACAAAACATACACATATATTTCCAATGAGTCACCCAGGGAGCTTTTCTTTTCCTACAGTAAATACGTACCATTAATAGTCTAGTCATTTAAAAGGAGTCTGGCTCATTGCTACCTTCATTTTAGATAAGTTATAATAAAGCTGCACATTCGGGTATATCTACACTTTTAGTCAAAATATGAGTCCCTCAAGATCCCTTAGTCTAGGCTGAAAACACTGAAAAGAATCCAGCAGGAAATTGCCCTTTCTGTCTGTCCTACTCTCAATCTCTAATAAATTAGTCCATTACTGTCTGCCAAAGGTAAAGTGAACGAGACTAACAGACATGAATTGTTCAATAACTGAAGTCAGGAGTAACCTTTGGGAGATAAAGGGCAGCTCCAGCCTGCTCAGAAGCCTCTTTCACTGCACAACCTGCAGTTTTATTCCCAACGTGCGCTCGCCACGCCACTGAAAACTGAACCTGCAGCAAAACTCCACCTGCTTTCAGCGTGGCCTGAGACCTGCTGGCATGAACAGCAGCAAACTCGGGAGGTGTTTCGGGACTGGAGAGGTTCAGCAGCTTTGCTCAGCACTTCACCATCGAGACGCTTGCTTCTCACTTCCAGTGCAGCAATTGTTCCTTTGCATGGGCTGCAGCAGGACAGGAGCGAGAGAAAATTACAGCAAAATAGAGAGTCGGGACCAAACCATGCAAGGAGCAAGGCAGAGCTGCAGCTCAACAACCATTTACATCCTGTCAGGCACGTAGCAACTTTCGTGTCTAAACAGAACAATCTGCTGTTACAGCAAGGGAATCATCACAACTTCCCATCAGCAATTTTCCACCAAACTCACCTTTCAGATGATTTCTCACACCCTGGGAACACACTGCAAGGCTGGGGTTGCTCTGCTCCGGCAGCCCAGCCATCCCAGCTCAACATCCCAGCTCCCGTGGTGTTTGCTTTAGGCAACCCCCATTTAGCCAGGGACGGTTATACGTTACCCACGGACAGCTCTCACCTGTCTGGGTGGGAATATTTCCAAGGAGTCCTTAAGTAAAGGAAGGAATCTCCAGCGGGTGGATGCACTGCAGCATCCCTGGTAGCTGTGCTCATTTGTCATCATTTCTGGCACCCAAGACCTCCTGCACAGTCAGCATAGTTTTGTTGTTGTCATTTGTGAAACAAATACTTTTACTGAAAGATGTAGCATACTTAGAGGTTTTGATCCATGGAGTAAGCATCTATTTTTATGCCGCATGCCAATGGAACAGACAAACCATTAAAAAAAAAAAAAAAAAAAAAAGAAAGAAAGAAAGAAAGAAATTGGAGAAAGGACTCCCATGTAAGGATCTATCCAGGAGCATTTACAGGTGTTGTGTCCAGAGAAAAAACATCTCCCTGGTCTGGTAGGCGCAAAGAGATATGAAAGTGCCCACTAACATGCAGAAAAAAAAGAAAACATTCCCAATTAATCTTCCTTTGGATGCAATGATTGAAGCCAGCTTTTTTGAACCTCATCTCATACCTTAAGACGCCTGCAGTGTTCGCACACAAACCCGGAGTCTGTTTTAGAAACTTGACATGAAACAACCTTGATGCTGATGCTTGAGAAATCCGCAGATCCTCAGAGATTTGGCAAAGGTGCCCCTCAAACTTGCAAACTCGAGTGAAACAAAGCTCCTACCACAACCTGCAGCCTAAGCAAGGGGCCAGGAGCCAGGCTTGACTTGCTGGGTCAAGGCGGCGCTGCAGCCATCACCCCGCACGTTGCTCCTCGCCCTCCCGGGACCCTGCAGCCATGGCCAGGAACAGGGCAAACGGCACCGCCAAACACACTGCGAATAAGAAGCCTTCCTATTTTTTGCACACTCAGCAACTCCTGCAGTGTAGCTGTGCGTCCCTAGCGCACTCTTATACAACTGGAGTGTTGGTGCATCGGCTGCTCTGACAACAGACCGTGCCTGACATTTGGTACGTCCACTTCACAACTCCAGTGCTCGCAGGCACACGGTGCTGTTTACATGAAATCAAGGTAAATCTTGCCTTTTGCCTAAGGAAGATGTGATACTATGTTTGCATCTCGTCATCTCTCTGGAAGCTGGATGCTCCTTGATGACTTCATGGAGACATACACTTGAGGAACCGTGTGATACAAATTGGTCTTGATTCTTAACACAAACCCTGCGAGCAAGCCTCAAAAAACACAGAGAGCAAGGAAAGTGCAAGGAAGTGGGCAGAAAGGGCCCCTTCTGCAAACACAGGCCCACGACCAGCAAACATGCTGGATGGGAATGATGTTTGAACAGAAGTTTGCTGCTCTGGTCCGATGTCCTAGGAAAGCCAAGTCACCCGGCTCGGAGTTGCTGCCCCTCATCTCTCCCTTCCAAGGAGAAGTCGTTCTGCCTGGCCGAGAGTCTAATGGTACAGCACTTGCCAAGGGGCTATGTAGAAGCGTTGAGAGAACACAAATATTTGAGTACAGGAGAATACATGCACAGCCACGCGCCCTTCCCTGTTTTCCTACTCCAATCACAGGAGAATGCACCTGAAGGAGGGGATGCATCTTGCCCAGGAGAAGCGGCCGCAGCGCAGGAGGTCACGCGGCCTATTCCCATGCAGGAGAAACCCTCCGAAGGTCCGTGTGCTGCAGGGCCAAACAGCAAGCGCCTCCCCGCTACACAACCTCCAAACTGTCAAAAACGTCCCTTGGCAAAGCCCAGGACACTGCTTGCTTCCCTCTGAGCCACAGCTTCATCCGTGCTCCCGCAGAGCCAACCTTCCCTACCCTGCAGGAGGTAGGGTAGGGAGCACCACCAGGAGCGGGGCTAGGACCCCCTTCTCCATAAATGGCATTTTCTTCGGAGAAACAGAGCATAAATGAACACAGCAGCAGTTGCTTCTTGCTAAGAAATGTCTTCTGCCATCCTATATACAGTCCCATTGGTAATTTATTTGATACATTGAGAACAAGTAGAATTTGTATGCACGCACGCTTGCAAGTACCTGAGTACATACACAGTCACACATTTATTTTTAACCTTGGGGAGCTATTACATGCTAATTGAAGGCAATGAATTCAATGACACCTGATGTATAACCATAACTCACTTAAAGGGTCTTAGACTTTTATGCAATATGACATCTCATATAGCAGACAAACAGAAAGGCAAGAGTAAAGGCATTTATAGGCTGTGACAAGCTTCAGCTGGGTAAATTCATGTTCACTGTGACTAAAAGGAATCCAAATAAACAGAAGAGATTGAAGGTGAGAAGCAAGAGACCAAGCAGGGCTTTTTATTATGAAGATTAAATAAAATAACTCAAAAGCCAAAGAGTTAAATCAGTAGATCTGCTTGTGCAACACCAATAAACACACAATATTTATGTACTTGCAGAAAAGAAACGTGACTGTGGGTCTCAGCTCCACGCGGACACCCCAAAGGGCCGCTGAACTGAAGCCAAACTGAACCAAGGCCGGTGGGCTTGACGGCAGCCCCTGCGCGGGAGCCACCGTGGCGCCTGCCCGCGCGCCCCCAGCGGGGCCGGGCCTGGGGAAACCTTCCTGACGCACCCGAACTGCTCTGGCGACCACAGGGTCAAACCTGCAAAACACGTTCCCGTTTCCCTGGAGGTCCTTTCAACTCTCTGGTTCCCAATTCGTGCTCCGTGAACAAAACGCACCTTTTCCTGCAGAGTTATCAGGAACTAGAAGGCCCCTGCGAACACGGGGCTGCAGTACCCAGCAGCCCAAAGGTGTTTCTGCTCAGCTGTTTTTGCTTAAAGAGAAGGGCTGCAATGCTGCAGTTTACAAAGAACCTTTTGACAGCAACAGAACCAAGGTGAGAAAAAAGCACCTGGAGGTGAGCGATTCACAACGCTCACTCTATGATATTAAATAACAGGCTAAAAAAAAAAAGACTTCTCAACACCTTAGACTCTGCAGGTACACTCTATCTGAAACACTAGGAAGGTTTCTGCTACCCCAGACTGGGCATATATCACAACATTTAAATGCCAACAGCTTATTTGTTTTATAAACAGATGTTTCACACATCCAATTGCTCCATCCAGATTAGCCCAAACACTCACAGTTCTTCCCTTTTGAACCTTAGTATGTTTAATATAACTTGAATTGAAAGCCATCCCCAAACGCTTCCAAAATGACAGTTTTAGATGCTAAAAGGCTTTACAGTGAGATGTACTACCCAAAGTATTTATTTAATTTGTTTTCAATAATTATCTGAACCTCGACGAAGAAATCACAAACATCCCAGGGAATGAGCAAGTTTTGCCAGCTCTCACTCACATCAGTATTTGTTACAGTTCATTCCAGACATGAAATATTTTCAGTACTGTAATGCATTTGCCTCATCAAATCTCCTATTTTTCATTTCCTCTGACAGTTTAAAATCTTTCTTCTACGTGGCAATTTGGTACTTTCTGTGATTTACTGTTTTCAGTTTTCAGACTGCAGACTACTTTCAGAAAGGATATTTTCCTCTGTAACATCAAATCGACTCCCTCCTAATAGGGGACATTATAACTTCTGGAGCCCGTCCCTCACCTTGTACCAGCATCGCCTCCAAGCGAACCCTCGGCACTAGGGTCCAATCTCAGAAAGCCTAAAGGGCGACCTCAAGTGTTGAGAATAAAATGCAAACCCAGCCAAATAACTGCAAAACGTTTTATGTTCACATCCCTCTCGCCGGCAGGTTGGATGCTGAAGGATAAAGCAGCAAGACGGAGCGTGACGAGGGGAAGCCGTCACTTTACTGCTGGTCACAGCTGAGCGGTGCCGGTAAACCCGCAGCCCTGGGAGCTGGGCCGGCTCGGCCTCGCGGAGCTCGAGTTCTTGCTTCACGGAAAACCCTGCTGGCAAAGGGGCCAAGACCCGGGCCGTGCTCTGCTGTCCACATTTACAGCTCTGCACGGCAGCACTGAGGAAGCCTCAGTGCGGGGACGCGTCTGAAAGCTCACGGGCCGCCAGCGATAGCCCAGGTAACACCACCCTCTGCTGTAGGAAAGCACAAGTGCTGCCGGGCTCCTCTCTCTCCTCTTTGCATTCACTTATGCCGTATCTCTTAGTTCTGGTTTATGTTCAGTCCTGCTTAAGGGCCTGTGTCGTCCTGGCCGAGGGCGGAGGAAGGCACAGGGATGTGGGAGCGCGTCCTGCCTCGGCTTGAGGCTTTCCAGGAAATATTACAGAGACCGAGGGCACAGGGGAAAATCTGTTTGGGTGGAAACAGGCAACCAGTCTGCTCCGGAGCACGCAGGAAACAACATTCAAGTCTCTTTAAGATGTAGTTTCATCAAAGCTGGGCAACGTTTAGCCAAAATTAAAGCAGTCTCATTGCATTTAGTTAAATTTGAAAGTGAAACAAGAGAAGCTGCAGGCACTCTGAGCAAGAGCATTCACACTAGAGGTTAATGCACAGGAACAAACATGGGTTAAATTCACACTCCAGGCCAGGAAGCCCTAAACACACACAAGAAGGGAACATCCTGGTGCAGGGTCTGTCCTGGCAGAGTCGAGGGCTGGAGCCCGACCTTCATTCACTTTATGCAACCAGTAACGCCCCGGCGAGGGCCGGGTCCGGCTACGGGAGTGCTTCCTAACACTAGGATTCTCCATTCAAGTTTCATTACTGGCAGAATTGGGGAAAGAAGAGCAATTCACGTGGAAAGAGAAAATACACAAGGCAGGTGGATAAATAATCTCCCCTGCTCACTCGATCCCCCACTGCAGACAAACTCCATGGGAGAAGAGGTGGGCAGAGCTTTCTGAGCAACACGTCCTACCACAAAGCCCCAAATCTTAAAAATCAGGCCTTGAATTTATAGAAATTGTTACTATAATGAATAATATTTGCTGGGATGAGTACAGCCCTGAGCAGCATCTGCTCCCTTGGCCATGTAGTCCCAAAAGGGTGTTCAAAGCTCTCAAACCTGGCAGCCCTTGGGCTCCCTCTCCCTTGGCTCTTTGCTTTGCTTCCTCATCCAAGAGGAGTGAAGGGCAGGGCAAAACTCCGTTGGAAGAGAGCAGCATCCAACAGGATAAACGGATGCGGAGCTCCAAGCGGAGCACAAGTCCCCAGAAGGGATGCACAGCAGCTCGGAGCCATCCTCTGGTGATTTGCCAGCCAGGAAATTTTGTAAACACCTGCTGAAGAAAAAGTAAATAATAAAGCAAATACATTTACCTAAGGCAAGGCACGGTGAGAGGGTGAATCACTGCTTAGCGACTGAAGTTGACAACACAGAATAAATACTGCAAAATCTGAGGTAATTGCAATTTTTTCCTGTTATCTCGTCCAAGCAGCTTGACATAAAGCGTCGCACAAACACGGAGCGGGCTGCACACAACACGAAGCCGCGGGCGACGCCGGCGCCACCAGCGCAGCCCGCTGGCAAGCGGGGCCTGGCAGCGCTCCGGCCACCTGCCCTCCCCCGGCTTGCGAGCCCAGAGCCGGGCCGGGCAGGAGGGACCTGCCCTGCTGCCACCCTGCGCCGAGCCGGGCGGCAGGGACAGCTCGGCGGAGCGAAGGAAAAACTGCCCCGTCGCCAGCTCATGCTCCCAACTAAACTGTTATTCCGGAGGAAGAGGCCTCAGGCTCCCATCGGCGCCCAGGGAGAGCAGGCAGGGACAGGGCGCTCTCACAGCTACTGCTTTTAGCAACAGGCAAGAGAAAATAAGCAAACTCGAGGTGTGAGGCAGCCAGCACATGGAGCAGCGCGGGCTGCACCGACCAGCAAAATAAACAGGCTCTGCTCAGCCGAGATCTCCCCTTCGTGGCCCAGTCCCCTGCCCGGTACTTGCACAGCAGGTGACAAAAAGGGCCAGGAGCATCCACAACAGCACTGCTATTTAAATCAATTAAAACAAGCAGCAACAAACAGAATGAAATGCTTCAGCTAAAGCGATTGCCGAGACTTGAACGTTTGGAAGAGCAACACGGCGATGCCTGCGGCGGGCAGGGCACGGGCTGCAGATCCGGGGTTGCGCGCGCGGGAAGTGCGTCCTGGCTCCACTGGAGTGTGCTGTTCGGCCGCAGCGCGGGCTGCTGCGCCGGAGATGAGGGCGATCCGGCCCAGGCGCCCGCGGCGCCGGGGGAATACGCCACGGAAGACGGGCAGCGCCAGGGAAGGGAGGCTCAAAAGGTCTCAAACTGCTGCGTTTGTTACGGGGAGGGAAAACTGAGAAGATACTTGGGCTAGAAGGGCTGGCAGATCATTTGCTAGGTTTCCTCTGCAGTTATTTCTAATGAGATAAGGGATGAGCAAGAAAAGCAGTGCAAGAAAGCTGGAGATTGCAGACAAAATACTGGTTCTATCACGGAAAAACAAATCACAAAGCGGAGCAGCAACCCAAGGAGGAGCGAGGCATGAAGTTATCCAAATCCTGCAACAAGAGAGTTTATCTACTGCTTTTCACAGCCCTCCTGCTTTGCCCAATTCTGTGCTCACTTTCTAGAGCTGGTCACACCGCAGCGCCGCGCAGGAGAGCCGGCTGCCTGGGAAAACCCACCTGAGCAGCGTCCAGGAAAACCTTCCTCCTTAAAACACGGATAATAAAATCTTCTTCCACAAAATCTCCAGCACCCTGCCCGGAAGGGGCTGCAGCCCCGCCAGGCCTCACGGTGCCATATCCACTACAGCCATGTAGATGCCGTGCCACGAGCTAACGCTGCCCTCCAATAAAACATGGAGAAGACACCGAGGGCAGCGCTGTGCCAGGAGCTGCAGCGAGCAGTGGAGGTAGCGGCGCGAGGCGGACGAGCAGCGCGAAGCGGCCGGGCGGACGAGGCCTCTGCCGCCCACGGCTCGGGGCAGGCGCACGCGCGGCCGGCGCAGCAGCAGCTCACCCGAGCTTGGGGGCAAGGAAAGCAGCATTTATTCTTTGGTTTACTCATTCTGCTGCTCTCTGTTCATTAACCCTCATGCAGGTTCGTTTGGAAAAGAGAAAAGAGAAGGAAAGGGCAACGCAGCGGAGCCAGCGCGGCCGCAGCGGAGCAGGCGCCTCGCAGAGCGCCGGCCGGCTGAGCTGCAGCCTCAGCGCTTCCCCTCACAACAAATATTGAGGCCGCAAATTCAGGCTCTCTAGAGTGCCCGAAGGGATACATTATTTCAGCAGATTAATAATTACCATTTTCTTTTGCACTGGTAATATTACTATGAGCTTTGGAAAGACACAGAAGGGGGGAATTCCCCCAAGGCCATGTTAAATATAATAGCCCTTTGCTGAAACAGAGCTCCCTTTTCATTACAGGCTGCGCTTGGCAACAGCTCACGCTGTGCTCCTGTTAAGATAGTCCCTGTTCTTCAGTACAGTGAGTTTTGCTCGCAAATGCCTTAAAGACATCCTTCCAACGTGAGCAGTTTGCCAAGCAAACGGACACCCAGGGTCCTGGGCTGCTGCTACTTTAAGAGCAGAGCAGGGTGGCGGGTGCGGATGGGTCTCCCAAGGGGAGCGCGGTTGCAATGGCACTTTTTGTTGTCTGTTTGGACGTGAAGCAGAGGTAATAACGTTGTCATCCAGGTCATAGCCAAGGGATTTTTCTTTTTGCAGATATTAACTTCACGGCAAAAATGTAGCTTCAGTTCTGCCCATCCCCCCCAAATTCACAAGCTTTAGGCAAATTCAGTTAGAAGTTTCAATTGCAACAACTATTTCTGAAAAGCCTTCAACTAAAAGTTACAACTGTAGCACCCTCCTCCTCTGAATTTTTCCCTTTCTGTTGCTTTTTGCCTACATGTCCACACTAAAACTCTTTATTCTGAAACAAAGGGAGGCTTCAGTTTAAATGAACAATGATTTCCGGCCTTCTGTTTGGCAGGGAAAACACAAAAATCACAGGTTTAGTTTGCCAACACTGGGTACAGCTGCAGAGCTGCAAACAGCCCTCCCGGCCCCATCGCAGCAGCTCCAACAACGTTGGACCCAACGCAGGGCTCACCCGAGGAGCAGCAGTGACAATAACCACTTGTCCCCTTCCCTAGGACAGGCCACAAGACCCTTTCCGCTCACCTTGTAAGAGAGGAGGAGGCTGGAAACTTGGCTCCAGCACCATCCTGCAAGGCTCGGGCTGGACGCTTCGCACTAAGAACCACCACCCCATCTGGCTGCTGCGCTCACCACGAACGAGCCGCTACACGGGGGTGAGCACCGGAGAGCTGCCTGTCCTGCACAACAAGTGTACATCGTGATGGGCACGGGCAGACCTGATTCAACTCGGAATCAAATCAAAAAAAAAAAAGTTTCTAAACAGGGATAAAGTAGCATTTACCAAGCTGAGCAGAAGAGCTTCGTGCAGAGCTTCCCACCTCCTGGTGCCCTGGAGCTCAAGGCACCAATGGGGGTCAACTAAGGGACCGGTTTCTCGCTGGGCTGAAATAAGAATGAAAGTAACGACCACCCTTCAAAAGGGCATAAAATGCAAAGAAAACTCAGGCCCTGCAGAAGGGTTCCTGCCCAACAGCTGCCTCTTTTGATAGTCCAACATTTGTTCTGCAGCTGGACAACATCACAGTTTATTGCTCTGTGCAAAACCCCATATGAAACCTTTTGCAAAAAGGCAACTATTAATTAGCCCTAATGGGGAGAGAATTTGCTTTCACAGGCTCCCTTTATTGAAAGCCGCAGAAAGATTGAGCTGAACAACAAAACAGGCTGCAATTAGGAGCTGAATGTCCCTGGCCAGAGCAGCTCACACAGCTGAAGGCTGCTGGCAAATTCAGCTAAGTCCTCCATACACAGCTTGGACTGCAATGTACAGCATGAAGGGAGTATGGTATGGGGGCTATATGGTATGGGCGCTATTACAGCTGAAAGCTAAGAGCAAGACAGACATTTTCTGCAGAAGTTATTCAAACTAACACAAAGAGGCTTCTGACCCTCGATTGCAACCACGCGGAGTTGAACACAACAGCAATTTATATCCTTTTGCAAACGCTTCTATTCAGCAAGAACTGTTCTAGCGGGCATTTGCTTAACCTGAATTATTGGCAGTATTTTGTGTGTGTGTGGGGAATGCCCTAGGAACTCTAGTCTATTTAGCTTCCATGTGCAATCAATATTAGGATTTTAAACAGTTCCTAGTGTATCACTGTGGACTTGATCCAAAAAATTAACCGAAACAAACCATAGCCAGAATTTAACAAAAATGAAGAGCTATGCACACGTTGGTGAATAAAATAAATACATCACACGCTGGAAAACAAGCAACACATCCAAGTACTATGAACAGCAGGTTTCCTGGGGACCCACGGCTGCCTATACAGGCTGCACCAGCTTAAAGATCTGGTTAAAGGGTGAACTTTGAAAGAGGTGAAATATGGAGAGTGCAAAGATATTTTTGGATACTCAGCTCCCAATCAGAAGCCACTACAACCTCTCAAGGTGCCAGACTTCACACTGTTCAAATTCTCAAGTCGCAGTATAATCGTGTTCCCTAAAGCCAAGTTTGTCCACATTTAAAATCACAGTACCTCAGTTCTTCCAGGTGTTTGGTACTGAGAAGTAGAACTCTTAAAAGAAATCCAAAAGGGAAAAAAAAAGAAAGAAAAAAAGTAAATGAATAGACTAAAAAACCTAAGCAGACAGAACATGGTTACAAGCGTTCATCATAAAAAAATGAATCTTAGAGGACCAATCTTGCACTTACCCCTTAATGAAAATTCCGTCCGGATTTCTGAATTCACATGTATGTATGGGTATGTACATTATATATAAATATATATGCGTGTGTTGCGTGTATATATACACACACACACACATATATATATATATATAGAGAGAGAGAGAGAGAGAGAGATAATAGGGATGGTTTGCACTGTTTGCTACTCTGATTTATTTTACCAAAGCTTTTTGACTTACAATAGGTGCAGCAAACAAAAGGCTAATTAGGATATTAAATTTGAAAATCCTCCTTTCAGAATGGCTTTTCCATCATTTTTATATATCCTTTACAGCATAACATCAGTGAAGTGAAATCCCACTGGTTTAAGGGTTTTGAAACTAAAGACAGTCTCTAAAGAAAAGTATTAGTGCATGAAATTAAACTACATATAGAATTGTTCCACTTGAAATACTTGAGCATGAGTTATTTTATTCTATTTGTGATAACAGTTTCCTCTAATTTGCAGCAGCAGCAATGCTGGCCAAGGAAGAAACGGCCTGAACAGTGCCTGCCTGGAATCGCTGACATTTCCCACCTACCTCAGTTGATGCTGCATTCAGCTACTTTCCAACAGGATTTGTTCAGTGCAGCTCCCATTTCCTCAGTGGGCAGTTACCAGCTGTACTTAATACTGACTGCTGCTCAGTTTTGGACCGCCACTGTGAGCCATGGACGTGCCAGACGCAGCCCTCGAGCAGAGCTAAGGGAGCTTCCGCACGCTGCTGCCGTGGCAGCCGCCTCCTCCTCCTGCTGACCCACCTGGAGGTCCCGGCACGCGGGGATTAGCCCCCCGGCTCACACGTCCTTTACCGTTTGCTGGCACGTGCAGGTCAGCCTCATGGAGCAAGAGTTCATCCGAGTGCTTGAAATAAGAAAAATTGTTTATTTGGTGCAGTCTTTATGTTGCGGTCAATTGGCCATGATTATGTTCCCATTCACTCCATCCAATTTTTGCTTTTAACTGCCCAGCAATAACTTTGAGCATATTTGAGCAGAGACAGAGAACTATGAAGTGTCTAAATGCAGAGATTTTAACCAGTCCACCAGTCCTCCCTGCATTGCTGCACTGATGACCACAGATCCTGTCTTAAAAAGAAAAAACAACTATTGCACCCTAATAAGAATAAAATTAAGGTGTGATGGAATGAATACTGAAGAGAACATGTAGGAGACACCCTGCTCACTCAGTACGTGGCTCAAAGGAGGGTGTCGTCGGAAAGGGGCAGAGCTTCAGCAGGGGAAGAGCATCTACACCCACGCGCCCATTGTGGACCGCAGGTGTAAGACTGTGCAGCAAGAGACAGGCTCAATCCCTGAATACATTTTTGCCTCAGCAGCTGGTTTTAGGAGCAGAGTCTATTTAATTATTTTACATTTGGCTGCCTATTTTCTTGTGCCAACACAAAACACAATTTGTAAATATAAAAAATTCATACGCAAAAAGTGATCGCTATAAAAATTGTATTAAGCATGAAAGCCTAAATTCCAGACTGCTAATCGCTCAGTGAAGGAATGGGAAGTGGAAAATATGTCTTTCTGTCCTCTCAGATGTTTTAAATGGGTGAAGATCCCAACGCCCAAGGGAAAGGCTAGATAATGTCTTGCAATTAAAACCAAATCCATGCCTTTTGAAGCCATGGCCTACTGCTGACTTGACTCAACCCCACCGTGGGCGAACACCCTGATCTAGCCTGACGTTGCCTGTGGTTCTGCCTCGGGCCAGTGCAGCAAGGGCAGCACGTGGTGCCCTGCTCACAAGCTGGCTCTTTGCATTCCTTCTTTTATGGCATAGATGAGGTTTTTCTACCTTTAGAAGCAGAATCCTCCAAAATCCTTCATGCACATGTTAAGGCAAGTGAAAGCTCGGAGGATAACACAGCCTGTCCTCTTCTCCACGAGGAGCCTGGCCGCTCCAGAGCTGGCCCCAGGGCAGGAGGCTGCAGTAGCGCAAGAAGGCAGTCGCATTTACACCAACTTCAGTAAAAACTTCTAGGAAAAAGGATAAAAGACAGTTACAGGGTTAATCTGTCATCCATTCCTGACTGGAATGATAGGTAAACACTGAATTCCTTTATTTCATAACTTCCACATCTAATAACACCATATACTTGAATAGTGCCTAAAACGGCTAAATTTTGCAACATACACAGAATTTAAAATTGATCCAGTTGAAAGAACTTGAATAAGAAAAATCAATAAACATCAAACATACTTGGATGTTCATGTGCAGAGTAGAATACTAATACTACAAAAAAAGTAATAAATAGCACTTTCTTTTGACAATATCTCTTTGTGCAGCACTCTTTGCTTGAAGGAGTCTGGGGAGCTCCCAATCCCAAGCACTGCCTTTCCCAAGCACGTGTGGAAGGGACCCGCTCATCCTTCACTTACCTTCAACTGATCCTGACATTCACCTTGGCTCTTTTAATAAATATTCAGCATTATTGCCTCCCTCCAATGCTTTTAGTTGATGCCCGCGTTTCTCCAAGAAACAAATCCGTAATGATGGAAGAATGGAACAATGCAACGTCCCACCGCGGTCTCACACATCCTCTCCCCTAACCGCAATTAAGACATGCAAACCAGACCGTACAAAGCTCAACTCTAAGCTTAAAGACAAGCCAACCCTCCCTGAGAATCAGCATCCTTCTGAGAAGGATGTTTTGTCACCAGCACCCATCAGAAAGAGGCACGGGATTCTTAGAGGAGGACGTATTGCAGCAACGCACAACCACCAGGAGAGCAAACATCTGTTGGCTGATATGAGAGGAGGAAAAAAAATGCCAGGAGGCGGTCGGAGAAAGAAAAACAGACCAAGGTAAACAGAAATGATGCCGAGACTTCTGTCAACACGCAGCCTACAGAAAAAAAATCACTGCAATAACAGAAGAGAGCTCTGATTAATATTAACCAGGCATCCTTCCTGAGCAAGCTTTCTAACCCTAGCTGACAGGTGAATTCTTCTTCTCGAAGCAATAGTAGTAAAAAATAAAAATAAGAGAGAAATATATGCATCATTTCTTGAGACCTGCTAAATGCAAGCTGTAGGCCAAATCCCTGCAGACTCTGCAGATTCGGTTTTGCTTTTGAGTCTTAAAAAAAAAAAAATCTTCGAAAATAAGTTGAGCTTGAAGAACTTTTCCAGCCTCACTTTGTCCCACTGAATGAAGCACCATCAGACCACGAAGAGGGAGTAAAACCCATGACCTGCCTCCCTGCTGCACTCCAGGAGCAGCACCGGGAGCTCGGGATGCTGGAGAAGCCTCCCGGGTGCCGCAGAGCCATTGCAGGAGAGGCAGGAGGAGAAGCAGGGCTACTTTTTAGCAGAGCAAGCAGGACTCATGCAGTCCACACTCGTAGGATCCTCCTGAAGCATTCCAGGGGCCTGGGAAGCGAGTAATATTTACGTGAATGTTTCTAAAGAATTTTCTCTGCTAGATCAACCTTAGAGCTTAGCTTTCTCAGCAAAATATAAACAACAGTGGCAGGCACCAACTGAGCCTGTTCCATACAAATCAACCTTATACAACATTTCCGCCACCTTTTCTTCCCCCCAGGAAGTGTATTCAGCAAAGGCATGCAAGACACACAGACCTACACTGCATCTCATACAGGTACAGCCAGAATAACCCATCCTCATCTGCTCTTTTGTGCAATATCTTCCATGTAATAGACATGCAAGACTAAAGAGAAAGGGATGAAAACACAAAGGACTCATCTCTACTGCAAGCTGTCACTGCAAGTGCTGGAATCCCTCATCTCAGGTAAATCCACTCCGAGAGGTGCTAACCCCAGGCATCAAGGTCAACGTTGGCACCCCCGTCACGTAAGCCACCCAGTTCAAGACCCCTTAATTATATAACACTAATGTATAACCCAGCTGGGAGGATTCATGCTGGTCACTAACCCAGCTAAGGAGGAAGAGCCATTGCCAGTTGTCCTCTTTTCACACTCGAACCCACGCAGTGGCACTCGGATCCAGAGGGGCCTGCAGAGGAGCTACCCTGGTTGGTCTCTGTGCACTCTCAGCAGCCTCACTGCTTCCCACCGAAGCGAGCAGCCCTTTAGAGCAAACACCAGGCACCAGCTGGGCTTGCTCTTGCGGAGCCTGTTACACCTGAGGCCTCCCAGGCGCCTCCAGGTTACAGGCGGCCTGGGTTCCCTCGCCGACTGACAGCGCCCATGAACAGCAGCGCGCAGCCTGTGCTGGCGGCAGGCAGGCTGCGCACAAGCAGCCAGCTTGCCTGACACTTAAAAGAGTTAACGAGGAAAGCAAATTAAAAAGGCTAAGCAGAGAACGGGACAATTCTGCATTGATGCTGCTCCTCCCTTCCCCACTCCAAATGCTAAATAACATATAAGAGACCAAGCACGTCCTGTATGGTTTCGTTTTACGGGACAAGAGGGGCAGGGGAGGATCAGCAACATTTGCTGAGCCCTGAAGCAGATGGAGTGATGGATGACAGAGGAACCTTTAAGTATTCCAGCTTCTTATCTGCCTCTTTGCAGTACAGTGGGTAATAAAACCAGAAAAGCATCCTTTGCACAAGCTACTCACGGGCTTAGCAATAAGCACAGCTCAGCAAGGGGTGTGATCTGAACACGCACTGAGGAAACATCAGCTTTCAACAAGGTCTCCTGACAGATTTTTGGCTCCTGCTACTAATCTTCCCAGTCGGGGCCCGGCCTCGCAGAGTCGTGATCATGGAGCTCCGCAACTGTCACGGGTATGAAAGGGGAGGGTGAAAACTGCTACTCATTTTCTCTGATCTTTCTTATCCTGTTTCCCTGTTTAAATAAACTCTTTTCTCATAATTTCTCTTCTTTCCTCTGCTCTTTGCTCTGTTTCCCAGTAGAATGGAGTAACAGTAAAATGCTGCCATCCAAAATACGTGCAAGTCACCCTGCTGCCCAGAGAGCAGAGTTACTTGCAGAGCAAAACCGGCCCCTGCACAAGTGCCTGCGGATGCTCCTCTCCGGGGGGGCACTCCTATCCCCCCCAAAATAATTAATGCTGTTTCCTCTAACGGCACAGATTTTATTCCCGTCTTTGATGACTTACTGACAAGCTCAGCCCGAGATGGTTGGCAAAACTGACTGGGATTTCAGATGGATTTCTCAGACACCTTTCATCCTCCCTCAAACAAACACATTTAAATATAGGCATGGAGAGGAGAAATAATTTGCAAGCTGAAGCACATTTCTATTAGTGAAAGAGAAGTCCACGCGGTCCAGCTGAACCTACACAAGCCGAATCAAGTGCAGGCTGGTACCCGTTCATCACATCTCCCTGGTGGGGCTGAGGTGGTAAGAGCTCCAGGGAACTATCTGGGTGCAAATACAACCCCTATACATTTCCAAATAGCATTATGTGTCCTATTGGCCTAAATAATACGTTTTGCTCAGTTTTTCCTCTCATTTTCTCCTTTGGAAACTTGAATTTGCCCCCAGATTGTGATCTCAATGGTTGAGAATGAGAGGGTTTGGCATTCCCGTCAGATCCCTTCTCCCTGGCTGGCACTGCTGACACATCCAGAAGAGCCATTTGCTTCACCACATTTCTGGCAACCAGGACCTCCCTGCGCCAGACAGGCACCAAGACACCAAGACAAGGCAGCCCATAAACAGCAGTAAAAGCAGAGGCAGAAGTGCACAGAAATGACCAAGCATTACATAAAACATCACCCTGTTGCCAAATGTGTGCTCAGAAGGAAGAGGAGAACAACCTGTTCTAACTTTCCAGGTTACCTTCCTGCATTCTACTAGGATGCAACAGAGCAAGTCAAGGCTTCTCATACTCTAAAAAAAATCCAGTGTCTATCAACGCTGTCCAAATTCTTGCCACATGCTTCTTTCCATCATCTCCCTCCCATATTCTATGTGCCAGGCATCCAAAGCCTGTATAGCTTTGAGCAGCAAGCCTGAAGTAGGGAATGTGAAAAAATAAACAAACAAACATAAAACTGCATACATGTTGCCCTGCTCTCCCATTGACCTTGGACGTCCTTCAACCGATCCCCACCGAGCTCCTTTGCTGAGCAGAGGCCATTGGTTTCCCTCTTGCACCACAAGAGGGAAAAAAAAGCCTAGGAATTGGGGCAAAAACTCCAAAAGAAAACCTAACTGCTGCAGGAAACATGGGATCAGTGTTATTATTTATAGATGACAATCCCCTTAACAGGAGCCTTCTGGAAAAAAAAAAAAAAGCAACAACAACAACAACAAAGTAAAATCCAGGCAGGTTACAGAAGCAGTCTCAGGCTGGGACTGTTCCTCACTAGAGCCCCAGCATCTCCCCATCATGATGCCTGTTCGAAATGGCAGGGGACAGTGCTATGAATATGTTGCAATTAGGAAGGAGGATGTTAATAACTTTGCTGGCCCTTCCCAGGATCCAAACAACTGTTCTCATTTCACAGCTTACTGACTCTCTAGATGCAGTAAAAAGTCCTGGAAATAAAACTGATACTTGTTAGAGAGGCTCAGCCTCACAGCCGTTATGTTTCCTTATGTTTCAGTATGAAAGATGCCTCTCTGGATGATCAGCTTTGAAGAAAGAAATGAACACTTCTCAGAAAAATGTTTTTTTTATGTATACCTGAAGCTGCTCCTCATGATAGCGCAAAAGGTGGTTGTAACAGTTCACAAACTAACGGTATTTTTATAAACCAACTAGAACCTCCACCCAAAACTACCCGATACCTGTGACCACCTACCACATAAGAGACCATCTGATAAAACATAGTCCTGGCTTCATCCATGCAATGCCCTGTCAGGACCGGAAAGGAGACGGAAATCAGTGCCCAATTTCCCCGGCACTTTTCTGCCCGTTAGTTTTCCTGTTGCTTCCCCAGGGAGCCCGTTAGGCAGCGCGGCTTCCAGCCAGCCGAGAGCCCCTGAGCATGGCTCCTGTTTATACAGGAGAAAAACGCAGCTTATACATCACACACACAGGGAATGAATAATTACGGAATGAACACAGTTTGGTAAGCTTGCCCTCATCAATTCCCCTAATTAAACTCTAGCCTTTACTGGTTCAGAGCTTATCTGAGACACTTGCGACCAGTCCGACCTCCGACAGAGCTCGGCCTAATGAGCTGAGGCTACAAGTGACATGAAGATGCCAAAACAGAGGAGGAGATGTCAGCAGCACGAGGGATCAGGCCTTGCAAAGTTTCTCTGCTCCCAGGAGAATTTTCTTTGCCACCAGGCCGTAGCCAAACATAGGGTGCTCAAAGGACAAAACCCTCAGCACCCTTCAGAAACCAGGCAGGGGAAAAACAAAACAAAACAAAAACGGAAAATAAAGCTTGTACCAAAAGTGATTTTCCCTACTGCTTCCATAATGTTTACAGTGTCCTCTCATCTTTATTTACAAGACACACTGCAATCCTGTATGCTAATATATGCACAATTTGCATTCCTTCCCAGCCACAAACTCGTACATTAGAAGTGCCCACACTTCCTTCCGCTAGCACTTACAGCAGGCAACAGAGAAAATAATGCCTCAGAAATATTTATCTTAATTCTCCTTATCTAGTAACTTGTTGCAGTGGTGGAGCCCATTAAGCCCATTAATTCTGAATGTAAAAACTTTGCTAATTTGCAGCCGCAGAAGTTTATTCAGCCTTCACTTTCCTCCCCCCCAAGCTAAAGGGTTTAATACATGGGAATAAAATAAGAGAAAAACAACAGAATGACAAGAAATTTGTTCTGATTTGGAAGTTGGTATTTGTGGCTCAGGAAAGCACCCCTGTGACATGGCTTTTCTTCCCTTTGCAGCTTTGCCAGTTGCTAGAGGGATCAAACACAACCGCTAGACAACACATGGAAAGGCCCTGCAAGGTGGTGCTTAGAAAATCATATTTTCATAATTTCACAATCCAAAACTATCATTCCTAATATATTCCTCTGTGAAGGCACGACTCCTGCATGAACCAAGGCTCACATCTTTTAAACATCCAGTCTTATTTTCTCAATTGCAAGTGATGACGGAAAACTCAACCAAACTGGCAGCAATTTTAGCTGGGAATAACTTTTGCTCACAGGGCAATTTTTCCAACTCCAAGTTCCATTCCTAAGATTTTGCTACATCACTTCTCAAATGTTAAAAAGCAATTGCAATCATAAATCTTTCCGATAGAGACGACAGAAACAGGCTTCATCTTACTTAAAGAGGGGCGTCTAACAGACAGTTACCTAAATCCAAGCCAGCTTTGTGTGCTCTCTTCTGCATCAACAATAATAGAAAAGGGACTCTGAGGGGAGAGTCATCCGTTATCATCAGACAACGGGTACTTTCTGAACATGTCAGCTGCTCATCTTGCACTCCAAAGAAAGCCTGAAACAGCAGTGCAAGCTGAGGTAGATAATTATGAGGTGCCTAAAGCGGGTGGAAAGGATCTCGCCCTGTTTTCAACAAGCAGAACATTCTTATGGTTTCTGCTGGATTAACTCACGTCAGTTCTGTAAGTCTCCTAATAAAAAGAGTTTTCCTCTCTCCTTCTCGAAACCCACATACTAATAGCAAGCAAGCAATTATACGGTCTAGGTACTAAATACTAAGAAAGCAATAGCATCAGTCAAATGCTTCTATGAGCAATTGCTCAGATATTGGGGAAAAACAAACAAACCGACAAAAAATCCACCTTCTGCTCCTGCCAAAGACTTTTCTCCAACTCTCTCCAGTGGAAGAGCTGAGGAATATTGGAAAAGCTCAGAGAGAAAACAATGTTCACTACCGCTCATACTAGTTGTTTTGCATAATGAAACATTCATTATTATCAGTTTGTTGCTAAAGCATGTGGTTTGCAAGCCGTGAGCATCACTGAACTTACCCTTCTGCAAGAAGCCAACAGTGCTGGGCATCCCATCCTGCTACAAGGCGGCACCTGCAACACCCAGGATTTCACGTTATCGCTTAGTTGTCACACTTATTATTTACATGCCACACTGCTGGCGATTATCGTTCCTAGGGGAGGATGAAGTTAGGAGAAGGCTGCTTTTCGTCTAAATATAACCAAGTTGTCTTGACAGCAGAGCCCAAGGGGGCCCAAGGCACTATGGAGCTGGCTGCCGGGGTGCAGGCGCCGTGCGGTTCAGCTTCCCGGGGGCTGCCCTGCAAACCGGCCTCCCGCGCGTGGCACCGCGCTCTGCGGCCACGTCCCGGCACCACTTCCCGGAGCCATGCTGGATGCTCGCTCGCTCCTACAGGGACACACAGGCAGATTCCTGAAGCTCCCAGGGTCCTCTGCCTACTCCGCTCCAGCCTGGAGCTGCCCTGCTTCCCATCAAGGTGCTAGGTAAGGGTCATGAAAAGGAACAACAAAAAAGACGTAAATATTCGCATATAGGTATGTATATACACAAACCCATGTGTATTTTTTTAATCATGAAATGCCTTATTTTCCTTTCCTGCCCTCTGCTCCATGCTTCCCAAGCAGTTGAGCCCCAGCATACCCCACTGCTCACATCGTCTCCCTAGCCGGCCCAGCACTGCATCCCTTCCATCCAGCATCCCTCGGGATGCAACGCGTCGCTTTTGCAGCGTTCCCACCACCTCCTCCCATGAGTGAAGGGGGTTAAAGGAGAGGAAGAATTAGGTGTAGAGTCTACTTTGGGAACCTAGTTAATAATAAATGAGGAGGAAATAAAACAATGTGAAAACACTCACAAACTTCTGCCTTAAAGCTTGCCCAGAAGGGCTAACAGCTTACAGCAAAGCCCCTGGGTTTCAGATACACGTACAGAGATCCTAATGCAAAAACAAACAAACAGAAAAAAAAAACAAAAGCCACCAACACCAGCAAGAAAAGAAAATAGACGAAATCCAGCAAAGATCCCTTTCCCTGTACTTAGCCTAAGAATTGTGGCTTCCTGGTTTTCAGCAATTAATCTCAAAAAGGACAGCGCTTGCTCATACCTTACCATTTATGGTTACAGAAAACTTCTGTTTCTGTTCTGGGAGAACTAAGTTCAGCCACAGCCAAGGAAACCCAGAGAAGGAGGGAAAGAGAAAAACCAGGAGGAAACTCAGAGCTCCACTACTTGCTCTTTGACGGAAAGATTTCGCCCCGAATCAGCGGCGTGACAGAAGTCCCTTCCCCAGCAAAGCCTCCGAGAGGGCAGCTTTGCACCAACAACAGTAAGTAGCACCCTGAGCAAACACCTCCCTGGGGAGCAGAGCGGCCTTGGTGTGGGGAGCGCTGGAGGGCCAGCGGCAGGAGCCCTTCTGAGCACCAGCACGACACGCTGAGACCCAGGGAGCTCAACGCTGGGAGGCCGAGCCGCTCTCCTCTCTGTAGCTGGTAAATCGGGATGCGACCTGCGGGTGCCTCATAATTAAGTGCACATTAGGGTGATATTATAACCCAGAGGAGCTGGGGGGGTTGCAGCACAGCTTAGCGGCCCTTCTGCTGCTTGAGGGCGCAGGAGATGCCACCCAAGCACTACCAATGTCCCTGGGTGCTGCTGCACCTGGGGGGACACAGATAGGACCCCCCGTGCTAGCAGAGGTCACAGCACCTTGAGAGCCAGCGGGGGCAGCCAGAAACTGTCCCCGAGGCCCAAATGCCTCTGAATCAAGACGAGGCCTCGCTTCCGAGCACAGCAGATGGCCACCCCGGCAGCAGCACCAGCAGCTGTCAGTGCAGCAATCACACACCCAAATGGCCCAGCTAATGTACTGTGTAATTTAACTAGACTGCGGAAAAAAAGATTAGGGAGTGGGGACATTATGAAAAGATTTGGAGCTTATATTTCCCTAATAATGATGGAGGCACCCTGCAATTTTCAGTGCAAAAGATGCGTTTAGATTTGCTCTCAAAGTAGGAGGAAAAAACAGTGCTCCTCGCTGCAACGTCTGAATATCCAAATGCTCCAAGGCTTCCCAGGCCACCGACCCCTCTGCGAGGGCACCTTCGTCAAGCATTAAGCGTTTCCTTGGATAAAGTCATTAAATGAGCTCTCAGCATTGCTCCTAACGCATATTTGTGGGGCTAAAAACAGAAAAGACGACTTTACAATCTGACAAAATTAACCTTTGTAAGACTGGAGGGAAGTGACGTTCCCTATAAACATGTTATTCTAAACACATGTAGCATTCAGGTGTCTATAAGAGCAGAAAATGCAGGACTTGTGGCAAAATCAGAACCCAAGCACCTTCGGGAAGAAGTTACACAGAGCGGTTCACGGCCCTCACTGCTTTCCCGTGCTGTCCTCCCTGCTTTCTGCCAATGCAATTCTGCGTACGGACTGCTTCGTGCTGCAGATCTTGCTGTCTCCTTGCTCACCTGAGGCATCAAACGCGCACCGGGAAGCGCGTGGCAACCATCCGCAGGCCTGCGGGTGCCAGGAGCATCGCTGCTGTACCCCGCCTGCAGAGCAAGCCCCTTATCAATCCTGTGTTTATAGGAGCACACCGAGGTATTTTTAGACTAGTCTCTCTTGTTAGCAGGCCCTGCATAATTCATACGTCCTTATTCACTCCGGCACGGAGCAGACGTCTCAGGAAGCGGGGGAATGAGGGAGGAACAGGAGCACGAGCAGCCCACACCGCGCGCCAGGGTGCGCAGGGAAGTGCAGCTGGGAAAGGTCCTCCTTCCCCTCCAGGTTTCACGGGGAAATAGCTGCTTTTCTCATGGACAGGGTTGATCAGGTGGGACGAGGCACCTGGTACCTCTGCCACAGGCCTGGACGTCCTCCAAGCAGCCCAAGGGGCAGCTACAGTTCCTGGTAATTCTTGGGTTAGCTCCCACAGGTCATGGTTTTCCACACAGTGAGATATTCCTCAGCTGACTGGACAGCTCTGGAACCCTGCTGTTGGGCTAGAGCACGGGGGAGCTTTCCCTCGGGCCGTGCCAGCAGAGCCACCATGGCCTTGTGCTTTCTCCCCAGCCTCCCGATTATACACGAATCATCAACACTCTCCGAGCGCTTCCTGGAAGCGGAGCAGGGCCTCAGTTGTCCCTCGTTAGCTCCCCACTGCGTTATGAGGGACTGTAACTATCACCATATGCTCCCTGGGCCCTGCACCAGGGCTCATGATATTCTTGGTCACTTTATTCCATTTCCCCTGTGACCACGGGGCACAAGAGCGAAAAAGGAATCAGATGCTGCAGACACAGAGCAGAAGTGACTGGACATTAAGTGCTGGGTTGTGCAATCAATCCATATTTTACATAGTTTGTTTCTTAAAGATGCCATGCTTCCATTTCTTCCGCACAGAAGGAAAAGAAAGGCCAGCAGTTTCCACGGAGCAATAGTGGAATTCTGTGCGCTGGCTCCTTGTGCACGGCTCGACAGCAGCGTGCACGGAGCTACCTGCGCCTGCTGCCAGCGCTCCAGTTATAGCCCTGCCACCAAGAAAACACCACACAGGCTTATTTAAGGGCCCACAATTAGCTTACGTGGCCGCACGGGGTTTCTGCACAGAGCTCGAGTGCCAGCCAGCAGGTACGCCTCGTTACAGAGCAACTGCCAGTTTAAAAATGCCTCCTGCAATGTCAGTGAATTATACATGATCAGAGAAACAATTCCCCTCAAACGGCTGCGAGCAAAATTCACAGTGGAACTTGATGTTTTATTTAAACAGAAATTGAACATGAAATTGGGCAAAATTCACTGCTCCAGCACCAGTAACTCCTACTCCTAGGGAGGCCTCAAACCACCTTATTTGATATTTTATTTGCAGTTCTCCTGTCTACTTTAAATATGTGTTTTCACAAAAACGTCTGTAACTAGCCCCTAAGTGCACTAAGCTGCCAATGCCGATTTATGGTCCACATACTTTTGTATTTTTACTCTTACAAACAGTTAAAAGTTCTGGTGAGATAATATCAGTCTATGAACAGACTATTTTTTTGAGCAGAAGAGCACGCTGACAAGTTAGGCATGTGCTTATCTCACACTGCATCTAAACTTAAAAGTCTGGGAATTTCCCCAGTCACTTGGTGGACAGGACTTGGAAAAGCACTATGTGGTACTGAAGGCCAGGCCGCAAGAACAAACATTAAATAACTGCACGTGCCTGAAGCTGAAATCCTAAAAATGCAGCTGATTGTGGCATTAGAGCACTCTACACGTGAAAGCAGGACTGAAATGTGCTGTTGTGTGCATGCAGCATACCTTCCCTTTAGCCTTCCCCTCCGCTTGCCTCTCTTCGGGGCCGGCAAGAGCATCATTGAAGCCCCACGCAGCTTGGGGAGGCGGCAGGACCGGGGCTGCAACGGGGCAGCTCTTGTCCCCTGCCTGGCTCTGTGACAGGCTGTGAGCAGCCCACACGGACAAGGACAAACGACAACTAGTAATGCAAACAGACTAAACAAAATAGAGAAAAAAAAAAAAAAAAAGACTGCCATACTGTACCATAAGTATCAGGGAACAAAAATGCAGGTTTCTGAGAGGAGGAAAAAAAAAAAAAGAAAAAAAGAAATGAAAAATCAATAGCACTTAAGCTGTGGGTTGTTCAGAAATGGGCTGGTTCCCCAAAGGGATACACAATATTTCAGAAACTTGTCAGCTTTTCCCTGTCTTTCTCCCTTCCACCCCCTCCCCCTCCCCAGTTTGACTCCAGAATCCACCATTTCAGCTCTCCTGACTCTGAATCATGCTGGGAAAGAAGCTGGTGACTGCGCAGAAGCGAGGGGAGACGCGAGCCCTGTGCCTGGGCCTGGCCATGGTCGCGTGCTCCATGATGATGTACTTCTTCATCGGCATCACCATCGTGCCCTCCTACACTAAGAGGTAACGACAAGCACTTCCCCCTAAATATGGAGCTGCTCCTTTTTGCTGCCACTATAGATTAAGAAATAGTGCCCAAAGATGAGAGTGTTTCTCACCCTTTAATTCATTTCACAAGTTCCTGTTCCACACACAAAATCAATTTGTGAGGAACTGAAGTGCTGTGAACCCGAGCATGCCCTGGCATTTCAGCTCATCCTTTCCAGGCTCGGCGAGTCTCCTCTTGATAGGCAAAGCAAGAGCACACACTTTATTCCTGGGCCTAAGAGCATCTTTAAGCTCAAAAGCAGCAGGCTTGTACTTTGACATGTATAAATGTTATCTTTGATATCATGAATTTCTGAACAGCCAGGCTGCAGCCTCCTGATCACCATGAAGCTCCTAACTGACAGTACCATTAGGAAAGTTCAGTACCACATTAAAGAAAAAAAAATGCTGTTGAAAGCCTGGCTCTGAGACATGGAAACCATTGTTTTTAGAAACAGGATGATTTCCATCCACCTGATTACATTACTAAAGAGATTTGTTTTAAGAACAGAGTGTTCTTGACTATTTTTCTGCTTTTAATGCCATCAAAATGTATGGTGTAAGCAGAAGTGCACTATGGTGTAAGTAACCTAAGAGCAAGTCTTCAAGGAAGCAACAGTGCATTTGGTCCCCACAAAAAGCCATGAACCCTTTCCATGCTCCCACTCTCAGCTGGCACAAGTAGATGGGTCCCCAGCACCTGGCCCCTACCAAACCCTGCCAGAGCACTTGCTCATGAGATATATTGGGGTTTTTTACCGCAGTGTTTGGACAACAGAAACTGTGTGCAAGTTGCTCAAAGCCACCATCAAGGACAGAGACCACTGCTCACCCAGCGAAGACTTGGAGGACGAGGAGGTCTTTCACTACCCTTGTCTAGAGGTGTGGGTTAACCTGACAGCCTCAGGACAGGAGGTTATGCTGTACAGCACTGAAGACACACTGGAAAGAAACTCTAAGGTACTTGCAATATAAACTCGATGCATCAGTCTCTGCTAGTAGCTAATGCCGTTGGTTCAGAGGAGGGGGCAGCAAGTCTGGTATACACTAAGCATAAACCAAGGCAATTCTAAATTTTCCAAAAAAAATATGTACAGTTTTAGAGCTTAAGCATTATATCAAACATTAAGGTAATACTTGTGAAGCCATTATACAAACTGAAAATGACAGTATTTACACTCAGGTATACGTAAGGTTCTGTGAGCTGAAGCACAATAGTGAGAAATCGTGTGCATCTGTGGCTTGCTCAGGGGCCTGTTGACTTAGCACAGCAGAGGCCTCAAGTTAAATTGCGGCCTAAGCGAGAGCACAAATCCCCAGCTCATTTCCACTCCAGAAGTGGGAACTGAAGCTCTGTTCCTAAAACATCTGGAGTTTACAAGCCTGCAAAACTGGGCACAGACATCTGACAGGAGCATGGCAAGCAGGTGCAGGACAGGCGAGAGCCTCCAGAGCTGCTATGCGAGTTACTAAGGTCTCTGTTGATAGCAGCGTGTCAGCTTTGCTCAGTCATACTTCACTACAAATCCTGCATTATAGTATCTAATCCAACAAATCATCTTTCTTTATTCCAGTGTTTCTACATCCCAGGCAACTCGGAGAAGCCCAAAGAGGTAAAAAAGCGAATAGAAACCATTGCAAACAACCTGAAAAGGTACCAGACTTTCCCATGCTACTACGACCCAGGAGGAACGCAGACGAAGGCCATTCTGAGCAGACTTTATCCCCTCAAAGGCCTCCTCTTCGCTTTCCTCTGGCCCACGCTCTTGTTTACAGGGGGGTGCCTGATTATTGTCCTGGTAAAAATCAGCCAGTACGTTTCTGTGCTGTCTGCTTGGCAATACAAAATAAATATCTAGGATAGATGCTCACGGTATATTAAATGCCTCTGGTGTGTATTGCCATTTGTATTTCTGACTTTTAACTATGCCAGACAGCAATCCGCGGATGGGCATTCTAGAAAAACCAAATGACATCTCCCATAGTTTATCTGCTACAGCTGCCAATCCATTAAACGAGGGCAAAATGCAAAGCTCAAGTCCTGGGCTTTGCATGAAAATACCTCCAAAGAACACAGACTGTGCTAGCAGATGTCATTTCTTTGGTTTTTGGGGTATTTTGCAGGAACCAAAGCTGCATTTTTTTTAAACTATTAAATTCTTGCTTCATGTTATAGACAGGGTCCTATTTTTCCAGCCAGCTGATAGCAGTCGTTGCCCACTCCAGATGCTGGGACACACACCGCTTGTGTGCACAGTACGCACTCAGGGCACTCCTGTGGGCCGCAGCGACAAGAACCTCGTACTGGTCCAGACAAATACCCCACATCACGGACCTCTCTGCTTTGGGGGGGAAAATAAATAAAATAAAAACAAGCCTCAAAGTTTAAATTCAAAACACCTCAAACTAACTGTATGTAATAAGTATGTGCATGAAGTTCAGTAAAGCAGCTTTTACAGGTATTAAGGTTTTTTACGTTCAGCTCAGACGTCAGCTTTGCTTAGCACAGGAGAGGGGTCCCATTCAAGGAACGTTACCTGCCTGCAATTTTCATGTATTATAGAAGCGGGAAGCAAGGGGAACAAGATAAGGAGTAAAACCACCATGTACCTTACTAAGTACAGCCACAGAGGCTGTCACATCTAACACACAGACTTTTCACATTATGGAAGTGTTTGTAGCACCTCCACTCCCAGGAATTCTCGGCATCACGGACGGATAGGTCTGCTGTTCTTGCAAATGACTCTTTCAGCCAATCTCCCAACTGGTCACAGGAACAGCAGATGATTTTTTCCTGCATGCTCTGACTGGGAGCTGGGGCGCAACTAACATGAGTCTAAACCATCGCCTGGTTGAAAAACCGGTCAGTTCCCATCATATACAGCAAAGTTTCAGAGCTCAGGCAAATTCAAATGCAAACTGCAGCTGGAAAACATTGCTCTAACCAATGCTGTACAATTCCCTAGTATCACTGGGAAGAGGCATGCAAAGACATAGCCTGATCTGTGTATTTTCCAACACTGTTAATGGAAGGGTGTCAGAGTTGGCTGGCAGGAAGAGCATACGTGCTTTTCATCATGATCAGCAACTCCAAATGAGACCAGGATACTACAAAGCAGTAGTTATTAACATCAGCAATTCCCCTTCACCCGAGAGAGCACACAGGGTCAGCCAGCTCCAGTCTCCAGGGAAAGAGACCTGCTGCTCTGCTGAAAATTCAAGCAACGCAGTGGGGCTGTAAAAAGAATATAAGTGGAGAGTTATTTCCACGAGGGGGAGAATTATTTCCACAGGGAGTGGAAATCACTTCACAGAAGGGAAGCAGAATGAGCAAGAGGAGCTTGCTCAACAGCTAGGTAGTGGACTGGATATAATTCATCACCTCCTTGAATGCTTTCTGTAGGGCAAGGCAACAGCAGCATGAGCTTTTGAAGGTGTTAAACACGCTACAGGCAAGTTACCTGAACATCAGCAACACACCCGTCACTCTCAAGAAGTCACATGTTAACTAGGGGGCAAATTCCAATATTCCCCTACCTGTCAGAAAAACATTTTGGAGCTTTTCATGGGCAGGTGGAAATACAGCTTATTTTCCACGTTTTACCAGAGAGCCCCGTGGAAGTAACTTGCACCCTGCCAGCATCCTGAGGGCTTTCTCAGCCTCCCTGCAGTAGATTTTGGGGCACAGTAACCAACCTGGGAAGAAATCAAAATTGCAACCAAAATTGCGAACAACTGCTCCTGGCAGCTCCCACAACAGCTCAGCCCTTGGGAGCCCTTCCCAGAGCACAGCCCGCCGCCAACATGCCCCAAGTAAGTGCTCGGCGCGAGCTGAGAACTGATGGATACCGAATGGCTGTTACCAAAAAATTACCACCCCAAGGAGCACTTAGGTATTGTCTGCATAAATACTGTGCTTTAAACGTGTCCTACTGTCTGCACGTAACCGGCAACGCTGCAGCTGCGAATGCAGAGGGGGTGACAGAGGTGACACCGAGTCGACAGAGCAGCGCAAAGCCGGGGACAGGAACGCAGGGGAGCTGGGCTGCATGGGCAACTCTGAAACCCAGCACTGCTTTCTTGACCTTTGCATAGATTTATCTACACAGAAACACGGAAAATCATCCAGCTGACTGACATTTAAAGTCTTTCAGGCAGTGCTGATGATAGCAAATATTTTACACAGATTTAATACATCGAGAACATACAGGAAGGTGACATAAAACAAACTCGGACCAAGGGTATTCCCCTTTCTCAGCCAGGACGAAGTACGAAGTACAGCAAGTACTTACGTGTGGTAAGATTAGAAAATTCCTTCCTCAAATAGGGAAAAAAAATCAATCTGATGCAAAAAAGTGCAATGAAGTTCTGCTGCCCTCCCTTTTCAGCCTAACTCACCTCCAGAGCAAATGCCACCCTGGCTGGCAGCAGTCTGAGGCCCAAATCCAGAAATTAAGGATTTATCCGACTGTCAAAATTGAAGGTAGGAATCTCAGCTGTAAAGATCAAAACATGTTTGCTGCTTTTCTTCAGGATTAAACTGTACTCTGTTGCAAATAGGACTAAGAGCAAAGCAGAAAAATAAACCTAAAAAATAATTCTTCCTGAGACCTTTCCAGGATCTCACTATGGCTGAAAGAAACCTAATTCTCTAAGGGCACCATGGGCATTTCATGTTCCAGGCCTGTGGCTCTCATTTCCCAGCAGCTAGAGATGCCAGTGAAAAATTGATGCCCATCCAAGCTGCTATTGCAAAGCAATTGCACCTTCCTCTCCAGCCAAGCCCATGGGACACACCACCCGCTCACACCAGTTCACGCTAAGTTTGCAAGAGGAGAATTAACAGCTCAAAAACCCAAGCAGAGGAGGCTGACTTTGCTGCAAGTGGCACAGTTTAAAAGGAAATGCACACACACATTAAAAAAAAAGTTTCCAAATTATCATTTCCCTAGTTATATAATCTACACCTCTCTTCTTGCAAATTCACCACCTTTGGAGCATTACCACAGACTCTCATCTTTGCAAGAAGGATTTAAGCACAGAAAGATTTATCATGTTCCACGAAGAAAGAAAATTGGCAGGTACCACAAATACCCAGTTCTTTCAATTATTCTTCACCACCACATTCTCTGAACTGCCCGTCACCCTCTCTTCTGGTCCTCTTATCTCTGCACTGGTGTAGAACTGCAGTACCCAAAAGGGCCATCACATTTCTGCTGGGAATCCAAAGTTATGCAAGTTCCATCCGCGCAAGACAAGTTTCCATAAACTGCATTTTGCCAGAGTTGCACTTTGTGTGGTCTTAAAGTGACTAAAGTCCACTGTCCTGTTACAGACCTGCTCTTTGCCATTTACCTGCATTTTCTATATGACCATCTGACTTCTCCTTCCTAAGGATATTCCCTTGCACCCATCTCAGCTGTAACTGCCCGTGGCACGTTCGGCGCTGTGGGTGCAGGTTACCCCGTGCACTCTGCGCTCTGCTCCTACCCCTCAGGCTGCCCGTGTTCCTCCCCACCAGGATCATCCCCCCGCAACCTTCCCATCACACACGTTACTGGTGAAGGGACTGCGAGCACAGAACGGAGCCCAATATTCCTTCACTGTGCGCATCGAGCAGGCTGTTTTACAGCTAACGAGGGATCTTCTCGTGACTTATCCCCCTTTTTTTCCTCCCTTTTACGTGCTCATTTAGAGGAGGTATTCAGGGGGGTGGTTAATGGCAGCTTCACTTATGCAGTATTTCCTTACCTTGCTTATGAAATGCCAGATACAGCAGCAGAGACTTCTATTCCAGCTGCACTTACTGCTAGGAGAAACATTTTGCTAAAGAAAGCACTTTTAAAAATTGATTCTAGAAGTGAATTTGATTCTAGTCAAAGCAAAGCTAGCTTAGCTTTGAGACTTTCTCTCTGCTCCCTGTTATAGAAACAGCATTTGCTCTTCCTGAATTTTCCCCACTCTCTGCCAGTGCCCAGAACTGAACTGCACTAGTGATAGGACTGCACAGGTTCAGTGCTCGACAGCGATTTCCATCCGTCCACAGCCGTGTCTGACTCGCCTAAATTTTTTCACCTATTATTTCCTTGCTCCCATCTGTCCTGCTCTTTCCTAGTGGCAATTAGTTGTGCAAAGCAACTAGTCACAGTTAACTGGTTTTGCAGACAAAAGGGAGAATCAGCAAGTGCTTCAGCCCTGGCATTTCCCATCTGTGTCTCTTGTCCATCTCATCTCCAGCAGAGGAAAGCAGCAGCAGATGGGAGGAAGGAAAGAAAAAGAAAGAAAAGAAAAAATAACAGAATTTCCAGCAAAAGATACAAGTTCAACATAACACACATCTGATCTAAAGAGAATTATTTGCCCTGCAGTAATACACAACTAAGAAAACAGTTAAAGAAATAACAGAGCTATGGCTGAGTTTTCATTAGAGACTGCAGAATCTAGGCTGTGTAACAATATTTCTTTTTAATCATAGAAACATTGGGGGTTGTTTTTTGCCTGTTTACATGCAGGTTTGGCAGAAGAAACTGGGAGCCTCCCCGACACAGGAGGGCAGCACTGGGGCCAGAAGTCTGCTGTATTTGCTTTCTCCTTTCACCTCCAATTTGCCTCTCTTGCAGTGCTTATTTGCTTGCTTTTCCACCACGTTCTTGTCCTGCTTTCTACTTACTGCAGACTTATTTGTGCACTGCAGTGAGCTCCCTCCTGCCTAAATCCACTCATAAGGAAATCCAGGCTAAGGCTGCCAAGGAAGATGGCAACAGCACCTTTAAACTGAGTGCAACTGAGTACACACACACACACACACACACACACACACACACACACACAAACAGACTGTTTTAAGAGCCAGCAGTCAACAAGTAGACTGTAATGAAAAGCCCAAACCCAAGAACAGACTCCTCACACACTGAATTTGGAGACTGAGTAATAATAGTTAATATTTTTTATAGCTATTGGCCACCTATTTAACTATCTTAACCCTTCAAGGCACCTTGTTTAATTCCCTCTCAAATTTATCACTACCCAACTCCTGTTTGTCACCTGCAGGCACCGAACGGGCAGCCCAGTGCCCTCTCCTACCACTCCTGTTGCTGCTCTGTTGGCAGCCTGGTCTGTTCCCTTGCTCCTTGGCTCCCCCAAAATACCACGCACAAATACTGCAGCAGCTCTGCAGCGTACCCGACCGTCTGTGTCTATAATCAGATTAATCAACCCGGGCAATTAAAAACCACTTTCCACTTAAATAATCCTTGATGCCTATCATTAGACAGAACTATTTCCATGTTAAATTTCAACTTTCATTTCTAAACACGTTTGCATTACAGCTGCAAAGTCATTTGGAGCAAAATACTGTTTGCTTCCATTATTTTTTTTTTTGTGTCAACCTTCTTTGTAGACAAAAATGACTGCAACAAAGAAAATCCTATGCAAGTCCTTTAGGACAAAGAAGAAATACAGACAACCGAAAAAAAAAAAAAAAACACCACCCTTTTAAAAGCACATATTTATAAGCAAAAAACTAATATATGTTAAGTCTACAGCAAAAAGTTGTGATAAGCCTCTTTCCCCACAGTACTACCAAGCCATAATGTCTATTTTGGGATCACAAGGAATGCTACTCTGAGCAACCAGCTGTTTTAAAGTTTTCCAACTCGCATTTCTTACATGCTGCCAAAACAACTATAATTTGATCACATGGGACACTTGGGAATCATGGTGCCCGAGTGTGAAAATGCCCTTTCTGGGCCATGCAGAGAATGGAGTCAATGAGTGCTCCACCAGCAGGGCTGCTCCATCACTCCCCAGTCCAAAACAGCCCTTTCAGCACTGGAAGTCTCTCGGGCTGAGTCTCCTTCCCCAAAATACCCCAAACTCCTGGAGCATGAGTCAACATCACAACTGATCTGGTCCAACAAGCAGCTTTTCCCAAGGGGACAGCCCCATTTCTCCTCTCCTTGCATCCTGCCATCCCTTCCTGCTTCTCATCTCTGCACAGAAACCTTGCTTGGAGAAAAACTGTGCCTTCTTTATGATGTTTGTTTCAGCCTACCTCACTTCAGCATCAGAAGAGTGGTATTCAACAGAACAGTGTCACTGCATTCACACTTACTGAAGCCTAGCTTTCTATATGGATTTTAAAATACCTACTGCCACTATAAACCAGGTTAATGTTTTCACAGAGTTCTGGGTTGGCTGCATGCAGACAGAACATTAGCTGTCATCCCAAGGCAGGCTGACTAGGAGAGTAAGGACCTATAGATGTATCTGTCCCAATAGGCACATATTGCCAAAAGCACAATTAGCTTAAATTAGCAGAAGACATTATTTATTATTAAACAAATAGATGACCAGGAAAAGGCAATCAATCAAGCCCCTGTGAAGGCTGGGGCAAAGATTTCGCTATTAGTCAGCCCCCTTCACCAATAGCTGCAGCCAAGCAGAACACTACCTGTTAGACAGATACATGGATTTTTCACAAAGCCAAATAATAAAGAGGCTGTCATTAGCCTTTATTTCTCAAGTCAGGCCTTGCTGGCTGGTATCATAGAAAATTTGCTTCTTAACTTATTTTGAAAAGCAGAATGTAATACACTATCCTGACCTATGTTTATGGGGTGCTCTTCACAGCACAAGTGCTGTTAGGTTGTTGCCTATATATCAAACTTGTCGCCATCCGTATTTTCAAAGTTCAGACTTCTTCAGCTCTAAAGCCTCTGAGTGCCTGCAGCATATATTAAAAGCATGTATTGCAAGGGAGTCTCACTGTGACATAAGGTGCACAGCAGAATGGCTGTGAACTAGAGTAGGGGACGTGTCTTCTCACAATATTTTCAGCTTTTCTGAAAACAGAAGCACATGGAAATAGGACTTTTTAAGCATCATGAATATAAATAACAACACACTGCACCAAATAAAGAACAAAGTGTGTTAAGAGGCAGATCAGAATAATTCCACTGACCTGTATAATTTTGCAAAGTTTGCCATTTGCATAATAGGAAAACAGCAGCATTTTATGGAAGGCTGCAGCCTCCTTTTCACGCTTGCTGCACAGGGCAGGAATAGCAATGAGTGTCCATCGACAGGCACCGCTCCAGCCCACGCCGAAGTCAAGGCCAGAACGGAAAGTTCTCTTATCTTGAAGGCCCAGGGATTCAGGCAGGGATGCATCAGACACCGTCTGCTTCTACTAGTAATGGATATTTATGTCCCCTGTGAGGCAGATCCCCAAAACCATCCACTGCAGCCGAGGCCAGGGCTTGCAGTACTTGGAAAGCAGCAGCTTCTCCTTCTCCATTTCCTATTAGCGTGTAGAGGAGAGCCAGGTTAGAGGCAGGCTCCTGCAGCACCTAGTTGGATGGATCCACATAGTAGGATGTTAATAAGAGCCTTGCATTTATATGACACTTCATCTCGGATGAGCGAGGATGGTACCCTCTAAAAGTTTATTTCCAAATTTAATGAATTTGATTAAATCGGTCATTAACTTTTTGTGCCTGGATGTCATTAGCTGCTCAATTCTTGCTGTTGGAAGAGAGCCTGGGAACACCACGCAGAGACCAAGATGTGCCCCGCTATATTAGACACACTGTCAGGAGATCTAGCCAAGCCTCCTCCAAAGCAAAGTTGGAAATAATACACATTTTTGTATTACTGCACCAAATGACTTCATATTTAGCAGGAATGCAGAAAAAGCTTTGCTTGAAACCTCGGTCAGCTCATAACCACATCTCTGCTCAAGGATATGGCTGACAGCATGAGAGAGGTCTCCAAGAGCAGCAAACTGCTCTTTTAAGATCTCTCAAGATGTACAGTGATCCTCCAGTGCAGGGCTAGGCAACAACAGCATCACTCCCTACCCAAACCAAGCAAAAAGTTTGATTTGAAAAACATAATGCTGCGAATGACTGCATCTCGGCAAGGATGACAATTTTACCAATTGGAATTAAGCTCAGTTAACCTGTGCACAACCATTTGAAACCAGATCGTCAACTACAAAATTCTTCATTTATAATTTACTCTCCACCTGCAACAGTTGAGCTGCTCCAGATAGACAGCCAACACTGAGCTGGCTGTTTGCAGTCTTATTTTTCTTCTTTTTTGAAAGCATCTTTGGGTTAACTCACATCTAAATGCAAAATTTTGCACTCGGGCTCACAGTTGTATTTGTGACACTCTTTGAAAGACTTTGAATCATAAACCAATTTACAGATTACAATGGAGACAGACACAGCGTCTTCACCTGTGACTATAGATAAACGCACTGCCCTATTTCACACATTATTTAAAGAAAGGAAAAGATCACTTTTGTCCCCAGCCTAGCAGCTGAAATGAAAACAAACAAACAACAACAAAAAAAAAAACCCTAAGAATCACTTTTCAACCTGCGTGAGCAAAGACATTCATAAAGTAAAACTGTGGAAAAGAGAAATGACATAATTATTTCTATTCCTGTCATTCAGAAGGTTTGTCTATGATACAGATTATCCTCAATTTCAAAAGGAAAAAAGTCTTTTGCAAATCAAATTTCAAAAAAAAGTTGTTTCTTAATGTACACCAAACAAATTAAAAGTGATTAGTAATCATTACAATTAAGCCTTGTGCCCACCCTGCCAAGCGGCATGACACAGGTTTTGCTCTGAAGCCTTCTCATTAAGTTGATTCTAGGCAGGGCAAAGGAGCACTAATAAAAAACATAATAATCATTGAAACAAGCATTTCCAGGAGACAGCTTTCTTGGCTTTCTCACACTCTGTTACAGGAAACTCAACAAGAAAAGACAGAAATTAATGAAGTAATGAATTTGCAAAGGAAGAGGATGCTCCCATAGGTTGATATGAACTTTATACTATAGTTAAAAGTTGAGGTTTTGCCATTTCAAAGCCAAGGATGGCAAATAACAAGGAAGTTAAATTACTGCCTGCGCTTTACCTGGAAGGGAGGCAGCGACAATTTTTGCACCCAGGGGAGATGAACTAAAGCCTCTTTTTAGTTACAGCAGAGTCTTCTGCATTGAAACACAGGCATTCACACAAATTAGATAATTCCACTAGCCTCTTCCTTCAAAAATCTTCACACCAAAATAACCATCTCACAATTCTAACAGCATGAAGGTATTTCAATCAACTATAGCATTGACTCTAAAAGGAAAAAACTTAAATATTGTGCAAGCTGAGAACCCATGAGGATACAATGCAGTATTTTCAGTGTGATACCACACTGCAGCAAACAGGGCAGCAAATAAAACGTAGCCGTTTCTGATGATTTTGCCAGAACAAGCAGTTCCTTGTGTAAGCAAAGAAAAAACATCCATCCCATGATTTTCAAAGGGATATTGCTGCTCTCATTAGAGAAATGCCAACTTTAATTCCTGCACAGGAAGGAGAATGGAAATCTCTGCAGTACTGCGCTTCTGTGCATAAAGGCGAGTTGACTTAGTTGCTCAAGGCACTGAAAAATAGTTTTAACCAAAGGACTTGGGAAGAAAGAGCAAGGAAGAGCTCCAAGGCAGTTTACCTGAGAAGTTCTATCATTCACTGGTGCTCCTAAGTCAGCAAAAACAATTAAGACTGTTGCCCTATAGAATCCTACAGAAACTGCATTAATGTGCTAAATACAGAACAAAAGAGCCTGCTTCCAGCACATAAAAGTCCTATCTAAAAGATGCGGCACAGAATTTTGTTTGGCTTGGGCAGATTCTTTTTACAATGGGTCCCGCTGATCTCTACAATGCAATGTTTAATATTAATGATGCTCACACTGCAGAGCAGAGAAGATGCATGACGTTAACGCTGTGTTACAACTACTACTTGCCCAGAGAATTTCTTTGCTTTTCCCTTTCACACACTCCTTCCTGCACCCAAGTCCCTGGTGCAACTTCATTCATTCACTTCTGCTCTTGTCACATCATCACAGCACAACCCCTGTGTCTTAAAGCCCTTCTTGTGCAAGCTACAATTTAAAAACACACTTTAAGGGTTTAGGAGTTGGAGTGTCATTTCAAAACTTAGTGAGGAGCTTAGAACAAGCCCCACTGAGCTACCCAAGAGGTTGAAGGCTGCTAAGGCCAGTATGCTGGATTCCACTATATTATTATAGCAGTGGAATTCAATTTAACTTAATTTCCTGAATTAGAGCTCTATTAATGCCACTCTGAAAGGAAAGTTTTTAAAGGTAAGTTGACTTATAAGAGGATGCTTTAGTGTTACATACATTTTTCCAGCTTTTAAGCATTTTAACAATTAAATGACCCACATGTCCATACACCTTTTTTAGTTCTTTGTACCCAAAGCACAGAGCTCAGAAACAAGGTTCTGGGACGTGAGCTTGGGGGCAGCATCCAGAAGGGCCATCAGTCCGTCCCTGGGTCACTTCACAGCAGGCAGGAGCTGCAGACGAGCTCTGGATCCACAAACCACCACGCAGCTCCCCGGCACCGTTAGCCAAGTGCAGCTCCCTCGAGGGACTTTCATCCCTACAAAAGATCAGATCAGCTCGCAGGCGCTATCTATGTGTGCAGAACTACTAGTCCACTTGGAATTTATGCAAGTGTCAACTATATCAGTGCTCTATATATGTACTAATGCTATCTGCAGGTATTTGCTATCAAAAAGTTAACATTTGTCCTATAGAACATGCATATTGCACCTTTTTAGACATAGGCATTTTATTAAATAGGAACTATTTTGACAAGAGATGAAAACATATTAGAGCACTACTGCAGCTTCACAAAGAAGCATCGTGAGAATTGAGATGACGGTGACAGCTCAAAGCAAGAAAACCTGTGGAGAACTTACTCTACACAACACCAGAATGATTTTTTTCTTTTTTTAATGTCACACAACCTACTTCACAAATTAGCTTTCAACCGATTTTTCACTCCCATCTAGAGACCATACAGACAGGCTTTAAGGAGTCAACTGTTGCTCAGTGCAAGATGACAGCTGGACCACGGCAGCACAAACATGGTATCAAAGTCCCCACAACCAACACTTTGCAGTCGAGCAGCTGGGAAGCGTTGAACATGAGAGCAGAAAGAACGAGACTGCGCCAAAACAAGGGGCATTTACCTTAACGAGCATGCCAGAAGTACACCCTTCCTCAAAAGCAAACACATTTAGATGGTTATTTTAGATGAAACCTACTGTAAAATATGTTAGTGGCTCATGTCAAACTGACATAGTGAGGAAGAATAGCGAGAACATCAGCAATGAAGATGATGCTCCCCAGATGCAGCAGGAGGGAGCACCTTCTGAAACCACAGGGCTGATCTCAAGGGTAAACCTCAGTCTTGCGCATTTCCGTGCAAATGTTTATCTGCTTTAGGGACAGATATGCATCTTTGTGCGTGGAGAGGGCTCACAATCAAAAGTTTGAAAGCACCAGCATGACATTCATAATCTAGAAATTCCTCTAAAATACCTTATTCCATCTCCTCCTAAGATGACATATGTAAGGAACACCTTGCAGTTCAGTTGTATCAAATTAACCACCTAAGGAGAGACCAGCTTTTAAGCATCAACCGGTACCTATCCCTTCAGACAAGTCACACTGAACTACGGGTGCTAAAACATATTCGGAGAACAGAGACTGAGAGAAATTGCACTGCCCTTTTTGAAAAAAACACTTCCTGTACTTGGAAATATATAAACACACACACTTATAATGGTTGGAAAACACTGTGTCAAACATATTATGCTCTTTCTGGGCTAGCACTTACGAAACTTCACCAAGTGAAAGTGGTAAATCAACTCTGCCAGTGGTAGCATTTCTTTTCCGACAGGCACATCAAGTCCCAAACCGGTGATAGGGATCAGTAATTTAACACAGAGCTGTGCCACTTCTCACGTGCTGGAGATACGCCCACAGCATCTTTAGTTTATAACTCTTTGCATGATAAATCAATGCCTCAGTAAGCATGTTTATCCCACACAAAAGCAGAATAAGCCTCCAATAAGCATTTTAAGTTAATACGGATCCACAGTATCTCTTGCTGAAACAACCTCAGTATAACATGGTGTATCATCCACCTTTAAATAAAGTAGTCTTGAGGGGCAACACTGGAACCACACAGCCCAAGTTCCTAATTGCCAACAACCCCCTGCTTACAGTAGCTCTCAAGCAAGATGTAAAAAATAATAATTCATATTCAAATTATACTGCCGAACACAGCAAGGTTTCTCCATTAGGTGACTTGCAGAGAAATTACTCCTAAAAGAACACAGTTATGTTTTGAGGAGGTAAATGCTGGGTTTGGTTGTCTTCAAGAAGCTTCTGCAAGAAAAGAAGTGCCAGCCTCAGTCTCCAGGACTATTCACAGCTATAGCTGCTGACTAGTCATGCAGCTTCTTGTTAAGAAACAAGATTTCTTAAAACATGGCAAGTACACGGTGCGTTTTTCTTGGAAAGCTGATCAAAAGCACAGATTCACTGTTGGATTAAGCCCTCTGAAGAAACTGAGTTCATTTTGGGGATCATGTCTTAAAAAAAAATAAATAAAAACACAACAAAACCCAAACCTGACTAGTATATGCTGAAACACTGACACTCTGAAGTGAGTTTGCAGATTTCCACAGAACACAAGAAAGAAATAGTGAAACATCATCACATAGAGCTTCTGAGCAGTAAATTTCACTACAGACTTTGAGAGAACAGCGTGGCCAAGAAAAAACATGGCCACATTCCTGTGGTATTTGAAGAGATGAGGGGCACCTGGCTCACTTCATGCAGAAGCAACTTCTGCCCTGGCAAAGTGAAGCCATCAGTGCAATGCAAGGATTCCCATCTTCCAGGGGGAAAAGAAAAAAGTTTTTTTTTTAAAAAAAGTTTTTTTAAAAAAAAAACTTACGATTTTCAAATCCTTGTAAAGGTATTTATCCCCCAGCATGTAAAATTCAATAGGATTTAATAAAGCCTCTGCCAAAATAAATTACTCCTGAAATGAATTTGTCTCAGATGACCTTTATTATTCTACGTTCTCGGCATGATGAAGCACTTAAGTCAGTACATCAACTATATAATCGGACAAACTCGGAGCAGGATTGCTTTTTCATGGGTAGGTTATCAGTGTAAAGAGCTAAAAGTGGAGAATGAGCCTCTCCATTGGTGGTCCTTGACACTCTGTGGGCCGTTGCAGCCCTCTTTTCTGGCCCCACTGGCTTTGATGGACGTGCAACATTCAAATCACGAAAACTGCTGCCTGGATGATCCAACAAAGACAGTGGGAAAACATACTAGGTGGGACTTCCAAAGTGGGACTAGCAGAAGCAGACAAGCAGCAAAGGGCCAGCCTCATCAGGAGGAACCTCCAGCCAGGTCGGAGAGGCAGACGCCACCCCAACAGGCATCGTGCTGGTCCCCAACACGCTCCTGGTTTGCACCAGGGCTACCTAATGAGGCCTGCAGACTGGAACAGCTTCAGAGGGCAGCATGACCCAAACCTTGACACCCTCACATGGCCCAAGCCCACCTGTGACTGTGTCAGTCCAGCTGGGTAACCCTTTTCAGGGATTCAGATTCCAACTAGGGCACTGAGGATCTCTACTTGGAGCAAACGGGAGTTTTTTTGCGTTTACCGGTAACTTTGGCACACAGCGTCTATACCTACACCAGAAGCCTGAACATCTATACCAGAGGGTGAAGGAAGTAGACAAACCCAGAGTCCAAGAGCCCCAGCGCCATCTAATTTCCGTATGGATCTAGATTTCCAAATGCTTCCTAGCCTCAGTGCAAGGGGGTGGCTATTTCACAGTCAAACAGACTGCGCTCACTAGCAAAGACAGCATTTGCTCATTACTTGTTCGGCTATTCTGTTGAAGCAAAAATCTCACCAAAAATGCCTGAACGCTTAGCTTGAAGAATTCACAAATGCCAGACGACGACGAATCATACCAGATAACCTAAAGAAAGCATCAGAAAATATCAAACAGTTACAACACGGCTGAAAGACAATTTACCTAGCAGCAAAGGTGTCATTCAAAGTCTCAGCAGAGGCCAGCAAGTTGGACGCTTGCTCTTGACTGGATTTCTCAGCGCTAGTGGCAATTTTCAGATTGCAGTAGATTAAAAAAATATTAACTTCTGCTAGATGCAATTATGCAAATTACATAACAAGGTTTTATTTTTACACTCTCAAAACTATTTTGGCTCTACAAGATTAGCACCTCATCAAGCCTGTGATAGCAATTTCTTTCTCACTCTCTACTGTAAGGCTCTTGCACCAGGTCTCCCATTTATAAAAGCTTTCATCAGCCTTATTTTAAACCTCAGACTACTAGTCTCAGATAATCTATATCTTTAAACCTCAGATAACTCCTAGTTATCAGCATTGGATGTACTCCACCCACATGCCCTGCAAGCCAAATGTTGTGAAACAGTTATTACAAGAATGAAATTTGAAGTTAAAGCCAGCTGAGAAGCAAAAGTCAAATTATAGATGCAAGCTATTGCTTTTTAAATAAAAAGCAGCTTTAATAAGCTGCACAAGTGTGGAAGAAGTTAGCCATAAGTATTCATTCCAATAACCTCATGAGCTGAAAAATGCAGCTGCAGTTAAAACCTTTCCGTACCTTACACGAGTGCAGCTCATAAATAGCAATCACACTAAAGCTATAAAAGTGAAGAGCCAAGAACAGGAACCCCACAAATACCACCTGAAAGAGGAGACAAAACTGAATTTCAGTGGCATCCCCTACAGCAGGATTCCTGTTGAGCTCACACCAGGTATCCTTCCCCGGTCTTGATCCCAGGTCTGGGTCTGGAGCAGCCTGGACCAGGAAGGACACTGCGCATCCTGCTGCAAAGCTGCCAATATTTGAAAACACTACGGAATAGAAATCCCTAAAAAGGCATTAAAAATATTGCCCCGAAACAGAGCCAATCTGCATTTCAAGACTAGTTTGTGAACCTAGGAAAGGCTCACAGATTTTGCCATATTGCCACCTACAAAACTTCAGCATTGGAGATAACTTTGCAGCCACTGAATTTGCTGTCAAGTATTTTTACTGTGGTCTTTTCTGGAAATAACCTAGAGGATGAACATGCTATTTAAAAGGTAAATGCTATCAAAAAAAAACCAAACAAAAAGCCCTACATACATAAAATTATACCTCACAAGATAACTTAAGCTTATTTTTATTCATGTAATACATTTTTAATTCAGTCATGTGACTGTCATCCAGTCACATTCCAAGCTACATACTTAGACTCATTCGTTTTTCCGCAGGTACTAACATGGTTAATTAGGTCAAAATGTATAAAATGTATTTTAGCAAGTGCGTTTTGCTCCATTTTAAACAGCCAAATATATGAGGTAAGACAGCATATCCACACAGCAGCACAGATGCAAGTTTCTTAAGCCATTCTCCAATAGGTCATTTCTGCTGTAGCTCACAGGTTAAAAACACAACAAAAAAATAAAAAAATAAACAAAAAAAAAAACCCACACACAAATAAGACACTATTTTCTGATTGTTTCAATACAGGAAACCCTAACAGTAAGATTACCTGATCGCATTATCTTTTACATTGTTTTCCATTACAGAATCTGCAGAATAATCCATCAGTATTCAAAAACAGCTAAATAAATCTCTACAGAAACTATCGACAAATATAGCCCTGGAAATTCTCATATAACGGGGGTGGGGGGGAGGATCAGAAACTTGAGTTTATATCCTTAGCATTTTTCCAAGCATATTCAGTTTAGAAAAGTCATGGTTATTATAGCTACTGTCATTAGTTTACATGCTGAAAAAGCCCGACTTTCCCGCTGACATCTCTGCCTGGGAGTAGGCAGAGTCTAGAGTCTAACAGCATTCTGACAATCAGACACCACATCCACACATGCTTGCTGCAAAACTGCGTTACACAAAACATCCTGCATTTTGTTTCCCAGACCATGAGATCACTTTCTCTTGTTTTCTGAAAGAAAATGGCATTACATAGTCATCTGGGGGGCTGCATGTTTGCAAACCCTAGAGTTCTTCACCCATGTCTAGCATGGGCAGCTACTTGGCCATTTCCAGAGGTGTTAGTCTCCACAAGCACTCATTTATAAAAAGCTTGAGAAGGAAGAATAGTTTCCACTTCCTCCCATTCTCAGTTGATAAAATCCACCTTGCTTCAGAGAAGCCAGACAAATGTTCATACACATGTACATATACACAGACTGCTTAACTAGTGCAACCTTTGCTGAAGTAAAACATTTTTTTAACTTCATTTTCCATAAGCATGCAATCAAATGTGTTACATGCCAAAATGCATTTAACTTGGTGCCCCATATGGATGCATGGAGGCCTGTCTCTAGGTTTGCTGGCCAGGAATTTTCCAGCACACACAGTGTAACCACAGAGCTTCCCTGAGCAGAGCCTGGACCGATCCAGCGCTGAGCAGCGACGTACTCTTCTGAGGAGCTGAGGACTCTTCTCCACAAGATGCTGGCTGCAGACAACTCACCTGGCAACTCCTCTCCTCGATGGGTCACCCCAGCCTTTTTACACACAGAAACTTTGCCCAGCTTCTCAGGACCATGAGAACACACAGCCGCAACAGCGCTCACTATGAGTGTGCATCATTGATCCAGCTCCTGCAGCCACCTTCCCTCTGAAAGGGGATTTACAAAGCTCAGAAAGCCTTGGAAAGAAGGAACTGACACTTGAGAGCTTTTCCAAGAGTCCTCTGAATCACAGCTCCTCTAGAGCCAGAACTCACGAGCAGAAGGTGGGCTAGGCAACAACGGGAGAATCAAAATGTCTCTTTTTAATGACACACAGGGGCAAGATCGCTGGCATCTCCTGAACAACAGCAAGGAACCTTCCCATATCCTTATTCTTCCTTTATCCTCTATCTAGCACCAATAACCCTGCCCTCAAAATTGCAGAGGCTGCAGCCACAAAGCCAAATCTGATACGGTGCAAGCACACGCCAAAGGAACGAGATTAGCTCCCAGTGAGAGGAGACAGAGCCCATGTGCAGCCACAGGGAACCGTGAGCTTTCCTCACCATCTCACCTAACATCTCAAAAGAATAGCACTAATTTAGAGGCACAAAGAAGCAGCAACACAAATCACATGACAGTAATACATTCAGAAGACTTTTATGCTGGGGCAGGCTGTGGGGAGAGCAAGATGTTTGAAGACTTTATCACTGCACTGGAGCAGATAATTAGGCAATTAAAACTATGAAGAAATGGACAAATTACTAGTTGCAGATGAATGGTATTGCAAACCAGAGATGGAAGTAGCAAGAACACAGAAATGAGAGCATTTTAATAGAACAACTAAGAGAGGGGCAGCCCAGGAACACGGGTGAAAGGGCAGTTAGCTTGCAGAAGCTTATCTGCTTTTCAAAAGCAACAGTTGGAAGGATTCTCTCCCCAAAATAATTTTGCTTTTCTTGCACTGATAACACATTAATAGAAATCCAAGAGGCCTCAGTTCAGCTGGGTTTGCTGTTGCTCAGCAAGGACTTCCAGTGCTAGGGTTTTAATGACACAAGCAACACCTCTGCACGCAGCCCGAGGTCCCAATGCCGAGCAGGACGTCTGCTCTTCAGCCACTGTGCCCCATGCCAAGTCCCAACACCCTGTCTCACCCTATTAGCTCCCAGGCACGTAGGATCACTGCTATCTCCCATACTACAGTACAAATGATGAAGAAGTACAACACAATCTCACACAAAGACATATTTTAATGCTGTAAGCATGCTCATTTGCTTCCAGGATCTCATCTGAGCTCTTCCCTTCAAGTTTTGGGCCTTCATCCAAGCCAGGAAGAAGCACGCACTGCTGCTCTGCTCCAAGCAGCTGAAGAGGGACGTGCCTCCCCGTGCACCTATTCTTTAATGCTCACATCTTGCTGCACGCAGGTCGCTGTGGCAAAGAGCTTTCCTTGCACAGCACCTGGGACCTCTGATCCACCACCAAGGTCTTCCAAATAGCAACACATTAACAGAGGGAATAGCTGAGACTAGCAAGGCCAGCTCTGCAGAGACATCAGCAACGAATTCCTGCACTTGCAGCCTTGCACCCCTTGGAGCCCCAGCACCCTCAGCAGCAGCGGCTGCCCCTGCTCCCATCCTTGCTGCCTCTCCTCACATCCCACTGCAAGAAGAAGCTGCGTTTTTAGCTTCAGCCCCAGCAACTGCTTTCTATTACTGCAGTTAGTTAAGGGAAGGCAAACACAAACAAACAAAACCCACTACCATTAAAAAAGCAGAAGCCATACAATTCAGCTAGGAATTACATCTCATGAACTTTGGAATAGCTCCCACCTCAGTAAAGCTCAAAAAGATGGAAGCATCAGAAGAAAATGAACCTTGCTCCTCAAAAGATTTACTGGTATTTAAAAAAAAATAAAGAGTATTAAGCAATATGAAGGTAATGAGACAGGAGAAAGGCAATAACGACCATGGGGTAGCTCTTGGATATTGAGAAAGAACAGTGCAAGTTAAAATGTACAGAACAGTATACAACAATTCCCATGTCTTGGCTTTATATGCAAACAAAATTGACTGGAAGAAATTCAAACCAATAAATTATGGAATATATAAGTACTTTACTTAAAAAAAAAAATCAACACTTCTGAGCGAGATTTCAAATATTATTTCTTTCTAGTTGAGGTTTCATATGCAACAATATGGAAATACTCATTTTAATTAAAGCAAGTCTTTGATATCCATGCAAGAAACTCATGTACATGGTATATTGATTCTCAAATCTGCTTCTTCCAGTTCAAAACACAAGCAGCTAAACAGGAAGAGAAATAATAAATTAAAAAAAAAAAAGTTTATCAAAGTTTTAAGCTGTTTGAATCCCAGGATGCCACTCTTATCAAGCCCAGGCAGCTTGAAATGAGCATCCCCAATAACAAGGATGAGGCTCAAACAAAGTGACACCACGGCACTGCTTAGCAAGCAGAAAGGCACCGAGAGCCCTACGTGGGCACGTTCAGGGGATGGGGGGATATTTTGGACACTTTTCCTCTCCTTTCTAGCCCCCCACACCGCACCGCGCTATATTCGCGCTGAAGCGGGATGCACTGCGGTGTCCACGCGAGGCTGGTGGCAGCGCTATGCGGGAAAGTTCCCGCAGCACCTATGGAAAGGCGACCAAAGGGAGGATTCCCACCGCTCCGTGGAGCCAGGGCTGCCGAGCCGGGCAGATGTCACCAGGCAGCATCCGAGCTACTCCGACATCCCAAAACACGCGAGCTCGCAGCTCCCCCGGGAAGGGAGAGCTCCGGGACAGCATCGCCCCGGCCCTCCGGGCATTCCTGCTTTGCTTTTCAAAGGGACATGCCAGCATCAACCACAAATCACAACCGGTGTCAGCGAAACCGCTACGAGCTCTCAGTCTCTCCTCCGCCTCTCGCTAGCAGCCCGTGGGGAATGGAACAAGCAGAAAGGGTAACAGAACTAAGAACAAGAAAACAGAAAATTAAACCATTTGTGATCTTTTAAAACAACCAAACGGCTGGGTATCCACGCTCTGAACCAGAATTCCCATTTTCCTTTGCGAGGCAGAAGTTTTCCCAGCTGCTGCAGCGCAGCCCCGGAGCGGAGCAGGCGGCTCCTAGGGGCAGCGCAGGCTCTTCGCTCCCGGCACCTTCACGGGTTTTTTTTTGCTCATCCTAAGAAACAGCTGAAATATTAAAACTCACGCAGAAGCACACGTGCCGCCAGACACATGAAATTATCCGGGGAAAACAAAGAGGAGAAAAAAAAAAAACCCACAAATTTCTTTGCCTTTTGAGCCATCACCATGAAAGCATCAAAAGAAAGCGCCAGGGACGAAAAACACACAGAAAGCACGAGATGCTCCTCAGCCCCACGTACGTCCCCGAGCAGCTCGGCGCGGGTTTCGCCACCGCTCCGAGGAGCGGAGCCGGGACGGAGCGGCGCGGCAGCCCCGGGCAGGGCCCGGCCCCGTCCCGTCATGTCCCGTCCCGTCCCGCGCCGCGCCGGCCCCGCGCCGCGCACCTTTGCTGAGCGTGCCCGTGATGAGCTTGAAGAGGGTCCGCACGAACTTGACGAGGCCGCGCTGGCACCGCCGCGAGCAGCCGCTCATGGCTCCGCCGCGGAGCCGCCCGCTCTCCCGCGCGGCGCTCCCGGCCCGAGGGGAGACGAGAGGCGCCCGCCCCTCCCCGTCCCTCCCGCCGCAGGTGCCGGCGCCGCCCCGCACTCCGCCCCGCGATGTGCGGGCGGGTCGCTCCGAGTCCCCTTCCACCCCCGCTCGCTTGTTCCCCACGCAAGAAGATGCCCCGTTTGCTCTGAGGAGAGCGGCAGCCCCGGTGGGCGCCGCTGCTCCCAGGCAGCCCCCAGCCCGCGCCGCTGCCTCGTGCCGCGGGTTGTTCACGGGTTACCTCAGGCGGCAGCGGGATCGGCCCTTCGTCTCGTCAGGCGCCGGCCGCTCCCGCCTCGGGGAGCAGAGACGATCCCTGCGTCCCGGGGACGTTGAGTTCCTCTGAGGGCGGCTCCAAATGCGGCTCGGGCCGCTCCGGGGCTCTGCCGGGCCGCTCCGGGGCTCTGCCGAGCCGCTCATCCCCGCTGAGGCGAGCGAGACCCCGGGGCGGCACGAGCCCCTCCGGCCTCCGCGTGCTCCGCGCGGCGCTTTTACCTCAGGAAAGCGGCCAGGGGGCGGCGGGCGCAGAGAGCCGCGCTGCGGGCTCCGTCCAGCGCGGGGGGCTACCGCATGTCGAGTGGAGTCACAGACCTCGAGATCGGCATTAGGTTTTTCATTTTTTTCCCCAACTGAACAGTCCCCCACTGAAAAATCCAAAATACACCCCAAAGGAAGGGAGTAGCAGACTGCAGCTCGCCCAGGTGGCCGGCCCACCTGCCGCCATCACCGCAGTCCTTCTCGGTGCCCACTCAGCCCATTTCTCCAGAAGTTTCCAGAAAGTCCTGGCTCTTCCCTTGCTCACACCCCACCACGCGGCTTCTAGAGACCATTCGTGAGCTTCAAGTGACCTCCAAAGCGAGGGGCAGACTCGTAGAAAGAGAGACCTGAGAAACTCCACCATGAGGCCGTCTCCAGGGCTGTCCTCGAGAGACCCAGTGTTGGAAAGGTGAGTCTTAAAAAAAAAAAAAGTAAAATGTCAGTTAGCTGGTTGCTAATTCAGTATTTTTCGATATCAAGGATTTACAGCATGCTTAATTGCATTTTTATATATTGTGATAAAACTTAAAAGGACTGTAATGTCCTAAGGGCACATATTGGTGGCCACGGCTAGGTTGCCCAAAGAAGAAATGGTACCGAGTTACCCAACTCCAGAAATTGCCTGTGTTTTTATATTGTTTTTCCTTCAACAAACGAATGGAAACACATCACTGTGCATCACAGTTGGTTTCAAAATTTTGCCAAAAAACTCTCGCACTTGTCAGAAAGTTGAGGTTTAGTTGAGAAGCCATCACAGATGGAAAGTAAAGGTGCTTCTTTACCCTTGCAACCCAAGCCACCACAGCCCAGGGGACACCAGACAGAGCAAGATGAGAAGGTTGTGGGAGCTGAGAAGTTCCCATGGTGGGAGGCAGAAGAAACCTGCCCGTACCCAGGCAGCCCTTCCCGCCTCTCTGCACCCCAGTTCCCCACAGAGCCAGCTTTCATCTCGGAGATCTCTTGGCCTCTTTTGGCCCCTGTGGTCACGTAAGTCAGATCACAAGACACTAAATGGTGACAAGAGTGGTTCAGGTGGAGCTTTGCAGGCCCACGGCTCCGTAAAAAGAGGGCTTAATCAGGGCCTTGGCACAAGGTTCAGCTGCCAAAAGGCCATATAACTGTAGCTGCAAAGCCAACAAGCTTAAAAAATAAAGATATGCTGGAGATGTTCATAGGCAGCACACATGAACGGGTGTTCAGTGGCACAGGATTCCTCTGACCACTGCACAATCCTTATTGCTGGGAAAGTGATTTATTACTCATCGCACAGTCACTTCTGAGGAGCACAGAGCTGCTTGCTTGGAGTTCAGCGTGTTGGAAAACCAGGGCTGGCCATAACTGCTGTTTTGAGGCAGAAGTCAACATCATGCACGAGGCATGCCACTGATTGCGGAGTGCCCTGACCCCTCACTGGTGTCACCTCTGGGAGAGCACAGGGCAGTCCAGTCTGGTTGCAGGTACATGTAGAGGATTTTCAGTGACAGGCTGAGAATCTCTGTGAGGAAAAAAACAGGTGTTTTGTTCCTGATCAGCCTTTTATTTATATATATATATACACACACAGACACACACATAATGGCCATTTTGGACGGTAAGTTAAGTATAAATAGATACTGCACATTTTTTTATTTGATCATAAGTCTAAACAGGCCAGTCCAAGTTGGAAAGGCTTGCAAAGGCACGACTATTCACAGGGAAGGTTGCAGTGCAGGGGAAGGTATTTTTCCCTGAAGGCTTTGATGTAATAAACTCTGAAATAATACACAGAATAAATCCTGTAATTTCTTTTACATTGATTTTCAACGTGCTTAATGAGGGAACAGGGTAGTTACCCAGTACTCAGAAACGTAACAGTTTTACTCACACCCATGCTTGGTTTTATTTTCTGCTTATGAAGTCTGAGAGCACTATATAATATGTTAATTGCCATCCCAAAGGGATATAACAGCAAGTACACTGTAGGAAATTGCTCTTTCCTAATTTGCCATTCAGGATCACAGTGTGGGTGGGTGAGAGGTGAAAGCATTTTCTGAGTATGTAAGACTCATCTGGGCTAAGTTCAGCCAGGGGTTCTTTCCACTGACATCAAAGACAGTTTAGTCCTATTTGCATCAGGAGAGAATTTAATCCCTTAGCTTGAAACTGCACAGCAAATGCTTGAGCATAATCTCCAGGATAGGTGTGAACAAACAGCCTGCAATTCCCTGCTTTCTTACTGCCTTCTCCTGCAACAAGGAAATTCCCTTTCTCTCTCTTCTGTGGACACACAAGGTTTGTGAAGAGCACTTCCATGGCAACCTGCTGCCGAGCTCACTCATGGCACCAGGTTCATCCCAGATATTGTCACGATGCTCTGGAAGCTAGAGGGCAAAGGGGATGACTGCTGGGATACATTATAGATCCAGGGATGTACTGACAGAGAACACGCTCTTACTTTTTTATATTATTTCCCTGATTTACTGCTACTTGCCACTGTGAGAGACAGTCATCATCTCCTTAGGCGTTTGGTCTGGCCCATTCTGATATCTGGCTGCCAAAGAACCTTTGCATGGAAGCCATAAAGTCTCCCCCCCGCCCCGAAAAAAAAGGCAAATTCTGGTTATTTCCATCCCCTGTGGCTTGGCAACTCCAGAAATCTCTTCTTCAGACTCTTTCTCATATATTTTTTTTCCACCTTGATATGACAAACTGATACATAAATCCAGAGAGAGTAGCATTTCCTGTACTGGGAATTTTGTTTTCAAGCTCAGTGTATTCTGCTTAAGCCTTGACTCCACCCTCCTGTCCAGACTCAGTGCTAGAGACTTGGCTGGGGTGTGCCAGAAATTTCTGCCCAGCCTGGGCACCTAGATCTGCTTCCCAGAAAAAAAGGGACACAGGAACAGCTAGTGTGCTCCAAGCCTCACCCAAAATGGAGCTGGAGAGGAGGTGGGATGTGCTTTTGGGTCCCAAAAAGTTGACATGGACATACTGTACCGTCTTCATTGCACTTGCAAAAGCACAGTTGTCTCAGGATAGGCCATAAATAAAATTCTGATATCTGTTTGGAAGCAAGTCTGAGTACGGGCCGTTGTTCCTACTAGCTGTGTCCTCGATGACTCCAAATCTAGAGGTAATTAATACAACATGACTTACAGTTTTATTGCCCATCACTAAGGCAAGAAATACAGCTTCGAAGGGTAGCTTTGAAAATTGACCTACTTATAACAAAGAATTGACAGCTCACTTGAATACATATAGCCTGTGTGGATAGAGCTCTGAGTGTATCATGTCTCATGTGATTACTATTATTTGGGATTATTAAATAATACTAAATACCATTAATAATAAAACTTTTAGCCTTTTTTTTCTGTATAGAACTCCAGATGATTTTCCAAAAGGAGTTTAGCTAATACTCTATTTTTAAAATGTGTTAGACTGATGTATAACTCACTGGCCTATGATACCAGGAACAGAAAGTGGTGGGGAGATGAGAATCGAGCTCTCCCTCACGCTAGCGCGGCGCTTGAGCAGCATCCCAGACCTCATACTGCCTTCTGCACTGCTCTCCGGCATTGCTGCCAGGCAGGTAGTAGCCAAACTGCATTTTCATGCCCTCGGTCATTCCAGTTAGTATTTTCAATCAGAGCCACTGGAACATTGCACTGAGATAGCCTTGTCGTTAGGAACTTATTGTTTATGGCACAGTAGTTCTCACAGTATCTCCAGATTCAGGCATCACACCTCGGCAGAGAGGAGCTTGCTGATGTTTTCAGTATTTTCCCCAAACTGTGCACTCCAGTTGGGTTATCTCCTTATTTGATATCCCATCTGTCAAATGTGCCTTTTTCTTTGGGGAAGCCCTGTAGGCTGCCCTGGAGCTCTGCACAGCCAGAGCCTGCCCTTACAGAATAACAGAATGGTTAAGGTTGGAAGGAACCTCTAGAGATCATCTAGTCCAAACCCCCTGCTCAGGCAGGGACATCTAGAGCATGTGGCACAGGGTGGCATCCAGGCAGGTTTGGAAGTACTCTAGAGAAAGAGTCTCCACAACCTCTCTGGGCAGCCTGTTCCAGGGCTCTGTCACCCTCACAGTAAAGAGGTTCTTCCTCATATGGAGGTGGAACTTCTGGTGTTTCATCTTGTACCCATTACCCCTTGTCCTGTCACTGGCAGGCTGGAGACCTGGGCCTGGATCCACCTCGCTGAGCTGAGCGCAGGTCTTGCCGTGCAAGCTTCCTGCAGAGCACCTGGCTGACATTCAAGCCTCCAGCACTCTTGATCTTCCAGCCCTGGACTTCTCTCAAGCTAAACTTGCCAACCCTGCTAAAATGTATCGGCAATGTCATAGTTCAGAGTACTATGAGTCTGGATACTTTTTTTCAGACTCTTGAATAGACTTAAATACATTCAGGCTCCAAGACAAAACACTGCTGCACCGCACCCCAGGAAATTACACAGCACTTCTGTCGAAAGGAATGAAAACATAAATCCAGCCTAACACTACTCCCAGCTCTTGGCTGTGAGGCTCTGGGCAATCCTCTTGTGCATTTCTTAGCTCTTGTTGTGTCTGCCCTAATCACATTTTTCAGTAGGAGGTTAAAGCAGGGCCAACCACAGGCTCCAGAGAAGTGTTGCGTGGGGAAGTTGTGTGCAGTAGCTGGAAGCTCTGCAGTGTGAACGGGACACGCACAGCAGCTGCCGTGCTACCAGCTGTGAGGAGATCATTAATGTTTTAGCTTCCACCTTAGCCCTGTCTTCTCCAGCCTAGTTGTGTCCTGGAGAAGGGATAGGTGCACGAGGAACACTTCCCTTTTTCTGTCAAACTAAATCATGTTTCTTTTAACCATAACTAAGGACAAAGACACTACCTGGTAAATACAGAGCTCTAGAGAGAAAACTGCAAAGCTTTATTCATGGGAGATGTACCAAATAGGGCAACTTTGGCAGCTTATAAAGCTGGACACGAAGGGCTGGTAATGGCCTTGCCCTTGCACATGGGTTAGTGCGAGGTGCAGGCAGCCTCCCCAGGGAGATGTCTGCCAGCCAGCAAAACTGCTAGTTGAAAGGCAAGAGAATTGCTTCCCATAGGTATATCTAAGTCAGCATTGGCAGAGGTGACTAGAGAGCACCAAATTAAGCAGAGCAATCAAACTGTGATCCCTTCCCTTTTGTGGCAACAATTTGCCAAAGGGGTCTCAAGGTATGAGGCTAGCACTGCTTATCTTGAGTCAGAGGCAGTTCTTATGCCTCTCAGTTCCAATGAGAAGGAAACACACACTTCGTTATACTTATAATAGTATCACCACAGCATGCAGGACAAAACTTGACCAGCCCCGAGCGATGAAGGAAGAGGGCAACGGCCAAGACCTTAGTTGTGTTTCACTACCTTAGTAGCACAACAGGGCAGTACATGCACTAAAACTGATAAGCAGCAGCAGTGATAAGGATAGCGCAGATCCTTTCAGAAGCGTTGTGCCATGGGACTTCCAAAATGAAATTTCTTCAACATTTTAATTTCAGGGGAATTAGAAATACACTTTTTTTTTTTTTTAACTCCTATTCCTTTATAGTAAATTTTCACTCGGCTTTAAGCTCACTGATCCATTCATTGGTATAGACAGGCTGGCTTAGATATCTTGACTACACAAAGGATTGTATTTTTTTACATTGCAATAATTTTCAGCATTGAATATATCCTTTCTCTTTCTTGTATCTTGTATTTTGTTATGAAAGACATCTAATGTATGAAACATCTTCATGTTATGAAAGACATGTACCTAACTTGTACTTACTTTTGACATCCCCGGAAACCTATTTTCTTCAATAAAGTAAGGTTTAATGAATTGGCATGTGGGTGCTTTATAAAAAGCTTGGTCTTTAGCTTAGTACAGGCCCTATGATGAAGCACAGTGCTGCCAGCCAATCTTGTTCCATCTGATTTTCAATAATCTCGTACTTCTTTTTGCATGCTGTCCATTTTTGAGGTGTCATGGCACTGATACATGCAGCAGGGACTGAACTCGAGCAGCTAGAGAGATCACCTACTTCTTCATTTTAATGAACTATAATCACTTGTTCTAGTTCAGAAAAATAAATTCTCATGAAGGCAGTAAGACTTAGGTAAGTGAGATGGAGCAGGATTGAGAAGCACAGGTCATACCTTCCTTTGCCTTCATGAATTCTTTTTTCTCCCAGGCATAAAGTAGGTATGAAGCTTATGAGCACACAGTAAGGCCTTTCCTGACTAAATCACAGTTAAAGTGATTGAAGTTGACCTGCAAATTTGAATCTGTAATTCTTTGGATAAATGCAGGTAATAGCTATGTCAAATAAAAGTCTTTTTTTTTTTTTTTCCGTCTCTAATCAGTTGGCTGAATTAAGAAAAAAAGAAAAAAAAAGTAGCAGCAAAACAAGAAACGCGGTTGCCACAACCCGAAACAATTGATCCAAGAAGCAAGTGTTCAACAACTCTTAAGGTTTCTTCATTATTTTCATTTAAGAGAAAATCCCCAACTATTTTGGCAATGTTAAAAAATAGCAGTTTCAAAGGAAATAAATGGAGATGCGTCTTTTCAGCTTTTTAAAAAAGGAAGAATTTGAACTCCTAGGAAAATATTTTATTCATTTGCAAAGTGAAATGTGTATGAATATCAGTCAGATTTTGTGAATAGGTTTATACCCCTTGCAAGTACATTTTTAGCTAATAAATTTATGCACATGCGTCTATTAACAGTCTAAGTCTGGTAATGATTAAAATGGCAAATCTAACAGATGGAAAGCTATAATGGGTTTTGGAAAGCTTCAGATTAATACGTGCCTCTACCATTTGAAGAAAACTATCGTAGCTGCCTTCTGAAAAAAGAGTCCTAGGACCATTTTCTTGTGGTCGAGAGTAATACAATATAATATTGAGCAGAATAGTTAGATAATATCACTTGTAAATTTTTAGGCCACCTGTATTTTTAATAATTCCATGAGTTTTGAAAGTGCCACTAAAATATTTAAGTGAGATATCTATTAGTATCTCATTTAAAATTCATCAATCAGCTTAGCACAGAGCAGACAATATCCTGTGAATTAGCAGGTTAACCATATGGGTATGACTACTGCATAATTGAGGTAAACAGTCTGAAATTAGCTGCAGGTGAAATGTGTTCACCCAGACTGCTCTGTGTTTATAAACACTAAGCATTTGGAAGCTGAGGTTCATTCTAAAATCATTAATTAAAAAAAACAATAGGTTCATAAATACCACTCAGTCAGCGTTACCTGTGAACCTTTTGAAGTACATGTCCTTCTTACCTTACCTGCAGTGCTTTAGAAACATTCAGCATCAGGAGAAGAAAACTGGCTCCAGTAACTGGATGAGAAACTATCTGTTCTCTTGAAGAGCCAAGGATTTTCTTCCTGCTTTTTAAACAGTAAGTTTTCTACTGTTTAAGCAGGGAGTCTGCTCTTTTCTATAGCAGTTCTCTGTTCACTGCAGCTCGTTTTTGCTGCCCACATGGCACAACAAGCACTAGCCTCACCATTAGTGCCCTATGCTCATGAGTTCCTGCACATCAGGTGCCTTTTGTTCACCTCTGATTGCAGCCCTGCGTTCTGTATCTCAGTCAGGAATGAATTCCTGCAGAACAACTGATCTGTCAGGAGATGGAGGTGACTAAGAGCCAGTACCCCTTTCCAGACAGCAACCAAAAGGCTGCACATCACCATCCCTTCTGTTTCTAGCAAAACAGACTGCAGAACTTTGGTCCTGTGCCGAGTCCAGCACTTTGTAGCAACCTGGTACCCACTGATAAACTACGTGCAAAAAAGTGGGCTTGGGCTCATAGAAACTGATGGGTAAAGTGCTTCCATGATCATTGCTGCTGGCTTCTCTGAAAGTCTGTGATAATGTGCTATACAGGAGAAGCAGTGGGTGATATGTTTTTGTTTTCATCCTATTTTTGTCACTTCTATTTTTAAAATCCATTAACGCTGTTGAGATTTGTCAAGGAGGCAATAGAGTGACATAGACTGCGTAGCAGCAGGAGAAGACTGATAGAAAACTTGACCCTCCTGCAGCTGTGCAATCAGCTGCAGTGCAGGTTAGAAAAACAGCCACTGGAGCTGGGAGGAACATCACCTAATGTGAACAGAACTGAGGACCTCTTAGACATTGCTAAAAAGGACAGATTGAAGGAAGGAAGGAGTTTCTGATGGAGAGAGGGGGAATGTTATAAAATAAGAGGGCAAGTCCCAGTAGGTCCAGTTCTTCTAACAACCTCTGGCATTTATAATACTACCTTGACATTTTAATGGATTATTTTTAATTGTTCTCCCTTCATTTCCATTATCCTTTGAAACCTCCTTTTGTGCCTCTGTAAGCTTTATGATTCTACTTGGAAACCTTGGAGTGGATGAGGAAGCTGCTTAACCAAATCGTCTGTTTTCCCCAATTGGTCATTACAGTGTTTTAAAAAAAAAAAATCCAAGATTTGCTTTATTCCTCTAAGTAGCCAAGCTGGCCCCATTCCAACTCTCATTCATGGGAGTGACAATACAATGACAAATCAGAAGATTTTCCTGGGTTTTAATGATTCTTAGTATCTGTGTTCAGTGTGAGGCACTGTCTGTCAGCAATGTACTTGAACCACCACCTCACTGTAAGTTATTCAGGAACTTCACTCTGAACTGCGTTCAGTCAGCCAGACATCTGCTTGCCTTTTGTTCAAGGATGTGTGAAACACATGGAAATCTCAGTATCTTGGCCACAAAAAGAAATTAGTCTGGATCTCTAGGAGTTTGTGCTCATCTTCCCAATTCAATAACCAAACTTTCAGGTCAGTTAAAATAAGCACATTGGGATGAAATCTGAAGGTTACTACCAAACAGGAAAATATTTAGGGGTAGGAACTTCTGACTTCAACAGATACAGACTTTCAAGGAAAAAAAAAAATCAATCAATTAAATCAGTTGTTGGAATCAAGAACTGTAAGATTTGTTGACTTTCCAGGTTGACAGTAACTCTCTAACATGGGATACAAATAATTTCCCAAAAAGGAGTGATTCATAGCAAGCTTGACTGGCACAAGGTAGAAATTCCTGCAGCAAAGGTGTTAAAAACTGCTTTGTCCTCTTGACCTACTCCTGACATTGCTTTCCTGATGAACACTGCCTCATGCAAACTCAGGAGATGAGCTCCAAATAATTTGAAATTATTTCCTTGGTCTGTGTGTGGGTGTCTAACCAGGGCTGTGTAATGAGCTGTTAAGTGCTTCACTTAGCCTATCTTTTACGAGTCTCTCTTCTGACAACAGTTTAGATCGAGTATTTTAATTTGTTTACATGTGTATTTGGGCTGTGTAAAACATACCGGCCTTAAGCTATGTTGTTTTGTCAATAGCTTTTTTTTTTTTTTAAAAAAAAAAACAAATGGAAAAAAAAGAAAAAGCAACCACACTAAGCAGAACCTACCTTTGGCAAGTTCCCCTTGTAAATAAATATATCTTCTTCCCCAAAACAGCTGTTAGGTACTCTGAAATTAAGGGAATGCATCTTTGTTTTTCATATTGTATATTACTAGTAAAGCACAAAGAGCTACAAGCACCACACTACAAATACATAGCAAAAGCAGACATTTTTTTTCCACAAAAGTTTTGCAGTTTCTGCCTCCCCATCCTGAGACTTCTGGGACCCCCAAGAAGCAAACTTGAGGGGCCTATCTGATTGCAGGTTCCTCAACTTGGAAAGCTCAATTAAAGGGAAGGGGTAAAAACAAAATAACAGTCTGCTTCTGCAAGAATCAACAGCAAATTTCCAATTGGCTTCAAATGCTCAACTACTTAAATGCAGTTTTGCTGCTTTCGTTATCACAGTTACAGGAGCCTACTCTGACTAATATGGTCTGATTTACCAGTTCTGCAGCACTACATTCCAAAACAGCTCCCCCAGAATGGCAAAGGAATTATTTACATTAACATAAATTAGTCAGAGACAATTCTGCTATCACTGTTTCTCTTAAAAACAGAAGCTATGCTACAAACTAATCTGGTTGTTTTGGTGATGCTTTTATGATTTTTAAACCCTGCCTCAGTTCTCTTTAGGAGGAAAAAGCAGCCAAAGCGACCTTGCCAGTGGCCCAGGAACTCCGGTAGGACCTTTTCCTTGTTACTAAGTTGTAATTTTGACAGGCTGTCTTCTGTGTGGCAGGTACACTAACTTGGGAAGCACTTAGCAGTTGTTCTGGATGAAAATCCTACTTTAGAAGTATTAATTGCATTTGGCACATACTTTCAGAAATAGTTAATATTTTTTCATAAGTGAAAATCACTAGAAAGGGGTGACCTCCATGGCTGAGCATGCAGTGTGCTGCTCTATTCATTTTTCATCTTTCTTCTGCCATGGATTTCAGTGCATCTGTAGCTTGCCACATTAAGTCCCAATTAAACAACCATACATTCAGTGAGCAGCATCACTTAACCTCTCTGCACTGAAGAGTAAATACTAATACAAGATGTTAAAAGGGAAACTTCATAAACCCAGTATAAGAAAACATGAAATAAAGCAGCATCCTTTGCAGAAACTTAATCCTGACATCAAATCAAATGGCAACAGAGAGGAAAAAGCAAATAAATTGCCAGACACAAAACAGCTAATGTCAATGGAGAAGTAAATTCTGCTTTATTTTGGTGACTATTTCAGATTGCAGGCTCTGCAAAAAGGTAAAAATGTGCTGGCCCAAATCGCATGTCCATTCTCGCTATTTAATCTGTGTAGCTAGTGCTCTCCTGTGTCATTCTTTTTCAAAAGAAACATGCTTATAATGATCCCACATCCCCAAGCAGTACTGCACAAGAATAAGTTGTCCCCGTGACTAAACCATCGCTGCTGGTGCTCAAAAAGTCTGTCTAACTTCAGTCCTTCGAGCTTTTTCTGTCCAGCTAGACTGGGTGCTCCAAGTCCAGGACTAAGCCCTCTCACGTAGGCTGCAGCTAAGAGAAGGCAGTCCCAGCTGCAGAGGAAACTAAGTGCTGCTCTTGCGCAGAGCAGGAGGCAGTTCTTAGAAACCAGTAAATGGCAGTGTGGGGGATTACCTGTATATTCAGTGCGTGCCTCCAGACCCCAGCCAGAGCTCCGGCAGCCTTCTGCAGGGCCCACAGCCGAGGGGTGCTTCTCATGTCCTTGCCTAGAGCTCTTGTGTAGGCAGCCAGCACACCTGTGAACTTGATCCTAGCTGCTAATTGCACTAACCCTAAAAAGGGAAAATACTTGTCCTTGTTTGGAGTGCCTGTTTTGTAACACAAACAACAGCTTTACAGGAATTACGGAGAAAAAAGGGTAAATTGGTGTTTCTATCATACAACAAGGTGCTTCTCTTTAAGAGAGCTCCTCTGGAGCCAGCCAGGGTGCCAACATTTTATCTCACCATTCATGTAGATGAGGCTCTTGATTCCACTCCCTGCTGACCTCCTGACTATGTTTCTGAAGAGGTGTTTTAAGGAGCTCAGGCAGCAGCATTAACGGTGCATTGAGCTGCAGCACGGGAGATACTGGCTCTCCTTCCCTTCCAAGAGGAAAGGCCTCTAATGCTCCCACTGTGGCACCAGATTTGGTGACATGTGACTACAGTCACATGCCTACAGCTGCCTTTGGACAGCTTGTGGTACCTGAGGGTGTCTCCCATATAAAGATAGAATCCCTCGCTTTTGTTATAAGCGATACATGTTTACACTAGGGATACAAAAGAACTTTGTCAAGCATGTCCAAAGGATGCAGAATCTGTTCAACCTATGTATGAGTTTATAATCTATCATTTTTTCATAATGACATACACAGAGTTCATTACAGAAGAGAGGAATAAAAGCTACAGAGGATTTTTAGTAGTTGTATGGAAAGGTATAAAGTAACAATTATTTCTCTTGCATCCCATTTTGCTCTTGGACACCAGCACTCAGTGCTGTCGCAGGTCTAGGGGAGAAGATGTTTCAGGATCCAGAGTACCCTTTTTTAAGAAACCAGTGCACACACTAGAAGTATTGTGCTGCAGAGGTGTTAGATCCTGTGACTGCAAGGCACTGGCATCATAAATCCCAGTGGGTAATCTAGGAGAAGCTGATCTGCAGAGACAGGGACACTGTTCTGGGATGCTCTGGCATTTCGTTATGAACCTGGTTCACCCTAATCTGTAGTGTCACCAAAATATTTACAATTAAAATCCAACAGCTCTTGTCAAGACCAGATGTTATCATGCACTCAGTTGCATATTCTCAAGTGCTGCTAATCATAGCGCATACCAGTACCCAGCACATCCCACACAGGGCTACTCTTATCGATTATCTGATAATTATGCAGTTAAAAAAAATATTAAAGAACAATTTCATTTCCCAGAGCTGAGTACAATATCAAACGAGAAAGCAAATGATGGTGGGATTGCTAGAAAAATAGACATAAAAATGTTAGCCAACAGAAAAATGAAAACTAGAGACTTTCTGAAGGGTCCCAGAGCCTTGTGCCAAGAACTTTGAACTAGATATGACCAGGGCATCTGAGACAGAAGTATTTGACCTTAAAAATCCATTAGGCCATGAAAAGTTTTTGAAATTGATAGAATTCCATCAAATCAATTCTAAAAAGAAAAATCAAGAAGGGCAAGCTTGGAGTTTGCTTTTTCCCCGATATTTAACATTTGCTTTTCTAGTGGAAGCAGCATATTTGGTAACCTTAAAAACTCACTGAGATGCAACTTACCTGTTCAGTGCAGTTTCAGTTGCAGCACTGCTAGTGGAATGATTAAGAGCAAGGAAGGTGCTGGAAAGGAGGAGCTGAACTGCTGTGCTGTGTTTGCAGGCGGGGATGTTCACACACTGGCGCAGCAGGAGCAGCAGGCAGACCTGGCTCACTTGCACACTTTTTAGGAATGCAAGACTAATGGTGCTAGCAGTAAAATTCAGGCAAATAATCAATCCACTTGCATTAACTCAGCCACCTTACATCTAATACATAAAGTCATCCAGAAGGAAAATCAAATGATTTAAAGCAGCTTGCTGAGAACTGCAGAGTACCATATTACAAGCTTGAGAAGACTTGTTCTCTAAATTTATATTTGGTAAAAAGGAAAATTACAACTGAAAAAAGCAGTTCAAAAATTAAGATGATCAGATGAAGGAAAAAAACAACATTAAAACTATAGCTAAAGTTTCTGATGGTCTCCCATGGGACCCAGGGCTCAATACCAGGTACACCGAGCACACTTTCAGCAGTGACAAGATGGTAATAGATGAGGCAAAATCGAAGCAATTTTTCTACTGCCTCGCTTAGCAAGGCCTCTAAATAACCCTCTGCCAAACTTAACTGTGAGCTCAAGATGATCCACACGGCTAAGAAATTCAGGAAGCCGCCAAAAGCACAGGCAGCAAGAGCCAAGCATCCGGAGGGCTGCACGGGAGCGCAGCGGCAGAGCTCTCAGACTGGGCAACCTTTGCAGATCTACCCGTTCGTCAGAGATATGGAGCTCCCCATGCACCCACTATCCCAGACACCTCGAGAAAACACCAATTCACGTGTGTTATTGCAAGGGCCAGAGATCACAGCAGGGCAGGGGGGCAGTTTGTTAGTTCACTGCACATCAGCTACATTTAAGCACAAAGCAAATCTACGCTGAGTGGAAGGCGAATATACTTCATGCCAATCCAGGACAGTGATACACATGCAGATCACTGAAAACCCTCAACTCCATACCCAACTCTGTTCAGCTCAGTCCAAAAGAAGCCAATGAACATTTTCACTTCATCAGGGACTGTTAACCAGGTTCACTCTCTTTGGCCTGGCTAATTACAGCAGCCACCAAACTTGTGCAGGAAAGGCTAGGTCTGACTCGATAACAATTAAGCTCATGAAATAAGCTCAAACACTTCCAGCGCTGGCAACAGCAGCAGCAGGCAGCGACACACCACCACACTTCTCATACGGGAGAACTTTGAAGCAGAAGTCAGTAAAACACCAACACAAACATTTTAGCTGAAAAATAATAATTAAAGATTTAATCAAACTTCTTGGCAAGATGAGTACTAACATCTCTCATTGCCTATTTTTGTCTTGTTCTTGCTGCTGAAGGCTAAGCTGGTCATCTCTGCCCCCTTGAAGAGACATTTCTAGAAGGGAAGTAAACCTGCTCACTTAGGATGACTACATTTTAGGCAAGGACTATTGAGTTATGAAGAAGGAAAGAGGTAAGAGGTGCCGCTCTCTCCATTTGCTAGAGACTTGGTAAATTAGATGGCTGAAGATGATGCAAAGTTAGTCCTCCACGTGGATTCAACACCCAGCATGGTATCTCCATCCTTAACTCAGTCAGCAGGAACCTCAGGAGTTTACTGCAGTGTATCCCAAGCCAGTACATAGTAATGTAAATGGACGCTCATGTATTCCCCCATAAAATTACTGATTTTTAAACATATACTCAATGGCACAGCTGAACAAGGAAGGCAGGCACAAGTCATCCAACAAAAGAGCAGTGCCCGTGTGGCAGCCGTGACTAAGACGACACCCGCAGACTTCCATCCCTTCCTGTCCCTGCTGCTCTCCTAAAGCAGCCAGGCATCCATCAGATAACGCTGGCTCTGGCCTCTTAATCCATAGGCTCCCTTCTAGAGCCGAGTGCCTCCAAAGATTTATTTCATCCCTTTTCACTGCAGGCCCTCCCCGTGGCTTCCCGTTTTTCTTCCCAAATGTTACCCCTCGCTGTGTGAGCTAATGCCTTCCTTGCAGCACTGAGGGCATAAGACCCACTGGAGATGAACATAAATATTGACAGAACAGGATTTAATAACTTCATGGCAAGTGGTACATGACTACCCTTGTTACCAGAATTTTGCAAGCCAGAGGCTGCTCTAAAACAGAGCCAGATGGGCTGAATCTATATATTTGTTTCAGAAGGCTTTAATATTAATTGGAGTTTTACAGTTGACTTTGGAACTGGATTCTATCACTAATTAGAAGCAATTAAATATTCATCTGTGATGTCTGGGATCATTTTATGCAAAGGAACAGAGATGTTTTACTGCATAGTGTACATTTAGATAATGCTAGATAATTCCTGGAAAAGAACTCCTGTTAGATTTCGTCCATATTTTTATTAAATACAAATAGTGGCACATTTTCTTGACCTTTCCTTATTCAAATAAAAGCATAGGCCGAATAAATATCACAATTTGGACAAACTTCCCCACCATTTCCAAGTGCCAGAATGCATTAGGTTTTTTATTAGTGATACTTGAAAAAGTAAAAGGCTTATATTAGTTTAGAATATGTACAAGGAATTTACATTGCTCAGAGCAAACTATACAGGCTCACTGCAGGTCTGCCTTCGATGTCCCTAGGCCTTTCCATTGATTTTCGTGAGACCTGAGACAAATGTAGCATCAATATGAGAAAAGTAGCATCCAGTAGCTTAAATGCACACTGGGTGACAGAGTGATACTGCAGTCAACATTTTCTAATTCAAAAGAGCCAAAACTAAGGGAGACATTTGTTGGTAAGAACTATTTGGAATGAAAGAGATAGGAATGTCACCAATAAAAGTCACAAAACACCAAATATCCAGCTAGGACAAGAGAACAAGAGCAATCCCACCATTTTCAGTCTAACTGACATTCAGAATAATGGGAACCTGCTACTGGAATCATTACAAGTTAAATGACCCCCACTTACAGTTTCTAGGATCTAATAACAAGGTGTATCCAGGACACGCAAGCAAAAGGGCAGAAATGCCAAGTAAAAGATCCAGCATATAGTAACAGTAAAATACAGCTTATTTGCTCCTGCTCTTTAAGGGAATTTAGTGTTCTCAATCAGAAAGGGTTTAACATCGTTGCAAAAAATTTAAATGAGATTAAGTATAGCTATGTGATAACCTGATTGCAAAAACAGTCACAATGCTGGGGGAAAAAATAAATAAGGAAAGACTATAAAAAATGATTTCTGTCAAGTAATCCTGAAGTATCACCAACTTTGTATTTTTCTGCTTCCCTTAAAGCATCCAAGAAAAGTAAACATTTCCCTCCCCTTTCCCAGAAGGGGGAACGTGTAATTTCCATTAGCTAAAACATACCTGCTGAGTTTAACTTGCTGCTGTCTTGCTGAGATTATAATTAGAGATCAGTGCATTTGACAAGGAAAGACTCATTATTTTTTACACAAACTCATTTGATTTTGCAATTTCACTTGCAAATTTTTCAGTGTTATTTTGGCTTAGCAGCAACAGGCTGTTGTACCAGACATCTTATGCATGAGTAATTTCTCTGTTCAGACCACTGTGGGCACACTCCTGCCCGAGCTGCTTAAAATGTGGTGCATAAATCTGAAATCTGAAAGGAGCTGTGGCTCCTAAAAGCAGGAAAAATAAGCAGCCCTTTTACTGCTGTTAGTCAAATTGAGTATTTGTCTTACTGCAGTCCTCCTATGGAGGATCCCTACAGCAGCTCTGCTCTCAGTCGGGGGTCCTCATAGATAACAGGGGATGAGGCGCCTGGCACTGGACATTGCGGTGCCTGGGAGATGCGTCTCCCTGCCCACGTACATACGTGCACGTGGGAACTGGCAGCGCCTCGCTGCGAGGCCAGCGCGCTCCAGGGCCTGCGCACTTCAGCCACCAAGCTGTCTCCAGCAGTAGCCTTTTCTCATTCACAAGGACATTTTTACATACTTACACTCAAGTTACTCAGTGAAACAGGTCTTGAAGGAGCAACCTCAAGGTGGTGTTTGAGCTCATCTACTACTAAAACTCAAAAGTGACTGACGCATGCTCACTTTTTTCTTTTCTGGACAGTATACTTGACAGAGCAGGCCATTTTGATGATATTCTTACTGCTAGTATACGTTTAAATTCTTATACTAGTTATAACGTATAAGAAAATGTGGACTGAGCTCCACCGGTCACATGAAGTTTGAAAAAAATCTAAGCGTGGCTGGTAGTCTCATCCCTACTCACAAGGCAGTTTTTACTCTCACCTTTGAAATGGTGTCCCCAATCATGATCTGGTTGGGCTCTGAATGAGACGATAATAAACCAAACCTTGAATGGCAATCATCAAGGAAAGGCAAACTGAGCCTTAGCGGTTCCATCCTCTTTCTCCCCAAAAGAATTTAAGTGTTGACAGTAAAATCTAACCTTTATTTTTTTAAAATAGCCTGATTTCAAACTAGAGGAAGATTTAGCTCATGACAGCAGGTACGTGAGACAGCCCCAAGCTTGGGTGCTTGATGCACATCACACACAGCAAGATTCTCAGCTGCAAGGCATGAGTGCACAAGGCAGCAGCTCAGGGTTATCCAGAAGGCATAAGCCCAATTGACAAGTTACATAAATTTCTTAAAGTGTAGGTATATTTTAAGTGTACACCTGGGTTTTTCATCTCCATTGCAAAAGTTAAAAAAAGGATATACAAAAAATGACTACTGAATAGCTCATAATAAAAATGTTAAGAATCAGCAGTGGGGTTTTTACCATGCCAAAAAATACACCATGCGCTGAACCATGAGTGGCACCAGTAAGAGGAGGATGGGAGGCAGCTCCCTGCACAGGGGAGCTCCTGCATCGGCTGGAACACAGATCCTGCCGACACTTGCAAATCACAGCGGGTGCTTTGTCAAAAGCAAAAAAATCTCGATACAACCTGACCCACCATAACTCCAGAAACTCCTGAGTGAATTAGTCAAAACAAAGGCACATTGATACTGCAGAGTTCCCCATGTAATGACTAGTAATTATATGTTCTGTTAATTATCAGCCAGGACCAGCAAGTTTCAGTACCGCTGCTTTCAGGGTCTCTGTGTTTCAAATTGAGGTAACTAGTGGGAGCTGAGGAACTCAGGACCTAATAGGATGAGTCCTGGAAATTCAGGCGTCCCAGGATGTGAGCATAAGTAGGACCATTTCAAACATGACCGGTCCAAGGCTTAAGATTTCTATCCAATTTTGTCCAAGATCAGAAACCAACTCCCAGAACTACAGCTTCCTTCTGTAATAAAACTGCATACTTTCTTGGCAAGCTTGACTGATACAGAGGTGAGAAAGACTATAAAAATCTCATTACAAGCATGAAAAAAATCACTTAGAAGTAATCCTGTTTTCCAAATAAACTCAAGTATTTGTGCAAGGATAGCAATCAGCAAGTAAAACTCAAAAGCAGTTGGCATGTCTACAGTGTATCTATCTCTATATATAGCTTCTATATGCTATTTACACCTTTGTGCATGAAGCTGGGTTTAGGTTTAACAGTCATATGCAGTGGTGGCTGCTGGTGGAAAAGGAGAGGGAGGAGAGGAGCGAGGCAGGAGGTCGCCTCCCAGCAGGGAAGAGAGGCAAGTGCTGGACCACGTACAAAGCATCGACTGCAACAACTCCTTACCTCCAGCTGCGTTGGAAGAAGAAAATAGACAAGATGATAGAGGAGGCAGAAGAACGTTCATAAAGCAAACTTCACTGCAGCAAATATTTGACTTGTATATGGCAATTTGAGCTGTGGCCGGATATCAGCCTGCTGGTATTGCAGGGCTTGATTTTCAGCCTCTAGTAATCACAGCCTCGGTGCACATGGGATTCCTTGGCCAACTCACTGCCTGACAGTGGAGTCCGAGCTCTGGGGCAGGGACCGTGCACCCACGCGGCCGTCCCAAGCCGGCAAAGCCCTTCTCCTTGCTCACAGACCAACAGGGCAGCGGAGCTAACGCAGCCCAGAAAGCAGAACGGCTGCCCAAGGTCACAGCGCTCAGAACCGGTGCGGAAGAGCCCCCTTCCAGGCATGTTCACAGATCCAGCACGCGCTCCCACTGGGCGCTTCAGAACCTAAGAACTCAGGTGCCTCCTGTGACACACCCGGCTTGGAAATTTGGGGATCACATCCCACCATCTTCCAACTTGCCCCACACTCAAACTAAGAACCTGCCTCATCTCACCATGGGTAGTGATACAAGTCCTTAATAGCTCAGCATAAAGAAACCTGATTTCCAGAGGTGGTTAGTGTAGAACATTAGCACTACCCTTTCTCTTTCGAATATTCAAGCTAAGTGCAGGTTCCCATAGCTCTGTACAGAGCGCGAGTCCGCCCTCTTCACAGGGAGAATCCCATTCCAAAGCACATAATCAACTACTTGATTTGCCTACACTTCCAAGGAGACTTAACCTTTACACAGAACCACTGGGTGATGAACAACATTATTATGCATGTTGCAAGAGTGACCATGTGTTATGCTAATAGAAAAATGTTCAGTTGCATGAAAATAACCTCCCCCTGAGATTTTTCCATTAAAGTTTAATGTTTGCTCTATGCTTTCTTCTGAATACAGATCATTTGTTCGCAACACCAACAGCCTCATAAAATCATCTGTTTTTCCCCTTTAATGTCAAGGCCTCACTAACATCGCACTCCATCCTCATTATCAGCCTTACTGCATTACGCTGCTGTTCAAGCTTTCAGCAACGGAAAAACTAATTTAATTTCTTACCATATTTTCCTTTTCAGAATTGTTCTTTTGTGAAGGGTGAAGTTAAATTTAGATGAATTATGTGTCATTTGCAGCTCATTTTAAACACAGCACATTGGAAGCTACTTATAAACAGGTTTAAGCCTTTGCACTAATCAAAATATCCAGCTGGTGGTCACCTTAGTTCTCCCAAGTCTGTTTTCAGGCTCCATATGGGTACAGGGAAGCTCTGCAGCACCCTACCTGTGCCTGAGGATAAGCAAATTTTGTGACTAAAGGATGGGACGCTACCACAGCACAGGAAATACTTGCTGTAATCACTAAGTACCACCTCTGTACTGCAGAACAAGTTCTTGGCTGATGCAAAGATCACAAAATTGTTCAGATTTATACTGTGCAATGAGTAATGACCAGTTTGGGCAGATATTAAACCAATAAAGGAAGGAGGAAATCACCTAATTTACCTTATTGTTAGATAAAATAAAACAAATATATTAACCAATGTGGAAGAGCCATTTAATCAAGCGAGTCTGAGAGAAGCCCTGGAAAAGAGCAGAGCAGCTGGGTGAAGTAGGAGACCAAAAGGAGCACGAAGTGCCACTGTTCCAAATTGCAGTCATTTCTTCCCCCCTTTAGGTCTGGTCTTCAGATTTACTGTGTTAATTCTGACTGCTGAGATGTACGCAGACCTTGCACGAGATCAAAATGCGAAGTTAACCGTGCACCAGCACGGCAACTTGGAAGTTTCTTGGGGTACCAGAGGTGGCATAGGCAGCACCCCTGCCCTGTGAGCAGACACAGGCATTGGAACAGCTGGCAGCAACCACTCTGCACATTATGAATAAGTGAAGTGTGTTTCTCCAGCATATCAACACTAGGATAAATAGCTGACATGAACAACACAGATGAGAAGCTCCTGCAGTGTTTACATTAGTTCACCAGGGAACTTGATGTTCTTTTGCTTATTTTTATATTCTCCTGAGTTTGGCTTGTAATAACAGCCTTTGACAGTACTCCACAGCGCTGCTGTTCTCCGAGTCTCAATACAGCTGCTTTTCCAGATGACATTTCATGTGTTGGAAGCTTTCTTATCCCGGCAGCTGCAGCGCCTTGGGCTCAGCCCGCCTGCTCCGCACGCAGCTCCCTCCCTCCCACAGCCGCTTCCGAGCGCCCAGACTCGCGCTGGAGCCCCCGCGGATCAGGGCTTTGGGTGTGATCCTGCTTCAAAGGAGCCACTGCAGGAGCTGCAGCACCTTCTGCAGTATTGTGAGCACTTCAGGAACACAGGATAGACTCAGTTGGATCCCATTTGAAGCAGTACATGCTTCAAGGCAAAGTTGGGATTCCCATAAGGAAGAACTTAGCAGCAGAGGAAGTTTCTCACTAATGCTGTGTAAAAACTGTCAGCTTATGCTATGCATAATTTGGACACTGGAGCCGTTCAGCAGAAACAGCGTGGTGCTGTACCAAAGCTGATTAGCCCTGTTAAGGAGCAGCGTACATTAATTTGGACAAAAAGTTTTACTAAAGCATCAATTTCTGCCTAACATTAATTCTTTGGTGCTTACTGCTGAGGAAAAGACGCTTTGCAGTTAATGCACAGGAATGCAGGTTGGAGCACATGGATTGAAGCTCCTGCTCTGCTGCACATGTTCTGCGCACAGGGAGAGAAGCAGTATCGTAAGGGAGATACCAAAATCACCACCATGAAGGAGGAGCTGGAAGACAACACAGTTTTCTTTCCTGCTTCACTTTGGAAGTGTGTCCTCTTTACATGCAGAGCTCAGAGGGGAAAAGAAATATAATGAAAGACATCTGTAACATAGACATTTACATTCCCCATGCAAATTTCCCCATCACCTCATCTCTGACCAGCATTCAGCAAATGAGTTTCTCTGTTACCAGGACCATCAGAGAATGTGGCTATATGCTTTTCAAAAAATCTCTTCAGAACTAAATGATTAAATTACTAAATAGGCTGTACTACACACGCCTCATTCCCTGCAGTTTGCTTTGTAAAATGGCGATATGCGTGGTTGGGAGAGGAAAGCTAGAAACATTCTGTCAGGGATCAGTGTTCAGACCTGATTTAAATTCATGAATAATTCTGCAATAACAAACACCAGGAAATGGAAATATTGTGAATCTAGATATGAATACAACTAAATCTACCTCGGAAAGCAATGCACTTAAAGCATGATTTGAATTCTTTCCCAGCCCTATCCAATTTTAGCTTGCTTACCACTTTTCCATAAATAAAAATATTTTACCTTGAAACTTACTATAGCCACAGAGAAACTGCTCCCATAGGTTAAACTACTGAATTAACAGTTGTCTGTTGTGCTTCCTTTCCGGGAAAACTGAAAATATCTTCTCACTGCAAGCATTGCAATCACCCAAAGCCTGTACCCATTTAGAATACCACAAAATTACCTTGTACCTTTTCCAGCAAGTGTTCCAGGAGAACTATAGCTAATCCTGTAATCAACTTGGCTTCTCCTTCCTGACCAGCCTTTTGTTTGCACATTCCCATCTGGGACTGATTTTCACCACTGTGGTACCTCAGGTGATTTTTTTTCCCCCCCCCTCATCTATTTGAAACTATTAATACCCAAACCCTTGTGGGAAGCGGGTGCTGCTGCCAAACCTCCACCTCAGGGCTCTTCCTGCCCAGCTCCTTCCCTTCAGCACCCTTCACTGCATCGGTTCGATGGAAGGAATTCAGGATGCAATATGAGCTGCTGGAATGAAGTCATCTTAAATCCTTCTTGGTGCTTGTATTAATAGCGCGTCAAGTACACCTGGGGCTCTGCCCAAGGCATCAGGCGAGCCGCAGCATGAGCCTTTCCACACCATCCAGCTGGCACTTGATGCTCTGTCTCTCCCTTGGTCCCCTGTCTCACCTGGGGATGACCTATGAGCAAAAGATTCAGGCTAAGAAATATCTAAACCAAAGAAAGTATTTCAAGACTAGCAAACAGATCCTGTTAAGGTGAAGGTGTGAACTGATCTGAATCCTGAATGAAATCAGCTATTAATGTTTTCATTTTTGCTACTAAGAGTATGACCCATGATTCAGCAGCTGGTTGCCACAGAAGAGTTTTAGGATCCTTATCTGTACAACCAATTACTCAGGCTGCCCTAAGACAATGGAGTTTCTTACATTTTCTGAAAAAAAAATTCTTATGTCTTTTTTAAAGCACATTTTCAACAAACTGCATTTCCCTGGAACACACACAAGCTTCAGCTTGGCATGTCATTTAGGCTGGACCATCTTACCCCAGAGCAAAGCCTGTGGCAAGGCAAGCTGAGCCTCTCCACAACAGGCAGGGCTGTGGTTTGCCCTCCTCACGCACCCTCCTGAGCTTCCCTTCAAGCCCAGGAAGTACCAGTGGATCCCTGGCCACGCACACGTGTGCATGGACCTCCCTAACGATCCCGATCCTGAGCTGCCGGCCTCACACAACAGATTCGCTCCCTCTGGTCAGAGCTGCTCATGGGAACATGTTCCTCATGACCCTCCAAACACCATGCAAGGAAACAGGGTGTCCTCGATCCCTTCTGCATCCCAAGCCATGCTCAGCTCATTCTGCACCGGTGTCTCCCTGTCACTTTGCCTCACATGGACCAGTTGTCTCTCTATACAGACAAGATGATAAAGCTTAACTTGATTAATACAGTAACACTCTATTGCTCCTGTTACACAAATTCCTTTTGTTTGTTTTTCAGGTGAGCTTCTACTCTTGCCACAAAAATGTCTCAATGTTGAAAATTCACAAACTGGGACCTGAATGCTGTGCCGTACCCGGAGAGGACTTGTTTTCATTAACATATGCTGTCCTGGAGAGTAAGTGTGATTATACGTGCAGTTGTATAGAGGCAGATGTTGTGTTGACACAGTTCTGATCGTTGTGCACAAATGGCAACCTGAGCTCATCGTGCACAAATGGACTCTCCGGCTAAGCCATCTATCCATTAACAGGGACAGCTGATGCGTATTCCAGGGCTACACTGGCTCTGGGAGCTCTCACTGGGAGCCAAAAGCAACCTGGAGCTGGCAGCTGCGTACCCAACGAGCGCATAGCTGAGCAAATTGTTCACACGGGCTGCGTGCCGTATACGCTGACTACCCACGTTCGCAACCCAGTTTAGTGCTGCCCAATTCAGCATCTTATACGACCCTAGTAGCATGACCCTGGAGCTAGATGGCTCAAAGCCTGAGCTGCAGCTAGAGGTGGAAAATAGTCCCTCTTTGCTCCGATACATAGTTCTATACATCTCCACACAAACAGGAACCATTTTACTTTAGAAATGGCCTCTGAGAAAAGGACCGAGTATTTCCAAGATTCCTACCCAGATCCATCTGCAAGACAATGTAACCCTCTTTGTAAAACCTCATGCTGATCAACAGGGATTCTATCATGGCCCAGCTGAGGCAAACAAGCCATTAAAAAAAAAAAAAAACCCAAATCATCTCCATACATCTAAAAACAAACAAAAAACAATAACTAGGAAACAAACCCACTAATCAGACTCTGCACAGGCCTTGGGGACTGCGTCCACTGTGTCCATGCTTCAGTACATCAAGGTACAAGGGCAAGTTTATTGCTGTGGAAATGCAAACATGGAAAGGGATAGTTTATCTGTGTTTCTTAAGGAGAAAGAGAAAAAGGTTCTCAAATCTGGTCCAAGTTATATTTATAGAACATCTACTTTGTCTGGGCTTTTTCTACCCTGTATCTGAAGTTTTACTCATGAATTAAGAGGTTTTTAAGCTCACCCTTTCCCCTGGAGATACTACTCCCTCATTTTGCAGGTATTATTAATCTTGATCTACAGACTTCCAACATGGCGAGTGAGAACAAGCTTGTCTAAATGAACAAGAACCCAAGTCTGAGAAAATTCACTAACACTTGAAACAATCCAAGCCCAAATGTCTACAGGATAGGGTTGCTGCTCAAAACAAAAAGGACAAGAATGGAAGTTTCCTCCATGAAAATTTTCCCAACAAATGGCACCCTGAACCCACATGGGCCTAGTTAAGGGTTAAATAGTCAGGATCCACCTGAAGAAAGCCCTGAACAACCTGGTCTAACCTCACAGCTGACCCTGTTGTGAGCAGGAGGCTGGAGTAGAGACCTCCTCACATCCTTTCCAACCTGAATTATCTATGGTCATATGAATCATCTGGCCACTATACATATTATGTTATTATCATTTATATTTTTATATATTATTACCTATAGAAGAACAAGTTTAACTCCTCAGTCCTCTTAAGTCTCAGCAATCTCAGCCTTACAGTCCCACTCAGGACATTTTCCAGGTGGTCCAAAAGTAACATGGTAACATAAATAGGAGCACTTAGCAACTCTTGTCTTTAAAGAAACATAATTAGAGCAACCCAGACATTTGTTACCCCCACTTAAATTTTAAGTCAAGCCTACGACTGGTGCAATGCAGAATGGAAAGCAGAAACTTTGGCCCAAAACCAAAAACGTTACCGGAAAGCTAGAAGCACCTTACCTGCAGAGACCTTTCTGGGGCCCTTCAGTCACAAATGTTTTAGCAGAGCCTGAGGATGACCATGAGGCCAATCAGAAAAGTCTGCAGTCTCTTCAGGAATCTACACTGGTTAATCCAGCAGCCGCTGGGAAGAGGGCAGGCTGGTGGCTCCTTTGGGACGGGTGACAGGCAAGCCCAGTGCATGCCCAAACACCAGGACAGCCCCAGGGCCTGAGCACAGTGACAGTGCTGGGCTCAGTGTCCATGGACAGCTCTAGACACAGCAACAACAACCAGGAATGGGTTCCCACAGGGAAACACGCTCTGGATCAGAAGGAAACAGCCTGGGAAACACAACTCTGCTCCCGAGCCGAAGAAAAGCCCTGGGCCATGGGCTGGGGTTGGACCAGGTGAAGCTGGTGAGGACCATTAAGGCCTATTAGTGCCCTCAGGGCCTGCTGCAGAGAGACACAGGTTGGGGATACTGTGCTTAGTTCCTCCAAGGATGTTGTTTAGTCTCTGAACTCCTGCAAACCAAAGCACCTTGGCCAGAGCTAACATCTGGATATAAGATGTTCAGAACCATTGTGGCTTCATTGCAAGCCAATGTGGAAAGCAGAAGGGCTTAGTAGGGTAGAGTGCAGACACTAATATTTGTTTAACCTAGGACTTAACGTGCAAGATCAGTTACTTCTGCAAATCACCCAGGGTTCAGAAAGAAGGAAAAATTCTTGTAAAATGCACCCATACAGGGTAGGAGCCAAATGAGCTATTCCCAGATCCCATCCAAGGTTTGGTCTTGTCAGTTTGCAAGTGAAATTGTGCTGAGCAGCCTCACACAGCCTACAGGACAGCTGAAGGGAGACTCCTGCTTCTAGAAGCACTTAGGAGCCCATCAGACCCAGATGACAGGGTCCAGGGTACATACCTGAGCTCCCCAAATTTACCAGAATTCCATCTTCACATAAATCTCTACAGTATTGAAAGAAAGCTATAAATTGATAATGAGGAAAGAAAATCTGTTCACAGAATCCAAAATCAGTGACAGTCGGTGCTTTCCATAACAGAGAGCCCTGTTAAAGCCACAGAAATACAACAAAAGAGCAGCTTAGTACCATGGCAGCAGTTCAAACAACCTTTCTGGAGCTAAATGCAGAATCTTCTTTACTCGACCAGGATAGCTTAGGAGTACAAGCGCTATGGGATGCGAAACAAGTGGGAGTTTTGTGGAACAGTTAAAAATAGATACTTGGATGAAACTTTCAACACTTACTGTGCTGAGTTTAGCAGCAGACAGTTCAAACAATGCAGTGTCTGCCTTCAGCTTCCTTTGAGTGTCACAGATTAGGTTATTTATAAGTCAATTATGATAAAATTGCTTGAAATTAATGTCTAAATCCTGCAGTCTATTAGGCTAAACAGAAGGTAACAGTCAAATAGAAATGAGCATCTAAATGAATACTCCCCTTGCTCTGCAAAACAGGATTTAAATTCTCTATGTTTAAATCCTAAACAAGAAATAGTGAGTGCCCTGCCAGCCAGAACAAGATGGTGAAATGATTAGTGACAGTTAAAGTGCAGAGGGTTCCCATGCTTTTCTGGATGGTCCCCCTGGCTTGTGCTGTAGTTGGATGCACAGTCTGCACTGGCATCGCTCCCAAGAGCAGCCGCCGCAGCCTCCCCTGCTCGCGCGGCCATGCAGCAAAGTCACAGCAGGGAAGAGATGCAGTCTGAGACTATCTCATCATTATATTTTGCCAGATTTGCTAACACAGTAAAATCACTGCCCCTTTTTGCTCCACAGGTCATGAAAACGCTTCTAGCCCAGTTGGGAGGCAGCGTGGAGAGGGGAGGCAGAGGCTGGGGAAGGGCTGGAGGTTGCAGCAACAGCACCAGCCAACACTGCCTTAAAGTGGGTGTGAAATTGCAGCATTCACCAGTCTTCCTCCTGTAATTTTGAGGTTTAAATCTCTCTGGCCAATGTTTCAGTAAAAAAAAAAAAAAAAAAAAAAGCCCAGATCATTCCCCTACACTGCACTGGGCAAGAGACTCCCTAATGCCAGGGTGTCTCGTACATCCCAGCCGCCAGGTGAAATCCCACCTGCACGGCTCCGTGTGTCCCACCTGGGGGATTATTCCTGATCTGTGCTGCCCCTCTTTCTGAAGGAGTCGGAAGAGTAAAAGGAGCAGAGTCTAAGACTGGTCACACTGCTACAAATGCTTAGAGATAAAAAAAGCAAAATGATTGTGCATGAGAAGAAATTGCTTTTTTTAATAATTTCCCTAACTTTGAACACAAGGCGATACTGAAAAGCTGAAGAGCATGGGATATGCATGATTTCAGCTCTTTGCAAACTCTGAGACAGTCACAGGGAGGAATACAGATATTGAAAACAAAACTAACACTAAAACCAAAACTGCACACAGGGCGAGGTTGGTGAGCAGCAGCTCTTTGCTTCTCCCAGACATCCAGGGCTTCAGACCAGACCATGCTGGTCCAGGTGCATTGCAAGTGCTGGCCCCGAAGCCCTTGGGAAATGTGTAGAGAACAAAATGTTTGAGCGTTCAAGATCTTTTCTTACAGCAACTATGAGGATGGTGAGCACTTCCTCTGAGCCCTAGCATCTTGCTGTGACTGTAGGAGCACAGTAGGGATGAATGAACATGCCAAGATCTGTAGCTGCTGTGGGGTTGTGATTGTCACTGAGGTGCTGAAAAATCATCATTTTCATCAAAACGGTCTCACGGGTAGCACGTTTGTACACCTGGCAAGAAATGAGCCCTCCAGACCGTTTGGGATTCACAAAAATGTTTTCCATAGCAGGCTGCAGTGAACCCGTATCAGCGTAACAACTGTTGATTTTTTTCCCCTCAGCATTGCAAAATCATTAATGGTTATCTTATTGCTTAGTGAGCTGTTTAAATATTTAGAGAATTTGAAATATATAGGATCATAATCCAGGCCCATGTTTGTGTGGGGACAGGATGCTCCTTGATTGCAGCATTCACTTTAGATTTAGACTTTACATTTAACAGCAATAGCTTTCATCTTTATTGGATTGCCAGGCCTTTATAGTGATTTGTACAGTGGTCAAACCTTAATGTTCTTAACTGGTACTTACTTAGGCTGAAGGCAATGCAAACTCAGCTCTGCAACTTGAGGCTTTGCTAAGAAATTGTTAGGAAAACACTTGCCTGGTTAAATAACAAGAGGTCACGTGCAACCTGCCTGCCAGACCCAGTGACCTGCTCGCAGGTGTCAATAGCTCATTGGAGAAAAACACCAAAATGGGCTCAGCTGAAACAAACGTCATATATTTAAATGTCAAAATGGTTGGATAAAATTGAAATACTACGGTGTAAAAAACTGTTTGATCAAACAAAATCACAGTTGTTTCACTACTCACTCTGCTATGCCAGCAGTGAACAGTTCTTTGCAATTCTTTTAAATAAAGAAGCTTCCCAAAAACACACGCTGAAGCCCTCCTGCAGCAGGACCAACAGGAATACCTTGGCTTTCAGCGCCATCTAGACATTAACAGCTCCCAGACATTTATTTCCAGTCGCAGGCGAGTGTAAGCAAAACAAAGGGGTTTCTACAGAGGCATTTTGCACTCCTGTGAGCCTTTTAAAGGCACATTCCCAAAAGCAGCAGCAAAATCAAAAGCTCCTTAACATCACTGTCATCCTTGAAATGAGGCGTTACTTGTGACACAGAGTATGGGAATGGGTCACAAGGGCCTGCCTGGCCAAACTTACCACGTTGACCTCCTTTTTTTTTTCTCCTTCCCCAATTTCCCTTATCCAAACTGAGCAAATCATTTGCAAGCTCTTCTTCCACAGACATATTTTCTAGGGTCCTTACTTTTTCGAGTTCACTCCTGTGCTCGTTTTCCAGTTTGCTTGGATGAGCAGGACCCTAAAAGACAAGAGCAAATTATTTACCTAAAAAACTATATTAGTTTTAAAATATCTGAAACTATTCGTCTTTTCTACAGAAACTTTTTTTTTTTTTTTTTTTTTTTTTTTCCAGATTTCTGCATGGAGCTCATCTGCTCTCTAGTGGTTGTGCTCTAGGATTTCAGGTGTTTTCTAGCAGCCTAAGCTCCATATTCCCTCCTCCTCCTGCCAGCACAGTTCACTCCCAGGGAACGCTGCTGCTTCAAGTATGAACTTTTTTTTTTCCTCGCACATAAAAATTATTGCTTAGGTTTGATCTCCGAACCAGCACGCAGGATAGTTTCGTGAAACAGGATTTGAAGACAGGATCTCAGACCATTCATTCACACCATTTCTCTCAGAGGCGGGTAGGCTGCTGAGCTCTCCCTCGGCTGCTCTTCTCAGGAGGGTGGCACGTACAGAGCCCATGAGCAGCCTACCCGGTGCTCAGCGGCACCGTCTGGATCTCCTGTTACTGCACAGACATTGCAAAGTGATGGTAAACACTGCCCTGCGGGATCGGAGGGAAAAATCCCTAGGGACGTTTCAGGAGTAGGAAGTGGGGCTTAGTGATTATTAAAGACAGCAAGGAATATATGCCAATACTAGGAAAATATTTACATGACATAAAGATGAAAATGTTCTTACCGTGTTTTATAGGCACATATGTAGCTTAAAAGAGAAAATGCAAGTTGGCAATGATAAATACTCCCAAGATAAAAATAAACTTGAAAAAATAAACTTGAAAAAAAAAAAAAAAACTTGGTCAGGACTATAGGAAAAAGGTGTCATGAAAATCTACTTTGCTTTGGGCTGGAGATGAACATGAAGACCAAGTTCATATTCAGACATCATTTCTTTTTACTTGGCTCTAGAAAACTTGACCTGAAGACTGAGGTCTTACAGGAGAAATAACCTATTCTGAGCAAGCCCTTGATCCCGCTTTGATCAAGGTGCTAGTGGACAGGAGAGGCGGGAGGGCCTGGGAAGTCCTGCGGCTCCCTGAGCGCAGCACAACGTGGCCACTGTGAGTTTCTCTCCCGCACTGCCCCAAGGGGCTGTGCGCTCTCACATGCTCCTCAGCTTCCCAAATACTCCTTCCAAACCATTGCCAGGCTGAAAAAGCTCTTGCGCTGGCAGCTGTTATTCATAGAGACACGTTTTTATGCCAATATTGTGCCACTGCAGGTATCAAATAGACCTAATTATTTCAGAAGGCAGAAAATATCTCACAGAGGTATGCACCTGGCAACCGTTGAAACATCCACATTTTCCAGAGAATTTGGAAATCTAGGAGAAATCTGGAAATCTAAATCAAAGTTTCATGGAAGATTTCCCTCTGAGGCATATAACAAATTCAATTACAGAACAGAGGTATATTGTCAAGCCAACTCCTTCCTTTCTCATTTCTGTCCTTCCTTGCAATATAAAATGGAACTACTAAGCTCCAAAGCATGTGATCCTTCCCAGTCATGAGAATTGCAATAGCTGGATCTAAGCAGGGAGTCGGGATCGACACCTCCAAAATGTATCACCCGAGTCAACCAAGCAAAATGCAAACAACCAAATTGCTGCACACAGCCTGTCAAACCTGGCGTGCTTCTACACGAGCTCTCTGAGGCCTTGTCTGCTGCTTGTGGTTCACACTACCACCCTGCACTCATTCTGTCTCCCTCTCTAAAAATCAGGTGTTACTGCTTTCTTAACATCCTTCTTTACTCTGCTATGCAGATCTGAGTAGAGATTCAGACATGGGCTTTTCCACACTTAGATACTCAACTTTCTCTCTCTTATTTTCCCCTCTTGGTGCCCATCACAGTGCCGGAGTTGCCTCTCCGTGAGCAGAGGACACGGGAGGCAACAAGGGAGCAATCTGGGAGAACAGAGAGAGAGAAGCAATAAACAGGTGGGAATATACCAGGAAAGTAACCATGGGAAGAACCGACAGAGAGAGGAAATTCTGTTCTTTTTTTCCTCCAGGAACAAGACTTCCTTCTTTGCCTAATTGCACTTCTGCGCCACAGAGAAAGACATTTAATAGCTTATTTCGTAACACCAACTCTCTGCAGTTCAGTTGGGATTGGAGGACGTGACTCACATGTGGTTATCTGCGAGCTGAGCAACATTTTCCATTGATGCACTAAAATACATACAGGGATTAGAAATGCAATTCAAAATTGTTACATTAATGTAGCCAGAGAGCTGAAAATTCAAATGCAGAAAACTCAGAGTTACGTTTCCTCAGCAACCCTGACATGGCCACCACATCCTATGCATTTACCAAATCACACAAACGGGGCTCGAGACAAAGAGAAAGCTCGAGTGTGAGCGGGGCTGTGTAAAAGCAGGCAGGGATGTTGGCAGGGACACACAGTATAAGACCAGATCGTCCATCGTGGCATCCAAGCAAATAATCACGATGAGTTCAGTGCTGTAGACGTCCTGTGTTAGGGGCCACAAGATAGACTGCAATGGTGCCTGACTTGTTCCTCTGTCAGCGTGTAACAGTGTCAGTCTGTATTTTAATGTGGCTAGTAACTTTTATATTAATGTAAGTAAAGAGTAGTCCAATGGAAATTAGAGCTGTTACACTAGATATACCTTGGGATAGACATTCGATTCCAGAGCCACGAGGAAGGCAATGAAAACCAGTGACAGAAGGAACTGCCAGAAGTTACAGCATAGTCTTCCACTGCAAGAAGCTGTTTCTTTGCTGAAAGCCACAGTGCTTGGGGTGTTTGAGGTGTCTGCCACGTAGCCTTGTCTTCACCACTGCTGCTGCTGCACCATCAGAACAGCTGCTCCGTCAGGCTCCTGTCACACATCCATTTAATCTTATTTCTTCTCCAGACCTAGATTTAAGATGAAGAGGTGGAGATGTTTCTGTAATGCCCTGTATGCAGCCCAGTGCAGATAAGAGCCAATAAACCCCAGCTCAATGGTGCACTTGATAAAGCAGTGCTGTGGTCAGAGCAGCTGGAACAGCAGTTCAGTTTCGGAGAGTTTGGCCTACCTTGCTGCCATCATTTCCCAAAGTATTTATCGAAGAAGGGAAGCTATGTTAAATCAGATGCAGCCCGTGAATTCCCAAAGGAAGCCGCACACGGTTGGCGCTGCTGAGCCCTCCAGCTCAGCCAGAGCCCTCTGCAGTGGACGTGGGCCCAACGCTCACACGTCTTCGATGACTAGGCAGAGCAAGGTGAGGCATTCCCTCAGGAAGAGGAGACTGCCTTTCCAGAACGATGCTCTGTTCTCTCCAGTACGGGCAGCTCGCAAGGTGCCGCGCTCTGCCCTCTGCTCTGGTGCTGATGGGAGCAGGAACCCCGGCAGGACGCGGGAGCAGGCTGCTCTTCTGCAAAAACTGGCAAGTCTGGAATTGCTTCATGCTGCCTCACTAGGGCCTCACCGAAGCAAGGGGGCAGGAACCCGCAGAGGCTCCTCACCATGTGCTGCAGCAATACTGTGCTCCTGCAGGTTCATTTTCAAAGGATTACAGTCCCCGTTAGAGGCAGCTGAGAAATGGAGCTGGAGGGAGGAAAAAGGACAGTGCATTTTCTATCTACGCTTGATTTTTAATTCACTTTCTCGATTTTTAATTTGCTTGATTTTTAATTTCACTGAAAGATGGTCATCACTCTAAATTTGAAGTCTGGCTGTGTTCAAATTCCTGATTCATTCATAGCTTTTATGTTCAACACCAACAAGAATCTTTCATGTTCTGTATATATAAAATACTGCAGAGCTTGCTCCTCAGCGTTTGCAGGGGAGTTTGGAAGCCCACTGCATGAACTGTGTCAGGTTCCAATGCAGCAAGCTCATGTGACACTCCAGGCAGTGCGATGTGGTGAAGAAATTTCTCTTGAGTCAACTTTTCCACAGTTTGGGGCAACTTCCTGGGCAAGACTTGCACAGATGAAGAGACCACTGCAGCTAATATGTCATTATTTTTGTACTGGATCTGGCATACAGATACGCAAAGGCCTGTTCTGATATAGTTACCAGCAAAAAAGGGTCTGCAGGAGCTTACTTGGACGTAGCAGGCGGAGCGTTTTCAACAGTTTGCTCTGCTTCCTTGTTTACTTATTTATATGCAGACAAAGGAAGTGGTGAGGCTGCCTAGCTACAGCTTTTCTGAGAAGAGACCATTTTGTGACAGGGGAAGCAGTTTGTCTCCTGGATGTGCTAACAACGTGATTCTGAAATAAAAAGACCACTGAAGAGTAAGAGCTGGACATTCATCAGGCAAAGGGAGTCCTGGCCGGGCTGGAGGCCATCGCGCACAGGGGACCAACCTCTGGCTCCTCCATCGGCACCGCTGCCATGAGCATTTCCTAGCTGCCTGGAAGAGAAAACCCGCCATGGATCTGAGAAACGTTCCCTATCGCTCAGAGGTGGTTGCGTGGAGCCCAGATGACCTAGCAGAATATTTCAAGACGGTGAGTTCAGCTGTGCTTTGGCTTTGTGTGACAGAGGAGCAAACTAGTGTGAAATGGTTGTGCTAAATATAGACGCTTAGCAGAAAAAGTTTCTTTTAAAATTAAAACCAAAAATCACTACCAATTAAATTAAACCTGAAAGTATGTTTTAAATTAAGAGTAAGAGAAACTGATGGTTTTTCAGAGGAAATGCACACATTACTGTAACAGGTGTTGATACAACATATATTAGGAGTTCTAAAATAAATTAATATGTAAAGCTGACAAGCTTTGGAGGTTTTCCTCAAAGATTTTCAGAAATGAGATTTTTCAAACTGCTCAGGGTTTGAAAAAGAGATTCCAAATGTCTGTCCGTATCAAGACACCCGTGTGAACCCAGCCAGGCGCTTAACAGCAGTGGATACAAGAACTGCTGTTCGCTCCCTAAAAAAAAAGGCCAGTTTGAAAACCTTTTGCCTTGTGGTTCCACTTTCCTACTGAAAAACTTCCTGGGCAAAACTGGGGGCTCACGTCCTCACTGCTGCCCTGCTTGGAGAGCGCTTTTCTCGCAGGCATCGCTGCCGCTTTCCTCCCCGCGCTGGCACCTTTCCTGAAACGGCTGTGGGAGCTGCCCGGCCCTCCTGCCCCTGCACCCATGACCGCTGCTGCCCTCCTTGTACAGGCGGAGGATTTCCCACACTTCACAATCACTGTCGGGGGGAACATGGCAATTACCTCTACCCAGCAATGCTGACGCTGCTGTAATGACTCCCGAATGTCTAAACTGACCCAGTTCTACTGAAATTTCATTTCTGTATGTTCTCCATAAATTCATTTTTCACTTTGCATCAGGGACAGTGCCTAGTCTGTCTGACTCACAGTGGACCATGTTCCTCCCTAAATGCCAAACTGCCAGCTTGGAATTTAACCTTGAGATCACTCAGAAGATTTGGGCACATGCTCAAGCATGGCCAGACTGCCTGGTTTATTTTCAAGGGAGCTACCAGATGAGTCTTGAAAAAAAAAAAAAAACAGGAACACTTTAGGGTTTGTTATTGAAATCATGCAAAATTAATGGTTTCAACAGTTTTCATAGAGTTTTCTTTGGGGAGTTGGGGTGAGTTTGAAACCAGAATGCAAAACCAGGCAGCAAACAGATAAAGCACAAAGTCGGCGCTTGCCAAATCTCCAGAGATGCAAAGTGCCAGCTGTGGGCAACGCTTTAGCTCCAAGCGCAGTGGGTAGCAGCACCAAGAAGTGAGACCAGGACCTGGGGACAGAGCCCAGGAGCTTGCAAGCAACAGGCAGCTGGAGGGGAATAAGGAAACTGCTCTGGCACCCGTGCACAGGCCTCGGATCACTGTTTCCGAGACTACCAAATGAAATGGCTTCCTGAAAGAGCTGCAAATGATTTGCCTAAAAGCGAAAAGAATTAGCTGCAAAAACAGCCCCCAGGACGTGGGTTTGTGAGAACCTCCTCTCTGTTGACCTCCAGGTACCCCTCAGAACAGGGGGGCCAGGCCCAGGAAAAGCTGCTCGGAGCCTCACAGGAAATCTGCCAGACACTGATGTCAGCCTGAGGCTGACAAGTCTGGGCTAAGTGACCAGATCCTTCTCCCCAGATTAACCCACACCACCGTTAATGCATTTAATCCTTGAAGGATCTAAAAGATAAGCTGCTTTCTCACGGGGTGTTCTTTCAGTTCAAATGTAGAACTGAAGGCACCTGCTTGAAATACATAAAACTCATGTCCTTCCAAATGCAGCTACCATATTTTATTTTATTTCAGTTGAGTCCCTCAATTTACGTTTAATTTTTATCCTGGTAATACCAGGAACTTTAATGTTCCTAGATGTGTGAAAATACACTGAAGAATCTTTGTCTTAAAAGTCTGTATTTACTGACCCAGTAAACCGTTTAAACAGTCCAGGATATCAAAACACATGAATTTAAAGTATCTTAAGTGGGCTTGTGAACTGCAGGCTTGTATGCTTTTATGATAAAATCCGAATAAAAATTAAAAAATAGATTGTTCCCTAGTGTGACTGCTAGGACAGAGGTCCCTAGCTCATGGGTGTCTGTCACCCGAGGCCAGCAGGAGCATCTGCCCAAGGCTAGCCACCCAGATCAGTGTCCTCGTCTGTTCTTATAATTAAGCCTGCAATAATCATCTTGCTTTCTTTGGCAGTTAAAGTACAAGGATTGTGAGAAAGTCGTGAGGAAGCACAGCATAAATGGACAGAGGTTTTTGGTAAGTACAGTTGTTAAATTCTTTGAATCAGGTCATTGCTCTAACTCTTCCTTACTTTGCATCAGCATTCAGTTAGCAAATAACAACTCTGCCCTCCTGCCAAAGGAGAAGGGGACAAGGCCAGAATACGTGGCCTTTTGATAAAGTCGCTATTTCATGCCTCAAGTTAAAACAAGATTTCTTCTGCAGCAACACACAATGATTGAACTGTGACAGCATCAAAAACAGGAAAGGTGACAGGCACCGCTATAGGGAAGGTGACGGGCACCGCTATAGGGAAGGTGACGGGCACCTCTATGGAGAAGGTGACGTGCACCAGTATAGGGAAGGTGATGTGCATCGCTATAGGGAAGGTGACCTGCACCTCTATAGGGAAGGTGGTGGGCATGGCCCAGGCTGTGCCAGTGACTTAGCTTAACTTCAGGAGAGCTGACAATTCCTGTTTATATGGCTGCTGTTTTCTGGTCTTAAGTATACATCCATAAAGATGTATAAGTTTATTATTATTATTATTTTAAAATTTCTATTCTATTTCCATGCTTATTATTCATTCTATTTGATTTTCCAAAAAGTCCTCATTTTGATGAGCTGCCTAAGTAATCACAGTGGCTAAATCTATGCACATTCTTTTAAAGCCCTCTTTTATTTACTTGTCCTAATGCATCAAGTTTTCTGACATTTCCTAGAAATGAAGCATAAAATTTTTTCAACCCTTCTGGTTGGAACAGGTAATGCTGGGGGATTAGCTCCCCTTCTAGTGAGCGGGGTCAGGATTATTCAGGGTGTCCCAGCACTTACTGCAGTAGCCACTAAGAGATGCTCCTTAACTCAAGCACTGACAATCTGTGGCTGGAGGAGCAGTTCTGGCTCTGGAAACATTATGAAACCCTGGAACTGTGTGAGGTAGAAATTACAGTAACAATATCAATGCCATTCCTAAGTGATTTTTGAATTCCTGGATTGTTTCCATGGTGTTTCTATAAACACATAACTTAGGGTGTAGTATTTCTTCAGAAATATCCTAACAAATTCAGAGGATGCTTTTCTACTAAGCAGGCAGCTGCTCAGGTCTGCTGAGACAGATGTTTTTAAGCTTTTGACCTACTTGACAGTTGTGCAATGCAAAAAAGTTCACCCATGAAATAGAACAGTAGGAGAATTTAAGTGCAATACTCCAGAGCTCAAAGCAATCTCAAAAAAATAATTACTTCTCCATAAGAATGAAGTTTCTAAGAAATATCTTTTGCCATCTTTAAGCAACTGGAAACTCCCAAATCACATTTGGGCACAGTGAGCAGTGAAGATGGAGGGTTTGCAGGATTTACATCACTGTTAGGTCTGCCTGGTGAACCTGCCTGCAGAAACAGCACTGTCTTATCCCACAGAACAGCTTCCTCGTTTCAAAGGCACATTTCTGTTTCTGCTGCCTGCCACAATGGGAGGCCTGTTGAAAGGTAGTTGGAATAAAATCAGAGGGATTCCACATAACTTGATCTAATAAAATTCTCTCAGACTTAATAGAGTGATGTGGCTTTTTACGAGTGTTTAAACCCATAACATTTGTCAGGTTTATCACCAGAACAAAATTCAAGAGAGAAGTTGAAAAAGACTTTAGAAAAAAAACAATATTCTTCAGTAAATACTGCAGGACGTTTCCATAAAAGGAGTACATTTCTACAGTGTTTTCCCAGAGGCAAAATAGCACTCAGAAACACAGCTTGGATTTGTTCTGTCCTGAAAATCAGTGATACCATTGCAAACCACTGTGTAATTAGAAACTTCATATTGCTGGTAGACAGAAAGATGCTAGGCTGTCCTCCCTGTTCCAGAGTGGGTTTGCAAAGCTGGTGTTTCACTAAACATAACTAAACAAAGCCCACGCTCAGGATTTCCACGGGGCACTGAGCCGGTGCCAGCCTGGGGCGCACGGCAGCGCAGAGCCGGAGCAGCCATCGAGCTCTCAGCGTGTCCCACGTGTCACCTCAACTTGGCACCAAGCTGCAGCGTTATTGCTGCACTGTGGCCAGAAGCAGAAGAAAACGCCCATTTCTGGAAAGATTTCTTAAAAGTACTAAGTGTGTGAGCTTTTCCCTTGGTCACTTGCCCACGTTCAGCTTTGCTGGGCTGCTCTGCAGGGTGCAGGGCCTGCTCCAGCGCGAGGCTGACGCGTGGCGGGTGCTGCGGGGCTGGCGCCGCGGAGCCGTTCGGCTCGTGGTGAAGCCTCCACGCGGGAGGCTGCGCAGGGCTCTCGTCACAGCGCGCTCTGCTCCAGCGAGTCACTGTTGAAAAGCTGACAGCTTCATGCAGAAACTTTTTTTGTCATTAAGATATTGAAGTATATTATCTTGGATTTTCTGAAGCCCCTTAAATCCCAGGTTTTTAGTAGTACTAAAATGGTGTGAAACAAAAATTAGCCTAAGATCAGAATCTGCTGTTGAAGTCTACCTTCCTCATGGGGAACAGTTCTTTAGAAACAACAGGTCCTTCACACATTACATTTAAAATTAGACATTTTCTTGAAAGCATTTGAAGTAATGTTTTAGCACGTACTGAGAGAAGACTGATCCCGAGATTGCCAGGAAGATCTCTGTGGCCATCAGTCATGAGCGCAGGCAGACCACGGGGTCCTGGCGAGCTCACGCCTGCAACGGTTAGGACAGGATCTCATCAGGGGGACCGTCTCTAAGGGACATCGGCTATTGAGCCGAGCTCTAATAACTCAAGACATCTTTAACAATATGTAATAAAAGATACATCATCCTATATGCTAGATAGATACAGGTGATCTGCAATATACAGTGAAAAACCATATCCAGAAAGTATGAGAAAGAAGAGGGAAAAATATGAAAGACTTTTAATTTAAAAGTTTTCTTTTTTTTTTTTTTTTTCTCTCCCGTTTGTCCATGTTAGCTTAAATATCTTTTGAGAAGCAGACTCAGAGCAGGGATGGGTTTTAACCCTGCCTGGAGGCTGCTGTGAGAACATAACACCAGTGAAGAACTGGAGTAGAACATAATTCAGGAAAGCAAATGGCCTGATTTTAACTTTGCACCGAGTCCCATTAATTCCAGAGTATTCCTGGAGGAACAATTCACATGCCTGTAAACACATCTGCTTACCCAGCTCTCCTGTGGTGAAAGAAGGTCTAAGATACCATTTCTCCTTACACAGTCCCTTCTGTATCATATATCCTTATGCCATCCTACCTACAGGATACTTCTTTCAAGTTAGACACATGATTAACTACTTTGTTAAGCAGTCTGTTTAAATGAATACACATAGTGTTTATTCATGTCCTTGCTAGCTGAATATAACCCACAGCAGCATAAAGTGAAAGGCAACTTCCAGCAAAACTGAGGGAAAATTTACAGAGCATTTTTAAACAAAACACGTTCATATCCGTTATTTAAACTCTATTTACCAACAGGCCATGGGACAGACAGACTCTTTTCTTGCTTTACTTTTTGATGTACTTTACATTCCTATCAGTTGAAAAATCATGCTTGTTTTTGAATATGCAGACTTCTATAAGTCACAGGTTATTCCATGGACCATTTTTAATATATACCATCTATTTCCTTTTCAGAACATGTCTGAAAATGACATCCAGAAATTTCCCAAACTGAGAGTGCCGTAAGTAAATCCAAATTGAAATAATATTAAAAATTAGCTTAGTTGTTCTTCAGGGAAAACTCATAGTAAGCATCAGCGAAATGATGTGAACTGCTGAGTTACAGACCTGTTTATTGCACTTTACCGGGGGAAGAGGAAGGAGCACTGCTGTGGCTGCTCAAGCACAATGATACAATACATTAAAACTGCCTGGGGATGTTCAAAATAGCTGGTCTTACCTCATTCCTATTCAAAATCTTGTTTGACTGACAGCAGCTATATCCACGCTAAGCAAGTTTGGGAGCTTTATATCAGAGTACAGTTTTACTGTTCACTGCTTAACTGTTGACTTTCACTCCAAGGAAAAACACATCAGCTATGTGTACAAGGGAGTTCAAGCATTTTTCACCACATGCTTTTCATTTTAGGTAGGCATTAAAAATAAATCAGACTTGAGCTTCTGATTCCCTGCTGGATAGCTCCCTTGGCACCTGTGGATTAAGGTTTAAAAAAGTTTTGAACTAATCGGAATAGTTTTCTTAATTTCATAGCAAGTTATTCTTGAAGAACAACATTCCCATTAAGTTAAAATTATCAGAGAATTATCAGAGAACTTCTAATATTTCATGGTGAAAGGGGAAATTGATTTTGCTTTGAATCTCATAGCGTGCATTTAAGCTGCATCTGTGGTGATCCAGGAAATGTTCTAGCCAAGGAGATGTTCATCTCTCATCCTCAGAGTTACCACACGCTGCAGACATTTAAGGAGCAGCCACATTTGAGTATTGGTAAAAATACCTAGCACATATTTTTTCACACTGTATAATTAAAATAAATAATTGCTGCATCAGCTTTAGAGGCTGAGTTATCCTAAGTGTAGCTGTCATCCTAAAATAAGAGATAGAACAGAAGCTGAGCTAGCAATTAGTCCAGTTTGTTATTACTAGCTTTGCTCAGAGATGCTTGTTTTCTTCAGATATACCCTGTGCTTATTAGCACTTGGCATTTTTGTAACATGTTAAATGCATGTTCAGAGCCCGCAAACACAGCAGTGCCCGAGAGTCATGCTGCTTCCAGGCCAAGCAGTGAACCCAAAATTTAAGCAATCTGTATTGACCCTTTCTTTTTAAAATGTGTTCCTTGGCCTGTGGTGGGTGTGTGTGCACACGTGCTTTCCAGGGTGGGATGCTAGAGGAGGATGTTAGAATTTAGCTGAAACTCAGTCAGTTTGGGATTGAGCATTGCAGCGCTGCATCTACCCAGCAGACTTTTGTCAAAGGCTGAAACAGGGCAGGATTGATCCCACACTGCTCCTGTTCAAGACCGTGCCCAAGACGCACAGTTTCCTGGTCCTAGCATCTCTTAACTCCCTTGTCCCCGTAGCTGTAGGAGCATGTTTCCCTTTAAGCAAACAGAAGCCAGTTTTGGCTACTGCTTTGGGTTTGTGCCTCCGCAACCTCCCTTTTTTTTTTTTCTCTTTTCAACTTCCTGACAGTTTTAAGCAGTGTCTGGTGGAGGAGGCAGAAAGAGAAAGAGAAGTCTGAACAACATTTTCTGCAAGTGCTGTTGCACAGCCTTATCCTGCCCTATCATCCACTCCCACAGCTCGCAGAGCAGTGTGGTTTTGGTACTTCCTTCCTCACCAAGGTCAGGCCTCGCCTCTCGGTGCACGAATCTTCTGTATTGACACTGCCTGTGAAGAGCCACCACACTACACTCTAACACTAAGCTAAACTTTCTTTTTTTCTAATATATTCCCTGCTTTGAATCATTTTAAATAACCTTGAAGTGAAAAGATTAGATATCCTGTTTTAAAGAACAAATGATTATTTTTTTAGCAGTGGGATAAGATCAGCAAACTTTGTCCTTTCAATTTTTCCTCAGACTTCTTAATTTCACAGTTGGTACAAATCCCTACAGCAGCCAGTCCCAGTTTAGTGCAGAAAGCTTCCAAATACACAAGTCAATGGAGTTCTGAACTAAAAGAACTTCTAGTCTCACTTTTATTTTGCTTCTTTAGCTGATAATAAACACACCATTATGAAAGGCCCTTCCTCACCCTCTGGTACAATAGAGAACTTGCCACACAAGTTCCTTAATCTACTTCTTAACCAAAGTGCGGCTCTACACAGTGCGTGCTTCACCTCTGAATATTCACCATAGAATTTGTGTTATTCAGAGAACTAGAGGAGAAAAATGGACACAGCAACTTCCTTATCAGTTACAACAGAAGGAAATTCTTGTGCAGTTGAGTCCGGATGGATCGTATGGGCAAGAACAGCCCTATGCCTATAACCCAACATTTTTCTTACTTTATAGAATATGCTTGGTTAGGGATGCCAGATTAAACAACTGCAATTCATCTTAAATTATCAACCTTAAATTATAACCCTTTGCTTATTCCGAAATAGTAAAATATGACATCTGCTCTAAATCAGAAGACCCAAAGTGCTGTCTTAAAAACTAAAAATATTAAGTTCTTCCTCTGACTTTCTATTTTCATACCTGGATCCTTGAATACATGCTCTTAACTTCATATCCACATTAATAATTTTCAGACAGTGTCATCATATTGATCTGAAATTGCTTCTTATCTCGCATTTGTTGGTAACGTGATCTGACTTTCCATAATCAGACAGAGCACCCCCCCTGCCTTAAATTTATCTTGAATCTGAATTACATTGCATTACGTATTAGGAAAGTAACAAGGGCAAGGGGAGGCATATTCAAAATATGAACAAGACATTTAGAGTGGTACAGGATAAAAAATTTTGTTTGTTTTAATATTGTAATCTGTGAAAAATTGCTCTGCTCATATCCTTAGCCAGGGAACAGGCCCAGTTAGATATGGAAGAGACTCACAAATGAGATAATTTGGAAAAAAAAAATAGGGGATGGTTGTTGCTGAGTAGCTGAAAAAGGTATAAACAAGAAGAAATTAAAAAGGAACTTCCAACTACCTGGCAATTGCCTGTCTGTAAGAAAAGATTTTATAATACTGCTATAAATTCAGTCAGTTGGATTGGATCTATGGAATAAATGCTGCACAAACAAGAAAGTTAAGTTTTTACAGAATTTAGAACCTGATGTAAACAGACATCTTCAGTTCCTGACTGTCTTGGTGACATTTTTATTTTTACTGTTCCCATGTCCGGTAGCCCTAAGTAATACAAGCCAGGAATAAAATAGGGTATTTTTACCGTGCAGTTAACTTGTTTTAGGTGCCACCGGACTTTCTCAGTGGGACTTTCCTCACAAACGAAGAGTAAGAATTAAGAATCAGATCATGACTCATCATAAGGTTCCTTTGAAGCCAAAGCTTTCTTTGAAACAAAATAATGGTAGATGTCGACGTACAGACTTAATCCTGCTGACGCCAGTAATGACTGTGCCCCACGTGCTCCGTGTTCCCCGAGGTCAGTGACCACCAAGTCCTCACGTGCAGGCTCGAGCGAGGCCAGCGCTCACAGCAGCCCGAGCAGAGTGTTTGGAGCTCCGCACTGACCTTCCTCTCAAGTCCATGTTCTCCTGACTGCCACTCACATCCCTGTCGCACATCAGCCACGCGGCAGCGATGACAAACATGGGCCTGCAGAAATCATGCTAGACAAAGCTGTAATCTCCCTGTGTTCCCTGAGTGTTTCTGCCCTTCCCTGCAAATGCAATATAACATGAAGCAAAATCTCTTCTCCTCACATTATTTAATGGTGCGCCCAAAGCACTAGGATTTAAAGCAGCCTTCTAGTGCAGTGTCTCCTGCACCCAGAATTTTTAAGGTTAGCTGCTTTCAGTGCAGATTTTTAAACTTGTTCCAAGTATGTAAGTTTTTATCTGTGTTTAAAAGGTTCAGTTTTCAATAAAATAGGCTATGTTGCAACTTTACAATAAAAATCAAGTATCCTTGCCGCATCATCAATAGTAATTCTGAATCACTAGACATTAATTAGCAAAAATTGAGACAAAAGAGGAGGAAAGCAGAAGAGCAAGCAAACTGAGTGACAATTTACAAGAAGCTTATGTTTTTCATTTTCTTTTCTTTTTTTTTTCTCTTTTTTTAAAATTATTTTTGGGTTTCTTTTATACAGCATTATAAGTAAATTAAGCCAGGAAATTAACCGAAATGAAGGAAGATTATCATTCTTTCCAAAAAGGTAGGTGAAAAAAAAAGGCTTCTTTTTCAGTGCTTTCAGATATATGTTTGTTCCTGACTCTTTTCCCTTTGATCAACAATTCCTGGGTCATAGGGACCATATGCTGGAAAGCATATAAAACAGAATTCCGTGCTGTTACCATTATCTATCAAGAATAGCAAAGCCCGAGTCCACGAGCAACCTGTATACTTCTGCCATGTCCAGAAACAAGTAGCACATTTAAAACAACTTTCATCTTTGTAAATTATCTTTAGGAATGTTATAAAGCCAGACACCTCATTGATTGCCTCAGTGAATCATCGTTAGTGCATTTTACAGACCTATATATTGTGATGCTATTCTTTGTACTACTTTACATACAATATCTTTGAATGCAGTGTCTTGGCAATAGAAAAATATTGAAAAATGCAGTAACATTGATTCTTTTGGGTGGACTTTTGAAATAATAATAAAAAGGATACTTCATATTCATGTAGAATGATGATCTAAGCTATAATATGATTTTACATCCCCCTATAACATAGTTTTGCACCCTTGCATTTAACAAGACAGTTCAAAACGAGAACTGAAAACCATAAAACTATTTGCGAATCCCACAGGTATTTATGGAGTTAGTTTGTCACCAGCTCCAGCAGAAATCATAAAGCGAGGGGTTCTCTTCAGGACTGGACCCCTGGCAAGCTTATTTACCAAGTCCCCTTGTTTCCAAGCGCTCTGCCTCACTGACTTGAAACCTTTTCCAGACAGCTTAGGCTGCATTAAGGTCCTGTACCTGAAGTATCAGGCAGTGTGTTTTTAGCAGTTTGGGCAGAGTTAAGTTCATCTACATAAATTTAGTTTTACTGTTAATGCTATACATGCCATAGATTTTAATACACATGTACATTTACCTTACAAAAGCTCGTATGAACTAATTTGTTTGTATCTTTGTTGCAGGGCCCAAACGCAAAAGTTTCCTGAAAACCCAGGTAAGTGTGTACTGGCAGGTTGTTTATAACTACTAATACTGCTTAAAAATATTAAGATATTAAAGTTAGTCCTTGCAATGTTTACATTCAGTGTCATTGCTATGACTTACATCAGCAATTGTTATAAACTTTGATTTTTTCACTTACCTTCGATTGCTGTCTAGAACAGAGTATCAGCAGTAACTCTGCTAGGATAGGAAGCCTTTTCCAAACTTCCAAGACTAACTGCAGATAAATGAGCTAGATTAGTATTTCCAGTGGATATAGAATCCAGCTTCCATACTCTGACATTTCCAGCCTCTGGGACCCATCACCTTCCTTCAGAAGATGGGGAGACAGCCCACTAACCCGCTTTGTTAAACTGGTTAAACCTGCTTTGGATACGGAGAGAGATCTCTGTGCCAGGATTTCTTTACTTTGAAATCAAACACACACACTGGTCAGGAGTTCAATAAAAGGTTTTGTCTTAAAACTTTAAGTGCAGCAGCTTTATCAGTAATTATTCAAGAGAGAGAGAAGTGCTCTGGTATTTAGTGTAGCTGGAGATTAACCCAAATCACCCCTTGTCTACTGAACTGAGTAACACGGGGCGCGCATTTCATATGGATCACTCACCATCATAAGAACAACTGCAGAATGTGTGAGAAAAGGTAAATAGTAGTAAAGAACAGCAGTATACAAGCTCCCCCCCCCAAAAAAAGGCAGATAGCAAACAATAAAAAGAAGTTAATGCAAGGCAAGAGCAGACACTTAAATGAAAATTCCCTTAATGCCTTTGTTTAACCTCATACTCAGTGCTCATATATTTCTGTTCCCCCTGCATCTAATGCCTCCAACATTAGGAATGTGTTTCCAGATGCTTCCTTATACTTAATTTTTATTTAAATTATTTCTTAATGAGCCAAGAGCACTTATATTTCTGCAAGATACCACTCTCCCCCAGTCCTGTTGAAATTCAAAAGAAAATCCTCCTTCAGATTTGAAACTATAATAGCATTAAACAAAGAGGGAAAAAGTTTGACTTCATTCTCAAAACATTCTACTTGCAGTGGTATTAAAAGCTGGAACATGAGGACAAATGTAAACTGAAAGCACATATATAACATTTTTTTAAAAAATTGCTGTACTCTTACTTTTGAAATGATGTTTTTCCTAATATATTTCATGAAGTCAAGTCCTGCCTTTGTTCAGCACGCAGGCCTTGTGCCTGAGACCTAGTATCATGGCTTGTCAGTGATTCGGAATGTGTTGTGCCCTTTTTGTCCAGCTGCTTTCTGATATATCAAAGTTGTTCATGCTAAGGAACCTGTGGTTGTTTCCTTGTGCAGGATATAGTCAAGAAGAAGATGATGACTGGTCTTCATTTGTAAGTACCAGGATGAAAAACACCTGTAGATAAACAGATTGCCCCCTTTTTTTTTTAGGCTCTGTCATGTCCTGCATTTGCAGCCTTGGTCAGAAGGGAAAGAGTGAGGAATTACATGGGTGTAAGGCTCAGGAAAAGGAGGAGGAACACGACCGAGTGGGGCCATTGCCAGCTCCTTCCCAGAGAACAGGGCAACCAGGAACACAAGCCAGAGCTCCACAACGGCAGCCTGTAGCACTGCCTCGAGTGCAGCCTCAGCTTATGACCAGCTCTTCCAGGAGCCACAGCTGTACTTCATACTCCTGCTCCAAGCTCTTAGGAGCGGTTGGTAAAGGAAAGATTGCACTGTCGTTCAGTGGCAGATCTTGCCATTTTGTTTGCCGTTTTACATTTTAAAAAAGCCAATTCCTTAAAGCTGACTAGGCAGACAAAATACTTAGTGCCTTCAGGCACACAAAATGCATCAGGAATTGTAGTTAGGTCAGGCACGCAGCCTCAGCTTGCTGCATGAATAACTGCACTATTACATAGTCTGGTTTGTGAAAATCTCTCTTATCTACCAGTGCCAATGGTAGTTTTTTGCAAGAATGTAGTGAGAGGGATTTTTAGAAAGCACTTACTGCTAAGTTTGCAGTTTTACTGCTATTTCAGGAACACCAGCAGCACAAGCAGCAGCCTGTAAAACACCTGAGCTAGTCTGGAACCGTTTTACTAAACCTTCCATGCTGTATGAAGTTGCTTTCACTCTGGTTAGCAGAGGGCATCAAGACCCCTGTTTCTGAAGTGCTTTCAAGTAGTTGAGCTCTATGCTGAAGAGTGTTCTATTAAGTACTATTAAGTGTGTATTAAGAGCTATGAATTAGTGCTCCAGAATTCTTCCAGGAAGCTCTGAATTCTTTGCTGCTACCTTAGCTTGAGGCACTGCATCTTCCCTGGTGGATACCTCAAAATGATGGAGATGGGAATGATGTAAATCTAACAGAAATGAAACATTTCCATAAGCTAGCACTTTAACTTGAACTTCCAGTACAGTTGCTGTTATAAAATGATAATCATTTTCTCTATGCATCATAACACGCTGTCTCATTTACCCACCTCGTTTCAACAGATACTTTTCTTCTATCCAAAATGGTTTTAAAAATTTGATACCCTCCAGAGTAAAAAAAATACTGTAATAAAAATAGCCCTGAGGTGTTTAATGCCCCGTGACAGTACCCATGCTTTATGTGCGCTGGCCAGGATGAAGATGATGACTATGAAAGCCCCGATGATGATCAGGAAAAGGAAGAGGAGGCTGACTATGAATCACCCACGGAAGAGCCCGAGGAAGCAGAACATGACAGCGATGGCTATGAGCCGCCTCCATCCAACGACGAAGCACACCACAATGTCATATTTCCTGCCAAATCACTTGCAAACAACACGGATTATATAGGTAATTACTACAAAGTAATTGTTATTAATAACAATTATGATGTATTATATTATTATAATATATGTATTAAATTACAAACGATGAGTAAAAAATGGCTTTGGAAAAAGAGTGAAAGAGTATTTGAAGTGACTAATATCAAAACATAGTCAACAATCCGTTCATGACGAAGATTTAGTAACACAGATTTACTGCATATTGGTGGCCTTGTGACTTTTGAGGTTAAATTTACTGCTTCAGACCAGCTCTGTTTGTTTGAAGATTTGTTTCTCTCTGATGTATGCATTAAATAGCCTTTCATTTGGAACAAGCACATGTACCTACTGTATTAGCTTTAGAAGCTGTCCCTTCAACAGTGAACTGTCACAGCAGCTGTGACAAAAGGCTCTAGAGAAAAGCAGCTTCTTGGCTTGCCATTTTGTGCGTGCGATGCTCCAGGAGCCTCCGGCTGTGGAGTCAAACCAGCCTCCCCACCAGAGGCCACACACGCCTTGACTGCCAAGAGGACACCCAGTATAAAGCAGTTCTCTACTATGAACCAATTAGTGTCCTAACGATGTATTAACTTAATTATGTTCACTACATAATTAATTATGTTCACTACTTTGCTACTTTCTGTACTTCGCGGGCGTACTATGCTTACTACCAGGCCTTTTGTCCAAAAATGAGTATAAAATAACCGAGTTGTTTGAATCCTGGTTTAGTTTGTGCTTTTTGTTTTCTTTAGACAGACCTTCAACAGCCAGATCATCAAATCAGCCTCCGGTGCCACCACAGCGACCTGTACCAGCCCCGCCTGGGGGAAGAGCTGCTCCTGTACGTTTCACTGTTCCTATTTCATCCGTTTTCTCTGCTGATTTTGCTCCTAGGAGGTCCAAGTGTAACACCATTTTTGGTCAGATTGCTTATGTAGAGGAAGGAAAAATTGTTTCAGCTGTTAAAATATACGACCTCTCTTACAGGGTAGTCTTCTTTCAAAGAAGTATATCAAATTTTCATGGGGCAAAAATAAATTATTTCCATATTACTTTGCTCTTTCTTACACTGAAAATTTATACCACTTAAGAATGTCTCTCCCATTTAAATATAGATTTTAATAGATTGCTCGGTGTTTCTTTAGTGATATAGCTGGGGGAAAAAAACAAGTCAAATTTTCAAAGCCCTAAATGACATATGCATTTTTCTCCCCCTTTTTTTTTCCCGGTTAAAACTTAAAAACTGAAAGCTTTTGTGCCACTTACTGACAACACAGAGTTACTGTGCCAGCAAAGATAGACATGATGTCTAACCACGCACAAAAGTAAAGATAATTTTTAGATGCAATAGCAGGACTTGGAGCTTGACCCTGCGCACTGGTTCTTAGGCCTGGGTGTCATGAGTTCTTAAGTCAGCTGTTCTGCATTGCTGCTCTGTTACTTGCAACAAGAAGGAACATTCAAAGGCATTTGTCTGAAAAAATCTGAGACGAGAACATCCTCACCATTTTTGCAGACCTGTTTGACCCAGGCCTACCAAGAAGAAAGAAAAGCTCTTTCTCCAGCAGTCAGCAGATTTGATACAGGATTAATGCATATTTCTCAAGTTCAAATTTACATCCGCTAATTTCAACATCCGATTGCAAAACTAACGTCTGCTGCACTGAAGGGGCAAAGACACCAGAGCGCTCTAGAAGTTCCTCTCTGTTTCCTTTCCCATGCCCATGCCCTTCCCAGAGCGAACATCCCGCTACCGTATTCCCTGTGGGATGAAAGGACAGAGCTAATTCTGCACCTGACAAAAAAAAAAGCATCTGTGTGTAGCTCTTCCTGCTTTCTGTAGACATATTCTCTGTGCTTTACCAGGCACAAAGATTGACAGCTAAGGTGTGCCATATTTAATAAATACTAAAAATTAAAACAAAAAACCATGGCAAACTTTAATCCCATGTGATATACTTGTTTTAGCTGCCACCCTTTCCTTCTCCATTAAGCAACAGTGACTTGAACAGAGACAGAAATATCAAGCCTCCAAAACGTAAGTAGAGCCAGTTTCATTTACTTAAAGCTTTTTCTCTGGGTTCTGTAATGCTTCACTTTTGCCAACATCTCTTCAGTTCCACCTTCTTCTGCTAATTATTTGTATGTCCTACACCTGTGCAACCCTGAACTGGTGTTACATCTTAGGATAACAACCAGTACAAAGCCTTACTGACCCATGCCGGTATGTGATTTTTGCATTTTGTGTGTTTAGCCCCAGCTCCTTCCATAGACAGAAGCACAAAACCCTCCCTGGATCGTCCTGCTCCACCGTTGGAAAGAGAAAGCCCAGTATCAGGTCAGCATTTGCTCATGGTAACCAGCAGCTGTTTGTTGCTCAGAATTATCAGTTTGAATATCATTTGTGCACAAGGACAAGGCCCAGCTGAATGTGCCACAACCCAACCACAAACAAGGTGATCTATTTAGGAAAGGCAACGTGAACAATGCTTATAGAGTGAGGGGAATTCTACCTGGAAAGCAGCCACCCCGAAAACGGCTCTGGAATACTTGAAGAGAAAGAGATTATGAGATACTTATATGAATAGAATGCTTAATGTAATCTCTAAGTGAATGAACAAAGGAATATTTAGTAGGTTAAAAAAGGCAATAATTACTTTTGCCTACAGAGTTCACAAAAGTCTGTTTACAATAAGATATACAATTTGGTATCCACACTTCTAAAAGAATGCTGAGAACTGCAAATTAACAGAAAGAAGAATGATATGTGTTTCAGACTAGTACACAATATTTTACAATGAATCTCAATAGACTACTCTGTGATTTCTTTGAAGCATCTAAACTCTCTTATCTAGTATATAATTGCATAAAAGGATCCAATAACTCCAAGTTGAAGGGTGGAAAATACGATTGTAAAACATGCCACTTGAAAAACTCTTTGATTAATTTTTCTGATGCTTTACTAGGAGAAAAGCTATCTTTTCACCACTCTTAAAACCAAAATCTCTTTTTCTGGTTTGTATCTCAGGAAGTTGAATGCTTCAAACTGAAACATTCACTTTCAATGTTACTAAATTACCAGTTAATAACTTGTCTGTTTTATGGAAAGTCTGACTAATTATCTTAAGCTTCGTTTTTTTTCTAAATATAAGTTTTCACTCTTTTTAGGAAGGAAGACAAGCTTTCCTGAAAAGGTATGGACTTCCTTGTTTGATGCTTCTTTGATACTTTTTTTAAAACCTATTTTGATACACTTAAGCATTCTTTTGACCTTTCCTTTACAGCCTCTGACTCCACAACTAAGGTGAGAGTTTTGCCCTCTGAATAGATACTGTCAATATTAGCCAGTTGTTTCCTATTAAGCAGCCTTTTACCTCTATTTTGTCACTCCTGCCTTAGGTCCCTGGGGGAGCAGCTAGCAATGATGCCAAAGCCTCCTGTCCCACCAAGTGATAGACATGAAAGAGCCAATCCATCTCCCTTAAGAAAGCAACACCCTCAACACCCTGTTAAGTAAGTACTTACAGTTCATTTAATGGAAATTTAATGAAAATCTAAATAAGCAACATGGAATATTATTCTGCATTACAGCAGGGCCTGCAGAAATCAGAGGGCTGTAAGAATTTTTACAAACAGCTCTCGCTCCAGCCCTGTCTCATACACGCATCACATATAGCACAACTCACTTCCAAGTGACAAAGACATAAGTGAACCACAGTTTCTTTGATGAAATCAAGTTCTTGCATTAGGGGATAGTCTTTCATGAAACCTACTGCCATTCTTTGGTAGGACTTTAGGAACGTTTACTTTCCTACTGTTGATTTTGCTACCCTGCAAAACAGCAAACAGTTAACAGTAAACAGCATTCTCTAGTACGAGTAGATAATTCTCTAGATAACTTGTGGGCTGAACAATATGACTGATTTTAAAGCAAAATGGAAGAGAGTAATTGCCATCTTTCAGTCAGGCAAGATACTTTTTCAGGAAAAAAAAAAAAAAGGCTAGAAGGCTCATCACATGCTGCCAAGTACCACAGATGAGTTTAAGACTTGAAGTCTAATGTTACATCAGAGTCTAAGCTCCAATCTTTTGATAAAATAATCAGACATTTTATTTGTTCATAGGATCAAGACAAGCTAAAGGCTTATCTTCAGGTTGTGCAGTTTAGATTACGGTCAAAAAAAAATCAGAATCTTTCATATGCTTATAAGTAGAAAAAAAAGTTGCTGCATTCATATGGGACTGTAAAACTTACCATAACCTCACATCTTTGTTGAAAATACTGCCTAATGAACACTATATTCCATCTATGGAATTCCAACACAGTAATATTCCATCTATGACTCACATATTGTTTTCTCTGTTTCATTTTAGGCAGGGTTGGCCACCACAGAAAAAGTCTGAGGTAAGTATATTTTTGAAAGCAAATATGTAGAAGAAAAGTCACTGCAATGAAACAAAATATTTGCATAAACTAATAATTCTGGAAGAGGTAAACTAGTTTCTTTCATCAGTTATAATGAATAGAGGTAGATCTCTCATGGCACATTGTTTCTTTTTAAATCAATTCCTCTAGATCAAGCTCAGTTTATTCCCCAATTACTTAATTTCAGACAATAGGGAAAATAAGGCCAGCATTTTTATGACACAAGAGAGGTGATTTTGTTTACACCTTTTTTTTTTTTTTTTCCAAGTTTAAGCTGCCCAGGAAATTAATTTTTAGATAACTGTGAGCACATACACTTAAGCTTAAGGAATGAGGAAAGGTAACATCTGCTTCTAAATACTTGGGGTCAAAACCTCAGTGGCAGACAGCTGTCTCACCACTTATTTGTAAATAAGAACTGTGCTATAATAAGTTGCTAATGTTTGTTTCTTTTGCCTCCCCAGGAAGAAGATGAGAGTAAGTATTTCTGCAGTGACTTTAAAAACCTAAAGTCTTTATTTGTCTAAATACTTTTTAAAAAATTATTTGTTCAGAGACATTTTAAAACATCAGGTGAGCCAAGCTGCAGAAAGCTTACAAAATTCCTCCTGCAGATATATCCAACAAAGCCACAAAGCAGGAGAAGTCAATATCTGATCACATCTTCCCATCATTCTGTTACAACACAGCAGGATTTCTTGTTTTGAAAAGCATTGTGCTGTAGAGACCTGTGTTCTTACACAGCGTCGAATAGCTAAACTTACACTAAAGTTCTCAGATCATTTGAGGCTACATTCCATAACTAACTTATCCAGGACTTCTGAAATAACAGCTTACTCAGTTACACTGATCTAATAAAAGTGCAATAGTAAGACAGCATTTCTTTATTCAATCTCATTTAAGAATGTGTTATAAGTTTTACGTCTTTTTCTCTTCCTCTCCACAGCTGCACCCCAAAGGCCAGTGCCACAGCTGTCTTTACCCCCTTTCAGCTCCAACACGTTCCCTTCGAGATCTATGAAGCCTCCACCGAAGCCTGGATACAACAGTATGCCTGGTGCAGAAAGGTTTGTTTCAGCCATTAGTATCCTTCATTTTGAATCTGGCTCTGAATTAATTTGTTATTTAGACAATTATTGGCTATGTGACGTAATGGAGTGCTCAGGATTACATAGAACACAGGATTTCTACTCTAGGAAGTCGATTACTTTTAAAGCTAGGTCCCACTCCATGCCAATTTGAGTGGTTCCCATTATCAAGGAAAATTCTTAATACAACTGAAGCTCTGTATTCAGTAAATAATATAATAATGGAAGTAATACAGGCAATCCCATAAATGCACCTCTCAGTTTTATGTCAAGGAAGTATTTTAAGGTCTATATGATGTTTTTATATCATATCAATTTTTAAGATATCACTTTCTCCCATCTTTTATCTGCAGAGTGTATTAGTATGGCAAGGTCTTTTGGGAAGGGACCATCTTTTCCTATAGATTTATGCAGCATGTAATTCAAAAGTTTCTGACTTAAAAGGGGCCTGCACACTGCAGAGGATTAAGTGCTAGAACTGCGACTAATGATTGCTTCAGAACTTAAGAAAAAAAAAAAAACAATACCAACCAAAAAACCCCACATAACTTAGTTGTCTACAGTTGACTATCTGAACCAATTTCACCACTCTGTGACTAAATTATCCTAATGGTTAGCAATTCCTATTTTAATTTGTGAACTTGGTTTCAAATAGGCATTTTTCTAGCTTCGACTTCCAAATATTAGATTGCTTTGTCTTCATTTGCTAAAATGAAGAGCTCTTAGTTAAATTTTGATTCCTGTCATAGTGAGCAAAGACTTAGTCTTTGATAAGTTAGTGGGCTCCCTGAGTCTATGAAAAAACACCTTTTAAATCTCTGCATTTTAAGTGGCTCTGATTAACCCCTCCCATTTACCAACATCCTTTGGAAGTGATGACACCCAAGGAGCAATAACAAGGTCATATGCAAATACGTAACTGTCCCCATGATGAGCACTTCTGATTGCTTTCTAACATTCACTGCCATGTTTGTCTCTAGCATTTGAAGTTCATATTTGGCTTATTCTCTGCCATAAACTACAAGTTACGACCAGTGCCCCTGTTCTGCCAGTCTAATCAGCATATTGACCCCAAAGGCTTTTGTGCAGAAAGAAAAAAAAAAAAAAAAAAGATAGGACTTGTCAGGTCATAAGAAGAGATGGGATTGTAAATTTTCTAACAAAAAGGAGAAAAAAGGAAGCACAAGAGAGAAAAGTAAACTATGTACAGGCACACAAAAGTGTTTTGATGCCACTGCCAGTTCAGAGCTGAACATTTATGATTAGAAGCTGCATTTTCATCACTGCTGTTAAAGAGAGCACATGAGAAGCCAGTATATAACAAGAAACCCAATCTGTGAAGCTGCTCCCTATGTTTCTGCTTTAGGAGAATAATACATTCAATCCTGGTGGGAAGGCAACAAGCTTTATTAATTTCCTTTATTTATCCCACTACAGAAGTACTGGTGGCCCCTTACTGATTCCCTCTACCTTATTCCCACACATAAAGCTTACAGTAAACTTGAAACCACACCTACTTACCACATAGATTTCCATAATTATTGGCCTGAAAAAGACCTAACAGTCTGCAGAACAGGCACAAAGTGCAGATCAGTTCAGAGTACATGCACCTTGTGTAGCAACACTGTATTGTTTATACTGTCTATTGTTTGTTTTTAACAGTGCTAGCTGCCTGTCTTCCAGCGGCTCACTGCCACCGCGCTTCCAGCTAGGTGGGTATCCCTTTTACGTGTAAATCATAACTGGAGGCTCAGCAGACATTTCAGTTCAGTTAATATAATCTTTTCTTCTACAGAGGTTTCTGGTTGGACTGTGGACAGCAAACTATCAGGAGTTACTGAAAGACACTTTGCTTAATCTGATTAGCTGAACTTAGGAGGGTTTTGTCACATGAAGCTTGGTTTTATCATTTAGTTTAACTATTGCCAGAACCTCCTTTACATGCATTTTTCCACTCAGCTACGACTACCGAGTCCTGAGCAACACTACCTGCAAGTCACTGAAGTGTCTAAATACTCTTGACAAAGTAAAATGTTTCCCGTGTGAAATTCAATGCCTTAGTTGCATATGTAGCTTAAAATAATCAGTCAAAAATCAGGCAAGCGTAGAAATCTTTTTGCTTTGCAAAGGGAAGTTTTGCATTTGGTCACAGCTGCCAGTGTGTTACAGTGACAGTTAGTTTCTGCTTACTAAGATGGCAAGGAACGCAGAGACCCTGCGTTACATGTAATTATTTTTAGAGTAAGTAAAGATCTCTCAACCTAAAAAGGTGGTATAGAAACTAAAATGATGTAATTGTCTTTCAAACTCTCAACCTTCAACCACAAGAGTTTGGTAGAAGTCTTTGTGTACCACGAACAAGCTTTTGTAAAGAACCCTGTTCTCACACAATAGCCTAAACTTAATTTCAAATCAGTTCAAACTGTCTCAGTAGCAGACTGCCAGAAATTGCCCAGGCCTCTCAGAATCAGGATTTTAGGGTGTATGTTGGTATTGCTCCCCAGCTGTTTTTAATATTTTTCTACTTTTATGTTATAATTTCAAAGGCAACAACCAGAGATCTCCTTCAAGAGGCAAAGCAGATGTAAGGCCTCCATTGCCAGTTCCTAGCAGACAGACTGTTCACCCACCAAACACAGAGGAAGATGAGGTACAAAGATTTCACAGATATTAACCATAAACACTACACACAGCAAATATTCTGATTTTTAGAGGAACTTTGTTGCAAAGATATTTTTCTAATTACTAACTACTGTCAGGATGTTGGTATTTGCTTTTGGCTTCCTTTCCTAAAGGATCAAATCAAAGAATCAAATTTTACTACTTTATTTTTTCTTCACCAAGAAAAGGAAAAAAAAACAGTAGAATAAAATAAATGTTTGTTTGCTGGATTACTTGTTTTGCACACTTGCCTTTGAGCATTAAGAATTCACTTTTCCTTCCACAAAAAACTTGGTGGCTAAAGAATTCAAACTCTAAGCATAGCCCATTTTCACATTTCTGCTCATAGAGTCAGTGCGTAGACTTCACATTCAAATTTCCCTCAACCTATTTGCCTGTTGTCAACATCAGAAGCTAATTTATTGACAGCTGACTTTCTCCTTCATCTTCTCCTGCAAAAACCACAGGACTCACTAAATGATCAATGGTACGTTGCTGATATTAGCCGGCCGGAAGCAGAGGCTGCTCTTCGCAGAATTAACAAGGTACTCTACTACTCTCACCTGCTGGAGGTGCCCAGCCCCTCTTTACCTGCCTAGTCAGAGGTCTGTGCAGCGATGCGCACAGCGCGAAGGGACGGAACGCACTGAGGGTGTAGGCCCAGTGCGGGCACACAAAGTGGAGGATCACTTCTTCAAGCCTTTATCCACCTAAAAGTTAGGCGTCCGGCCTAAGCCAGGCATGAAGACAGCTGCTTTCTATAGAAAAATAGAACAACACAGAGACTTCCATGGAATAGTTCCATCTCACCTACCTTAGGAGAGGCATTTGTCACCAGTGGGGAATCTGTTCAGAAGAGCTTTAGAAGTCCAAGTTTTGGACAGCTTGAATTATATGAGATTAATGTCTTTTGAACTACATGAGATTAATACCTTTTCTATGCCGTATTTACCTGCAAAATGGAGAAGTAACCCATTATGGTGACAATACCAGTATCTGCCTTTGTCCCACTCATGGTTTATCTGTGACCACTCACAACCCATGCTGTTTATATGTTCAGCATTGCAACAACTTGTACTGTGGTACAGCCTATGAGACCACTTCAGCTGCCTTTAAGAAAGGGTAATGTAATAGAAGATGTGTAAAATCAGACATGAAAGGAAGAAAAACAGGCTGTAACTGTAACATCACTGCCTCTACCAAAGTAACATAGTCACTATCATCATCTTGGGCTGTCTGTAAATAGATCACAGGGGAATCTTGCATGAATAGGCATGAAATTCCCTTCCAGTCAATGTAAAGCTAGTTGTGGCCTCTGACACCAAGATTTCACCCTCCTTCTTTAATGGAATCTCTTCCTCATAAAACACCCTTCCTTTCTTCCCTCCCTAAAATGTCAAAGTGTTTTGGATAGGGAATATTTTAAGTAGCAGACTGAAAAAATGCAGCATTCCAAAGATGGCCTACACCTTTCATTTCTCATTAATAATACAGTTGTTTTTATTAGGGAAAGAAAGGAAAAAGCTGATTTATGAAAGAAAATATACCATAAATGGTCTGCATAAGATTTTTGTGCTAACCAGAATGATGTGTCTTTCATTTTTTCATCTTTCAGGATGGAACTTTCTTGGTGAGAGACAGCTCAAGAAAAACTGCTACTCATCCATATGTACTGATGGTTTTATACAGAGATAAAGTATACAACATTCAGATTCGTTACCAGGAGGAAAATCACACATATTTGTTAGGAACTGGCTTAAAAGGAAAAGAGGTACTACATGTTTTCTCATATTTCTTCTTAAGGAATATCCAGATGTCAGGCTGCTTGACCTGGCAGCTGTTTTACTCCAGCAGAAGACTATGTATCATTTTAGAACTATTCCTGATGCAAATACAACACTGCTGAGAGTAAAATCAGCCAACTGTTTACACTCAAGAAAAGACTGGTTAGCCCTAGCATACAGCTAATAGAAATCAATATAACTGCTTAGGGAAAGTGCATTTACCTCTAAGATACTAGGTAAGGAAAATACACAGCTGAGGGCAAATCTGTATCTGTCAGCTCTACAGCTTCTTTTCCGGACTGCGGGCTTACTCACTTCAACTAATGCTATGTTGGATTTATTGGCATCAGACAGAGCAGTCAGTACAATACTGTTGATGCGAACTCAAATTTTCTGAACTTCTGAGGCAACTTTTTAGACTTTCAAGCACAATGATCACTTCAAGCAGAGCAACATTACTTATTGGGCAAGCCAAGTCTGCATAGATTGATGACACACCACATCCACAGAAGGTTCAATAACTCCTGCAAACAGTTATGGAGTTGCATATTATGGCAGGAATGAAAAGGGCTAACCTAATGATATTTATTGGATCTTACAAGATTCCAAAATATTGAGAATTTAGAAAAAAAAATGTTTGTTTAGGCTTCTGATTAATAATGATTCTGACATGTTGCTATTGCCTTCTCATTTTTCTACCCCACAGGATTTTTCTGCTGTAGCAGATATCATCGATTACTTCCAAAGAACGCCCCTTCTACTGATTGATGGAAAAGACAGGGGTTCAAGAAACCAGTGCATGTTAAAATATGCTGCAGGATATGGTTAAATGAAAGCCTAATGAAGGTCACTGTACAGGATCAAACTCTACTGTAGTCTGTAATCCTCAGGGTATTTCCCTTTTTCACTGAACTCAGGTCATAAAGAAGCAATTAAAAATCCCTTTTTAAAAAGGACAATGTTCTCATTTTTAAAACATGCTTTAAATGCAATAAATCTAATCTTTCTACAGTGTATTTATTACTGCCAACTCATCATACACTACATGAGAACTCTTTCCATGAGAAAAACTGTCTTCCAACATACATATTTCTTACTGAAAAGATTTCCATGGTCAGTCAGAGGACCCATGATGAACTATTCAGGTCTCCTTCTTTCTTTGGAAAAAAAAATATATATATATATATATGGCATTTTTCAGGTCTGAATTGCAGTAGCAATTACATTATGTCAAGTGATATAAAATGGGCCCAAATCTTGTCATAGGTGAGCTGCACACCAAGACAACCAAAGCTTTCTTTTTCCAGTTCACTTCTCAGTAAATCCAGCCATAGACAATTCTATAAAAAAAACTGTGACTCTGGCCTATCCCTAAAAAAAACTGACTTTCAAGGATACAAAAAAAAACCCTGGATATTAAGCCGGCTTCAAGATTGGTGTCTGTGTTATTCATCTATTAAATAGTTTCTTATCACCTTTTTTTTTTTCTTTTGAAAAACAGACTATAGATTTTACCTTCTATCTGCTACACCATTTGTGAGTCACTGATTACATACCCTACCCCTCAAAGGAGCCTTCTTCCCTATTCAGAAAGAAGCTTCTCTTCCTTACCACAGGCCTTCCTTTAGCTGTCTCTTCCTCTCTGAATTAAGTAAGTCTGGTTTCATAGCAGACATCACCAGATGAGCAGCATGTGACACTGAACTGGCAGGGCACTCCCAAGGCTTTCAGATAGCAGGCAGCTGCAAGCAGGATAAGCTGAGTTCCTCTTGCAAAATTGCCTTCTGTTTGTACTGTATTTTTGCAAGAAAAAGAATAATAATTTCAGTTCTAAAACATAAGCTAACCTAAAGATTACTGAAGAAACATTGCATAAAGAGTTTTTTTTTTTTTTTTCTTTCCAATTTCTCTGGGAGTGGGACTTTTACAACTCTTTACCTAGGTTTTCCTCTGACTTTTGTTTTCTAAGACCTTAGTCTGAGGCACAGCTTGGACTTCCTCACATTTCCTTAAAGTTACTTTGTGTGCATATTCACTTGAAACACCTGAACCACAAACCAAGGCAGGATATTACCTTCTGTGTAATTACCTTCTCAGATAAGGTAATCAAATTTCACAGAAAGTTCTACAACTGTTTACTCTGTTTTTTCAGCAGCATAAAACTGATTTTAATTATTCAGAAAAATATACTTCATCTGAATAAAAACATACCTCAACATTCAAACATTTTCACAAATACTATATGTCTGCATTTTAACTGTAACAAAATACATGAACATGTTGGCTACCTACCTAAAGCTTTCAAGATAGGAGGCTCAAACCAGTAACTGTCCCTTTCTTTTCTAGCTAGATGCATTAAAAGGTCACTACGGACACTAAGATGAAGGTAGTTTTGGCTTTCTAGAAGTTACCTGCCATTTAGCTGCCTTCCACAGAGCATTTTTAGAATGAGGAAGGCACGTCAGATGACAAGTCACAGTTTCTCTTTTGCTGCTGCTTTCTTTCCCCATTTCCCCTAGCAGAACTGAGATAAGAGATAACAAGGACTTGAAATAATTTAAAGTTTTATTTAAATGTAACTAATTATAACATTTTTTCTTCTATATTTCCAGTTTGGAATAATGTTATTCTAAGTGAGAAAAACCATACTATCATTCTTCAGTTCTAACTGATGGACTATTAATAGAAGGTAATGCATGAAAATGAATATTATTACGCCATTCTTCAAACTCCCAGTATTTTTTCATCAGCTTCTCTTAAATCTTTGGCCTTTGTAGGATAGTTGAAATTAAAAATCAGGTCACAGAGCAGTAGCTGACTTTCCACTGCAAGACAAAGGACAATGTATTGTCATGGCATTTAATGAATGGGAAATAAGTGAAAGGCAGTTTAATGCAGCACTTAAGTGTTCATCCCTCTTTTATAAACTAAAAAGATCATTTTGACTTGGTTTTACTCCAGTTTACTCCAAGGCAGTTAAAAAGGGTTTAGCATTGGGGTATTAGTAGTATTTTGTTAGGAGACTATTACATTCCTATACAGGAACTACTTCAATTATCTAACAGAACTTTTTCCATGTTTAGCTAGTATGACTTTGTATTTATGTAAATATTGTTTCGTTAACTTTTCAAAACAAAAGCAAATTTATTGTTCCGCTACATTAAAAAGCTCAGTGATCAAGAAAACACGAGCCATTCACTAGTGCACGTTCTTTCAAACACTGCCTCAGTATCTTCCTGCTAGCTACATAATGACCTCAGAATTACCATTTAATTTCTTCAGCTCATTGGACATTTTTTCCACATTTTTAATTGCAGCTTCAAGGTTAAACTCCTGATCAGCAGCATCATTTTTAAACACCTGTATGAAATAAAAGATAATTGGGACTGTACATGTGATTCTTAAAACTCAGTAATAATATTTTAGCTAAACCCCTCCCTCCCCACTATGCCATCTGTCCACTTAGATATGGCAAATACTGAACACTGAGGCTTAGCACACTGAACACTCTGAGTTTAACACACAGGTGCTTCCTATTCCATAGGAATCCTCCCTTTTTATTTTACTAAAAACTACAATAAAATAAATTATAACTAAAATTTCATCTTCTCAACAGCTTTTTTGTTTTTGACCTGGTTCTTTTCCCAGAGAACATACGTACTTTGTTAATCTTCAGATCACAGTTAGCCAGCCACAAGATGGAGCTAGTGTAAAGTTAACTTGAATAAAACTATTTCCAGTCACTTCTGGAGACCTTATTCCTTCACTTTATCGATCAAAAACAAACAAACAAAAAGAACTACTGGAAATTAAAACTAGAAACCACTTGAAAGAAGCAGCATTAGTGTTGTTTTTATTTATGCTATATTCCTCAAATAGCTCGACTTTTAAATAATTTTATTTTTAAAAAACATTAACAAAATTGCATATATTGTCTTTTTATTGGTATAGTTATCAGCCTTCTCTACATCACTCAGATATTCTAAGCAAAAAATATCTGGAAAAGCTCTGGGTAATTTCTTAAATTACTTGCAAATAATGCTCACCAGTCAGCATGCATTATGGAGTATAACAATAAAATTGAACATACATTTAACACCAATTCTTTGTCCAAATCCAAGTCTCTCTTTCCTTCAGATCCTGGCTTGTCATTAGGGTCCTCAGCCATGGCCAAAGATCCTAAAAGAAAAAAAAAAATCATTACCACAGTGGAGTAAATTAGCCTCACATATATTTTGACTGCAAATATTGAGTACATTTGGTTCTCATTCTCTGAAAGCTGGGTTTGAGGGAGCAGAAGTAGTAAAGAAATAGTTTACTGAAAAAGTTTTATTTTTTTGTTTAAATCCTGAACACAATTCAGCTGAACACAACCCAGCTTCTTCCACAAAACTAAGGGTTTTGGAGTGCAATTCAGATACGTTTGGGAGGTGTGTGGAAGGCAGACATTCTGAAACAGCATTCAGCATTCACCATGCGTTTTGGCCTTCACAGTAAAAGCCATTTTCTGGGCAATGTTATCATATATTCCTCCAATCAATAAGACAACCACCGTTGTGGTGGACATTACAGCTATTGTAAACATTTACTCACTAGCACAAATCTGCTTAGAGCTATAGCTCTGAACTTCTTCTAGATCTCATACACACTCATATCATTCTCTCTACAATCTTTTCACATACCAAAATGCCCCTCAGTAATATTTTCCTCATCTGCAGGGGAGGAATAAGTTTATAATCAGGGAATGTGCGAATTCTTCTCTAGATCCTTTAAGTCAATGATTCTAGATCGCCTTTTGGAACATGCAGAGCCCCTTTAATTCCCCTGGCTTCACAAAGGTGAATTGCATTGCTTAATAACTCAGTTATTAAAGATATCTTACCATACTGCTCTCTAGTCTTGCTAGATTTTCCTAAGAATAACCAAGTGATCAAAATACTACAGGGAGAAGGAGTACAGTAATATCAGTAAATCAGGGTTATCATTTAGTGCTCTGCAAATGTTGCCTCACTCAAATTCATTTAATACTATAACAGTTTGTACACGAGGAAGATATTGTAGCTTCTATTAACTGTTTCTATTGTAATTCTTTATATTTCATTTGCCAACCTGCATCCATTAGTATATGAAGTTGTTTATTAAAAGTATAGAATTGAGAATTAGAAAGAACAAAAGCAGAATAATCTATATAGAAGAGCTACTATTTTGAAATTATAAGTTTGACTGGTTTTGCTGCTTCAGCACAGGGCTTGTCTTCTATTAACTTATGAACTGGCCAGAAGGAAGTACAACAAAAGATCCTGAAGCAGTTCCTGCCTCAGCTGTTCCACTGGGGCATCTCCCTGTAACAAGGGCAAGTATAGTAAAACACTGGAGGCTTCACTGCTGTAATGACGGCCGTGCTGAATTAATTACAGTGTATCAAAAATCCTGCAGAAGGAACTTTCAGTATTAAAATATCTGAAAATTAGGATGGTAGAACAAGAGCACCACAAAAGCAGAAACACTAGAGGCCTGTATTCTCACAGTCAAAATGCATTAAGCAAAAGTAAATTGAACAACAGCAATTTGTTTGGCTGAAAAGGCCAATGACTTACTCCAAATGTGAAAAGGAGAGGTATGTCATCAATAATGTCACTGCCTTAATAGGGTTGTTGTATTAGCTTCTAACTCAGTGATATTTTAACTCTAGGGAGAAGGCATGCATCAGAAGGAGGAAGATACTCATTGTGATGAGAAAAAAAACAAAGAAGGTTTTTTGAGTATCTTCCAAACTGTCATCCAGAGCAGCTAATTCAGGTTTCAAATACCCTGACAGGAAACTCCTCTTTGACAATTACATTGGATGCTGAGGAGGGTGAGCTCCCCTTTACTGGAGTTAGCTTTTGGTCAATCACTTCTCCAGAAACAGAAATAAAATAGTAAATATGTTAAAGCATATTTTCAGAGAGAGAGAGAGAGAGGGGAAAAAAAAAAAAAAAAAAAAGGAAAAAAAAAGGGGGGGGGGGTATGTGTCTACTGGAGAAGGAACTGTAATATACCAGTACGAAAGTAGTAGGTCCAGCTCTCCACATTGTTCAGACCCGATATGTGACCCTCAGTGAGCCAAGATGGTTGTACCGTACCTGCATGTCAGATCACTTTATAGAGGAGGGCACATGGTAACAAAATATAGTTTCTGTCTCTCTCCTGTATTTGGCACCTGGGACCATTGAGCAAAAGAGATATTGTGCTGTTTTTAATATGTTACCGAGCTGCAGGTGCCACAATAAGAAAATATGAGATGGGGACGAGAGTCAATCTCACATACAAGGTGAGACTTGGCAGGTCTAAATGGGAGCAAATATGAAAAACTTCATTTTCTCTGCATGATCTATCATGAACAATGAAGTATGCCATATCGTTATTTAGTTTTAAAAGGACTTAAATATGAAAAATAGTTGAAATAGGACACAAAAGAGACCTTTAAAATGTAAGTCTAATCAAGCCTCAGCTCTTGCAAAGAAGGATAATGGACTCATTAACATCTCAAATCTGGCTGGCTCGCAGGCCCATTAAGTGATGATAATATCATCTTCCTAGTGCTCCAGACTCCACTGATGAGCACCACCAATAGACACATTGCGATTAGCAAATGTTTCTACATGTCAAAGTTAAGGCTTCCCTTGAGGTTCCAGCTAAGCAAAAACATAAAGTCAACAATTCAACACGTATTGGTAATTTGGATCATGTTTCTAAGAACTAATGCAGTTATAGGAAATAAGCCTTTCTTTCTCCCTATTCTTTCATTAGATTGTGTTTATAGCTAATAAATTCAGTTAAAAAAAAAAAAAAAAAACTCCCCTATTCAGATTAACTTTCTGTAAATACCATTGCTTTCATTTTGTCAATGTGAAAATGATTTAAATCAAACTGTATAAGCATAAAACACCCAATAAAGAAAAGATACAAATTTGGATTTGGAAGACCTTTCTGGGAATCAGTTTGAGAGTTCCTCTTGACAATCTAAACAGATGAAATCTCTTAGAGCATAACCGGATTTCTCTGGAACCACATAGAAATTACTTTATGACAAAGCAGGCCCAGTGAAATGCAGTACAATGTCTATAGTTACATGGGACACCCACTTCTGTGTGTTTTGATATATTAACACTGACAGTTAACTATAGAAGTGCCTCAAAAAACATTATTATGTTCATTTCTTAAGAATTTTGAAAGTTGTATCCCTTATAAATTACATTTTTGAGGAACCCTGTGCTACCTTCCTCCCACCTCCAGTTACTAAGCAGGCAAGCTATATCTGATGGGACACATATTTAACAGCACAGGAAACTAAAAACTCTGTACTGATAACAGATGTGTATTTAAAACACTCCAGTAGATTGAAAATACTTATACTAAGCTACAAATGCTGTAAACCAATCAGCCTCCACTATTTTCAGGCACTCATAAAAGCTTATCAGAAAGTATTGATAAAACTTGCGCCATTTTGAAGTACAAACCCCCCCAAAAAAAAACATATAAAACAAAATTAGTTCCCTTAACCTGCATTCTTCAAATTTTTTTTTGTCTCAATTAGTCTTGGGTTAAAGTTTTGGGTTAAAGTTTTGACTACTGTTACAACTTCGAAAGGTTTTCAAAGTATTGAGAAATCCCACATCAAGACATTCATTCCTTGCCCCGCCGCTTTCCTTTCTGCAGGAAACAAGACTACAAAATCCATTTTTTTTCCTTACCTGAAAACACACAGAGAGTGCAAACTGATTGATTATGGCATAACATGGTATGTAACTCTGATAACTTCTATTTCTGCATTTTAGTGAGAGAAAAGTGAGAGAGAAAGAGAGAGCAAGAAAGAGCACACACAACGTTCATTCATCCAAACACCTTTTTCAGAAGGGGATGTAAGGACCTATCTAGCACTTCATGCTCCTTACCTAACACCTCCTGATTTGTTACCCAGCAGCCTATTCACTCCTGAAGCACAGGAACACACACCAGCAGCCATGTCTGCTGCAGCCCAGCACTGCAATTAAATTAAAACAATGACTGCAACAGCTAACTGCCGTGAGGCAATTAACAGCATCCTTGGCCACACTGCAGGCTGGGCTTTTAAGAAGGACCCAAACCCAGCTGTACTTCTAACAAGCCTATCTTGTTCCTGCACAGAGTGAGGTAGGTCAAAAAAAAGGTAGTGGCTACACGAAGAAATGGTCTAAGAAGCCACAAAACCTCCTAATTTAAAACTATGAAATCTATTTACTAGCTCAAGATAGAGGCCTGAACCAAGACTAAAGGTATTCAAACAAGAGTACTTTTTTTTTTTTTTTTTTTAAGGTTTCTATTAACATAGATTTGAATACAGTCGAAAAACTGGACTCTGAGGCCTAAACAACTGGGTCCTTTTAGCAGCTAAACATAATTAAAATCTATGCATCTCTAAAATTGAAAGAGAAATTATGGATTATAACACTGTGGCATAAAAGGCCTTTGCTGAGATAATAGTCTAATACATATTCCTCAGTAATTGAAATACCATTTTTATGCTATGTCATATGGCTAAAAATTGTGGTGCTAGCTACCTAGGCACAGCTGATACCAACAACTGACCACTAAACTTCAGCTGATACTAACTGACTCTTAGGTGTCCTTGCCCTGTGCTCAACACTTTCCTATCTCTTTTCACCATCTCTAATTTATTACTTGAAGGTAACAAAGGGACTAAGCTGAAAGACTTGAGAACATTTTATGGAGAAAAAATGATAATATTTTACTGCCCAAGCTGTGCCACCTCCTTCAGGGCAATACTTTATAGCTTGTTCTCTAACAAGCACTTTCAGGCAAATGTTTAAAAAATATATATAACAGTGAAGAGAGGAATTTAGATGTGTAAAAGCCCATGAAGATTTATTTTCAACCATCACATCTCCTCTCATTGGAATAATGTGCAATGTGTACCTAAAAACAAATACCAGCCTCTCTTCCAGAAAGTTGCTTGCTCTATCCCCTGGCTGTACCTTCTGATTTTATTCCGTTTATTGCCATCCTCCTCATTTAACATGATGCTTAAGGTACCTCCTGACTTCATGCTTTTCTGGCATATCAATCTTTAGCAAAGCAAAAATTCAATAGTTTTTTTTTTTTATTCTGATACTCAATATGAATAGCTTTATGACCTACTTATAGATTACACTATCATGAAATCTGTCTCTTAATTACCACATGCTTGCTACTGCTAACTGTACCAATGGAAAAATGAGGGGGGAAAAAGGGGGTAGAAGTTATATTAAAACATTCACAAATTAAAGCACATGGTCATTCTACAAGGAGAAAAAAAAAGATATATCAATTTACTTCACAAAGATGACTCACATAAAGTCATTTTATTGCATTCCTCTTAAGAGTTTCTGCGACACACAGGGCCATCAGGTGAACATTACTGCCTCAGAAGCATTTTTGAAAGAGCTGCAAGCCACTGTCATGTCTGTTGTTCATAGACATTTTGATCACATCTGTTTCTGTTTGTTTGGATTTGTTGGCAACTATTGCTGCTATAAAGCATAGACCTGTTAGGTCTTTTTAATGCTTTAGACATAGAGTCTACTGTGCCTAATCAGAATGACATTGCTCGTGTTGGGAAGTGTTGCGTGATTTACCACTCTGCCCAGCCATTCCCACATGAGCAAATCCCACTTCCCTGCTGCTGAGCAGCAGAATTGGCAGCAGTGAAGCATCATTAAAATTCTGTGTAGGTCAGCTCCAGAGCTCTTGGAATACATAAATGCAACTCTTGGTTTAAAAACTCCCTACATTTGATTTTTTCCAAGCTACAGCCTGAAATTGAGCAAATGAAAAATTACAGCTGATGCAGGAGAAATTTAAAATTCCACCTATCACCCTCTTAGGTGACTGTCAATGTGAGCATGAATCAGGGATACTTTACCTCCCAAGCTCTCTGCAGATTTTACCAGCCTAGCAAGGCCACAAGAAACACAGTGACTACAGGAAACAGTAGTGGGAAGTGTCGTACAGTCGTTTCAAAAAAAACTCTATAAAGCTTTCGGAGAGGTAACAATTTTGGACAGTGACACCAGATCATCATGTGGACAAGATGACTACTTGCATGTTAATATGATTAGTAACAAATCCTTTCAATATTTTCAGAAGGAATCAATCCAAGTAAATAGTGCAATTTCTGCAAATTCAGCTCCGTATTTATGGCTAAAGAAATGCGAAATAATATTAGAAATAAGTGAATAACAACAAATATTGGAGGAGAAAAATATTTAACCATAATATCAATACAATATTGATTGCAGAATAAGTGATTCTTAAGGTCATATTTCAAACTACCTGTCTTGTGTTGGAAATAAAAATACAGAGTTTTTATGTCACTGTATATCAAATATCATGCACATAACTCAGGAATACATGTGCCAGTATATATGATTTATTAACAATTATCAATTCTACTATTCCTATTTATTTGTTTAAACCTTAAAGGTATGAACAGTAAACTCAAGCACTTTGGATTTAAACGCTTAGACATGATTTTCACTGCAGCTGAAACTATTTATTTTAATAATACAACATGAATAGCTATGCAAACAGTGAGATTTTGGGCCAGAAGCAGAAGTATGTCATTCTGGTTCACTATGATCCTCAGACAGGGAAGCAAAGGGTCTAATTTGGTTTATGGATTTAAACTATTTTCAGGGATTATTTACTGGTGTAAGAAAGGCTAGCCATTTATTCCAGAACTCTAGATTTTTAAAAGCACACTCATAATAGCAGTTATTCCATCTGCATCTTCAAGGAAAAACATGAGAATAAGTGAGAAGCAGATGTTATCTTTTGCAAGATGATAAGTAGTAAAGTAATTTTACCTTTTAAGCCTTGACAAAAATACCTAAATACCCCAAAATACCATCCAAAGCAAAAACTTCCTAAAGCATGGCTTGTGAAAAATGAACTATTTGTGAACTATTGAATGAACTAAATGAACTATTTAGAGACCATCCAACAAAGTGCTCCTTGCTTACATTTAGGATTATGTCACCTCTCTCTACTGATTAGAGGAGGTTTCTCCAATCTTTTCTTCCCTGCAACACCAGCATGTGAGCTGGAGCCTACCTCAGCTTGTGCATCACCAAGAGGATTAGTTGTTTTAAGAAACCACTTGGATCTGGGATCCTCCCTGTCTGGGATGTGCAAGCTGGCAAGAGCTCACTCTGACGCTTGAATCTCAAGGCAGAGGCAGAATCTCAAGGCAGAGTCCTCCCCTCGGGGGCTGGGGAGACAGGCGGTTCGGATGCCTGACGCACAGTCACCACCGAACCCCACGCTGCCACCTGAGACGCAGTGTAACGGACACACTGACACTTGTGAATGGGAAATGAAAAAATAGCAATGAAAACATCATTTCCTTTCATTTCCAATTTTATCCACCTTTCTATAGCCTGTATGGAAAATAATTCAGTAATAAGAGCAAGGCCCTGCTTCTTCTGGGTACCAATAATGTTTTGAATATTCCCTCTCGGAATTAGCTCATAAAACAGGGAAAGTGAATTGAAATTTCTCCATGTGAGCTTTAAAAGCAAGGAACCAGCAGTGACATAAGGCTCCCAGCAAGGGGCACTGTTTCGCCTTTTTTTACTCCCATTTTATGCCAAAAAAAAAAAAAAAAAAAAAAGTTACTGTGCATTTTCTCCATTTAAAGCAGAAGCATACATACCTCAAAAAAGGAAGTTGCCTCTTCTTCAATTTTAGATGAGTCTAAATGTTTTCATTAAAGCATTTCTGCTTCTTCTGTTCTTACACCACCATCTTGACAGATATAGAAGCTGCAGTTTGATCAGCATAACACCGTATTGAAAATGAATTTGAGATGGAGGTAATTTGAATATTTGGATAGTTCAGAGGGAAATAGAGGAAAATGAAAGAACCTATTGTAAAGATTTTTTGGGGGGAAACACTGGAGGCTGTTTGGAGACAGAATTCAATTCAAGTTTTTCTGTAAAAGCCTAAACCTCTTTAGGGAGGAGTCTAATTTCTTTCTCATTGCACACACATTGGCTGTGACAAATAAGTGACTCTTATTTTGTAGGCAAAGGAATTCTGAGCTCAGTAGCAGTCTCGACTGAGTATCTCCATAAAATGTGACAATCAATAACAGTTTAACCTCTAGTCTATATTAACAGACTGCCTTTATTTATTGTTTCACTTGTGTAAAGGCAAAGACAGGTAATCCAAAAGGAGTAGTAATAATAGAGACTTGTGACCTTCCTTCACAAGAATGTAGATACCAATGGGCAAAAACCATTTCGGCTTCAGCATCATGCAAAGGGCTATTTTGCAAAGAAACACTGTGTGTTAGTTGTTGAAACTTTTTTGTGCATTCCCCGAAACAAATGACACTATTCTGAATATTTTCTTTTCTGGGCAGTAAATAAAGTCTTCCATGTTGACAATGCTAATATTATATTTTAAAATATATTTGCATTTGTGTTTTTGTCATTTTTTATTGCATTTTATAAATCCCAGAGCAGAGATCTACTAAGCTCACTTTGAGAATGCCTTGTTTCTTGGGATAGCATCATGCAATGACCCAGGTGATCCTATGCCATTTTGCTTATGGATTATTGGCTCAATCTATGGAAGTTATTTCAGTGATAATTTTGGAGAGGTATTTGGAATGCAAGTCAGGAAGGTTAATTTTAAGTGATCTTTGTCTTGAAATGTTTAATACGGATAATTTTTAAATCTTAAGATGCTTCAGCAAAATTAGTGCTTTAAATTTACTAGATAACCATGGGAAGGATGGGAAGGAGGGGCAAGAAAATAATTTTGCCGCTACTTGAAATTCTCTGTTTTAGGAAGCTCACTATGTCATGCAAGAGGATAGCGGTGGCATTGGGCTGGTGGGAAGGGGTAATACGATAAAAAATAATTAGTAAACATTTACTTTTAGCTTCTTCTTTTGATAGGAACAGTGATGAACATTTTGCACTCTAGGTAATAAGTGTTTCCTAATGCATGTACACATAGGTGTAGTAAGTTGTTTTACTTATTTTTTCATGGTATTGATGGATAAGACAGGAAGCTGGTAATTTGATTCAGTCTTGTGACATGTATCCAGAAAGGATAATTATTATTTACAGAAATATGGGGTCATATCTGTTCCTGTATGATTAATATCCTCAAGTAATTTAATTTGTTCTTAAAAATACATCCTTTTGCTTAGTAATACTTCATAATTGCACTTATTTTTTCTTCAATCAGATTTGTCACCAAATGACAGAATCAATTTCTCGTTAATTAAAAAAAAACCTCCTCTTCCAACTCTATGAAGTTTATCAAATGAGCAAAAATCTCTTATATTTTGAAGTAGCTGAGAAGCAGTTTATAGAGTTGTGTTAATGTGGGTGATGTTTCCTAAAAATACTGAACATAAGTTCTAGAGAGTTTGTTATCTTAGTGAAGGACATAAAAACATCTCCACAATATTTCTAAGAATGTAAGATTTTCGTTTTCCTTTGAATTAGGCAAGGAGATTGCTATCAGCTTTGTAAATTTAAAGAGGGGGATCATTTCAGACTTAGCCTGATTAGTAAGCAATGATAACAGATCTTTTTGCCACTGTGGGAAAATGTAGTGATATTTTCTTTAAAATAAGCCATTCAAACTTGCTGACTTTCCAAAATGAAGTCACCCATAATTACTAGTCTTCCTCCCTGTTGGCTTTGTAATTCTCTCTCATATTTTTGTTTTGTGCAGTGTTGTTTTATGTCCAGCCTCATCATATATTTGGAAAAATTAGGCTGAGTATAATACAAAGCTTGAATTAAATGCAAATTTGGCAGCAGAAATTTGCAGTATGATATGAAAGGCCATGGTATGCAAATATTATGTCTCATGAGCACAAAGTTACTCTATAAAGAAAGAAAACATATTTGCAAGAACTGACAAATTCAAGTGATCATTTGTAGCTGTAAGCAGGCGTCTAATAGCATGTGTTCACCATGCGCACAATGTGGAAAGTGAACACTAGTGCATTTGGGAGAAACACACGTAATTGCCTTTGTGATCATTTTTGCTCATTTGTGGACAAAGAGTCCTCTGGAGGAAACTTATGAAAATATGAATGTCCTTTTTTGCAGATCTAGTAATGATCTTTTCATATAACACTGCACAAATATTTAATTTCTTTGCGCCTCAAACAATGCCAATGCGTTTTTACCCTGTGGATTTGCGGTAAGGCAATTGTGCCATTGCTTTGAATTCTGAACTGGAAGGAAAGACAAACAAAACTGTGTCAGGAGCACATTTAAAGTGCCACTTGTGTTAATGAAAAAGTCTTTGAGGAAGTTCTAAAGAATTTAGCTGGTGTAGTGGGTATAATCTAGCCAGAGAGCACAGAAAATATAGTAGGCTAATTTTGTTTTGCTTCTCGGCAAGGTAAATCTATCCCCACTCTCAAGTAATTTCCAGGGCCCAAGTAAGAACAATACCTGGCTCAGATATCTCAGTACAGCCTGTGGGATGCAGTACAAAGAATAAAATGGCACAGTTCTTTAAGTGTGACATGCATTAGCTGCCCTCTAATAATTATCCTCAGGACAGTACGGGTCTCCTGTGAGTTCTCTCTGTTAACATACGCAGGGGCTGTGCAGCCATACTCCTTATCACCAGGGACCTGAGAACAGTGCTTGAGGAGCTCCATTGCTTTTGTGGAAAAGGTTGTATTGCAAGGCTATTTTAAGCAAATTAAACAAAAAAATCACTTTAGTTGCGTGCTTCTATCTCTGTCAATGGCAGAGAAGAGGGGGCATTTTGCTTTATAAGAAATATGCGTGCTTTTCCAATCAGCAGCTGGAACAGCTTTTGCAACACCCTTCTCGCTTTATTTGCTGAATTGGGTTAGTTCCTGCAGACTCATTATCAGTCCTGACGAGCACTAACAGTACCTTCCTCTTTGACAGTTCACTTAAAATTACCCATAATATCTAAGAAATATTTTTAGCTCTTACCAATTTTGACAAGACATATATTTAGCAATTCAACTTACTTCCTCCCGGAAATGCAAGCAAGTGCTCTGACTTATTTTATATGCTTATTTCTCCACTGTTTTTTTTTTTTTAATGTCTCCCATGTGGACTCTCTGCACTGTTTTCCCTAGACCACCTTCCAAAACTTCATGATCTCTGACAAGAACTACAAAACTCAAACAAGCTTCAATCCTATTTTATGGAACACTAAATGCACTAATTTTTAAATTTCCAAAACTTAGGAAGATCTATCCTATAGCATGATAAATAAATATTTAAATATCAAAACCTAATTTTGTTGAATTAAAACTACACATATTATGTTGTTTGAAAATACTGAAAGGTATACACCTATCAACCTACTGATAAAGTTTCCTTAAAATAGTTTAATTTCATGTCCTTAATAAAATGCCTTTAATTTAATTTACTTCAATGTCTTTAGCATACAGGTATTTTCCATTATTTGCATCATTGGCACCCTTTTTGACCTTCAAGGAGAGAATGCTTGTTCTTATTTACACAAAATAAAGATAGCTGCACTTCATAAGATCAATATTTTGGGGCAGCAATAGCACAGCACTTGACTACCCAGTTTTAGCAGGAAATAGTCCTGCTGCTGCTCACGAGGAGCTGACTTGTGGTATCAGCGCATTTGGGGAGTTTAGCAAACATGTTATCTTTAGCAACAGATCTGATGTAATGTTTATAAGTTCAATCTGCCCTGTTTTGCCATTGCAGGTGATACTCTTGTTACCAAAACATCCTGGAAGTCTTTTCTTACCACGGCCTTCAGAAGGTCACATACATACGATGTTTAACCATCATCTCATATTTAAAACATGCTTAAAGAGAAAAACCTCATCCTGCAACAACATTTTCCAAAATTTAAAATTTAATTCTTACCTAAAATGAAGCTCAAACAACTTTGTACTGCAGAAAGCTTTTATTTGATAATCTAATCTTAATTTCAATGGTGTTATGTTGCCCAAATACTGAGTATGCTAAATGGCATGGCTGATCAAATTATCTATATCACTCTAAATGCTTACTTTAAAATTGTGATTACAAATAAGCAGAAAATTGTGACAGAACTAAACTCTGAGTTTGGATACCTGAAAAAGGTTGAGTTGTGCCACTTCAGAACCAAACCACGTATACTAGTAGGATGAAACTAAGTAGAACAAAGTGTCCCCCTGCCAAGAAACAGAACTTGTATAGCATTATTATGAATTCCACTATTCTAATGATTCCTGCAGCAATTACAGTAAAATATGCCATAAAAATAGATGAGAAGAAATTCAAGTAATGCAGTACTCACTCTTTTCAAGCCTACTTTGTGAATGAAGAACTACACCATCTGTAAGACCTCCAAATCATGTTACAAGCCCAGATATCACACTTAAATATTCCCAAGTCACACGAACATTTCAATTTCAGATGCCTTTTGTACTGTTACAGGAATCTGGTGCAATGCAAACTAAAATTTCGCTCTTACAGGATTTACATTTATGATTTCTTCAAAAATGGTATTAGGATCTCCCAAAATGAAATTTCTTTTTTTACATTCCTCCAATTGTAAGAAACAACTTGTAACTGTTTAATACAACAATTTTTATCTTTCATTTATTTTATGCTCTAATGAATTTCTCAAATTTGATATAAAAAATGCAAGATAGAAGGAGAGATCTGATCTATAATTTAAAGGAAGAAAGAGCATAAAAGTTTTTGATGAAACTACACCTTAGCCAGCATCTTTGCCTCCCATCTTGATCAGTACTAACTTGGGAGAAAGAGTGCCCTTACTGTATGATCATGTGTCCGCTCTGAACCACCACCAAGTGTCCTTACAGAATCATCAAGGTTATTTCCTGATTCTTCACAGTTGTGTCCAGACCTAGATCAGCCTTGTTTAACGTCATATCAGACTGAGTTAGGAGTTCAAGATCAGGTGGCTTTAGGCAAAATGAACCAGACCTAGTCATTAAGTTATATGTTATTTATAATTTCAGTTTTAAAACTGATATATAGACACAGCACAGTTTATAGATGCTGAATTCACAGCTGCTGCTTTTGTTTACTGACACATATTTCTACTGCACACAAATCTTGAGCTTTCCTGATAATAGCTAAGGCTGTAACGCATTAGTTCTGGGAAATAAGACACAAACAAAATTTGGCAGAATAAAATGGATAAAACATATAGACGCTTTACAGCTTCTACTTAAATAAATGTTTAGGTTTCATATGTCGGATGTCTTTCACCAGGCCAACAGCAGAAATTAAAACTAGGCATGCACAAGCAATATTCCTGTTTAATGTTAATTTGACATTAATGAGAAAAAGACCAGAACCTCTAGCACAGTACTTTCCATGAATTCCTGGAGACTAAGGCAGGCATGGAAAGAGCATGAATCTCAACAACAGCTCTTACTAGCTTTTGCTGAGATGTTCTAGCAAGTTTGCTCTTGGAACTTCTTGCATTCTGCAGAAAAGTTGAAAAGCACTGCTCTGGAATTAGAAGACTATATGCAAAATATCACCAAGAGTACCCTTTGCCTATAAGGCTACATAACGAACTGGCTGCATATGTATTTATATAGATATAAATATAAATATATAAATAAATAAATATATATATATATATATATATATGTATAATCTCAAATGAGCAAATTTCCAAGGAACTAGGCTTCCCTTGAGATAAAGAATATAGGAGGGATAATTTTTAAAATATCTATTTCCTACCAGTTTTCATATGTCTCTAGTTCTATTTCTGGGAGTTCTCTCAGAAATCTTGCTCATATATTGCCTAACAGATACATAATATGCATTCTGGCCAAGTTTGCAAAAGTATTCTTAATATTTGTCTCAGAATGGTGGATGCGTCACAACCTATTCTTTTGTAAATGATACGTATACGTGCATTACAAATGGCAGAGTACTGTAGCTGGTAAGGTCTGCTGCTAAGAACTTACCCCAGATCTTAAATATGCTCGTGCAGTCTGTGTTCCTATGGCTATTTTTGGTAGATACCATATTGGCATAAAAGGATTAGTATTGGTTACTCTGGAGGTGTTCTGGGCATGGTTGAGTCCTGAATGGGCAGAGAGTCCACCAAAGGTCTGTTCTGTTTTCTCATTGCCTGGACAAGCAGGAAATGTGACTATAAGAACTGCCCTTCACGGAAACTTGTTGAAATAAAACTCTCTCAGGTTTAGAAGTTTCTTTGCATGGTTGCTGACCTTATCAGGTATATCCTAACCTGGAAATAAGCCATTTGATCATTTGAGAGTGGACATACATGTTCATTCAACCAAGCAAACTCTGAAAAAGCAAGTTTGTTTCATAGTCACATAACAACACTTCTGGTAATATTTTTATTCAACTTTTTCCTTTGATGTGTACTCTTTACATATGCCAATCATGACATATGTAGAGAGATACTTACAGAGAGACTTCAGGAATACTTGAAAAGAATTATCAGGAAGTACAGAACTCTGGGTCTTGCAAACTGTAAATGTTGGGTACAAAAGACTAATACAGAGACAAGTACTTCTTTATAGGAATTCTAGAAGATACTGGAGAAGGGCATTGGCTCTGCTGTGTATGACATGAACATATGAAGCTCTCCTATGCTTAGTAACACTACTTGTTCCTGTATGCTGTAATGGGGTTCACAATATTAGTTGTTCCATGGACATTTGTTCACCATGAAGTACAAGTTTCTAGTGAAGGCAGAGAGATGGGAGATTGAAGACAGGGCCCTGTGATCCCCGCTTGAGCAGCTGCATGGGAGGCTACCATTCGTTCCGGCACTGCTATTGCAATGGCCAGTCATTCCCACCATGGTTGCCAGCACAGTGTTGTCTGCCAAACGTCACAGCCAGACTGAAACAGGCTTCACCAGTTGCACAGGCACTGAATCCCAATCATACTGGCACAGTGAGGCTTCAAATGAACCTCTAGAGAGAGGCAGCAAATATTCTACAGCTGAATGGACAGAAGGAAGCCTTTGCTCTAGTCATGGCAGTAGGAATTCTGCCAAACTTTCTGACACTAGAAATCACTCCATCACTCCCAATATATTTGACATCTGCCTCTAGTTGCTATCATTCATCCTCTCTAGGAATCCCCTGGCATGGCACAGACACTCTGCTGCAGAAAGAGGCAACACAGATGACTAAAAAGTCTCCTTATATCCTGTATGACACGATATGTATTGGCAGTATTGACAGTAGCAGGATCAAAATCTTATAGGGCTGTTGGCTAACCCAAAGAATTAGAAATGTGTCTCCTCTCATCCCTATATATTATTTCTTTGCTCAGATCAAAATACTGCAACATTGGTAACCAAACATCATATCAAGCTCTAATGCCAGATAATGAGAATTTTGCACAGGATCCTCTACATCACTTAAACAGTTAAGGTTGGGGAATTTAGAGTAAGGTTTTTGTAAGGATTTGCATTCTCAGCTCCTGTGGGGCATCCTAGCCTGCCTATTTCTGTAATATTTCCATTGAAATCTCTCTTTTTTTTTTTTATCCTGTAACTGATTAAAACAAACAAGAACAACAACAAAATGTGTTATGCAACCTCAAGAGGGCAGCATGGTATTTCAAGAGCAGCTTACATAAAAGTAGTAATACCAAACTGTTTGGAATGACAGGTCAGCATTAAAGTAGTTGTAAACACTACTTTTATTTAAAAAAAAAAAAAAAAAAAAAAAAAAAAAAAAAAAAAAAACAGAAAGGAGCAGTATTATCATCTCACTTGTTTTGCTGCTGTCCACATAGCCTCACTTCACATACAGCAGCAGATAATGCAGATCTGCAGTTTGCACATGCATGTCCTATATGCTGTAGCAGTTACATCAGCATAGTCTTCACTGACAGTGCTTGCTTTGGTAACCAGTACCTACTAATCCAGTTTGAAATTTTGATAGTACTGTTTCTAGGGCAAGTAGCAGCCTGGTTCTGTGATAATTAAATTCTGGCCTGACGTGATAATAATTCTGTTCATCAATTCTTTGATCATCATGAGACTTCTCTATAGCTGTTTGAATCTCCTTACTTGGGCACGGCTGATAGAAAATAACTGTTCCAGATGAAGTATTCTCAGATCATTGGACTCAATATATCGTCACACCTATTGAAGATGCATCATAGCCTCACATGTGCCTTATACAGATCTGAAGGCTTAGGGATGGCAACATTAGCATTTATTCTGAGGAAATGCATGTGGAATGTGTGTACTAAGGCACAATCTCTGATTCTGCCATCACTGTAGAAACACTGTTTCAAGTACCCATTTCTAAACTGGTGATAATATCCACCCATGCAACTACAGAGCTAATGTCACAGCAACAGAACAGTACAGAAATTTGGCAAACATAGTAAGTCTTAATGTCACTCAGCTGACTAAGATCGTCCTCTGTAATTTTCATGGTGTCAGCTAAGAGCTTTGATTAAATAAATTTACTTGAAGAAAATTTACTGGCAACATGTTACTTGTTGCCAGAGAGAAGGTGTATTTTGCCTTATTGCAATGTGAGTAGACAACATGTTAAAAACAGAGGAAGCAGATAAAAACAAACCGAAACACATTTGTTCAGATCCTGCTCTAAATACAGCAATTTAAACTCTACTTTCGACAGACACTGATTCACAGTGCCACAGTGTCACTGATTCACTCAGAAGCAGCTGAGTAGTAGCATCTGATATGGTAAGGAAATCATGACAAGTATCTTGCATAAATCAGAAAACATTAGTTTGGGTTGGCTTGCAAAAAAATCTAGGCATAATGTTGGCAGAGATGCTTTTTAAACAACTAACTTGGCAGAAGCTCTGGAATCCACTTACCAAGAATGGTCTGCTCTGAACAATCTGAATCAAATTCCAGTAAGGCTGATGTTTGGAGAAAAACTGGTTCTCACTGTAGCCGTCTTTGTTGTTTTTGGTCTTTCCTACCTGTTGGAGCTCTCCTTCCCCTTACACCTTTATGTATGATAGGAAGAGAACACTGATCTGAAAAAGATAACATATATGGCACAAACTGTGGCATCACTTCTATGGTTTTCTTTAAGCATATTTATTTCACACAAGGGGGACCTCCACTGTCTCTGATTCTGCAGTGGATTCTACACAGTAATTCAGTGTTTTTCATGGAAGGTAGGGCAACATTTTCTTGCTTTTTCTGTCATCAGGCGATCGTCTTGCCACATCAAGCTCCCTGTTAGGCCCTCACTAAAGAGGGCCCAACAGGGCCTCTCTCCTTCTCTCTTTATATATATGTGTGTATATATAAATGTATATAAAAAAATTCCATTCTATATAACATCTTGTCTATTAAATGCTCATTTTAATTTTTTAAATCAAACATAGGAAAAAAAGCAGAAATTTAGTACAAACTGCATTTTCAAATAACTTGACTGTTAGAACATATTTAGATACTTCCAATATTTAGTTAATTTTATTTTTCAAATTACTCTTATAGTATTTTCACAATTTCATTATATACATTATATACTACATAATGCATAGTACTTCACATATTTTTTTTTATAACTGAATGTCATCATTTTCTAAAATAAACCTCTCTCAAATCCAGAAGAGATCCTTTTGGAATTATTCCTGAAATAAGTATGATAATATGCAGAATTTCATGAGTTGTCCTAGCATAAAACTTGGGAGAAAAAGGAGGGAAGAGGTTTAAATTCGTAAATGACTGCTTCCTTCAGTGAGCAAGTAGGATGATAAATACTGACTGAAAAAAAACATGCTGTATTTATGAAAAGATGTTGAAAACCGTGCTAGACTTGTGGTACCGGGGGAAGTAGAGATCTGTTATCATCCAAAAGACTTTAGCAATTCATCTTGCAAATACACTTAGCTTTATCTACTCCATTATTTCTTCAGTTTGAATCTGACAGTTTTCAGCCTAGTTGTAGAAGAATAAGATCTGGCAAATGTTTCTCAGAGGAGTAAAAGAAATAGTCAAGTCGGAAGTGAATGTATTTTTCTTTTATTTTTTCTGAGCTGTTTGAACTGGGAGACATTTTCCTTCAATTTTCCATCAGCCTATTTCATATGAACATAAAATAACAAACTATGACATTATGAAAGGTATATAACATTGCATAGCACCCTAAAAATAACTCATTGGACCAGGAGCTCAGTGATGCTTAACACCAATTCCAGCCATATCGACATGCAGACAGAGCTCCACAAAAAAACAGAATTAAAACAAACGAACAAAAACATTCAGGAAACAGCATTCAGGAAAGTGGTGGTGGAAACGGTTATCTCATTCATGCTATGGAGTACTGCAGATCAGTTCAGTTAAGATTGAAGAAAATGCAATGGCAAATTATTCTTCCAGCTGGATTGCAGCTCATTTTGCCTATCAGAACATATCACTACCTCTTCCCTTTCTAAATAGCATTTTATTCTGCTTTCCTTAGATTTAGTGGGGGAATCTGCTCTAAGACTTCTGCATTTTAAATAACAGTTCTGACTAGATGCTCCTACTGTTACAATGTTTATCCCTTTGATAGGTAGTTTGATGTGAAATCAAGCAAACGCAAAAAGGCTTTCAGATAGAATCACCTTGCAAAAGACAGCCAAAGATTCCAAGGATGAGCTAGATTTTTGTAACTGACCTGCACTGTTCTCTAACCCAGGCGGGCTCTGCAATTACAGAATTCCCAAGAATTTAAATGTAGTTCTACCTACCTGGATCACTGGTTTATTCAGTTAATGTTTAACTCTACTAGTCTTTGGTAATGAATGGCCTGTAGTAGATGTAACCCATAGCCTTGGTGACATTTAAGAGACTGTCTCCTCTGACAATTCCAATGCAAAGAACAAATTTCTTACAGAGAAAGCTAACTGCACTCAGCTCTAAGGATTAGTCCTGTCAGGTCTTCTCTAGGTGAGAACAGAAAAGAGGAAAAGTAAAAAGCTGGGCTCCTCTAAAATAAGTTATCTGATCACACCTGGCATGGTAGGTATTCAGCTCTTCTAGTAAAGCCATGCTATGCTGGGAAAGCTTCAGCTGTGACAGTTTCCACTCCCTTTTTTTCTGGCCGATCTTTATATTCCACTTGTCCACGTACATAGCATGAGCCAATTGCAGAGACAGACATGATGGCATTTGCACATGTGCAATTATATTATAGTGGGAAAAAAGCATGAAAATGGAATTACCCTTTAGTGGATACTCTCATCATTTTCCTGTCAAGAAGCCTGCATACTACAGGCTCTGTTTTGTACTTCTGTCACTCCCCAAGCTCCTCTTGGGTCAGAATAGGATGCGTCCTTTCCTGTTGGACAAAGATGGCAGGGATGAGGAGGCTGTAAGAGGCAGGTTATGGCTCCCTGAATCTCTTCTCCAAGATTGAAATCTGCCTTGACACTTGCTAGATGGTAAAGCTTAAAACTGCATCCTCTAAACAGAAATAGCAGGAAGATGTCTCTAGTCACACTCTTCTCCATCCCCAACACAAAAGCTCTATCAAGATTAATGTTACACATTAATGGACACACATTCAGCCTTCCCAAGTGGAGAGTCCCAAGTGCTTTCTGGTCAAACCTGTACTGGAAGCAGAGCAAGCCAAATCAGCCCCTTGTATGCACATCTCACTCCAAATGCCTGGGATGTACGTCCATCCCCCTGTCCCAAGTTTTACATCACAACTGCTTTGTTAGCACTTTGCAGGAGTTACTCTTCATTATTTAGTATACTGAGAAAACACAAACGAGTGTCACGGGGTCTGAAACTAACTGGAAACACATTAAGTTAGTCAGCAATCCAAGCCAAGAAAAGCTTTTCACATCCAAGGTTGCTCTTCAACAACTTCCTCAATGTGTCTAAATATGCTCTGATGTGAGAGTTCATGAAAGCCATTTCCTGGTGTCTGGTCTTTTTTGTCAAAATCTTCATGGTATTTTGGGGTAACTCCTAGGCAGAAGAATCACATATGATGAACAACATACAGTCTCTGCAGTCTTTGGCTGGATGGTTAACAAATTTGGCACCAGTCCTCAAAGGCTGAAATCAATACACCAGCCCAAATCGCCCCAGCTGGGAGAGCATTTTGGAAAGTGAGACATAGAAATGTAGGCTCCAAAACAAAGATCACAGAGCAAAATAATACAGAGTAACAGAAATGATGTAGGAGTCCTATTTGTTACCATGTGTTAAGATTTCTATCAAAGTTGATGTTAATAATTGACATAAAGTACAGTGAGAGTTAGATAACAGCAGGAACGTTCAGGCCAGGAACCTATTCAATTTTCCAGTGGTGTGAGGCACTGGGTAATGGACGAGTGCGTAAGCCTCAATTCAGAGACCATCTTGCCTAATGGCATTAACATCTCCAAGAATTTTATACTGTCCAGAGAAAGATTTCTGGTTGCAGCATATAATATGAGATTTTCTCTTTAGAAAAGTGAGTAGAAAAGAAATGGGATGTGACTTTTGTGTTCATGAAAGTGAGGGATTAATAGCAATGCTTCGAGTCAGGTATACGCTGTGGCTGTTGTGCAAGCCTCATCACACAGTACTGCCATCTCACCCCAATTTATGACCTGGAACACAGGAACTTTTACTGCTTTTAGATGGGACTGCAAGTTGGACCAACCCATTATAGTGATTTTATAAATACAGTGAAGAATGTAAAAGTTCTAAATCTCTTTTGCACTCTAAGCTCAGATTAAGCTGTACAAATTCTGACAATATACATACTTTAGCTCCTGAGCGTGCAGGTCACACTGACAGCATTTGTGTTCTGTGTTTAAATGCGATCTCGCTGTGGGCTACGAGTGCATAATGCACACAAAAGCCAAGACCTGCTCTCTGGCATGAGCATGTGCCAGACAACAAGTAGGAGCAACGTTAGCTTGGGTACGATCTACACTTTGAAGGAAGCACACTATTTTTTAATTTCCACCATCATAACTGCTGGTGGAATAATATATGGGAGTTACCTGTCTCTCTCAGTGCCAGAAAACCCTGGTCAGCACAGGCTGCTGTGCCTAGTGTCCTGCATGTTCAGCTTGCAGCAGCAAGAACTCATCAGAAACAAGGGCTTCCACATCAGTCTTTACACTGCCAGAGTACCTGCGTTCTGGTTTACACCACCAAAAGCCAGCTTAAACCAGAGGTGAATCTACAACATGATATAACAAAAGGCTATTGCTCTGATTGTCCTGTATGCCCTTATCTTACAGTTTGCAATTAATCACCACCCTGGAAATCAAACACTAAAGTATTTGTACATTCTCTTTGAAAATATATTCCAATTTCCTTTTAGCTGAACTGCTCTGTCCTTTGCCACACCTGCCCGATGCATCGCTCTGCATAGCACGCTCTGCACATACCTGCAGTCCAGTGACTCATGCTAGACAGCGAACACAGTCACCATGGCAAGACTATAAGATCCAAATGTGTGATGCTATTAAAGTGCAGACAGATGTCTGTTCATTAGCAAATAATCACATCTGCATGTTGATAACAGTTACAGCAACTCAACCTGAGCACCAGGTTCTCTTCTCAGCAGTATGAAACTCTCTGGTGGTGTGAATCTCACCAAGTCTCATACCATGCCACCATAACAGTTCCCTGAGTACCCAGTTTGTACAAAGCACCGAAGTTATGTGCCAGAGAACTGTGTATTTATCCTTCTACATTTGGTGTGTATTTTTTTTTAAGTGTATTAGCAATTAGCTTATTCTTTCTATCTGGAGATACAGTTTTGATCTTTGCAGAGAAAGTAATTGGGAGAGGCAGATTTTATGGGAACAGCAGTAGAGATAAATTCATTGGTCTCCTATCTAACATTTATAGGGGAGGTTTCCTTGGTTTCTGCATAACTCATAGGTACAGTCAAAGGTGCAGCTGCTTCCCCTGTGCCACCATTAAGACCAGTGTACTCATCAGGTGTTAGAACAAATACCTCAGGCTCCCAGTCCGTGTTCCTCATGCATCAAACAAGGATCTACTCTATGATGTCTCTCAGTTCATAATGGTTTTGTAGCTTTTCTTTTTCTCTCTCTTTTTTTTTTTTTTTTTTTTTTTTTTTAATGCAGCAGTGTTTCTGCCATTTTGGGATGTATTTCCACAATGTAGATTTTATTTTGCAAATGTACAAGCAGATGGCTCTGGAGCTTGTTAGACTTCCATATGTCTGAGGGATAGCCATATTCTTACTGGAAATGTTCTTTGCCTATTTGTTTAAAAGAACATAATTTCTATACTAAGGAGCTCCAAACAGTCTGGAAATGATACTGAGAAGTATCCTGAGACTGATTCTGTGAAGCTCTTGCCACAGACACAAAGTCAGGCTCAGACTGATACCTCCTTGGATGATTGTTCTCAAACTTCCAAAAAAGAAAAACAGCTCTAGTAGCAACAAGGCTGAGAAAGATGACAGGTTCATAGACTGACTTCAATATCAATAAATATGCCCAAAGTTGACCAAAACGTCCCTGAAGACAGCATACTCACACTGGTTCTCTGCCCTCTGCATTCTCTAATGTCTATGTGCAGACACTGCAACATGCCCCTAGGTAGAGACTGAAAGAGGGTGTCCAATATAATTCAGAAGTTGTAAGAAAGGACAAAGCGGGGGGAGAGAAAACATCACAATCAAATAAGCCCCATTTCATTCATTTCAGATTGGAAAACAAGGCTAAAACTAAGGTGATCTATGGTATTTCAGAGAGTCTGATGTTGTGATACTGCTAAAAAAGCAGTGAAAAATATTTTCAGCCTTACATTTGGGCATTACTGGTAGTAATATGGTATGAAATACATGTCCCCTGAAACAATACACAGACTGAGCTTTGAGTTTGTCAAACCTGTGTTATAAAGGAAGGAAAATAAACTAATACTTTGTTCAAAGTTTTACTGGCAGCTTGCCTGTTCTGATGATTTAACTGTTATTTACACTGAAACCAATATGCAGGAAGATTGCAGCCTCCAACTCCCAAGGGAGCAAGCTATGGAATTTTTGCATTCTGCACAATGTTATGGGTTGGCAACCACTCCTGTGTGCTACACAGATCACTTCAATCCCTTGTGTTTATCCTATAAACAAGAAAGTGCTCCACACTGTCGTCCTAAAGAAAATAGCTGAAATCTAAAGCAGCTCAGTCCTGTTTAAGCTATCCCCAGACACACTGCCTACCACGAGGGTTTGTTTTTCATTTATTTGTTAATGAAAACTGGCAGCAGATGCTATAGTTTTATTGAGGACATTAATCATTGAAAGAAAACAACATTTCTGCTGCTCTGGCAACTCCTGGACCGGACTTAAATAGGACCTGCTCCTTTCCTGTTAACCCTGCGCATGATGTGGAATTCCCTGAAGCTCGGGTGTGTTTGGAGAGGTCTATTTCTAGTGCGAGACTGCATGCCTCGTGAGAATGCCAGTAAGATGTAGAACATCCACTTGGTTTCTGATTCAAAAGTCTTCTTGTGGCAGTAAGTTTTGACAAACAAGCAAAAATAGCTCAATACAGTACCTTAGAGCTCCCAAAGTTTAGAATTATAGCGCTGTGCTATGTTGTGCCATGGTAGCAGTTACTGCACACTGCTCATGGAGTCTTCTACAAGGAAGGAGAGTTCAGATGCAGCAGCAGGTCATAAACTACTGCTAGAAAACATGAGGGTATTCTCTTCAGCAAAGCTGCACTATTCCCCAAACTTCAAGCTTTGACCATATTTCTGAGGAAGCTTTGAAGGAGAGTAAACCAGAGAAAGTGCAGTTCATGCACTTTCATGCAAAGTGATCAATCCAAGGTGAAAGGATCTATAAAGTATAAGATATTTAAAAAAAAATTTACTGACCAGATAACCTGCTAATCATATATGGCTTATCTCCACCAATGGTAAAAAAAGAAATGCTTGATGTAGATCTACTAAACTCAGTGGAGATATCAAAGATAAATTTAATCCTCGCTGTGTCTCTGTTATAAATTCTGTACTCCACATTACACACTAGCATGTACCTGACCTATGACCAAGTCATTTGTGCTGCAAAATTATGGAAAAATAATCTAAGAATTGAGTAATGCAAGGGGGGCAGTCTATGCAGTCTATGGGGGAGATCTGTACACGCTTGCCTATAAAGAATAATTTACCATGGAAATCACTATAAAGCAGAATACTTCACTGCAGTAAGTATTATTTTTATTCCTCTGAGCCTATCTTCTGATTTCCTTTGTTAAATCAGTCCTAGGAGAAATAATTTCAATGAACATAACTTCATTAGTTTCTATAGTGAATTTGGTGCAAATTATAAAGTTGACAGTGGTCTATTTGGGAACAGTTTTCTAAGCTATATGTAGTTTTATTCCTATTTCCTTTCTCTTTGACTACATGTACAGTTCCACAGAGTACACTAGCGCAGCCCAGCGTGGCTGATAAATGATGGCCGGACAGGATCCCAAGAAGAGAGCTAACAGATGCTCTTCAGTCCTCATAGCACTTACAGTGACCACGTACTTCAATTTCTCATTTTACACATGTTGGCAACAGATTTCCTGATAAACAGAAAATATGGGTCTTACTAATTGTGCCCGCCTGGTCGTTAAGCTCAGATCTCTCCAGTAGACACTTGATCCTCCAGCCTGAAACAGATATTTTCAAGTAAGAGCTTGGCTAGGCCAGTTCAAACTGGTGTTAGCCTGAATGTGTGTGCAGTCTTTATGTCCATTATTCTTCAAGTTATCTTTTAGCTCTCCTCTGTCCTGCACATTCACCCTAAGGGTATATGTTTATTGGGAAAAGTATTCATTAAATTAAAGGCAGTGACAACTGCAGCTCCTAGAATACTGTTATTCCTTTTTTTATGTGAATTATTTAATATCTGTATGACTATCTGTATGACAAAATACATGCTCAAATATTGATTCTCTTTCTTTTTAGTTCTTATTAATTTTAACACAAGAAGGCGAATATGAGAGATTAGAAAGCAATTTCTTAACATTTTTTCATATACATTCTGCACTGAAACCACACTGTTTCAGCTTTGTTTGTGCTAAAGAAATTCTTCTATACGGAATGACACAAATTTTGCTGTTCTTCATTACTGATGAATAGATTTGCCCTCTGAGAAAGCTAACCATCTTGAGATTGCACTATCCTCTCTGAGATGAGGTAATTATTTGGCTATTATTTTTACCTTTCTTAACTGACATATGCTTTTCTCATCACAAAGAATGAAATAATACACAACAAGCAAGTTTAATTATATTAATTCTATAACTCAAGTGTTTACAAGACACTGAACTGTATTTTTAAGTCACATCTATGATCACAGTACCAAAAAGCCACATACAAACACTGTTTTGGAAGTGCTCTCTTTGAAAACAAGTATGAAACAAGCCCAATCTAAACAGCTTAAAGAAGTTTGCAGAAAAGGGTCAGTGAAATAGATTTTAGCCTAACAAAAAAGCTTCAAAACCTTACTGCAACTTTGTCACTGTACACTGCGTTGCCTATTTACTTTTCTACAGCAGGTAAATCTTTTGTTGCTGCTAATTGTACTCTTTGGGTTGCACAATCTGACATATCTTAGAGAAGTTTGACCACTGGAAATCCATCACCATCTAAGTGCTTTAAGCAAGGAAGCATTACATTTAGCTTTCTATATAGCTATATCTTATATTTCAAAGTACGTTTCAAACAGCCTATATTCAAAGCCCTGGCTTCAGTATTCTGCTGATTCTCACAAAGAGAGTTGCACTACTGCTAGACAGTATATTTGAGTTTTAGATTTTTATTTGTGTTTTCCAGATAACTGCAAGTATTATGAAATTCAGAATGCAGCTGAAAACTACGTGATGAAAAGGCAAACACTAAGTCCAGCTCACATCCATACACTGCTCCTTTCTGTAACCTGTTTTGCAGATGTAGCTTGCTTTTCTCACCTAAATATGTATCAATTGCCAACACAGAAGAAACAGAAGTGTCAAATAAGGAGGTACTGCTTTTTGTGAAAACTACACTTCAACTTTTGGGTTTCCTTGCATTTTCTGAACACACCCTCAACTAGAAAAACATATACTCATGTATCTATACAGGATAACTATGTAACTATACAGGATAACATCAAGTTCTTCGGAAGCTTTTCAGTCTATCAGAAAAAATAACGGTAATTCTACCCAAAGAGTTTGTCAATTACTTGATAACACGTAACACTTTATAAGCATCTTGCATGTCCGAACCTACTTCTCTATTACCAAGCATATTTAATATTACTATTTGTTGACAGAGTAGCAATAGTGTGGTGGTTCTTTGCAGTGTGAATGACTGTCCTTAAAAAAATAGCATGGCAAGAAATGACTGCAATTATGAGATAATTTAAGTTTGGTTTCTCTACTGAATTAAATCAAATCCCATGTACCTATATTCATTTGTTTATAAAATATATTGCTGATAAAATCACAAAACAAAAAGCAAGCCTAACCCTTTACAACAGACTGTTCAGAATTATTACTTCAGAATTAAAACTGCCTATGAAGAATGACAAGTTCAGTAACACTGACACCTTTGAAAAAGAGAACTGCAGCATTTGCCAGTGCAACCATCGCCTTGGAAATTACCTGCAAATGCAGATACAATTTGCTGAGCAAGCTGCAGTCACACTGACTGGTAGATGGCTTAGGCAGACCTTACTGAAAAAATACATGATTTTGATATAATCTTTGGGATTCTCTCGGACACAGCAAAAAAATGGCTCCAAAGCTGATACTACACTATAATCTTAATGAAAGAGATGTGAAGAAATTATTTTATCTAAGGTTTAATACAGTTTTCTAGATGCAGATTTGGTCATACTGAATTTACTTCATGATCTCCCAGTTGCTATGTAACAATTCCACCATCTTATACCTCAGGCCACTGAGAAAGAAGAGGAAAGTTCCCCAAGGACATTGGTGAGTTGTAAAACACTGAGGATAACAACAATTCCTTTTTAACACAGCAGACTTCAGCTAAACTTTGATATAGGATTTAAATCCATAGGTCTAGAAAGAAATGAAAACTAAAAGTTTTAAATCTGTTCTGCATGATGTCTTTAAGCATTGAGATCTTAACTACTGCAGCATGCCTAAAAATTATTTGCTAACTGAATTATTTCATCTTTTCATAGCATTTTTTTTCCTTTCCTTTCCTTTTTTTTTTTTTTTTTTTTTTTTTTTTTTTTTTTTTAACTTTGATGCAGATCCAGTTGGAGAACTCCATCCTTGGTTGAATTTGTTTGGTGTCAAAATAAAGGGCAGGTTGATCAGTAAATATGTGAGGAAGTGACTACAGGCTTTATGATTTGTCACTGCAGAACTACTACGTTATCACGGTCTCTAAGTTCTAGATGGTTCTTTACAAGCGTGATGATCAAATGTATCTGTGCATGTCAAAATAGCAAATATCTGAATAAAATTGGATGTCAGCAACAAAACAATAAGAGTGAAGAAATGGCAGGGTGAATGTCAACATAAACAATTACTACAACCATTTGCTTTTTCCAAGAATCCTGTCCATGAAAGCTAACAAATAGCACTTTAGAATATAAGGTTAGACCAGAAGGCACATTCACACAGCAGGCTCACAGACCACAGGAGGACACGTGCACTTCCATCATGTCATACCTAGACATGGCTAAGCAATAGCAGCAATACTCAACAAACTTACTGAATAGTATTAAAAACTGAGCCTCTAAGCTGTAGCAACATAACCCCAAAATAATACAAATTAGCTGATCTTTCAGCCTAAGTGGAACATACACCAGGAAAGCTTGTTAAGCATAGCATGACACTAAACGACTGGATTAGTTGCCATTCGTGCTCACAGAAACTTGAAATAGTCTCAAACTTTCTGAACCTTTCCCTAAATATGGATGCTGACATGCACATCAGAGATCATGTCTGTGTACATACGGATTAAGAAGAATGAGTCAGTCTCTCTGCCTTAAGAAAAAAAAAAGAAAAAAAAAATACTTGTAAAAACACCCAAGTGATTTTTAGTAAATCAGACAAGGTTATACAAATAAAAGACAATAAAATTATGATTTCAGTAAAGGCAATTACATCTAGCTAACCACAGTGCAGAGGTGTGAACTGTTCTTTGCCTGTTACTTATTAACCAGTCTGTCATTAATCATAAAAAATGTTTTTACGTGATTCTTGATTCTATAACTGCTATCTCCCAATCAGTGTTTTACTCAGGTGGCCTTGTTCCACCTGCTATCCCTTCTTTCCCTACTGAGCTATTTTGCAATAGCAGCTGATGACTGGGAGTTACCAAAAGAGGTTCTAGACTTACATTGCATATAAAATTCTTATAGGTTTTTAAAATCTTAAAATTTTATAATCAGATATGAGAAAAGTTTACATAATATTCAACAGAATCGGGACTTCAAAGAGGGATGCAAAAATGGAAGGGGATGTATACTCTTTAAAGCAAATAAAAGCAAAATAAGGAATAAATTCTGCTCATACTAACAGTGTGTGTGCAAATAGCAAATGTATTCAGCACACAAGCTGTGGATGCCATTGCTTCCTTTGCTATATTATGCAATCCTTTTGCAGTCATATCTGCGTATGAAAAGTAAGGGCTAGTATTAGGGATAAGAAACTCTAGCAGCTGACACAATTAGTAACTTTTTAGAGTAAAAGAAAAGGTTAATCTATTCAAAAAAAGTGGTAATGTTTTATTTATTATTAATTCTAAACACAAATACATTAACCTGAGGTAGGCACAATCATATAATGGGACCTGATTATAATTTTTTTGTAAAAGCATCTAAAAAAAAAATCAAATAGAGAGAATAACCCCTCAGAGTTTCCATAAGATATTCCTTAACCTCACACTCCTTCACTCAGACAATAGAAGAGGCTTTAGCCCCAGGAAAGCATAAATCTCCAGAGAACTGCTGAAAACTCTCTACATCGGAAACTTAACACATTTGAACTACCTTGCAGCTGCTTGGAGAAGTATTTTGAATAATTAACACCCATGGCTGCAGAAACACCCTCTCTCATGGGGTGAGAAGGTTTACACAGCACAGAGGATAAAGTTCTCGAACTGTGCCACGTAGGATGGGAGCGGGATGGTGCAGCACGACCAAGCACATCAGGAGCAGGGCTCACCAATGGCATGGAGAAGAGCATAAGGTCAGGCAGGCCAGACACCCACTGCCAGCAGCATCTAGCACCAGCCTGGGAAAAGCAAGTAATTTATCCTGCTTATATCAGTCCCAATCATTTCTTCTTGTCCAGCCGCATTAGCATGATGGAGTTATATTGTGTAGTTGAGGACAGAATCAGATCTAGGCAATAAGGGTATCAAAGCCAAAAAATCTGCCTTGTTATGTAGAAAGCTGCAGATAAAAATAAAGATTCAAAATCGAGTGAGAAATATTCTGACTGTGAAAACAGTCTCACAGTGTTAATATTTATATTATGTTAAAATAATCAGTGTTTTATAGGTGAAGCTTCTCTACATACTGACCTCAACAGTTATTTCTGTAATAGCTAGTGAAAAGATGCCTTAGTCTAAACTTTATTCTAAATTATGTAGGTGAAAAGCTAGACTACTCCTGTAGAGGATAATTATTTGGATTTTTGTCTGGATGGTTCGGAGTAGAACTTCATCCATCAGCTTAATAAACTTGCATCAGTCAATTTCAGCTGAAATGTATTCCTCCAGCCCAGTACCTTAACTCTAAAAAGCTTGAAGATCTTTAGCCCAAAAGAGACATGTTCTTCTTTGTCACAAGCAGGAAAACCAGAAGTCTAGCCTCAAAAAGTCACTTAAACTATCCTGCCCTTTTCCTCTGTGGCCACAGCTTTTTGCTCACTGCTCTTAACTTTGCAGATAGGCACAGATAAGATGATGCTTATCATATAGGCAGGAGGTCTGGCATGCTGCCTTTCAGAGCCCAAAACAAACAACCCTCTGTGCATTGGTCAGCAGGACACTTTGTGGAGTAGCAATCTAGTTTGTCCCCTCCCTGTGTCCCAGTATATCAATGTTTAAGCTTCAGTGATTCCGGTATAGAGACCCCAATCAAGATTTTTCATGCCTCAGAGAACAGCACGGCTGCTAAACCTTCTTAAGTAAGGGTTTTACAGCTAGGGAAGCTGAAAAAGGAATTATCTGAAAACTTACTTCTGAACTTACTTCTGGCCTTTAATTAAGCAGTTCAAGCTCCTGCATTGTTTTGCTCCAATATGAAGGAATATGCTGGTCAGAGAGCTTAGTTAAGTCAGTGATTCTGTTCCAGTCATGCCCTGTTTTCTCTTGCAGTATGGGTTTCCTGCAAACTTGGGAAGTCAAATGCAAGGTGAAAGACCTCAAAAGAAAACCTATGTTTCTACTTTCTCATTACATAAAGCAGATACAATCATCTTCCCAGGGCTTAAGGGCAATTCAGTCTTTGTAAAACTCACCTAGAGATCTTGCTTTTTTATTTTAAATTAAATTAATGTCCTGTTAATGTTGGATACAGCTTTCCCTAATGAGCCTGTGTTGGCAATGTTAACAGAATATCCTGTTAAGGGAGACAATGAGAAGTGGCTGCACTGTGAAATTTCAATGAAGTAGGAGATTACAGATTCTTCAACTGGATATATTTTGCCTCTACAGATTAGTTTTACTGTAGTAGATTATTAAAAGTTCTCTTATTAAAGGTCAAATAAGGTTTTTGTAAGAGACATGTGATTTGTATTACTATAAAATTCTTAAAGGAAAAGGCCATCTCCTAAACACGACTTGGATTTAGGTTCCATTCTGCACACAGTGCAGTGTACTGGCCTCCCAGTTAGCCTGTTTTACTACAATCATTTCTACAGCTTTACAGTTCTACTGTGTTTTAAAAAATGCTAGTTTTCAAGCTAAAGTTTTCACAAATGCATGCCCAGATTTCATCTAGGATACCACCAAGAGCTGTACTTTGAATTCAGCAGATCGCGCTAACTAGATTACAGCCAACTAAAGCCTATAGCAAGAGGGAAACCTGAGCATTGTACTGAACATCTGTGCTTTGCAGATTTGGTATACACCTCTTTCTCTTGTACACTGAGCACAAAGATTCTATTCCCACAGGTAGCAGTTTCTGTTGTTGGTGAATACGGGGTCAGAGAGTAAATTCCCTTAAAATCTTTCTACTGTACTTAATGATTCTGGAGAATACAGAGATGAGAGGAGAAATGTTTTACTCTCTATTAAACATGAAATCACCTTGGTTTATGTTCCTGGAACAATGAATAAAATGTTTCTGAATCAGACTTGTCTCTGCTGCTGGCCTTCCATAATGCAAGAATGTTATCATCTGACCTGTGCAGAAACATATTAGAGAATAGTATTTCTGTTCTACTATTCTTTTCTGAAGGAAGATTAGCAGCTGAACTTGATGCCAGTGTTGAGGACATAGAAACTGAGTACCTATGCAGTATAATGGAAGAGCAGGAGAAAGATTTCTCTCTCTCAAGCTGCAGAATGAACCACTCAGTAGTTACCAGAAGCAATCAGTGATCCTGAGCTCGCAACAGAGCCAGTTTCCAAGATGGTCCTTCCATACCAAAGTTCCTTTCCATAAAACACACTTGGATGCAATCTTGTGCCACGTGCTCTAGGTAACCCTGCGTGTGCAGGGGGGTTGTACTGGATGATCTCTAAAGGTCCCTTCCAACCTTAACGATTCTATGATCACATGCAGGAAGTACTTCTTCTGTACAAAGCTTAATCCGGTATTGTCAGATGTCCTCAATTCTGCGCAACAAACAGCATCCCACTTATCCAGGGGATTTTATGATACACCGCAAATACTCAACTGAAAATAGCCCCATTCTTGGCTTATCTTGGTGATGATGGCACAAGCTTCACTGTCAGTCACAGACTCAATTACATGGTTGATAAGACCCTTATCCTGGCATAGGGTTGCCAGGAAGAAAACGATTAACTTCAAACATTAAAACTTTCAGACGCTAAAAAATAGAGTTAGAATTTTTATTGCTTGGTTGATCTGACTTTTCTCTCCTGTGGAAATCTATTTTGCCCTATGGAAGAAAAAGCATTACTAGGAATATCCACAGGATTTAGGAAGTAGATTTAGATCCATGGTACTTCATTTATTTTCAAACACTTAAAATATAAAAGTTGGCCAAAAGAAAAGAATTACTGAGAAAAAAAATCAATAAGCAATAAACTCCTTACTTCACTATGAAATTCTTAAAATATTCTCCTGCCACTTGCTCACAAATCCGATGAGTATACATTCACAGTGACACAAACACACAGTAGGTTTCATATGTGTTTGACTGTTTGCAGATCAGTTCAATCCTACATGATCTTTATCAGTTTTATTATGAAATGTCTTTGTAGACTTGTCTGTGACACACTTAAAAAGTTGCTGAAATAGGTTTCTGGTTACGAAAGGCTTATCCTTTATCTTTCACCTCTGAATGGCAGAGTAAGAGTCTACTGTTGACATTTTTCACAGTTTGATGTTAAGTATCTTTTTAGATAGCCAAGGTATAAATTCATTCATATTTTCCATACCTCTAAAACAACTGCACTCTGTCCTTGCAACATCTGCACATCTGAGTGAAAAATACAAACTGCAGAATATAACACACATGCAAGAAGTATCTCAACATTCTCAATCTAATGCACTTTTCAGACAAGGAAATGGAAATAAATGAATTGTTCCTCACCTTCCTGCACTGCAAAACATTGCACATGTAATGTCACGACATCATATGACTTAAGTTCAGTAACCCTGCTCATGTGAATATCTTGAGAGCAAAAGCAATCTCGTAAAAGAAAAAAAGAATACAGTCCCTGCCCCCTTAGTTGGGGAAGGTGTTGCTAAGTGGAGTGGGACAGAGGCAGGGCTTAGCAGCATTCCCAGGAGTCAGAAAGCAAAGCAAACCTTCATCAGGGCTGCAGGGAGCATCCATCTGGGATGCGAGTGCTGGGGGCGAGCACAACTTAGAGGGACTTTACATTGCTCCACAGACCTTAGTGTTTCAGAAAAGTTTCAGAACATCCTGTGACATCTAAAGAACAAACACTGACAAAATACTTAAAATTTCCAATACCTCATCAAACACCAAACCTGTATCACAAATTGCTTTTTTACTCTGAATTCATCATGCAACGGCAAGGGCAAACGCTATGATTCATGATGCACTGAATGACAAATACTGAAGGTTAAGTGGAAGATTATAACCTCTTTTCCTAAAAGAGGCACCTGAGTTTTCTGGTTTTGAATAGAGACTTTTCTAATGATTAAATAAATTTCTTGGAAAAGCATACTAAATCCAAGCATTCTGCTTTTTCTTTCTTTTCAAGAAACAGGTAACATAATCCTGAATTTGCAGGAGAAAGTCAAATCAAATGGCTTTCTAAATTTTATTTCAGAAGTACGGAATTGGATACAAACAATATAATCTATAATGGTTTTTTTTCATTCCTAAGTCTTTCATGGATAGTAAAGGCAAATGTCCAACTGAGCCACATCATCAGAATATTAAATCCATAACTGTAGCATTTAATCAATTTTCAGAGATCTGGAGCATTTTTTTATTACACTGCAGGCTTTTCCAGACTAAAGTAAGGTGTATGTCTGACTCTGTAAACCAGAGAGAGAGGAGCAGGGGTTAGCAGATTTGACAAGAAAGTTAAATGAGTTTTCACTCAACATCCTGTTCAAGATCTAATCGTTTGAATAATAGGAGAAATAAAGTCTACACATTTTGTCCCTTCCGTGAAATAATACCATTTCATCTATCTAAAGAAGCTTCAGACACGAAAAGTAGCTGTCAAAAATCTCCGAAAAACCCTCCAGGGAGTCTATTTGAGATCCTGGCTCCTAGCCTCTGTATCAGACATTCAGAGAATCAAGAACTTAAAGTTGTGTTGACTACTCAATAAGTTAGTGAGAATAGAAGGTGTATTTGCTTTATATGACAAAAAAGTCAAGCAATCGTCATGATTTGTAATCTTGATGGAGATGATCAAAACTTATAGACAGAGAGAAAAATGCATGCAGAACACAGGATGTGAGTTTGGAGACCTGACATGCTTCCACTGACAAGATAAGGGAAGGTCCCCTAAAAGTTCTCTTTTGGATCACTAATGTGTACCCCACATTTCACAGGCTGAATATGACTCACTAGAACACTGTTTTTAAACACTTCGGCAGCTTTAGCACTAACAACAACCAAGAAAGGAAACTGTCGTCAAAAAAAAAAAATGGAATTCAGCCCGTAGGTCACTTTATTTCTACCTGCTTCAAGTCCCAGCAAATGAACAAGTATAAACAGTGTGACATATGTTGATGGTGGGTCATACTGGGATGTGGGATATAGGATTTAGGATATGTCAGACCAGCTGTACATGTATAGGTCAATTATCCTGCACAAGTGCAGATTATGTGATCATGTGAATCGAAAAAAGGAAAACAGTTCTTCCTGCCCCTAGAATAAGATAGGTTACCTGTCAAGTTAAGAGTAGAAAGGGGTGGATTGGTTCCAAACCAACTGCAAAGAAGTCCAGAAAGATTTTAGTTACGTAAAGTTCCTAATTATCTTTCCAAAATCATGGTTATTAAGAATTATAGACAAAATATTGATGAAGACAGCACCCAAGTGATTTTTGCTTCCCAAATCTTAGTGCAGCCGTATAGAAAGCCATAGGTGTAACTATGTGGGGCTTAGCCATAATTGATCTACAGCAGGAATACAAGAAAGTTACCATTTCAAACATAATTTTTCAGTAAACATTTGATCATTTCTTAGTGCAGAGTACTACAGTAAGACTGGATTTCTTCCTTTCAGCTACCCAGTGCCATGTATTAGTGACAACAACCTCATAATTATCCTTTGTTATTTGTAGCTGATCCTTTTCGTTACTTCCTTCCTGCTCTTTTTTGAAATGTCATTTTCAAAACAATAATCTCAGACAAAGCCCTGATCTTACTTTGTGCTTTCCTATCCCAAATCCTTTATTTTAGTGCATCACCTTTATCTCCACCCAGGATTTCAATCGTGTTTTTGTTTGCTTTACTTTGAGCAGCTGTGAGGCACAATGAACCCTCTGAACCTCAGGGGGAGCAACCATGAACTTTGTCGGGCTGACAAAGCAGGAGGAGAGTCTGTCCTGTAGCCTGACCTCCCTGGCCACACTGTCTGCCAGGCAGTGGGAGGGAAGGAGGCGCATGGCTAAGGGAGCCAGGCACGCTCCTGTGTTTTCAGTAAACATTGCCTGGAAAGTGTACCCGCCTTCTAGCACAGATTAGAGACCAAGATAGATAGCAGCTGGCTGGGCTGGAGAAGCCCTCAGAATGGAACTGGAGTATTTCCTGGGGGGAAAATGTGCCAGGAAATAAGGCAGAGGTTGGCGCAGTGTGATGAGCAGCAATATTGCTCTTTGTATGGCAGCTGAAGTTTGTATAACGGTAGAGAATTAAACTAATGGCATCCTCTGCTCCCATCATAGCTGTGCAGCTGCTCAGTCATTGCATGGACTTTCCCTGTGCTTTCTTGCACAGCTGATATGGCAACTAAGCCCCATTATTTGCAGTTTCAGCTCCCTCACTAAAAGGATTTGTGAGTGCATAGATGCTACAGCAACTGCAGCTCACCTAGGTGCATCCAGGTTAACACGGGCACTACTGGTGATGTATTTGGCAGCAGTGTCCAGCTGTTTGGTATTCCGCTGTGCTGTGTCTACCGTGCCAAGAGTATTGGAACTTGCTTGTTCAAAAGCAGCTAGAGTAAACGCACAAGCAGCAGCAAATAATATAGCTTGTCTCTGCGAGGGAAACAGCCTGACCCAAATGATTTGTTTCCAGATATGCGCAGTATGAAAGGTATTTCCAGGGAATGGAAAGGCACTGCAGGGAATGGAACGGCACTGCAGGCCTCAAACATAAAGGGAATTTGGGTGCCAAAAGCAATGCAGGTACAGGATATATCCTGCAAGCACATCTTTTTAATGCTCTTGATGGAACATGGACTCAGAATCAGGACTGACCGCTGGCTCCACCCTCAGATTGGAGGTGGACATTTAATTTTGACATTTAAGTCACATATTTTATTAATTCATAATTTTCAAAATGAAGATAATATTTCCTTACTTCACAGAAGAGCTTAGATGATAAAATTAATGAATGATCTGAGACGTTTAAGTGCAGTCATACAGAGGGCCATCCAGAAAGGTAGAGAGAGATTAAAAGCCCTATGAATCGGAGAACCGAGGTTCTTTTCCAGCATTTTCCTTTTATTTTATTTGATTATTAAGTCTCATAAAATTTATAGAGTCTTTCAAACCTGAAAGTAACAAACACTGAGATTCACACATTTCCTCATTTCTTTCCTTATCTGATGTTTCTGGCTAATGTACCATCAAATATCAAGATCTCTAAAATAAAGTTATTGCTTAATTCAGACATACATTCAGTGTCTTAATTGTCCTTCTTGAAGAAGGTTATTGTAAGCACTTTGAGAACAACAGCATACTGTTCTGCTATCACTTCTTCCTTCTTGCCTTGGGTACTTTATTGGCAAATGTGATGCTTCTTTAGCTTAAGAAACTATAAATTTGTGAGAGATGTAGAGAAAAGAACTACCATTTCCCCTAATATTTTGTTTATTCACAATTAGTTTTTTTCCCAGAATCCCAGAATGGTTAAGGTTGGAAGGGACCTCTAGAGATCATCTAGCCCAACCCTCCTGCTCAAGCAGGGACACCTAGAGCACGCGGCACACGGTGGCATCCAGCCGAGTTTGTAAGATCTCCAGAGAAGGAGCCTCCACAGCCTTTCTGGGCAGCCTGTTCCAGGGCTTTGTCCCGGAAAGCATTTTACCATTTCTTACATGAAACACTGGATTTAATCTGCACCTCTGTGATGTCTTATATTTTACCAAAGTTAATTGAAATATTAAATAAAGTGTAAGTCTCATATAAATTAAAGCCTAAAATATAATGATTAAACAACTGCTTTGTTTTCAGTCTTTTACTTATTACCTCTTCCTGAAGACAGCTGTATTATCTGCAGGCCAGCTTTTATCTAGCAGAGAAAGAATTACTGAAACAACTGTCATTAAAGTTCATAGAGGCATGAGCATCATCAATTACCTTAATATTAGTGATTTCCCCACTGGTTGTCTAGGTGACCAGTTTCAGCGGATCTAATGAGAGAACAAGTGTTAATTAAAACAAAATATAATCTTCAACATAGTCATTGAGAAAAAAAGGTGAAGTAGAAGACATTGTACTAGGAACATCATAACAAAACCACAGAAATCTTTAACACATATTAAAATGCTGATGTCAAAGCTATTGGAACAAATGTCACTAATTTCCAGTTTGGAATTTATTTATGCTGCAGAAAAGAGAGGCATACACACATTTCTAGTCTAGTTAAGTAGGATAAAAATATGAGATTTGCAGCACAAGCTTCTTCACTCACTATACTCGAGCTGACCTTGACGTTCATTATAGGCTTTTCTTCGTGATGTCATTTTACCTCACATGTTGCCTGGACATTCCTCTACTGTGCCTCTTTGTAGGTTTTTTTTTCACCAGATAAGCATAATAAATACAATGTACACAGTGCCCCAAAGGCAGAAGAACTCTGAAGACTCAGGGCATATTGCTAGTTGAACTGCATTATAAAAAAACCTGCAGCCACCGACTCGTCTTGGAGTAACCAGCTACCTGGAATACGCTGGCACCGATCAGTAAACAAGCTGACAGCTTTTACCCTTTAGAAAAAATAAAATCCAGCTAAGCCCTTCCTTTTGATCAATAACTCATATCACAGTGACACTCATAAATGTGGTGCTATTTTATCTAAATATCATGTCTCGGTTATCGTAGCAGCAATATAAACTTTACTGCATGTTTTACAGTTACACAGAATTCCTTGCCATAAAGGCATCTTAGTAACTTTTTGCTCTGCTGGAAAGGATTGCTTTCTTTTGAGATCTGTCTGGCAGTATGCATACCTCATCATGTCATTTCCATTAATGTAAGCATGTCCTTTCTATGTCCCCCTAAATGTTTTTTTCTTCATAAAAAGGTGGAAGAACAAGCCAAGGGGCCAAGATAATGTAGTGCCGCACACTGCAAACAAAGATAAATATTTCATGGCATATATTAAATTCCTTTATGATTCAAAAAGTACAGCATAAACACTAGCACACCTCACTCATCTCCCTCCTACGAGGCCCAGAAGAAAGCCATCCATTTCCTAAGACTTTTCTAGGGTTGCCTGTCCTGCTGAGAATAGTAGTGCAAAAGAACACATTGTATTATCCCTATTATTCTCCCTATTACCTTGCAGATTTGCTGTCTCCAAATGTGCAACTCTTTCAAGTGTGCCATGTACCATGTATGCTACCACTACGACCTTTTGAGTTGTCTCTGGCAAACCTGAGTCCAGACAATTTCAATTCAGGCACTAAAGCCAGCATTCAGACTTTTAAAAAACTTTGCCACAGTGCTAAAATTCAGGAGCTTGCTTGGTGCATTTTGGTGTTAGCTAAAAAATCTTGCCCCATTGCCTGCTTACTGTCACAGTGGCTGCCCACTGTTGTACCTGTCCCTACAAATCTGTTCTTATCAAAAGACACAAGCAGGAAGTTCAAGTGTGGTGTTCAGTATCTGATATCTGGTTTCCACTTTTAGGAGTTTAAAAAAAAAAAAAAAAAGTTACCTTCATTTTCCATTGTTATTCGGTGAGTCAGAGGTATGCCAAGAATGATAGATATTCATTTCATACCATTCACTACTGAAAATACTGTACTACTACTTTCTCCTACCACGTTGCTACTAAGAAAACATTGGCAAGACAACATCAGTGCAGAACAGTACAACCTTTCCACAGCAGATGCTACAAAACCTTTGGATTTCTCCTATGAAGCATGAATCATTTTGACATTCACTTTGTTGGTCCACCTAGAATTGGTGTCCATACATTCTGTTGGTCCAAACAGTCCATTTCTGAAGTAAAAGAAATTAGATAAGCAATACCAAATCAAGAATTTAGCATTAGTAACAGCAACTGTCCTGATTGTTCTCCAAAGCAATTTTCCTGCCTTGACTGCTGGATTAGCAGCAAGGCTATCATTTCTGGATCATCAAAAGTACACATCCTTAATAAAAAACACTGCCAAAGCAAAGCTGAATTTGTCAGGTTTAGTCATAAATTACATTAACTCTTTATACATTTATAAAGAGCCTTTTACCAGTACAGGGAATGATTTATCTTTTCTACTTAAGCAACCTAAACACCAACTCTCATTATTACACCACTTATATCAATAGGTTCTGAACAGCAGCAGCTGTTCAAACATTTGTTAAATCACTTCACAGCAAATAACAACATGGTGCCGCGTGCCTGTTTCTCATTTCAACTTAATCATAGTGATATTTAACATCCACTAAAAAACATATGTTATATGCACAATTATATACAAAGAAAAAAAACTTAATGCACAACATCCTGCAAATCTCAGAGGATAGATAAGGTTTATAAAACTGAGAGAGATGAACAGACTCATTCATCCTGAAACCTAATTCTGAAGAATGTACACACTGGAGTCCAAACAATCAGACTTCACAGCTGAGTTCAAAGCTGGGCCTAATTCTCTGTTCATTCATTTTTGTTGTATATGTTGTGGCAAAAGTTGTTATCCATGAAAAATACCAGGCTCCTGTTATGACAGATTCTGTGCAAACAGACGATAAAAAGCATGCCTAGCTTTAGACAGACTGATGTGAGAAAACAGAGACAAGAAGCGACTTGCAGGAAAAAAGATCTTATCTACTAAGTCAGGGAAGAGAATTCAAATTTCCTAATTTTTCTGCTGATGCCCAAATCTCTGGTCCCTTTCTGGCTTTCTAAATGTGTCCTGATCCCCTCAGCTTTCTTACTGCTGCACCCTGGAAGATTTAATAAGCAAATCTGAACATTTTTGCTTAATTACTGAACTTTTAATTAATGATTGAGGAAAGCTTTCTTTCCTTACAGCTCTTTCTTTCCTACAGCAAGATTAATAAGAACTTATTAACTAGACAAGAAGAAAGTTCATCATCTTCACCCGTTCCAGAGTCATCCTCTGCCTTCTGGGATTTGCCAAAGGGGTGATGTAATCAGCAGCAAGAGCTCAAAGCTGAGACTGCAAACATACTTTGCTCCCTCTGGATGCCAAGGCTTTTAGCTGGTCTACTCCTTGCTCCCATAGCAAAATATCATGAACTGCTACATGCACACAAACACTGAAGAAGCCCTGTAGCCTATTGTCATGAAAGGAAAAGCTGTCTTTGTTCTCCCTGGCGAAGATGTGATAGTCTTTGTATAAAGAAAAAGTATAGAGATCTTCCTCTCTGAGAAAAGCACAATGAAATTAATTCATATATTTAATACTACCAAAAATAACCTACATAAGGATGAATTTACTGCTTATATAATTTGTGTGTGTTTGCATCAGTGGCACTGCTTTTCAGGTGTCATGGCTCACAAGTTGCATAACTCAAATGGCACTGTCACTTAGGCAGTTAAAAAAAAAAATAGCATCACGTCTGAACAAGAAATCAAACTCTCATAATTCCCCTAAGTTCCCTTCCCTGCAATAATCTTTTGACTTGCTTGGAGCCAGCAATCAGCTTCTTTATTGTAACATGATACATAGTGACATAAATATGATGACATCAGTATTGGTGCAGAAAACATAATGTGTGCCCTGCATTCTGTGCATTCTTACATAAAGTCATGATAACCAAACCAAAATAAATACATTAATAAAATATAGGTATTGCTTATCTCTTTTTTTTTCTTTTAAATAAAGCAATTGAGGCAAATCATAAATCTTTCAAGCGGCAGTTTTTGCCCAAAGTATTACTGTGAATCACAGGACTCGTCTTTCTTCAGAGATCCCACTGAAGTCAGGGAGATCCCTCATTTTGGTGAGATTGCTCCACTGAGCAAGGGTTGGAGGATGAAGCCCTTGAAGTATCATAAAAAAAACTTATGAGAATTACCATATAACAGTAATAAAAGCAATACTCTTAATGCTTTTAAACACTGACTTAGACAATATAGCTCTCAAACTCGTATTAATAAAGGTTGCTCTTCCATGAGCAGCACAATTGTTCCTCAGAAAAAGGAGATTCTACAGGCCTTCCTGAACTTTAAGATTACCCAGGCACTGCTTGCAAAAATATATATAAACGGTCGACTTGATTTCTGGAATACTGAGTATTCACTACAGGCAGCTTGAAGAAATAGTTTCATCATAAATTTCCAGGTCTTGTTTTCACAGACAAGCAATGTGAAAGTGACTGGAGAAAAATTTTGACCTCTGCTGCATGTCCGAGCAGATGTCAAATGTACAAATGTACAACGACCAGTTCAGCACACAGTGATGCCCTTATCAAAAATTCTACTGATCCCCATGGATTTGGGATACAATTGTCAAGCTTTCTGTTTCTATGCAAAACTCACATACTATTAGATTGTATAAGAAGTTAAGGAAAAAAAATCCTTAAGATGTTCTAACAGCATATTGTGCTAAATCCCAAAATAATATTATGTCAACAGTCCAAAAGTTTATTATATGAGAAGAATGTTTTCAATAGCCTAATTACGGTTTTGAATCTTGATGAAGCAGAAAGTGCTACTGGCCAAGTGAACAATTGCAAGCCATGGCATGTTAGGGTGAAGGTTACTTTCTCAACATTTATTTGTTCTTCTTGATCTGATCTTCTTGATCAGTAACTTTTGCTCTCAGACTTTACAAGAAACCTTACATGGTAAGACAAGTGTGCAGAACAGACTTGACTTGTGAAAGATGAGGATGCCCAGGAACACAACTCCTTAAATTTGGATTCAGTTTGGCTTCTGCAGCATTAGATAGAATCCAATAAAACACAAAAAATGCTAAAATCAAAGGGAGATCAAGACTATGTGTTTTGTACCCTGATTTACTCAGGGTGTGCTTTCTCTCTGGATGTTTCAACACAGCCACATTGATTGTGGAATCAGGTGCTGCTGTCAGGCACCTAAGGCAGACTTTTTAATGCTTTTCTCATAAAAAGACGACTTCTGTAAAATCTCTCAGACTGAATCACATTTAAAGGAAAATGGAAAGGTTACGAAGAAAAGAGCTAACTCTCTTAAGCTAAGCATCATTCTTCACTGATATTTATAAAATGCTTACGGGCACAATATTAGAAAGTTCTCAGCAAAGCTCATTAATTGAAACATCTCTGAATGGGACTGCACATGTAGCATTTTCAGGAGAAAACAGTGCTCCAGAGTTACCCACCCTTGAACTCTACTTAGCAAGCCAAACACCACAGCAATTCCTTCCACTGGTTTTATTTAGTCTAAATATATACCTACGCTGGTATTTTTTTTCTCCTCACAACCTCAATTGTCCCTGAGTTAGAGAAATCAGCACATAAGTCAGCAATTAACTCAAATTTCTTCTAGTCATGGTCATGTGTTCATGTGAGAACAAGGGATCCTCCGGAGTAAAATGCAATCCTTCCTCCATACAGAATCTCTTCGAGATTGTACTATTTTACTGGAGAATACATAACTTTTCTGTATATAAAAGACACTATATCAATCTGCATTTGTTCAAAATTCCATGTATATTACCATTACTGCCTCAAATTGTACCAAATGTTGCTGTTTATGTAACTTTTTTTCTCATGAAAGCACAATATTTCTCAAGCATAGGGTCTTGGAAACAGGCAGCACAATTATGATGCATGAAGCCAGAGATGACATGCAAGACTCTGCAAAAACGGGATTAACAGCCTTTGAAATGCACTCATTCCCAAAGAGATGGGAAGAACAGGGATGTAGGATTACTAGGCTAATTAGATACTTTAAGGAAGCAAATCTTGTAAACAAGAAGCTCTGTTAAAAAAAAAAAAAAAAAAAAAAACATATAAACTAAGGGGGCTGTGAAAAGGTTAGTGAAAAGTCAGTGTGTCAACAGAAGAAACCTTTCCCAATACGCTTGTGACAGCAAACGTAATAAAAGAATTAATGTACTGGGTTTGCTTGAGGCTTTAAAACATAAAGGGGGAGAGTATTTTATGCTATGTTGAAAAAGACCTATGCTATTCAAGTAATTGCTCCTTTGCTGAACTTATGCTTTACAAGAACTGTCAGTGTCCCACATTTTAAATCGTAAAAAAAAAAAAAAAAAAAAGTGTGCTCTTCTTTTATTCTTATATAGCAGTTATACCAAGAAGAAATAATAAAGGAGTCTTTTCTCTTGAGGAACACTCTGAGAATACATGCTAATGAATGTTGAAGTTTCATTATAATGGAGTCTAGCATCAAAGTATTAAGCTTATAGATGTTTTTAAACTAGCAGTGAATGCATTAACTTAAGCCATTCAGAAATCCAGATTTCTTTGTTTGGAAGAAGATATATACATACGTATGTTTCAAATTTTGTCCACAGAACTTAGACTAGTGCAGAACTTTTATAAAGATATATTTTCAACTAAAGACCAAGAATCAGACATTAAGGATACTCTGTTTACTCCTGAGATTTGCAAGGATGCCTAGTTTTCACAAACTTCTGTGGGTTTTAATTACTTTGATGTTTCCAAAATCCAAGCTAGGGAAATTAGTAACATCTTTAGCCAGCTCATAATACAAAGAGACTGGCTACAGTGCAGAATTGGCCTAATTTAGGCATATAAAAGGACAGGATTTATTTGGCTATAAGCATAAAATAGCAATAGTCCTTCTGTTGAAATAATCGGCTTTGTACCTGTAATGAATGGATGCTAATTCATATATAGATGCTAACTGACTCACAGCTTAACTTTATCATTAAGTTTTAATAAGTTTGTTACACCCGTGCTTTGGTAACTATGAACTTTTCAGGAAACAATGGAAGTGAAACTGGCAGTATGACTGCAGGTTGCTTATTAGACATACCTATGAAGCAGACAGGAGCAAGCTTTTAGGCACGCAGCTTCAACCAGCTTTTGCTTTTCTATTTGTCTGCTACTAATAGGAAAATACTAGTTTCTCTAACAAAAGTCATACAGTTTTCAAGTAACAAAGTTCTTTTTTAAAGTATTTTCCTAGGACAACACTGTAACTCCTACACATTAGAAATAATTTATTTATAGAAAGAGATTTCCATACTATTGAGGCAAATAGCACTGGAGGAGAAAAATGCAACTGTGTAGAATGAATATTTTAAAGTACTTAGGCTGTTATCTTTCACTGGAATTCAGTGAGACTAAATTTTTTCTAACTCTTGAAATAAAAAGCCTTCACATACTGTTTATCTATTAAAATAAAAAGTAGACATAGCCCCTTTTAAGACTGCAGTGCCATCTGTGACCCCTTAACATTGGCTATAGAGATATTTCTTCAGTTTATAGTGTGTGTTTTGAGTGTTTACATAACATAAGGACTAGATCTCATGAGCGATACATGTTTGTTTCTATTTCTGAGGACTGAGGCAATGGGATAATAGAATTTATGTATGAGGTTTTCTTATAAGATTATGAAAGCCTGATGGAAAAAAAAAAGTTAAACGGAGGAATGTAAAAATGCAGTTTGGGTGTCAGCAAAGACCTAGCTTATATTTATTACCTTTTAAAGATCTCTGTTGGACGAGAAACATTTCTCAACTTCCACTTTGCATGTCTGACAACTTTCATTCAAACCATATGCAAATATTAAATGTGTTACTGTTAGAGGTTATATGAAATGCTTTTGTATTCCTTTAATCAAATTAATCAGTTAATTCCAGAGGACAGTGGTTTTGAATTATATCAATATTTGCATTACCAGGAATCAGTAGTCAGCTAAGCATGTGGTTATTTTAGCTTTATGGAGGGCTGTCAGAGGGTTTTTAGTAATTTGAATATTAAATCTGCTCTCCTTTAGGGTATGTAAAGAGACAATTTTCTACTCTTCCCAAGGCCACTTATGGCCACTGTTTGAGGCCAGATCTTGAGCTAGATGGAACATCAGTCCAAAACATTGCAACTTAGCATACGTGTATTTCATGAATAAAGGCCAATGCATCTACACTCTGCGTTATGATGTCTCTGCTTCACACAGAATAGCTTCCCCTATCCAAAAAAACACTGGGACCATGTCTGCATACAAACAATGCCAGGTAACTAAACTATTTGAAAATCTGAGGTTAATCAGTGTTTCCCCTCCTTGTACAGCAATTATAATGCTGGTTTAGAAGTATCTTCTAGTTATTTATTTGGTAAACTCGCAAAAGCATGGAGCAGTTATAGCCAGGATAATCTTGTAAAAGCACTCTCACATCACCTGGAGAATTTGGTTGGGGAGCAGATGGAACAAAGCTCAGAATGATGCTGGCTGCAGCAAATCTACAGATGAAAAAGGTGGGCTACACCCCTGAATGCACCACTGCATTTCCATAAACATTCATTGTGTTCTTTCAATTAACAATATTATTTTAAAGTTGAAAACCATGAACTAGTTCACTTGGAACATTCAATTTGGGGAAATTGGAAAATTGTATTCATCTCCTGCGGGTAGTTTTTCCTCTATGTTCCTCTTTAATACGGTCTGTTTTTCACAGCCCCTGAAGAATTCCAAGAATGCCATTACCAAGATACCACCCTGCTAATTAAAAATAAACACTTCTGAAAAGATTTCATAGCAAATCTCAAGTCTTAAACACAGAAACTTCTTCTAAAGACATAATATTGAATCTTCCTAATTTATTCAAATGACATTTCAGTCTTCTTTTTTTTTTTTTGCCTTTGCAATCTTCTTTGTCAAAAAATCACTCTACCAAAAGTACAAGATTGCAGGCTCCTTTATCATTCTTTCATAGCTTATAAACCATGGCCTTCATTTCCTGAATACATTTTCTGCGCACTGGGCTGCTTCCAGAGTGTGGCTTTACCACTGTGTCTGTCATGGAAGCCAAAAAATGGAGAGGGAAGAAAGGAGTAAAGGGGATAGACTGCCTAAACTTATCTTCACCAGGGGCAAGGAAATAGCCAAATGGTCGGGGGGGGGAGGAAACAACAACAACAAGAATCACCCTCACTTTATTTCTTGAAATGTATACATGTGTTATTAAAACGGACAGATAGAAATGTCCACTATATCATGGCAGCTGTGAAGCCTCACACACAGCCTGCTCTGCTTGCGCTCCTAATTCTGGCAGCTACGCACCATTTACTGGTCCTGAACCCAAGGAGGATGCAGGAGGAGGTAGGTACAGTCTGACACTCACATAAAACAGTTTCACATCACTTGCAATATACATATCATCACTTCCAATATACACATACACACACAGAGTTTCCCTTATATCCCCTCCCAAATCAAGTGAATTATCAAAGTCCATTGAGATCTCTATTTACACAAAACAAATGTATCCTCTGGTATCGTTTTGATACACGTGGCACTGCTTTTTGTAGCAAGACACAAAAATTTACACCAGCCTCCATAGAAAAAATGATTGTTAATGAAAAGATAATAAATAATATATAATAATAAACACAGCCACATTTGAATTCTTCAATTCTGTGGATTCTCACAAAAGTTCAATTTTTTAAGGCTTCTCCAAACTTGTTCACCTTTAACACTTTAGAGAGAAAAAATACGTCAACAAACTAAGCCTGGAGCTCATGAACTGCGTCTCAATTTGAAAGCAACTGAAATAATTGCATCTAAATGCCTCTGAAACAAAAGAGAAGAGATTGCCTGGTTTGGAGGTTTGGGACAAAATTGACAATGTCAAGTTTTGCAAAAGCTTAATAGTATTATTGAAGGTTTTTTCTCATCCAGACAGTCATGCTTCCAGAGTCTGAAAGACTGACATTGGCAACAAAGCAGCACATTGAAATACTCTATTTATGAACCATGTTAGTACCATTTCTCAGCTGGTTTAGAAACAGGCTGAGTAACACCCTGCTACATCCCACCTGTTACCAAAGTGAGAAATGGTTGGCAGCCCTGCCCTTATGCAGGTGCTGACATTATTCCTCCTATCTGACAAAACTTTATACACTGTGGTAACATGATGTTTCCAAACATGTCTACACTTTGATAGTTTCTTGCATCAAAATGAGAAGCATCCAGTACACCGTACTAAAGTATGCCTTTCTTTTAGGCAAAATGATATGTAATCATATAGCTGAAATAATGGTTATTTTATTATTTGTGTAATGGCAATTAATGCTGAAACAAGAAAACTGCACAAGGGGCAGAACCACTGTTTAAGACCCTCTTTTCCCCAAATTGTAAAATACATGACATTCTCTTCCAATCTTATTCTCACAACTGAGGTATGTGCAGTTTTTAGACCAGCTTCCATAATGTTGTAGGTGACATTGTAAGAAAATGGGAACAATTGTTCTTTATGTCAGGGAAGCAAACACACCTTACTAATATCTCCAGCATTTCAAAATCCATAGGGACAGTCATTTCAGAATGTCAGGTTTGTACAGACTAAGAGCAATGAAATTCCACTGTAACAAAGATTCAGTTATTTCTGGTTCCTCCATTTTTGGAGTTGTCTCTGCAATTAAGCCAATGCCACAACATTTTCAACCTAAATTCAAACCTTGTAAGGCACCTTTTGAGCATAGTGCCCAACAGCACTACACTTTTGCTTAGAACGAGCTCAACAGCAGCAGCCACATCTGCAAAGTACTGTTCAATTCTACTCAAAGGCCTCAAGAGCAAAGTCCAGGTTTTGCTCACTCTTGCCCTAGACGAGTGAACAGACACAATTTCAGATATTTCTTCCATACCTTTGTACAAACAACATCAAGCTAAAACAACACCAGCCTATAGCTTAAGAAACATAATGTAGGTGCAATGATAACTGGACTCACTGGGATTCACAACTCTTGCCCCTCTAGTCTCCCCCTACCCCTGGGAGGGTGAGAGCATCGGCTCCCATCAGAGGGGTTTGTGGAAGCAGAAAGAAGCAGCTTCCCCTCACCTGAGAGGAAATAACCATAATGAGCGTGCAACTTCCAAAGGACAACATTGCTTCGGGATATTTAAAATGATGTTCCCTACATCGTGTCATTTACCACCCAGCCAGTGGCACGCATACCTGTTCCTCCTCTAGGAACCATTCTGTTAAATAACGATGCTATTTTTCACATGTACCATGAGAAAGGCTTGTTTTCAGAGATGGAATTTCAAGGGCCCCTCAATGCTCCCGCAAGACTCTGGTGGTCAAGGCCAAGCGTGGCGCTGTACCTCAGGACACGCTGCCGGGCTCGGAAGGCTGGGGCCGGCTCTGCCTGCCTCCAGAAACGGCACCAGCGGGCGCTCGGCCCCGGGGGGGAGCTGGGCGCGCAGGTCGCGCCACGTTGGCGACCTCAGAGGGGCTGGGGAGCGGCGGCCACAGCGGCGGCAAGGGGGCGTCGCACGGGCCGACCGTTGGGCGCGTGATTCGGCCGTTAGGAGGGAGGGGTCGCGCGCGCCGACCGTTGGGCGGGGTGTGTGGGGGGAGGGGGTCGCGCGCGCCGACCGTTGAGCGGGAAGGGTCTCGCGGGCCGTGCGGTGCTGAGGGAGGCGCGCGCTGCAGGCGCCAGGCTGGCACTGCTGGGTGGGGGAGCCCACCTTTCGGGGGGCGGGTGTGTAAAATGCCTGTGAATTTGCACGGCTCCTGGCGCGGGGAGAGAGCTTGGAAGGGGCAAGGAGCAGCCCAGCCTCGGAGGTACCTTCAAACCATAGTAAATTACCAGGCCAGAGGGTGGGATTGGCTGTACCTATATCCCTGCTAACAGCCTGTGCTCTAACTTCTGTGGAAACTGCAGTGACAGATACCACAGCCTTCCTAGAAATCTGTTCTAGGCCTTTTCCATCTTTGCTGTTAATACTGTTACTTTTCACCTACAGCTCACTCGCTGCAAGCTGGCCGTTGCTTTTTTGCCCTGTCCATACAGTGATTGCTTCTCCCTCCAGCTACTGTTAGCGTCGGAGGTCTCCTTACGGACTACTCTTCCCTAATTTAAGTAATACTTTATTTTTCTCCATAAGCCATATTTTTTGAGGACCTGCAATCTCTTTTCACCGTTCCCTGCAGAACTGTGCCTAAAACTGGTCACATTTTAGGTGAGATCTTACCTGTCCAATGCTGCTTGTGGTCTTGCTACTTTAGTCCGATGGAGTGTGAAGTCTGTCCTCCACACATCTGTACTCCTCAAAGCCTTTCTGCAGTCCAGCTCTAGGACACTTGCTGCTGTACACCACTGTACATGCTGCCTGCCAAAAGAATCAGAAGAAAGTTAGACAAACTGGACACGACATTTTTATGACAAATCCAGGCTGGCAGTCATTTTCAGTAGCTAGGTCCTTGGCACTGGAAAGATGGGTTTGCTAGCATGGTCAAGTGATTTTGTTTTAGGAATTCAGTTCATCTGGCTGACTTCTAAAATATTTCTCCTTTTCATCTCTCTTCAAAAATAAGAAATTTCCATAGAAACTTGAGGTTATGTTTTCAGTGTAGAAAGCAGAGAGTTCTGCACTGCAATTACTTCCTAACTATAAAGGCCAAGTGGGCACAAAAGTTTGCACACTGATGTAGCTAGCTAATGAGAATCTGATTTATCCTCCCTCTTACTGTAGACTTTGAGTAATTTGTTCTCTATTCTCAGTAGATCTGTCACAGAGAAATACTTTTTTTTTTTTTTTTTTTTTTTTTGTTAGGAAGGTCTTTGGCTGCCAGATGATATACATAAAAGTGGCATTTACTGTGACACATTTCATAAATATGTAAAGTAAATACAGAAAGGAAACAAAGTCTCCACTGAGACATACTCTGAGAACATCTACATGCTGAATTCAGAACTCGCTCATATAAACCCATTTATTGTGTCTTTTTTATATATTAACAAAACATACTTCCTTAACTACTTGATGCTTGCATTTATGCATCGTGGGTTGTTTTGTTTCTGCAAAATACTGTCATTTTACTTCTTTAGGCAAAGTAGCTCTACTGACATGTTTATACACATATTTAACAAAGGATCGCTGTGTTAGTCATCTCACTTGTTAAGGATGTGTACACTGTGGATCTAAAAAATAACTACTTTTGAGATAATTTATGTCTCTCAAAAGCCCTGCTGCATTGGCTATTAGGAATTCAAAGTAATTTCTTCTGACACTTTGAAATGCTCTGTGATTCACTATGCTTCATGGGTATTTGTGATGATTTGACCTAGTATGCAGTCACTGCTTTTCCTTGGCTAAGAGAAGCGGAATTTTCAAATGTTTCTCCCTCACAGGAATAACTTGAACAAGGTGATCTTCCTATTTTCTATTTAAAAAACAAAATATGTTGATAACAGAACATAACATAACCAGAGACCAGATTGGGAGATTTTGAGCAAAAGATCTTCGTAGTCCTCTAAGAAGATCCCCTTTTTTTTTTTTTTTCCTTTCCTGAGGTAGGGAAAATTTGTAGAGCTGTTAATCACATTAAAATGAAGGAGGACTGAACTACTAGACTAAAGGGTGCTGTGGGGACCCTCTGAAAGTGAAGGTTAAGTAGCTTGAATGAATTCCTAGACCAGAGCTGGTTGGTATTAAAAGAAAAATTTCAGCTTTTATGTGCATATAATGGTTTTATGCAAAACCATAACTTCTGAGATCACTTCAGTACAGTTCTTGCTGCCTGACTCTAATTGAGTTTTACAGATACAGTTCAAAAGAGCATAAAACATAACATTTTGTTCCTATAACATAAACACTAAGTAGCAAACAATCTTAGCTTTAAGCTAGCCATGCCTTCACTATTTATAATAGTTGCAGATAATAACTAACTGTATCTATGATGAAACATTAATAATACCAAAAAAATAAAAATAAAGAAATACCCATCACATGCTCAGCACAAATTAACATAGCCTTAAAGAGATTTTACTGGTTTAATCTACTTCAGTTCCTAAATGAGCAGAACTTGAAAGAGTATCTAGAAATACAAAAAATACTATTTATGCATTTGTATAAGCAACTCTTCTTAGGCCTTCTGTAAATTTGTAAATTTTTTGATTTCCAAGTTTTCAATGCATGAGGGACTTGCAGGACTGATGAAGTTACGGTCTTCTACACAAGAAGCGGATTAGATCTAGAAAACCTCCTTGCATTTAGAATTTCAATGTCCATGCATAAAAAACAGTCAGGTCTGGCTGGAATTTCCAAGATCTAATTTTTGTTTTGCTTATAGACTGGTAATAGTAGCAGAAGCATAAACTTAGAATTTAATCCATTTTTGAATGCTGAGGAATTGGAATTTAAATTAAAATAGCAAACCACTGATTAAAAGCAAGACAGTGTGAAGGATCAGGAGGAAGTCATTCTCCTTGTTATGCCTGATCTGCAGCAGCCTCACCATCTGTTGTTTAGGTTTTAAACAGTTCAAAGTCAGACTGTACTTTTCCTGAAATAGTTTTTTTTTCTCAAAAGAATATTTTCCTTCACTATGCCCACACAGAACACAAGCACTTGCCAACAGGCAGACCTGTTTCTGCCCTTTTTAAGTCTATTAATTACACACATTAGAAAAAAACAGCTGTTTTCAGTTTAGCGATTGCTGACAATTGTGTCATTTTCACATTATAGTAAGTCCCTGTTAACTTAATTTTTTCTCCTCTGTGCATACTGTAAATGACGATGGAGGACAAGGAGTTCTAAAGATTGCCTGGGCTAAAAAAAAGTAGAGGAGGGTTATGAGTACTCTGAAAACTTGAACATATTTTTCCTCAGTTTTGATTTGTCAAAGAAGTCAACAATACAGATAACAAGTAAATTCAATACAAAAACAGATGTGCTGAACAACAGCAAAAAAACACTCCTACCAATCAAACCCCAATAAAAAAAAAGAAAAAAAAATCACACAAAAAAACCACTTCTCACTTAAGACTTAATTTTACACTATGCAGCTGGTATCATGACCTAACTTTAACTAAAGGCGCTGTCTTTGTTAATGCAAACCTGTATACAAACCTCAGTAAACTTGGTTAGTGTCCTGTTTCTTCTCCTCAGTCTTAGTTTTGGGTAGAGGTTCCTTCTGATAGTATTGGGAAAAAAAAAGAAAACCTTTTGCAGCTAAAGATGTTTTGTCTTTTTTATTTCTGTACCTAATATTTGTCAGCCACCCCAAAATAGAGAGATGACAAGGCACTCAAATTTTTCTACAGAATAAAATCTCTGTGGTAAGCCCTCCTGAGCCATATCTTTTGCCTTTTAGCAGACTAACGTACCTTGCTGCATGGGCAACACATATCTTGGATACGTGGCAATTCACAGGTCTGAGATGCTCCATGCACAGCCTTTTCACTTTGATTAAGGCCTACCATGAGTAAACCTTAAATTAAAAATTCGTTATCAAACTCACTGGTTGTGACTGAAGAAAAAACTCGAAGCAATACCTGTTATCTTTAGAAATACGGTTTGAGGATGTTGTGTGTAGTGTATTTTTTTCTGAAACAATTGCTCAGAAAAAAGAGGAGAAAACCCGAACCTCTCCAAATCTCACCTCTTACATTTTCTGCAAAGAGGAGCAAGGCATATAGTCTGCATCGAGGCTGTGTGACAGAGGGCCACACACCCGCCATGCAGCTCTGCTCAAACAGAGCTCTCACATGGGTGATTTGGGCAAGCTCAGATTTCTGCTTTGTTTGTTCACTTAGCCCTGATGTACGCCAAGTATGTTGAGGGTTTAGGTTTGGTTCAGTGTGACTGAAACTTCACCTTCCATTGCCTCCAGGTGGTTTAGACAAATTAACTTTTCTCCTGTGCTGGCTGGTTTCTCTAAAACCAAGGCTATCTCACTGGAGCTTTGTGTGCTATAACATTACAGTGCCCTAAGGCAGGATTAGGCCATTTGTTTACATATAAACAGGCGGCACACTCCACCTGTACGAGTGTTTGTTTTTGCATAGCTAGCAGATAACAGGGCTGTAAATTTTATTGCTAAATATTATAAACACAGATATATGGTGTTTTTTTCCCCCAAGAATTGTATTTTGGGCCTGATTCTGATCTTGCATTTTCCTGTTTTAGGTAGATATTGCAATCACCTGCGACTTGCACATACATGGAATCAGGATTAAACTCTTTGATTTGCTTTTCAGTAGTATTCATATTATTTGTATTTTTACTGACATAATTGCAAAGATATCTGTTAAATTTGTAGGTCATTTTTCAGCAAGATGAAAACATAAAGGATGAAAATAATCTACTTCTTTCCATACTATATAATTAACATGACATTTTTATGTCTATATGTGAGACAGTATTATGAGAACAACAATTTCTGTTTCAATTCCATACAGTATTGGGTTGGACCTTTTTTTCCCCCTGAAAATGTCTCTATCCAAATGCCTATGAACTATAGATTATATTATTACAGGTCTATATTATTATTTTTCCCTGCTGTGTTTCCTCCTGCAGATTCAGAATTCACCCTCACAGTGAGCTGCTATTGCTGCATGGGTACTACTCACCTGCACTGTCTCGAACTCTTCCGAGTAATAAAGCTCTGGAGCGGTATTTTCTGGACTTCCTTGGTATGTGAAACAAAATTTTACAAGGTAACTTCAGTACTGTCACATCAGCTTAGAAACAACATCAAAAATAAGTAATTATGTCCTAATATTCACAGCATTAGTATATTCTGCCATTTATGTAATTTCCTAAATTCTCATATAATGAAATAAATTGCACATTAGAAGCTGTCAAAGTATACCTGAAAGTCTCAAAGAAAAAGCTATTTACTCTCAGAAAAGCATGTCTGTTTTAAAATATATCGATTTAGTTGCTCCCGAATTACCAATGAAGACTTGACGTTGAGTATCTTTGTAGGCATCTTACAGGAAAGAAAGAACATATGCAGGAAAATGGGAAAGTCAAGCTGATGATAGTATTTGCATTTAATTTCAACATAAATTTGAGCAAAAAACTTAATCTTTGTTGCACTGTTGAGTTTTCTGCCTTTCCAGTCTGGCTCTAAAGGCTAATCTTTCAACAGCAGAATTAAAGTTGCAGTGGTCTGCAGGTGTTTGCTCTTGCATTAATCTCTGGACACTACAATATGGCATACATGTTACTTTTCCATTAACATCACATCACCATATTTAGTTTTGGGATATGACTAAGTGCTTTTTGATGTACCATTATGGAGAGAAGGTCAGAAGATTTTATACCTACAATAATTTCAATTCAAATATGTCTTCTGAAGAATCCATTTCAAGACAGGAAATGAAAAGTAAATATGAACACAATAAATGTTAGCTTTGAATAATGGTTTTTAGTTGTTCAATCAATATTAAACCGATAAAAATAATCTAAACAATGAAAATTCTTTGAGAAAACAGCTTTACAGATTTATAAGGAGATTTTCATGATGGAAATATTTCATAACTAAGAGTAATGTTTATTTTTTGCATGCTTCACTGTAATTTTGAACATTCTACGATTGTTAATATGCATGATCACATCTTTCTGTGCTTAGTTTATTAGGTTTTATTTGCTGCATATTTTTGTTGTGTACAGGATTATTTTATTAGAATGCACACTGTCTTCACGTGTCATTAGTTAAGAGATCATCTACTACAGAAATGTTAAAAATGCACTGTAACAAAATGAATGTACACACCAGAGGTACCACAGGCACTGGAAAATACAAATGCAGCTAGTGCTTATATTACAAACTCAGCTAACAGCACATCTTTATACACTGTCATCCTCAACACCTAAGAAGTGTCCTAACAGGGCTCAGCAAATTCATACCTTTTGTGCTTTAATCTTAGAACCACTCTAAAGAAGGATTATTCTTCCTTCATGGGACTGCACAAGGAGATAATTACCTGCTGTAAAATATAATCACATAGATACAGTAAGATGTCCAAGAAAAAACAGAGTGATGATACCTCCAGTATTACCTTGCAAAGTAAAGAACTGCATTGTTCTACAGCTTTTAACCAAACATAACAACTAAAAACTGCAAACTAAATTTGTTGCTATGCAATGTCCTTGCACTGTCTGTGATTTTCAGCTGTCACACTAACAATGCTGCTGTACAAACTAAATGGAAAGGGATTTAAAAGTCTCTCAAAGGGGGAAAATAGAGAAGTCTTGGGGAAGGGAAAGTCTTTTGGGATAATGTGATCCCACAATCAAACGGGGACATGGAAATTTTATTATCAAAAAGCATCAGCCTTGCTGCCTGAAAAAGTCATTGAGAATTTGTCTTACTTTCAATGCAAAATGTTTACATACAGGGGTCATAAAAGCTTAAAAGGCCTAAGTGAATTAGTTACTTGTATTACTTTGAGTCTTTCACAAGAATGCGATTGTATAAATGACCACTTACCCAGTATTTAGCATAATCTGTAGTATTAGTGGATTGTTTTTTGTGGTATGTTTTGAAAATGAGACAAACTTTCAGAGACATATATAATCATATATACAATCATAACACATCTTTGCCTTTTCCAGAAAGGAATACTTAACCTTCAGAATGATTCCTTGCACTACCTGTCAAATACAGACCTTGCAGCTGTATATTTTTTTCAGTCTGATTTCTGTTCAACATAAAGGTTGAATCAAATCATGACTGAAGCAGAAACAGTGTTTTAGTTTTAGCAGATCAGTCTTATGACAAATCACTACTCCCAGTGATACCACATTGACTGAAATCCACTGTTTTGTACTACTAACAGAAATTGACTACTAATTTTCTCTGATTTATCAATATAATTAGCCCATTCTTGAAAAAAATCCCCAATACCAGTGTATTTTCACCCAACTGTACATCTACAGTACACAGCTAGAGTTTGCAAATACAAAGTACCTAGAGGACAGAGTGACTTTAGTCTATACGAAGGACGAGTACACGAGGTCAGGTAGCACAATGTGGGGGCAGTGTAGCATGGCTTCTGATTGCTGACATCCCTGTTGACTCCATATCATGACAGCATATGGCATTCTCTGGCCCGTACTGTCATTATTGCCAGCTAGTTCCTTTCTTGAGAATGCAGAACTACATTATCAGTCAGAATAAAACCATCATATTTAAGCAGGCTTCTTAAGTAATGTTATTTTGTCATAAGGGTATAAATACTATTGTTAGAATTGGCACTTGTGACCAAGTGCTGAAATAGATACATTTGCTTTTTAATCATCTGAATGATTTTTAGGAGTACTTAAAGATAAGCGCTTGCTTAACTGCTTTAACTGATATGGTTCAAATCCAGCCTGTACCTATGCAAAAATCTGTGCACATAGTACATACAACAGTGTATTTGGTAAGTACAACTATCCAGTGAAATCTGATATTAAACCTTTCTGTAGATTTTACGTATAAAATATCCATTCCACATATAATCTGCAACTGCAAACTAATTAGCAGAGGAATAATTTCAATAGACAAATTGTACAATGTGGTAATACAATGGACATGTTTACTTTTCATCATGTAGATAAGAATAATGATCTCTCCATGCTGAGGAACTCTAAAAGTCATATAAAAGCTCCTATAACTTTAATGTTCACATCAATTTTGATGAACTGTACCACTACCAGTGGATTTGCTTTTGCTCTTGTTCCAGAATTTTTATGTTTATATCATCGTATTTCTGTTACTTAAGTAGACGTGGCCTGTACTATCCACAGCTTCCTGACTGCCTTATTTTCATACTATCAGTTATCATCAACAGGTTTTTCTACAACTATGACCTTACTTGTTCCAAATTTGCACAGGGTTAGGAATGTTAAATACACTTTGATAGAGGAAAAAAAGAAGTCCTGATTGATAGTAGTCTAAGGGCTTTCAATATTTAAGGACTGCCATATTAAACTGCCAGGAACTGAAAGGCCATGCCACTTTGCATATTTATTTGCATAAATACTAGAATCCAAAAATGCACACAGTTACAAAATTTGCTTTCAATAACATTCTACATGAAAAAAAGAAATTAGAGTGCAAACAAAGTGCCTCTGTTTTCCTCTCTTAGCTTGTAGGAGATTACAGATTGTCACGCTGTTTCCTTGCATCCATTTCGCATCAGAGTGATAGAAGAGTGGTATTTTGCAGTATCCTTGGAAAGCAATGCATGGTCTGCATGCTTTTCTTTTCGTACATTAGCTCAAGGGGCAGTGAGATAGGACTAGATCAAGCCAGATTTGAGCAGTATATCACTCTATAACTAGTCAGAGTCAGCCCGTATTTGTCACTTGGAATCAGAATAGGAAATAGTTTTGTGCTCCAGGAAAACTTCTAAGGTTTCCTAAGTTTGGCATTTCTTATTAGAAGAATTCCATGCTTAGTAGAACTTAATGCTCAGACCAAATAAGAGAAAAGTAGGCCACCTGTTTATTAATGCAGTTATATGTGAGATGAGGTATCGGTTATATAACCCCAATACACATATCTGAGAGCTGTGGCTCAGTATCTGCTCTACCAGGGAGCTCTGAATGGAGAAAGCTTACAGGGCAAATTAAGATTCAGAGAAACAATTAGATAGGCGTACTGGTCCTGTCAAAAATCCTATGATTTCAGAATACGCAAGATGACACCTACAGAAGACCCAGTAATTCTGCTGCAGATGACAAAGAAACTGTCAGATAAATTTTACTTTCAAGTTTTTATATAGTAATTGATCGAAAATAGTAAGGGACCATCTATCATCCCAGGAATCAGTAATTTTGAATATTTGCATGGGGATGTAACTGGTGTTTCATTAACATATTTACAAGTCCATATGGGGAAGCATGTTTCTCATTTTGTGTACTCAAACTGAATAGAAGTGAACCCAATAAGGTTAAATGAAAAATATTACTGATTTTTATTGGCAGTTAAGGTAGGTCTACCCAATTTAACACCAAGTGAGATCTGAGGGCAACTTATGAGTATTACTTACTACTTATTAGATGCAGAATTTTATAGCTAAGATAGAATTTTTCTAATAAACTATGCAACACTTTCTGAAAAAAGAAACAACCCACATTTTTGAAAATGTTACCTATTCCACTGCAGAAGGAAAATCATCATGCAAGTGCAGAAGTTAAAGATGTTTGAGCATCCTAAAGACAATATGGCCAAGGAAGACTTGTTTCCAGTGCTAATATTAAAGATACTCTAATATTAAATATATATTAAAAATATAATATTAAAGAATTCTGAGAGAATCTAACTAACTAATCTCAACTGCAGCAGGCTTAGGGTGGGGAAGGTTCTCAGAACACCCTCATTGGCAGCTGAAGCCACAGTCCCCTGCAGCAGCCTCCAAAGCAACAGACAGGGGAGTAAGAGTGAATGATTTCCAAATCCATCATTCTTTTTCCTTCCTTCTCCTGTGTAAGAACTATACTGATTTTTTTTTTAATTTTTTGAGTTTAAGAGTAAAGAATCAGATTGAAAGCCTATAATATATCCACTTGTAGTGATATAGTGAAGTTCAGATAAAAGATAATGCTCCACCTTCTTTGAAATTACTGCATTCTTAGCATTCTTCCCATAAATCATTTAATAGGTGCCCTATTCATAGGAAAATATATAGCTGAAGCTAAATGGTTTTCTTTCACCCTCTACTCTCATTGGAGGGAAACATAATAAATTAAGCCTGATTTGCATGTAAGTTTGCATACACAAAGCTTTTGGCATGAACTAACAAACAATAAGCTGTTCATGTCAGAACACATTGTTCAAACAGCATAAAAACTAGCTACCGAGCTGTAAGGCACTGCAGAAGTGTTATTCCACAGGTCTGTGCTACTGAAAACTGTACCACAACAAATCCACACTCTCCAGAGGCAACAAAGAAAGAAATTCAGCACTCACTCTCACTGTTCTGCAGTCAAGATAACCACCATGGCTTTGTTGGGCATCTTGAGAAGGAAAATTTGAGTTCTAGATAAACTCATATGTGTGGGTATAAATGTATAAAAAGTCTTCCCTTATGAGGCAAATATTTTCCATTCCTTTCAATGTGCTGCCTGAAAATATACATCAGTTCTTCCCTGGGCAGTATATAATTAGTTACTATCCATGCAATATTGCCATGAAACTTCTGGCATTACAACGCTGGGCAGATTACTTCTGCAGCTGGTGGTATCGCAGGAGTAAGAGCATATTATTAGTACAGCTGGACCTGCTGGTCCATAGCTTACCTAGACAGAATATCAAACATGGCAAAAATCTCTCCCGACATGGCATGCAGTTACGTCAGAGCTTCCAACAGCTCCACGGGGAAGCTATCAACACCCCGGTGTTAGCTCTGTTTACCTCTTGGAACTACACATGCCAAGCTTGATCGTAACTTCTGCATAGTGCCTGCTTACCTTATTTCTCTTCTGGAAGCTGGCAGAGGAACTAATTACGGTAGACAATTAGTAGCTGAGAGACAGCTGGAAAGATCTCTGTCTGGAAAAAAAAATCTGTCTGGTAACACCTCAGAGCCGTTAGCAAACCAAAGCATGCCTAATACTTGAAGAATATTGCTAACAGTCTCTGTCATGAGTTCTGTATTGCATAGGTAAAAGAATGTTAAAAAAAAAGACATTAGATGCATAAAAGATCTGTCATCCTAGGGTTAGATGGTTTCCTTCCTTTCAGGTTGCCTCTGAAACTTTTTAGCAGGACTGAAGAATCCTTCCAGCACTCAGAAACTGCAGAAGAAAGCAGCGTAGTCAGACTCCAGTATTCCTTTTGATAACCATTTGCATTTAAAATGCATCCAGCTTTTACACTAAGTTACTTATTTTCCTATGAGCAAAATACACGCACATGGAATTTCCTAGGCTTCTGGCTCTCGTACGAGCTGATAGGGATGACTCTGACTCTGCACAGGATGTCTCCTGTCCCTTCTGTGCCTTTGGCTCTGGCTACTGTGCAAATGTGCTGTCCAAGTAACTGTAGGTCTGCTCTGGTTTGATCTACTATAGCAATCCTAAATGTCCATAATAATATGTAAATCACTCACATTCATTTCTTCATGTGCCACTGAACTGCAGTTGCATCTGATATAAATAGCCATTTAAGATGGCTATTATGAAAGCAATGCCATGTTATATTTTAAGGACATGATGTTTATAAGAATAGTTCATCATTAAATTTGCAGACACCTCTGGGGAGCTAGAATGTAATTAGGTAAATTCAGGAGAGTGTAAGTAACTCCACTACATGGATCACAGATTTTTAACCTGAGACAAAAATGATTAGGAGCATGGCTATATGGTGTTCTAGTAGTTTAAGATTACACCGGTCCCTCTTCACACTGATCTTTTTAACTCAGAGACTAATACTTCCTACAATACCTTCTTTTCCACAGCTGTCAAAGAGATATGATTCCATAGGGCTGTAACATGGGCACACCTGTTCTAGCTGTAAGGTTTTAATCGTGGAATAGAGTTGTGGAATTATTTCCCATGTACTGCTTAGTAGCCTAGCTGCTGACAAGTGCTTTGTTGCTTTCAATTAAAAGGAGTAGGTTAGCAACTGTCGTCCTTCCTATGGTGAAGCTGGGACTAATAGTAGAGAATGAGAAAATGCAGAGAGAGAGAAGGAAGGCAATTAAAAGGCATTTTGTGAAAATATAAAATCTGCTTCATGAACCAAAAAGATTCTCATGTAATTTAGCATCTCCCTAGCAATATTTTTGTTTCCTGACATGTTTATATGCAACATTTTTGTTTCCTGCAATGTTTATATTTACTCTTGTATTGAATTTAAAAATTGACTCAGGTTTATGCTATTCAGCTATGCTGATTACTGTGCCAGTGATAAGAATTGGTTAAAAAATGTCGAAATGTTTTGTCGAAAAAAGGATACAAGACCAGATCAAATCTGGATTGATTTTTGTGTTGCTAATTTAAATCAAAGCAGGTAGATGGCCCGCTTGATTTGTGGGCATGTTAAGAATATCAGATGCCTAATATCAATTGGAGACATAAAATTGTAAACTCAAAAGCCAATGGGTGTAAAATTACTAGAACAAGGGCAGAAAAAGGAGGAGGGGCATAAAATGTTGAAAATCAGATCCTATTAATGTAGAAGAGGATTATGTGCTGAGAATTTGGTTTTCCCTTACACACAGCTGCACCAAATTGCTCAGTATCATCTTGAAACAAGGAGTAGCAAATCAACAATATCAGAAACCCAGATATTGCCAAGTTGTACAGTTAAATGCAAACTTTATGACTTTGTAGGGTCTCCAGGTTTTCTTAAATTAGTCTAACTTTATTTTTTTTCCCCACTTCGTAAGAATATTCGCCTTGAATGCTAGCCCTCTATGACAGGGATGAATGACCTAAGCCATATGCAAAACATTAGTGTCATATTTTGCACAGTGCCTGGCTATTTGTTTTTCCAATATTTTTCATACATCATCAGTAAACCAAGAAGACCATACTATGTTTGGAAATAGGTAAATGATAACCAGGTATTTATCCTGCTAAGTGTTATTCTAAGCGTTGCAAAAGGAATGGATTCGGCACTTTCACCAGGATGCTGAGCAGATTTAGAAGCCTCTTGCTTATAGAAAGTGACCATGGACTTCAGTAGCCATAGCAAAGTTTTCCTCTCTCTCTGTGGCATTTATCTCATCTTCCAGTGGTGATTAGGTTCCCTTTAACCAGCCATAATCAATAGCCCCGTAACAGAATGGTTGCATAAGAGAGTGTGAACATGTTGTCACTTGCCAGTGACCAACAAGCAGAGGTTTTTTCCCCCAGCCCTGAGCTCAGTGACAAAGTACAGTGTGTCTGTGCACTAGCTTCTCTCCCGAAAACCACCCCAAACCTGTTTCAGCACAAACTGTGTAGGTTGCCATTAGTTATTTTTAGCAGTATGTTTTCCCCAGCCTGGTTCATTTTCACCGGATTCAAGTAAGGAATAGATTACTTACGCATTTGTGTGGGCAGAATTGTAGCTAAGGAGAAAGGCACTAATTACCTGGGAGAGGGGGTGCTGAGTGGCTGGAAATAAATGTGCAGCCAAAACAGCATGTGTGTTAGCAGACTCAGAGCCAATATTAAACACTGTTCATAATCTATGCAAACCATTATCATTAATAAAGTAAATACCAGTATAGAATGATCTTTGACTATTTTGCCTAATCCAGTTAAAAGCTGCACCAGAGACTTAGCCCTTAAAACAAATATGAACCACACTATAAATTGCCACTCAGGTTAATTACACTTCCTGCATATTGACTGCAAGGAAAGATTTGCCTGATCTGCCTGTAGCAGCTCTCTATTACATCCTCATTGTTAGTGCAAAGGTAGCATGTAATGTTACTCCTCTGTCCTTAGGAGTCCCTTCTGAGCAGCCTGATATCTGATTGAAGACGTAGTTTGATTTGGCAAATGAGCCAGGATTACACTTGTCCTATCTCATTGTGGCTTCATTCTGCTTAGATCTAGTAGGCTGCTTTTTTTGACAAATAGATTTGTTGTTGCCCAAACACTCTGTTTGCAGCGAAGTTCCCTGACTGGTAGGCAGGGCTCTGCCTGGACCGCTGTGGAGCAAGGGAGCCTGAAATCATGTTCTCAGCTATGAAAGCACCTTGTTTTGCAGGGCTCCAGGATCGGCGGTTGATCTCAAGACTAGGTGAACAACTTTGAGGCTGTGGCATATAGGATCTCTGGCTGCAAAGATCTGCGCTGACAAGCCCCACATCTCTAACATGGTTTCTGTCTCAGACCTCCAATGAACAGACTAAAAATTGAGAGCAGGCTCTATAGCCAGGGCTAAACAGTTTTCTTGCTTGCAAGGACACTGGAGCAGGTGTTTCTAATGATGTCTGTGGGGGTGAAGGTGCTGCAGGTATTCAGCAGCTGGTCTTTGGTATCTTCAACTATATGTAGGGACTATTTCTCTTTATTCAATGCATCAGAAGACTGAAGTCTTCTAATTCCTGCAGAAGTTTTATTATGATAAAGGGAGAAGAAGTAGTAGCATACTGTGACCTCTTTAGGGCTGACTGTGTTTGGGCTGGGCTGGGAGTAGTCTTTAAGACCTGACTTTACATTTACTAAGAACAAGTAATTGCAATGTCATGGAACACCGTGTCCACAGTGCCTGTGAATAGCTGAATCACAGCAGGAAGCACACCTGAGAAACGAACAACCAACCAAGCATCTTCACAGATAAAACTACTCGGAGGTTTTGAAGCCCAAAGTCTCTTTTCAAACAGCATCAGTCAGTAAATACATTTATAAAGTAGACTATAAGCCTGTGAAGAGCAGAAGTTCTTTAAGGATACTGTAGTTAGATCTAGTGGTTTAAGTATTTCTTTGATACTGTAGGTTGAAACAAACAAGTCCAAACAACCAAACAAACCCAAAACAGATGCCTTAAACCCTTTCTCTCTGAAAACTATTTGCCATATCAGCAAAATACATGAGTAGTAGCATTACCTTCAGCAGAGGAGTGCAGCTGGTCATATAAACTCCATAGTCACATTTCCATGAAGTTACATTCCCACACTAGATTGATGTGAAGTAGCTCCAGGAACATATCAAAATGGCTCGTTATCAAAGTCCGTTCACTCTGAAAAACACAAAAATCAATTCTGAGGCAAGTGTTGCTTTTATATTTATATAAGTATATAAATATAGGTAAAAGAGTATATATGTGCACATACATGTTATATATGTGTGTGTGTATATATATAAAATTACATTGTGTGTGCAGATATATATATATAAAATTACCTATATATAAATATACACAGAGATGTGTGTGGATGTGTTTGCATGTTATAAAGTAGGTCTGCCTTAAGGAGCAATGGTTTCTCATACAAATACCTTTCCATTCCTTCTTGGATAGCAGGTTCATCGCTTGAGCTGATGTGTCAAGCCAGTGGGAGAATCATAGATAAGCTCAGTAACCTGTGCATTCTGGGAAGCCGCTGGAGAAGGCAGCCTGTGAAGAACTAGCATATTGGTAGCATTTATTCATTATGTATAGGCCAAGCATGGTATTTCACTGACAGCAACAAGGGAAGCAGTAAGGCACAATTGCAACTGTTTGTATCCTTACCAATTTCCTTTTATTATTTGGGAGGGGAGAGACAGCTAGGAGGGTCAAACAAAATACTGAGCGACAAGAGTTGCTTTCTACAGTCTGTTGTTGTTCAGCAACATCGATCTCCTTGGTATAATTTGCATAGTTTTCTCCTCATTTGCTCTGTAGGTCCACAATGGAACATCATCTATGCCAACACTAAATAAATTGATTTCCCCTTATTTTGGTGAGTTATATATTCCCCAGGAACTAAATTTGTGTGATTTTTTGCATGTCTGCTGAATCCAAGACTTCGAGTACTGACTCAACACATTTCTCATCACATGAGCAATTCTCTCTGTAGGAGATGCTGCTGGCCACGGACTTATAGGGCATATTACAACCCACCTACTGGGCTGGGATTCTTGTAAAATGTAGAGGGCAAGGATTACAGCTCAGGCCTTACCACATGTCTGTCTTCAGAGGAACTTATACCTGTGGCAGAAGGACACCAGCAGAAAGTCGTTTGATTTTTTTACGAGCAACTACTTAGGTTTCAGCTTTCAAGATGAAACTTACCATAATGCTTACAAAAATATAGAATCAAAGCTGCTTCCATAGAGGAAAAATTCTAAACAAACAAACAACCCCCCCCCCGCCCAAGACTGTAGAAAAGATTGCAGTCATCTTCCAGCCAATTAGTATGTCAAAAAATAGAGCGGTTTCTGGAATTTCAGTTGATTGCCAGTGCTCACCTCCAGTGTGGAATCTATAGGGACAATTTCTACTTAGTGGCAGTTACTTTGCATAATAGCAGCCAATTACAGCAATTTGGTTCCTCAGGCATGCAAATTTTGTTGCCTAGACAGAAGTTGTTTCGCTCTGGCATTATGTGAATAATATATTACATTTCTGAGGTGAAGTGCACAAGTTCAACTCTAAGATGAGATTTGAAGGCATGAAAAAAATGCTGCACACAAGTCCACACACACACTTCTATATATAAATGCTTTATTAAAAATGCTTCTGGGGCATCCCGTAACAAAACAGTATCCATTTACATTTTTTAAAAAAATCAAGACGAAGTGGTATCCATTGCAATACATTAATATGTTTTCCATTGTTCTAAAAGTCTGGTCAGTGCACAGCTGTGAACAGTTAAACTTAACTCTCCATGTATGCTGCAGGCTATCCACTGAGAAATTACTCTTACATGAACATAGTGCTTGATTCAAGTCATGGTTTGAAAAAAAGAAAAAGTTATACAGGTTTTGGAATTTTGTTTGTGGCTATAGCACAGTGTAGGAAAAAATAAGCATTACTTCTAAAATTTATAGAAGGGCAAGCCTTTACAAAAAAAAAAAAAAAAACACACACACACATATATGCATATACATACACATACATATATTTATTCAGGGAAGAACTTGTTTTCCCTACATGAATTGATTTGCCTATGTAAAGCAAACAGAATTTGACCCTGTATCTGGAATGAAAAGGAGTAAGATCGGATTGCACAGGTAGAAGAAAGTTCCATTATGTTTTGTTTCCTCTTCAGTTTCAAAATTACTGTTATGCCTGTGATATTGCCAGCCTGCTTCTCAACCATATTCTCCTTGGGGCCGAAAGATCAGAATTTAGCCCACGTGCACAGCAGCAGGGCATGTGCTCTTCGAGTGCTGCTTGTTACTCACTACATGCTACCTTTATTATAGGTACTGGTGGAGTATTGCAGACTTTAGCGTCTCAGAATAGATTTGTCTAAAGAAGAAATTGTCAAACATGCCTGGTGTAGACAACCTGTGTCAGCAAGAAGGGATATTAAGAGATAGGACCACATTCATACTGGGGCTTGAGGAACATTGAGCAAAATATATCATGCCAGAAAGTTTTAGGGCTAACGGAAAATGCTAACTCTTCAAGGATGTCTACAGAAGAGCGTGGTTGGGAGCATTACATCTTCCTGAAGTCTTCACTACTGTTGTTACAAATCCTGAAATTTTATTTCAGCTACCAAATACATGTGGAATACTTGGGATTTGGGCAAGCGTAACAAGTAGCAAGCATAGGGCTGTCAGAAGGTAGAAAACAATGCAGGTCCCAGGGACAACAGATTAACACTAATTATCTGCCCACAGAACATTAACTCTTATAAATACCCACACTTTGCTGTCTTGCAATCTTTTTTTTTTAAATTAAACCTCTGTCCCCTCCCTATTATACAGGGTGTTATTTGTACTGATACTGCTGTAAAAATGTGTGTTAAACTGGTTGAGCACTGAGTTGCTATAGCCCAGATGGCTGGAGGGCATGGAATTGGACCACTCTCCCACAGCATGGCTGGGGATATTAGAGAGCGGAGAATAAGTATTGAAGCCTACCATGTTCTGTCCCATTTTGTCAATGGGTTCAGTGTTGAGTCCCAAAGGCACCGATCGACTCACTGAGTTAGAGCCGTTAACGTATGCAGTCATACTGGAGAGGAAGTTACTGAGGCAGGGACTGCTGGAGGACGGAGGGGGTGATCGCTTCTCAGGTGAATTGTCAGTCCCAGGTGGTGAGTTCTCCAAGATATCCGGATGCTCTATAGCTTTGGGGCTGCCAGTCAGACCACTATCCTCAGATTTCTCAGATGCAAGAGAAGCAGCACTGTTCCCAACATCAGATTTCCTCTTCCTCTTTCTGCGAAAGTTTCCATTGTCAAACATCTTCTCACAGTTTGGGTCCAGAGTCCAGTAATTCCCTTTTCCTGTCAAAGGGGACAAAACATGCTTAGTTTAAAGATATGTACACAGGCAGAAAAGAGCAGTTACTTTATGTACAAATTGCAAGAGCAAAAGATTACAATCTTCTTGATCGCCCAAAAGTCTTTTGAATCCAAAGAAGCCTGTAAAGTGTTGGGCTGAATCTTGCACTTCCATCACAGCACAGAGCCAACACAGCCAAAACTTGAAGCACCCCAGGGAAGCACTTTTTTGAGCAAAAGTTTCCAGCATATAACCAGTTCTCTGAGCACAGTGACCAAACCATATTCTTCACTGCTCCTCCTCACTCAGGGGTATGGGAGAGCCTACTGATGAGACAGAACAAGACTGTGGACCCTTTGTGGCACAGTAATTGAACTGTTCTTAAAGCTCTCAATGCTTCTATTGATAGAAAACAATAAATAAAGGAACAATGTGGCAGCAAATTGGCCAAGCAGTTGGAGACAGAAGAGCTATGATCCTAGGCAAAACACTATTGAAAACAAACAAAACAAGAGCATACTAGTCTTGAGAATTGTTGTTGAATCCCTAAAGCTACTGAACTTCATAGACATTATCTGAATTTGTCTTCTCCTCTTTCCATTAATTCCCAGTTAAGTTAGACATTAATCATACGCATTACACAGGTTTTGAATGGGCCTTGCTCAGCCTGATCCAGAACTTGCTGCGTTCTCAGCACATGGATCACTTCTCAGAAAGACCTAGGGCAGTAAAGGATCCCCTGTCCTGCACCCATCTATTAGCAATATTGATCCAGAGCCCAAGTTTACATGGGTGTCTTTCAGCACAGCATTTTGAAAATAGAGAAGCTACTATGGACATGCCCTAGTTCTGACTTATTTTGTGTCTTTACAGTGAATTAGGTATTTTAAAATAAAGCAAGTTTAGAAGAAGGAGGAAAACTCTACCTGGGTCATCTTCATCTCGTGGCACCTTCTTGAAACAATCATTGAGTGACAAGTTGTGCCGTATGGAGTTCTGCCATCCAGCTTTGCTTTTGTTATAGAACGGGAAGTTGTCGGCCACGTACTGGTAGATCTGACTGAGAGTCAGCCTCTTCTCAGGTGCCCCATGGATAGCCATGGCGATTAACGCAGAGTAGGAGTAAGGTGGTCTAACCAACTTCATCAGCTCTTCCTGCGATGGGAGAGGAAGCCAGCCAAGCTCAGGTCCTCCCAAGCCATGCATGTTAGGCAAAAGCTGCCTTTGCATCCCATAGGACTGAGGAATGAAGGGATTGGCATTGGATCCTGGGAGGTACGGTGGGGGGGTAATGGAAGGTCCATTTAGCCAGAGGTAAGGATTGGGAGTGGTGTTGTAGTCCGTCGTCTCAAAGGTGGTTGGTCGTTGTGGGCTTGGGATATTCTGTGGGTGGAAAAAGTTCTCATAGTAGATGTTCATCTCTGGAGGTTCTTGACCAATATTTGGAAATTGGGGGCTGCAGCGTGGTGGAGAGTGCGCTTGTGGATCGAAGGAGCTCATGCTCTAAAGGAGGCAGCTGCCTGCGTTACGACACACCTGCACGAGTGCTCCTTCCCGAGACAGGTGCATCACCTGTGCCCTTCCCTGCGTACTTATGCACCTGTAAATGATTCGGCTCGTGCTGCAGGCTCCACCCCGAAGCGCTGAGTGGCTGCAGATGAGGACGATATCCTTTTTGGAATGCTGGCAGCTCCAGCGAGCCACAGATGTCACATCAACTAAATGTAAAAGCTGCAATTCTTGATCTTTTCAAATGAATGAAGGAATTTTCCACTAATATAATGCACACAAAAAAAGCCTAAGGTGCCTTTAAGTTAAAAGCCCTGATCAGAGATCCTCCTCTTTCTACCCTTTTTAAAGAAGGAGCTGTGCCCTGCTGCTAGTAACACCTCAGAAGGCAAAAGCTACAGTCATTCTTCAATGAAACAATAGGCACGCATATAATGCATATACTTTTCTTTTTTTTTTTTTCCTTTTCCTTTTTTTTTTTTTTAAGGTCAGATTTCCTTTTCCTTCTGTAATTTTAATTGCAGACTTGCTTGTACTTCCCCGTAGGCAATCGTAGTACTGCAGCCAAATTCTGCAACAGGTTACTCACGTGAGTAATTTTACTGATTTAAATGGAGTTACTCGCTAAAGTAAGAATTAATCTCATGATAAAAAATTTTCAAGCTTAATTATCAAACCTTTCATTAGAGCTGTAATAGGTTTTTTGCAACAACAAAAAACTCTAGACCTTCCATGACTTCCCGTTGACTGGCACCCTATACTTACAAAGGGGGAAAAAACCAAAACTGCGTCCTCACCACCGCATGTGTCAGAATGGGGTTGGCTCTTGGACTGGGTAACTACATAGCAGACTGTACAGTTGCGGTTCTCTTCAGACAAAAGCAGAGACATTTGCATAATTTTTTATATGTAAGATACGTACATTTGGAACTAGACTCAGCTAAAATAACCTATGCAGTTAAAGAAAATATATAAGTCCTGGTGGGACAAGAAAGCCTTTAAGATGGGACTACTCCCTCGACTTCTGCAGAAGCCTAAGTTTTCACCTGCAGATTCAAATACCTGGCTATCCTAAAGAATTAGGCTTTGCTTTGTCATACATTCATCAAGTCAGTGAATCTCCTGTGCTGCAGCATCACCACTAAGATGTACCTCCTCCCCAAGTACTGGAGTGATTCATCAGCATAATGTTAGTATTGTTGTTGTTTTGACAGAAATCAAAAAATGTCACTAACATTACAGCAGAAATACATAGTACTGAAAGACACAGCTAGCCAATTTGCCAGCTCAGACCTCCAAACCTGCTATTTAATAAATACATGCTTTTGCTTCACATAAACTTATTTGCAGTATAAGGAAAAATATATAGATATATTTTCAAGGTGGTTTTGTAGTTCTGGAAATACTAATATTACAAATATTGCTAATAAACACCAGAATAGAAGAAGCAATAGGACAAATGTTTAGGAAATAATCAAATGAGTAAAAAGGTGAGTCATTTTTTAATAAGAAACCAGCACCCAGGGTATTGTATAAAAAGAAAATATGACAAATTTTGATCCTCTGAACAAATTACATTATTGCTGAAAAAGTACCCCCCCTCCAAAAAAAAAAAAAAAAGGTAATTTATTAAAACAAGGTTTGCTTATTCCAAGAAATAAACATTCAGCTTGCTGCAACAGAGACTTTGATAAGTGGCATCTAAATGCTTATTCTCTCAAGTGCTCTGCATGTTAAAATACACTGAAGTGAGTGCTGGGTACATATATGCTTTAAAAATATGGCAGGTTTTACCAAGAAAAAAAAAATCACTTCTGCAACCCGAGCTTGAAGGAGGTTTTCAGTTTTATGAAGTTCTGGCCCAGTACCTCCCATTAAAGTCAGCCCTCCACTGCAGACTGTGAACGGTGGAGTGACTACCAGACTTACCTGGATGTGACATTTTAGCAAAGTGTCACACAGAGCTAGCAGAGAGAGCACTGGGGTAATGAGGGGCATTTATTAGCGCAGTGAAATATGAAGGCTTCTGCCTATGTCTCAGAAAGAGGGTGCAAAGGTCTGATCCCTCCCTGGCATGTGGGTGCTGGCACCATATCTAACATAGACACAATCCGATTAGGAGCCTTTTTCTTCCAACTGACTGTGCCTGATCTACTCAGGAGTATAAACAACACCAGTAAAAGTGGTACTTTATCAGTACTACAGGCACACCTTACTGCCCGAGAATCACTGCAGTAACTTTGCTAGCCCTTCACATACAGATGCTGCTTATGCAGGCAAAATGCAGCGAAGGAAGAAGAAACTTTGCTCAAGCTGTGATTGCTCTGAGCAAGACTCGTCTGAAGTGCAGCCAAGTCCGGCCAGAAATAATGTCTCACCACTGAGATGACTGGATTTGGTAGGGGTGGAAGTAGGAGAAAGTAGCAATCCCAGAAGTGGGGAAAGGAGAAGGAAAAATAGTGAGGTTTCCATAGTAAAAAGCTGATAATGGGTGATTTATTGGCAAAACTACACAGCCAGATTATGCTTTGGACTGAGAAATCCGAAAAAACTTCAGTAAGCATTAGTTGCAAAGAACACCATGTGTTGGCTTTGGTGAGGTCTTTGTACACAGGATGCACCATGTTTTTATGCTTTTTACTAAAATATGATACTTTACAGCCCTGTATGTGTAGACATTTCTATATCTCTATTAGCTGGAAGATTTGTAACCAAAGACTGTCATCAGCTGTTATGTTAAATGAAAACCTGTCCCTGTGGATTTATAAAGTGAAACTCCAAATTGTGCAGGATTAAGGGGAAGTCTCCTGCAGAACTATTCTTCTCCATAGGTCTTTAAGTCAGCTCCTGTGTATTCCTCCACTCCAGCCAACAGTAATGTCTCTTCACACTAGCTGCCTTGTTACAAATTACATCATTTTCTAAAATCTCAGGTTATGAAAAGTTCCATTTAGTTTCATTTTAAAAATGGCACTTTCACTCCTGATCCTATACATTCAGCATGTGTTAAATACAGCCACCTGGGAGACTCCAAGCAAAAGCATGGTGTCAACAAGGTAGAGAGTAATATGTAGAACTCTCTGTAGGATTCTGAAATGCTTAGGTTGAGATACTCACAAATCTAGTTTACAAAATGGATCTTGTGAAATGATAAAGCAAAGTGAAGCATGGCACTTTCTGGTATCAGAAGCACCTTCAGATCATAATTTTGTTTCACAGTGTGACAAGAACTTAGATCAAAACCACTACAGCTGCACGCTGAGAAGGACCAAGTAGTGCAAAGCCATTCTAACTGCTCAGAAAGATTCAAAATATTGAAATTTTTGCAAATCTTGTTCCTCAAATAGTCAGTATAATGCATCTTGCACCATGTACTTCAGGTAAGTAGACAGAAATCAAACTGATTGCTCACATTTGATCCGGTCCATGATATATATTTCCAGATACACAAATCTATATTTATTTTTGCATTGCCAATGCACGAATCTATTTTTAATGAATATGGAGCCTTATACTGTACTAGCAACGTTGCATATAATTCCAATCCTGGTGTATGATTACAGTTTAACATTTGGTTGAAGAAAAGATCATATAGGCTATTTATATAGTGACAAAGAAACGTTAAAAGAGGAGGGGTTAATCTACTACTCACTAGAGCAAGCAACCCAGCTTTTTGGAAAACAATTCACACAAATCACTCAAAACCAGCAGTATCCCTCCATAAGACATTCTCACATGAAAACAAATTCTGTGTATTCTTAGGATCCCAGTGAAGTACTTGTAAGGGTCTTTTTCTCTTATTCCAGTAATATTCTGCCCACTGTATGCACAAAATAAATGTGACCATGAGAAGAAACAAGGTATAGCAGGTGAAGCAATGCCACCTCAAGGTCATTATAAAAGCTTGGCAAATATAAAATACACTATTGCAAAACAAGGGAACTAAGAGCTTCATTTCCAGAAACGCAGGTTGAACAATAAATTAATGGAAAAAAAATATCCTTTGGACCACTGCCATTAATATCGTAATGTTAGAATGCCCTTAGACTTTTTAGATATTTCACACTAAATCCATTGCATTTTAAACCATTCAAAACTGGGGTTTTAGAATATTGTATAACCTTATGAGTGCTAGTAGCTGCTTTCTGATTATAAGAACTATGATAACAGCAGTCATAGCTCCTGCTTCAAAAAAGGCCTTGCCACCATCTCCCCACCATCTAATAAGTAGAAGTGATTACAAGTGTCCTGATTCATGACAGCAGTGGGAAATCTGGAGCCTCCGTTTAGCTGCCTGAGGCTCCCTTGGGATCTGCTGCCAAGAAACAGAGCCATGAGCCCTCTGAGGGAGGAACACCGACCTTGGGCCAAACCATGGAGAGGCTCTACAAAGAATCCCTCTCCCTGCCACAATCAAAGCCATCTCTCAAATAGAAGAAATTAGTGCACATATAGACACTCTCTGCAATCACTATTACTCACTGCTGCTATCACCTTCCAAACAGCTGAAATGCTCGTTTCAGATTATCTGCTTATTCTTGTATGCCTACTACTCTACATATTTACTTATAACAGAAAAAAAAACATTAATGAGGTGTTGTATGAATATTGACTGTATTTACCATGGAAATTAACCTGTACATCTTTCCAAAACCCTTCGAAGTTAAACTGCTGTGCATTTCAAGGAGATAATTTCTACGAAGAAAAAGACAGTAACATGCTAAAACCTTTGTTGCCAGATTTCAGTACTGACTTATTTGCCTGCAGAGATAAATCTCTGCCTCTCCCTGCACAATTGAAACAAAGATACTGTTGAAAAGACATTTTAGAATCAGGACTTTTCAGTATAAATGCAGTACAAATTGTTTTTTTTTTTTTTTTTTTTTTAGTTTTGTTCACAAGCCTCTACACCCTTTAGTACTTGTGCAACACAAAGAATTGGGGAAAATTAATTACAACTAAAACTGGTAAGTGAATTGGTACAAGTGTAAATGCAGTAAACTACTCTGTGAACACACCCAGTCATAGATAAAATTAAGGTTAATTTAACAAGGATTTGCCTGCAGGAAATGAAGATAATCGAACTTCTGGTGGGACTGCTTAAAGTATTCATTATCCTTGCACTTCCAGTTGATACATTTTAGTTTTTCTAAGTTCTGTGTAGACAAATCTTCTGTTTCTGCTCTTACACAGACACAGTATTGCAACCACTTATCTCCCCCTTGTGACAGCGTTTGAAAGTGCATTGAACTAGTTGGGCTCAGCCCTAAAGAAACCTCATCAGTGTATGTATTTTACTCTGATCACTGCCAGCTGAGCAACATTGTACTAGTCTGATCTCAGGATCTGCAAAACTAACCAATAGTATATGCAGGCCTTCCTCACCTTCAAGTGCTTTTGAAATTCTGTACAGAGATTGTGGTATGTTTAGAAACTTCCAACATCTTTAAGTTTCTTTTAGCTTACCTTTGCTAATACTGATTTGTAATGGAACTATTTATTATCTGCAAAAGCTGCCCAAATGCAGTTGTTAAGAGATGCCACAAATTCAAGCTTTAGCTCAACCCTGAGCACACATCACTACTGCTGAGTGTGCCAAAGCACCACTGAAGCATTGCTGAGACCATCAAAGCAACTGAATTCATATACAGAAAGACTTTGCATTCCTAAACACTTGCAGAATCAGGACATGTAACCATATTGTGCTTTACTGCATGATAAAATGCAACCTCGTTGCCTAAAAGAACTGCTTATCGTCACTAGCCAGGGTTACTTTCTCTTGTATAAACATACGAGCAAACATTCTTGGGAAAATCTTACCTTAAAATCTCTGTAAAACATAGTAGGTTTGAGCCTTAACATAGTCAGAGGAGCAGTACAAGATTCCTACTACTTCTTAATGTAAAGTTTCTTCCTTGGCTGCAGGCCTGCCAACTCAGGGCACAGACACCTTAAATTACTTTTTTCTTATCCCCATTCTCTTTCCTGTGCCTTTTCCATCATAATCATCACTTAAATCCACTGTATCGGTATCAGCAACCATCTACCATCAGCTGAATTGATTCATTCAAGTAAGTAAGCAGGCCTATGAAGAATTATTTGTGGAGCAGATAGACTGTTCATACCTCTCACAACAGTCTGTCAGTAAATGAAAGCTGAACATCGATGTGCGTAACATGGTATATGGGGCACATACTAACACTCATGTAACACAAAAGCCATATTTGTTAAGGCAGAAATGCTCTCACAGTGGCCATCTGATTCTGCATTCAATTGTATGAAATATCACACAACTTTATCCTGGAAGACAAAAAAAAAAAAAAACGATTAAATAGGATAATTCTGTCTAGAAAATTAATCAATCTGTCCTACTGAATTTAAAAATATAGTTAGATTTGTCCAACATTTTAAAGTTTACGAGATGCGTGGCTTAGCTCAGGTTTGTTTGCAGAACAATTATTCCTTTATAGTGTTAATCTTTAGCACACGCTGTATCATGAGAGCAAATCAGAAGACAAAATTACAGACTGAGTCAATAAAGAATAACCACTCTAGTCACCCCAGAGCAGTAAATCCTGCCAATGCTGAAGTCCTTAGAACTGCGGGCAGCCCCGGTAATGTTGCTCAATGTCCTCTCCTGAAAAGACCTTGCGAGCAAGTAGGAACTCGGTTCTGGAAGGGGAAAAGTGTGCAGCTGAGTATTACTGGTTACTTTAAAGCACCCAGGAGTGGAGATGACTATGAGCTTTCTTCATGGAGGCCTCCATATTCTTTTGATGTAACAAGATGGAAATATTCTCTCTCCAAAAGCTAATGACAAAAAGGATCATTAAATGGTTAATATTTCCTTCCTTCTTATAAGTGATTTAAAAAGGGGGGAGGACAGGAAACAAGGCAAAAGACAATTTGGCTTTTAATCTGTTGACTTTTGTAGGCTTCTATAAGGGAAACATCCTGTGTCTTTGTAAGTATATATAATTCTTGACCCTATAGTCTGGATAATGGACCTTTGCCATTGCTGTTTTAAACAGAATGCCCTAGGCCTTCTCTGTTTTTTCATCTGTATTTTCTTTCTTTCATTAGCTAGTGGCTTGAATTTACAATCACCTATATTAATAGATTATTCCTATTGAGGTCAGCCTATATGGAACCAGTTTCTAGGACAAAATTTTATCTATTAATTAACATTACACTGAAGCTAGAACAAAAGAAATGGACTTGGGGTATTCTCATGACAGTTAACCTTAAAACCTTAAATGGAAGAGCAAGTTTAGAGATTTATGTGATCAGATGGCTTTAAATATAAATACTGGACCACAGCTGACATAAAATAGAAGCCAGTTTTACTGACAAACCAACCTGCCTCCTCCCCTACCTTGCTATTTTCAACAGCTTTTCTCATTTAAAAGGGCTCTCATCCCATGATCAGGGTGAGAGACTTCATGTGGAAGCTTCACTGGCTTTTTGGTGATTTAAATGACATCATTATATCAAAGGGACTTCCATTGCTCTGCCTTGCATTGAAATAAAAAACCCTTGATAGGCTACTGTAAGCACCTTGAGTCAGAACCTGCATGGTTGTAAGTAGAGGTAAATCCTCAGGCATTTATCCCAGTCCAAAGCAGGAATTTATGCTTATTAGTGCAATCAATGTAAAATCGCACCATGACTCTGGGTACAGATTCTACTGTGTGATGTACAGTTGCTGACTCGCTAAGAGATTTCATATTCCAACTGATCAAGCTGAATATTCCAGGTGCTCTCCACCAGTAGTTTCCCTGTCGTCATTCCAAAAGTGTTTTCTTGCAGGATTCCTGGCCTTTTCCTTTAGCTCAGAGTCTACTCTGTCACTGCTAGTTGCAATGAAGCAAGTGACAGTATATCTGCATTTGCACTTGGCTATCAATTAGGACAAAGAGAGCAACTCACATCTCGAATCTTCCTGTTGCAGAATTTTCAGGAATTTTAGTAATACATGAACCTGTCAATCCAATCCCTGTACTTCTGAAAGCTAGAACGTGAGGTAGGCATCAGTCTTTGCTTTTTTGCCAAACCAGGTTAGAAACAGCTCTTCAGCTAAGTTTTATAGTGAAATGGCTGATGCCTGAAAACACTAAGGGGGAATATAGCAGTTGGCACTAAAAACTCCCAGCACTGTCTGACTATCTTATGCTTTCCAGACTGATTGTTATTCCCTAAAAATCTCTTTATGTTCGTAATTGTGGGATCAAACTGCCTCTGCATTTCAAATCCTGAATGGAAAACAGGATATTCCACTATGTCAATTCTAATGACTTCTAATGACTCTTCCTCATAGGTTAAGATGAAGCCTGATTCCTTGGTGATAAAGATGAGGAAGTTGACCACATTTGAAACTATCATTCTCTTTGACTCTCCTTGAGTTAGAGTTCTTATGATGCATTACAGATACATTCAGGAAAATCTACTCACACGTTGTTATACTGCTATAAGTTGATTCGTGTCACCTTGTAATAAATACAAACATGCTAGAAAAGGAGAAGACAGTTAAACTTTGAAATTCTGTTCTTTTAAAACCTTGAGGAACCCTCAGTCCTCTCTTTCACCCAGGCAAACGTGTGGTGTCCCAGGACACATAATGATAATCCTGCCGTAATGAGTCTATAAAGAAAGGCAGATCAGGGACCAGATCAGTCATTAAAAAAAAAAAAAGATAAGGGAGTGGATTAAATACATCAGGGGAGAACTGGAGAAAAAGCCAAAAGCCAGGCCAAACAGTAGCAAAGACAAGAATGGAAAACGCAGACTCAGAGATGACTAACGTGTTTGCAGATTGCATATTCAATAACTGATATGGCACTCCTTACTCATCCAAAACCTAGGCTATCTAATAGAAAACTGCAGGTTGCTTCTGTTAAAGATGAAAAGTTCCCTGTCAAGCAGTACCTACAGCAAATACACAGGTGTATTACATGAATTCTCAGGTAAAGAACACAATGCACTCTGGGGTCTGCAAAAACTTGAATGAAACATTTTTTCCCATTAGATTCTCCATGTCAGAAACTTGACCCATATTGACATTCTGCACACCTTCCTACAGATCACCTCAGCCTTTTTTAAGAACGTCAGACATGCCAAAAACATGAACAATGAATTCATAAATTCATAATGAGGACTTGGAAAGTATCACTACATAGAGAAAACAAGGGCAGGCAGACTACCCAAGCTAGTGGAAGATAATTAGTTTCCCATCCAAAATTGCACTGGCAAAAAGACTGCAAATCTGTGATATTGGACAAACAATATGATCTTGCTTATATTTGATTGGTACCCTTCATCAAAAATATGCTAAAATCAAAAGCAAAACAAGTCTGAACCTTGCATTAGTGGTTAGTGGTTAACCACTCAACTTGACACCAAACTTCATCTGGACATTGCACTCCTGCCATCCTCCTATTTGTTTCTGGATTCTTCCTTACCCTCTGTTCTTCTCTTTTGAAGCACAGTAATTATAGCTTTTATAATGGCTTGACCTGAAACACTTCTATGCCATTCTCAGATGAAAGCATAGCTACAAGATACAATAGACAAAAGGCAACCTTTAACATTTATCTTTACACAGAAAAAATAGTAGCTAAATCATCCTTTCCTTACTTTTTCCTAGTAAAACCAAATTATTTATTTTAAAATAACTTTTATTTTGTTATAAAAGTATTTCTTCAATGTATCTGCAAATAATACTGAAGGGCAACTTGGGTACCTTCCTCTACTTCTCCCACATTAGCAAGGTCTAAAACATGCACCTTAACCATTCACTGTCTTCTACTCACACCTACTCTATTAAACTGAATTTGGGCTTTGTTTGCTTTCGAAAAGCCTTGTTCTTCCGCTGTGTCTCCTCAGAAACAGTATTAAGTTGCTTTGAAAAAAATCTGTTGATATCCATGCCAACAAACCGGCATTAGTTAAAATTGGACCCTTTGGTTTTGAGATCTATGGTTATTTCAGTAAAAAGGACTTCTTTCTGCAGTATTAGCCTAAAGCTAATACTCCAGAATTTTCACCAAAAAAAATCTAATTGTTTCTATAGAAAACCATATTCACAGTAATCACTTGCAAAAAGCACTAAATTCATTAAATAAATTACTTCTGCTGAAAGTAAAACTGTTTATGGAAATACTTAGGTTTTAACCCTTTTCTCTTCTCTGCATCCATAAAAATGTCTCCCATCTGCCACCTTATACATGGTCACATTATATCCAGTGAATAAATATCATAGATACCTGAAAAAAATAGAGAGAATCAAATGAATTATTCACATTGAGAAACCCTTTTTGGCCAGCACTTTCCTTTAGAAAGAACTGGCAGGTTATCAGAAAATGACAGTTGCTGACCTCGCTATCTAGTTCCATGCTGATAAGGCATTATCTTCCAACTCTACCTCACGAGTGTCAGAGACAGAAAATCAATTACATTTGGAAAGCACTGTATGTGGACTCGTAGAATTACACACGTTGTCAGTACGATACTAATACATATTATCACACCTAGAGATTCCACTGAGAAATTTTCAAGGCAAATAAAAGAAACTTTAAACATTTTATTGATGAACAGTAGAAAATGCTGGATATGATACCAGCTTGTACATGTGTAAAGAACTTTTGCATGTGATTTCAACATAGCAGTTGCTGCTCTGAAAAGAGCTCAGAAATACAGTGTCAGTGTCACGACATCACTCTAAGAAACATTAGATGATGTGCAGCAGTGTGGTGGGAACAGCAGCCGACAGGAGCCCCGGGAAACCAAACAGTGCCCAGGATAACATTCCCAGGGGCTATTTTGTGCTGAGCCGCCTGTTGCCTTGACTACACTGCCAGCAGTAGCTTAAAGCTAGTTTGGGTGTATCTATATGAGCTGCACAAAATGGTAACTTCTGTGCAGCCTGGAAAGGAGAGGACTTGCATTATATGGTAAGCACTGCAGATGGCCCTTTAACATCTATCTTTGCCAGAATGACTTTTATCACCAGGGAGCACACAATGTCCTTTGACTTGTGTAATAAAGAGGCTCAATAAACTTTTGTTCCATATCCTGGTTGGCACATCCTGTAGTATTTCCTTCAAATGCTATTAGTCTGTATCCCTATATCTATATCACAAGTAACTGTTATCAGAGCCCATGAATGCAGTTGTTTGTATTCTCTACTAGCTATCTACAGTATCTGTGCTTTTCTGTACAGTAGACAGTCATATAAAAAAGGAGATATAGATATAGATATATATTTATGTCATTATTTTTGGTTGCAAATGGTCTTGGAGATAAAAGAAGTCACAGATCCGTAGAGGATTTGAAATGGTGCTCCACAGAAGAGTGCTTTCCATCTTCCAGAACTTTGGAAATGCGCTGAAAAAAGAAAAAAAAAAAAAAGGGCCATAGGTTAGCATGACTACTGTATTGGATTCACTAACACGTATATTAGTTACTAGCTTGTGTCCTTAATCTGTGACAAGAGAAAAAAAGCATGGACCAAAACCTGGATATTTGATAGAGAAATTTGCTGGATAATTTCTTTATCCTGCAAAACTATGAACCTGCATTTAAATCTGTTCCCATGATTCTGCTCATGTGGAATCACTATAGAAAAATGTTTTAAACTTTATTCAGAGCTTTTTCAAAATTGTAAGAAAGGACATTTTGTCCTTACATATGCTACAGTAGGTTTAACTATGATGAGGTCATGCTAAAAAGCTGTTCCTCCCGGGTCTTAAAAGAACAGATATGTGATAAGTTCAGTACAAGTGAAACCCTACAGACCATGTGAGGATATCTGAATGCAAAATTTCCTAATTGCTGTATTCTCCTGGAAAGTAACTATCCAAGTTTTTTGAAAGACTGCAGAAATAAATGAATAAATGAAATAAAATGAATAAAAATGAAACCTCCCTTCCCCTTCTTCTCCCTAAGAAATGAATAGGAAAAGTTCACAAAATTCCTGCAAAACATGACAGATGTCACAAAATCCTTATGTCCAGTGCATCTCAAGAGCTACCGACATCTGCATTAAATGTAATCCTTGGCACCAAGTAATTTTCTTATATATATATTTTTTTGCTTTTAGATACGGTGTTAAATTCAGTATTTTTTTAATTTCCACAGAAGTCACCAAAAGGTTTACTGTATTAAAGGAAGACAAACGGTGCTAAGCAACATTGCTGACTACCACGAGCCAGCTTCTACTTGGAAGTACATCCGGGAGCAGAAGCCGACTCGCACGGTGCTTGCTTTGCTGTGCTCCTCTCACTGTGATGCTAGGGCCAACCACCCAATACAATTAAATCAAACAAATAATTACTTTCCTCTTTTGCTAATAAGCGTTATGTAAATCAAATTGATCGGTTGGTCAAATGAGACCTCTCGTGGTATGGATACAGAACTGCACATCTGAGCCTTCCTACACTGAACATACTAAGGCGCACATCTTTAAAACAAAAAGCACAGCAAGAGACAAATACATAACCCTTTCGAGCTCCCACTCCTCATGACAGAAAGAAAAGTTTGACTTATGGGGCTTGTGGCATTTTAAAACCACGTAATTTTATTTTATAGTCCAGAATTTTTACAGAGGCAATGCAGTCTTTTTCCCATACAGTTAAACACACAAAACTAACCATTGTCTTAAATAGCTGGTTCACTTTCTTTTTTTTGAAGTTTTTCTTGTCACCATCTGAGGTGGAAGGAAACACGGGCTGACTGAGCCTGTGTGATGCAATCATTTCATCAGGCACCGCCGGGCTCACTGACATGGTTAATCCTGGGAAGAGAAACAGATTGAGTGCACAAAGCAAAACTGAGGAAGGACAGTGAAGGAAGCGCGTGGGAAAGCAGCGTTCAAAATAATGAACTACTGCAACTACCAGAGAGAAATGAGAGTTCATAACCTAAACATATTCTCAGAATACAAATATAAGAAAAGAACCCCCATGATAGCAGTAAACTTAATTACACTGAAAGTGAATAGTGTGAAAAATATGAATCAAACTGAACAAAGGAAAAATAGATAAAGATACACATTGGTCTGGTGGGAAACCACTGTTCTGTTGTGCCAAATGCCTGTTACAGGCATTTGGATACCTAGGGTCAGTGACGGGGATAGATGAAGTGCAGGCTAAGAAGTGGGACATTCTAGGAGGAGAAAGAGGAGGAGGAGAGGGAAAAGGATAACGAAATAGATAATGTTTTCTGTGTATATCCTGGCCTAGAAATAAAGTTCAGCCTCCGCTACACTTCTAGAAATACTTTTACCCCTGGCACGTACCAGGCCGCACAACATGATCAAGCAGTAACCACAGTCTGTAGTAGCAACTTTACATGCCTGCACTAAAACTGTAACCTGTGTACAAGAGGTGGAAGGATACAGCCGGACGGCCACGTGCTGCTGCCTGCAGCAAACCCATTATCCAAGACGTGCAGCACCTTCATCCTCCTACCTGCGATAGTGGGCATGGAACGACTGACGGAGCTCATCTGCTTGAGGACACATGTTTTCTGAGGGGCTGCTACGTGCTCCGAGAGGTTGGTGTCACTCATGAACTCGTACTTCCGTGACAACTGTTCAATTAAAAAAAAAATACCATTAATGATGAACTGAGATAGAATTAACAAATATGAGCTAATACCAATTTGCTAATAGTGAAGTTGTGGGTCTACTTAATGCAAGCAATTCTTCCTGCTGAAGCGTGCCTTCCAGAAAACGTACAGAAAGGTAAACAGACTAGTTCAGAGGCTTTCCATGCCCCGCTCAAAATTCCCTGGCTGGAGAAATTAAATTTTGTCCTTGATACCCAAACAGGCAACAGTCACACCATTCTGGGAACTGCTAGCTCAGGTGAAATGCAAACAGGCTCAGGCTTTGGAAAACCTCGTCATCTTCTGAAACCCCGTTAACCATTGTGGAGAAATACAAATTAGGCAATTTGCATCATTAAGGATCTGTTAAGGAGTCTGTACTCCCTGGTTTTATGAGCAGGAAGAACTGGCCCAGGCTGAGGTCATGCCTCCAGCTAAAGGTAATGAGCTATTAAAAACAGAGTGTACATTAACCTAATGCGGAACTTAAACCTACAGTACAAACTGAGATACACACATTTTACAAATGATTCAGTTTTTTGTACCTGAGAGACATTAATTAATATTATCCCTCTGTTGAAGAGGGAGATAAACATTGTACTTGAAGGTTTGTACTCACAGATCAAAGTCTTTCTTTTCTTTATGAAGGTCTGACTACAAGAGAATGAACTGCAGCTTTCTGGGACTTTACAAGTAGATGTAAAAATTTTAATTCACCCCTTATTTCTAACCTCATCCATTAATATAATAAAGTAATTTTATTTTGTCTGGCTGTACTCCTTACTGATATTTAGTTTACTGAGCAGCACTGCATGAAACAAGAATATAATAATGCAAATAGCACCTGTTTCCAATCCAAATGCAAGTGAAGCTACCACATACAAAGCTCAAAATATATATATTATCACCTGATGCTATTTTAAACTACTCTTTCATTGTTTCTTCTAGGAAACCTTCATACCTGAAGGTTTATGCAAATTTGATAGGAGACGGTAGCAGCAAATTCGAGCTTGCAAGCTAGAAGCATTCTGTTTAGCCCTGTGAAAGACAGTTACTGATTGTCACAATTTTGTGCTCAGGTAGTCTAACATGACTTTGTCCAAAGTCTTAGCTTTGCATGCTTCCCAGGGGCTGCTAAACAGAGATGCTTTGTAGAGAGATCCAAACATCTCCTGAAGCTCAGGGCAAGCAACTGGCAACAGAAAACAGCACCTTGCCAATCCTGGGTTATGCTCTAACCACAAGCTAAATCAGCAATGGAAAAACTTCTGGTAATCAAATTGGTTTCAGAAACAATAAACAGTGTTTCTCTCTCTCTCCCTCTACTTCAGCAATCTGTTACTGTTTGACATTAATATTTAGATGGGGCTTGTCTATCTAGACAAAACAATTTCAGATTTTCATTAGTGAATTCTCTTTTTATAACTAGAACTGCCTTCTAAAGATTAAAGTATAAAAAATGCACTAAGTTATATAAGTCAATCCGCTGATCTATGAGTAGGATAAAGCCACTCAGATTATCCGTGGAACAAGAGAGTCCAGAGCTTCAGAGCACCAATCTGGCACCATTTCAGGAATACTGCATTCAATCCTGCAATTTCCAGCTGCCTGTCCCACAGCAAAATGAACGAACTCATCACATTTGAAACAGTCCTGGCTGTGAAGAGATACCATGAAGTGTCAGTGCAGTAAATTAATTACTTCTCAACAGGAAAGCCTGTTAAGACCTCCCAATGTAGTATTCCATTTTTAGCCAACCGAGATACAGAATTATGCAACTTCACAGCTTCAGTTCTGATTTTTTCCCCCACTGATTTGTCTCTTCCTCAGTATCTTGCAAATTTCCATTCATGGCAGGGCAGATGGCCTCTGTATCCTGCACATTTCGTTTTATGACAAAGCAACAAGTTTTCCACTACACCAAATTTCTGTGCAATTTGTTTTTCTTTTTCTAAGTAAGAGAGTAAATATACTAATGTTTTAGAAATCCAGAAATACTGCTGTAAGTCAGTAACATACATTTTTCATGTCGGAGATGGAAATATCGGGTGCCGTTTTCTCATCAGCAAACACCACGCTGCTTCTTTTTGTTCTTTTTTTGGACCTTCTCATTTTTACCTCAGGGTGAGGGTTACTTGGCAAAGCATTCTCCTCTGATTCTGATTTTACTGGCTTTGATAGCACTGCTTCCAGTTCAAAGCTGCAAGGACAAAAGAAAAATGATAAAAATTGCTAAACGATACTTTAAAAGTCATGGGTATTCTGATGTCATTTCCCTGGGAAATAAAAAGGCAGGTCATCCTTTCCTTAGGCCTTTTTTTATGCAGCCTTGCATACTGAACTTGCAAAAAGTATATGATGTCCTTCACTGGTAACTAGATACTAAAAAGAGGCCTTCAGGAGGTATTATAATATCTTCAACTGTTACAAAAAAATGTATATTAATCTGAAGTGCAAATCGAATCCTTTTTAAAGATTTGTGCATTAGCTCAAGGACATCTAAAGGAAAAAGGGTCAGAGCTCACATAGGAATTTTATGGGGAGCGGTGGTAGGGCTGAAAGCAAAACAAGCAGAAAGATGCTAATTCATTTTAAAGCTGCATTCACTCATAAACGAATTTGCAAAAAGCAAACCCCTGCAGTTTATAAACAGTATTTCAATAATAAAATATTTGCTCCCAGAAAATTGGATGTCTCTGTCTTCTTTTCATAAGAGGATTTCTTGACTATATCTTGCCTATCTAGCATAGAACATTGCAGTTTTAGCCCTGAAAAAAATGTTAGCTTCAATTAAAAAGACTTGTGGCATAGTCTAAACAAACTGCTAGTTGTCTTGATCCAAGAATTTTTAATCTTTTTGTTACTTCTGATAAAATAGGACAGAGTGAAAAAAATGTATTATCATCACAGTTGTATTAACTTCATAACTGACCTTTCTGAAGGAATTTTGTTTGGAGTACTGCAGTCTGAATTCATGGAAGCCAGTGAAATAACTGACAACTGGCGATAGGATCTTAGCATTGATCTTGGCCGTCCTACTCTCTTGTCATCGAAATCTGGCTACAGGATGGAAAAGAGAAGCATGTTCCATGAACGAAGTCTGTGTGAAACTCATTTCATCTCTTCTCCGTAGATTCCGAGCTAGCACAGATGTTTCAACATATGGCATGAACGAAGTTACTCATCACTATTAATTACAGGGATTTTGTTTCTTCTGACTGGATACCCTCTTTCTCTAAGACCTCTCAAGCTGAATGATATAGTGAACAGATTTATTGCTAAATAAACTAAAGAAACCAAAATTAACTTTTTTTTTTTTTCTTTCTCTCAGAAAATAAAGAAACCACTGTTTGCTGATCCTGTTTGGTATAAACATGGGGCAGAAGATTATTGGGCAAATAGGTTTAGTCAGTCCTTGCTCCAAAACTATAACTACAAACTCTTCCTTCAACTCACAATCTTCTGCCATCTCTGTACATTAATATTGCCTTTTTCTTTATGTTTTCTGGTGGATGGATCAAATCCATTTTTTCCTAATAGCAGACAGTAAGAACAAGACTCCAAGAACAGCAGGAGGACAATTTAGGTCACAGTGTACCTGGACTGGACACAGCACTATGTGCTACAATATCATTCTACTTCTGCAATGGAAGAAGAAAAAGTGATTTTTCACTTCTAATCTCTTTTAGCAGGTAAATTGAATATCATAATGCAAATATTCAGCTTGATATTAATGCTTATTTACACTTTACAATCTGCTATTAAATTCAACGAACCAGTCTGTTTTGAGATTTCCTTGACACTTTCCTCTTCCTCTGGCCATTAAGGCAGGAGCAAGGATCACGTTTCTTAGCCAATTCTGCACCCCTTCTCTTTTGGAGGGCTGGATGTAGAATTATACTGTGCAGACAGCTGGGCTCTCCTCTTCATTCATGCAAGATTCTCCCTGGGTTGAGAATAACTGGCGGGAGCTCGACCCAGGGAAAATCACTGGTCTCATAAAGGAGGCAAGTTTTTGAGCATTTCCCAGAATAGACTGCTTGTCCTTTCACTAACATTTTGATCTCCAATAGAAGACTGGGAAACATTCATAGTTTCATTCTTTGCAAGTACTTTGCAGAGTTTACATGAAATGAGAATTTCTGCTCCTGTGAATGTATAGACTCTTCTGTTAAGACAAAGACATTACTTTTATTCTTTTATAAATAAAAAGAACTCATGGCAGCCAACAGAAAGAATACTGGATAAGGTAAATTGGAAGTAGTGACACTTTTTTCCTGCCCCTCTCATACACAATTTAAAATACTGCTATTCACCAACTTTAGTAATTTATGAGAAGCTTCTTGAGCCAAGATTTTTCATGCCATCACATATCTTTGAATACATCTGCATTTTGCAAGAACTTGTTCCACTGCTATGTAACATAAATTTTGCAACATTCAGAATGAGTATGAAAGATGCTACATCTCAAAGCTTGAATAAAAGGCCATCCTGAGCATGTCATCATAAAGTCTCAGACAGAAAAACTCATCAACATCGAAAGCAGCAGTGTAAAATAATTTCCAAAGCAACTGCTGTGCAATTCCAAAGAACAACTAACAACATCCCTCCTACCAGCTCCCACCAGCTGTCTGCAAGAGTTTGTGCTTAGAAGCTATTTCCCATATATTTCAGTTTCATTTCAGCTAATACAGAGAGGATTAAATACATAATGCTTTAGAGCACAGTTCAAAACATCTAGAGCACAGGAAGCTGTGGACATCAATTGCTGATTACATCTCTAAACAACTAAAAAGAATTACAAAGAGGAGAAACATAAGAATTTCTTTTTCCTTATTCTACCATGGAAATGAATTTCAATTTTAATAGAGAGAGTGAGATATTCCAAACCTTCCAGAACACTTGCTATATCAGAGACTTAATTAACTCTTTGGTGGTAAAACCTAGATTTCGCTACCTCCAGATGACAAGAAAACTCACAAGTAACAGAAGTTATGCTTTTGTTCAGAGAAGAACACTATTAAAAAAATGTAGGAGAGAGAACATAAAGGAGAATGATACCAATTCTCTGGTTCCGTATTGTTTTTCCACTTTAACTTTTAAATGCTTGAAACACTCCTCCATACGGTCGTGGAAAGGACGAAGGTTATCAGAAACTCTTCTTTCATGAATTTTAATTCCAGCCCCGAGGAAAGGTATCTTGAATGGACCAAAGGGAAAAGAAAAAAAAACAAAAAGGAACGAAAGAAAAGCAAGTGAGGATATTAAACTGCGTCTGACAACCCCTCTAACTCCACTTGGAGTATCTGCCAAGTCGACTGTAAAACTGTGCCCAGTGGATAGATTTGTCAGCTGGTCTCGTTACTCCACAGGAGCTTTTAATAGCAGAGAAGCATCTTACTACAAATTTGGGAAGGGCTCTTGAAAAGTAGGCTTGCTCAGGAACATTTTAGAGATGTGTAGGTGTCTCAAAGCAACTGTTTTGCCACTCCTATCTATCCTAATGTTAATTCCTTATGAGATTAAAACACCATTTGAGGGTTTTCAAAAAACTGCCACCTCCTCTAAAACACAGTTCTGGACTAATCCACCTGGTAATGAAGGTGCCTGCCATACCATACTGGAAAGAAGGTAGGGATGAAATAATATCCAACTGGGCTGCAAGCAAGTGGTTTCAAACTCTTAATTTTGCTTTAAAATGCAGGATTCAGTAACTGTGGAAGGATTAAATCAGTCTACTGGGGGCTTAAGGACATGACAATTTAGCTGCTGCAGCAGGTTAACAGATTATTACTGCCTGGTTACTGAATACCACCTCTTCTTTTCTCCGCTCTGTTATTCAGCTGTCTTCCTCTGTAATCCCCATATGTCTAAGTAAAAAATCAACAAAATAATGCTTTAGTACAAAAATAAACAAGTCACCAGCAAAGACTGTTTGCACTGTGCTCCATTTTACCTCTGTGCTTTCCCTTTCCTTACAGCTCATCCTTCAGGCTGGGGAAAGTGGCATTACTAAAGAGGTAGCATTTCTGATCTAGTATATTTGGTAAAAGGTACACAGTCGTATTTCTAAATAACTGGAAAAACAGTGCAGGCACCCCCTCCCTTAAAGGAGAACACCTCATAAAAAAGGATTAGCAGAGGATCAGTCTGTATCACTTCAAGCAACTCCTTCCACTCAAACCTCTCAAGAGCCCTTCTGTCAGAAGGAATGGTTTGCTTACCAGATTAAAAAAACACAATTAAAGAAATCATATGATGCAGAACATATTATAATAACAGTTATTTTCTGACCCCTACAAATCCTCTCGTATCCTTGCTTTTATGTTATCATCTTTGCTATTATATTAGCTGAATAATATTCAGTTAAAACTAATCATCTTCAAAGATGATGAATAAAACACTTTTATATGCTGCCTAAGTGTTAATGTGCATGGTTACACAGAGCAACTCTGTACTTCTCTCTCATACATAAAGATACTTTAGTACAATTCAATCTTTGAAGATGATCATTTATGAGATTTATGTGATACACTTTTAGCTACACTTTTGCAAGTAACTTTCTTTGACAGCGTTAACACAGCAAGAAGCAGATTTCTAAGAAGAATCTTCCCTTTCTGTCTCCTCCTCCCCTATTCTAAGAAGAGGATAGAAAAACAACATAGTCATCTAAATGACATTACATCGTCCTGCTAGAAAAAAACAGAAAAAGAGGAAAATCTAAGGACGCCTCAGAGAACTACTGCCAGTAAGTGTTACCTGCCAAGCTATTAGATCCTTGAGTCTGTTCAGCTTTTCTTGATCCTCTGGATGGTCTCGGATATATTCATCTGTAAAGAAAGCCTGAGACAGGCATAAAAATAAATCAGTCCTTCATGTCAACATGAAAAGAGGCCAGTGGTGACCACAATACTGGTCATTAAATGAAGAGATATTTGCATGTCCCTCTACCAGCTGCTCCTAGTGATAACGCATTGTTTTATGAACTGAGAACTGAACTTTTTATTTTTGTTAAAACACATTCTGTGTTTGTCCCACACTTCTGAGCCTGACCTCCTTACTGGGAAAGGATTTTTTTTTTAAATTAGCACCGAGCAATAAAGTGCACACATATTTGTAGTACCACTGTTTATACTAATTACATTTGATTTAAGTAATAACCTGACATGAGCAAGCATGTTACAGAAGGAGTCAGATATTGAAGGCATATTGAAGGCATTTTTCTACCCAAAGATTTATTTTTTCCCTCACCTACGTAATTCAAATGTTGTTGTTTGTCCCTTACTGCCAAGTGGCTAAACAAATAGTTGGGACAAACATGGCAAAGGCCGCAGTGCCTCGGGCTGCGTGGTGCATGGTGGGTACCGCCTCCACCCACGGCACGCGCTCAGCGCAGCCGCAGAGCGCCCGCACACGGAGCCTCCCGCGCGGCGCGGCGCCCACTGCACAGCGGCGGCAGAAATAACACAGCTCCAGCGCTGGCGGGTAACGTTCAGTTGCATCATAATCTTTAATAAATAAGATACAAAAAAGTTCTAATATTCCTTCCCGCGCACACACATTTTTTAATGAGGCTGCCTTGCAGACAAGTTTTCTACACTTCAGTTCCTCAAGCTATTCCACTTCTGACATATTGGTAGAACATTTTATATTTGCAATCTCCTTTTTGAAGAACAAAAATTGCTCTGAAGAGAGGCTGCATTTACAGGGAAAAGCTGGTAACAATATAAAAAAGATAACCTACATCAAAATCCTCCAGACCTGCTACAAGGAGAACTTAAATTGATTTACTTCAGACCAAACCTTTGATGCCTAAGAGCCTATGTCATTACAAAAGGTATACCTCATTTCCCATGTATATTAAAACTTTCATGACAGCAATTAACATTGAGCTTCAAGTACATTCCCAGTGTCTGCTTTGCTACTTTCTGCTGTCAAAGACTGTGTCAGATGCGACCTGGATGGGAGGGTCTTTTAATTGCTGGAGATGTGACTTTCATATCCCCGGCCTACCGGCCACTGCCACTTTGAACAAAGCATCATCACGAATAAGGACTAGAATTAATACTTCTGAAGATGATCTTCACAATTACTTCAAATCTCTTACCTTCTCATACTTAGCAAAGCCTCCCATAACAGCTGGATCAACAATTCCATTCAGAAGCATGGACAGTGGATTAATAGGAAGGTTTTCATCACTCTGGTACTGGTTAATCATCATCAAAATCTTTTCATTTGTTGTGGACATGGTCTCAATGGCATTCTCTAAAGGACTAATTGTAGTCTACAAACAAGCAAAATATGAGAAAATGTCATAGAATCTACTTTATCTAACATCTCCCAAACTTTAATTTGTCCAGGTAAGTATATACAATTGAGGACTTTATTTTCTTCATAGTTTCTATAAACTGTCTTTTAGCTCTTCATTCCAGGAGTCTACCATACAAGGAAACAATCCATGGATTACCTAGCAACTATTTGCTCTAACATGTGCATGACAGATGAGCATGATCATCTGCTCTTGCTTCTACCTTTTTTCAAGCTGTAGATACTAGTGTATTTCAATACCGAGAGGAAAACAGAGAACTAATTCTCTTTATTTCAGTGCCCTGATGCTGCATGAGTACACAGCAGAGATGACCTAGCCAGGTGTGTAGAATGATGACTCCTACACACTGTCAGGTTCAGAAATTGAGACACAGTGCTACAAGTCAGGCATTAAAAACTCCTCCTTTCTTCCTATGAAGCAGAGCTAACTCATCAGTGAATCGGTGATCCAGCATTAGCAATTCATGGGATGGGTGGTTTTTTTCTCTTTTGGAAGGAGCCTATTCACTAGTATATGTTTTTCCATAAATTCTTCTGCACTGATTCTCTATACTAGAGTTTCAAAATCTGAAAATTTAAGTTGGTTTTGTGTTTGGGGCTAGACACCAGAATTCCTTTTTGTTTGTGAAAACTGCAGTCACTTCAGGCACTTGCTGACCTGGAATATTTAAGATGATTATCAGCAGGTGATATAAGCTAAAAATATTTAGTGGTACTAGCACCCTGCGGTAGTTCCCAACAACCTCACTGACAGACCTCGAAACAGGAGGCAGGAAATAACAGTTGTGCAAACTGCCATAACCTGTAGGGGCATGCCTGAACAATGCCTTAAAAATCACCCTGTGTCCACACTCAAAAAGGCTGAATATTCAAAGGGAGAGAAAGGATTTACATTCTGCCAGCATCAAAGAAATGGACAAAAGCATTTCATGCAGCTGTCCTCTAGTTTAAAGAAAAAAAATGAAACAGACAGAAATATCAGAAAATTCTTTAATAGCTTCTTGTCTAGCAGAGGAGATTTGAAATGCTAGCTTGCAGCTGTGAAAAATGGACCAGCTAATACAGTCATAAACCATCACACCGCATCAGAGATGCTGACTCCTCCATTTGTTGATACTTTCATTAATACTCCCTTTCTAGATTAAAGCACAATACATTTCTCTATACTGCAGCTACTGAAACTGTGAGGTCTTTTAGAGCAAGCTCTTGTCTCCATTCATTCAGGAGTGATCTGGCTTCCGTCTAAAACCAAAAAGGAGAAGAATTGAGCTTTTCTGAATCATATTTATTGCCAGCAGCCTGTTCTGTTCTCTATATTCTCTCAGGCTTGGTAACAGGGCAGGACTACTTGCAGGAAAAAAGGGATGGACCCCATGACAGTGTTCTAATTACAAAAACCACATAAACAAACAAAAAACATAATAATAACAGAAAGGTGAAGGAGCAAAATATCTTTGCTAAATACACTTAGCAAGGGACTGGGGGAAGAGAAACCTGGCAGACAAGAAAGGAGTTAGAGACCATGCTGCACGATGCTCTCCTCCTGGGACTGCTGCGTTACTGCGATGTGAGGGTAAGGAATTTGTCAGCTTTTTATTTTAATGCAAGTGCAAAAGAAGACAGCATAGATATCCTTGCTCTTTTAACAACTTGTTAACAACATTGAGAGCAGTATGTTCAACTATGCACTTGGGGCTTTAGTGAAGAAGCTATCCATGCACACCCTGCACCATGCCTGGGAGAAGACTTCCTCCATCCTAAGCCTTCCTCTGTCCTCCAGAGTTAGGTACAGTGCAGGAGGTGCAAGTGAAATGCTGAGCCTTAGTTTGCTTAGTGGTTGACTTAAGCTTTTAAGCTCAAGAGATTGGTGTTGCATATACAACACTGTAGGGCAGACCATCCAGACAGACGACAGCTTTTATAGATAGAGAAAGTTTCTCCATCACGTGAAGTAATGCGCAACGATGAGAGGAAGAGAACAAAGAAGAAAAAAATACAAAAAAAATGAACTGGAAAAACATTACTCAGAGATCCTCTGTTAATAAAACGATGGATCTGAAGAGCAGACGAATGAAAAGCACGAGGCAAAGGTACAGAGCTCACAGGGAGTTCTGAAGAAAGATCCAAGGGAAAAAGGAAGATGATACCATAGAGTTAATCACTTCATGTGGATGTTGACATAAAGTGCACTGAAAACAGAGGAGGCAGGACAGAGAAAACAACATGATTAGGAGAAAAAGGAAACCACAGTTTCCTTTGAGCCAAACAATATTATCACTGCTAAAATAGTTTTATGTAAAGAGGAGTTGCAGGGCAAAATAAAATTAAATTATACTATCACTTTAGCTACTGCTGAAAAACAAAATGAAGCCAGACATGATTTTCATTCTAAACCTTGGTGAAGCACAAGTGTTCTCTACAAACAGTATTTATTTGTAGTAGCAAAAGCTTGTTTTAATTACACAGGTTAGTTCCACAAAGAAGCCACAGGGTTTTTACCTGACACTCAGTAGATCTTCCAAAAATTCTATGGGAAAATGTCTATCTCTTTCTCCTACTAACTGAGGCTTGTACAGGAGCATCCTGTCTTGGAAGTCATGCTTTTTTGCCCCTTTTTCTTTCTTTTTTTTTCTTTTTTTTTTTTTTTTAATATAATGCTGACTGGCATTTTCACTGGATCAATTAGAAGAGGGTAACAGGACAGAGGACCTTTCCACAACTGCTCTCTTTAGCTTTAATGGCAGCCACTTGCTAGACACAGCTCCCTGTCCGTGCATCCAAGTGCGCGCGACAGCCAAAGCTGGTGGGGCTGCCAGGGCTGCAGCGCCCGCGTCCCCCCACGCACGGCACTGACGGGGATGAGGAGACTCCAGGAACCACAACGGGCAGAAAACTAGGAAAACATGATCGCTGCTGAAACCAGTGCAGGATTTCACAGCTTAAGCCTCGACAGATTTCAGAAAAAAAGCTGAACTGTTATTTACTTCTTTCTGCTTTTTCCTTTTATTTGAAAAACAAACTAGCAAAGAAAGCAACTAACTATTCAGCTAGCTATTTGAGGTTGCTTTCATCCATTCCCAAGAGTAAACAGAAGAACTGAGAAGAAAAAATAAGTCTCAAATTAAGTTACAAGTTTTTGTTGGCAAAGGCACACTAATATTTATAAAAAACACCCTGCAAGCTTTCATGAGACACTGGCAAGCGAATCCCTGAGAACTATCACTTGCATTTTATCTCAAGGGAATCCTCTTATCAGGTTTTTAATCAAGCCAGCATTACAGGAACAACCTTAAGATAAATGAGAGCATAATTATGCCAAAAAATTAAAATAAACAATAAAGAACATTTTTATTACTACTTTTACACGTTGACAAGTTATAGAAAGTGACACAGGTCACAATCTATGCAACTGCAGAAATATTTATGTTATATTAAGAATTCCTATTACATCTTTGGTGGGTAACATTTCGACAACACAGTATCTGAGAAGTCCAGGTCTTGCCCAAGACATTCATCGTTTTTGGCATTTTTCTTTCATTAAGCTTTTGCTTAGCATCTTTCAAATCTGGTTTATAACTACAGAGTCAGGTTGAAGACATCTCCGTGTGTGAAACACTGGGAGTTTAAAACATGGCATAACATTTGTCAAACGTGCATTTTATCAGCTACAGAAGATGCTGTAAAAAGATGTATTTCTTCCTGCTTTCAGTGCAACAGGTAAGTCCATTTTTATGACAGAAAACACAACAAAGAACATATATTAAACACCTAATCTCTTGTATAAGTTCTAAGATGTAGGAAAAGACAAGAAACTATTCAAGGTTCTATAAAAATTCACGCATATGAAAAACTTTCAACTCTACAAACACAATTTTTTTTTCAGTTCTCAAAGGACTTAGTCCTAAAGCTCCAGTTCAGATACACAAATCAAAATTCAATTATTCCAGCAGTAAAACGTCCCTCCCCAGAGGCCATAAACAATAGAAGTTTTTAAGTATAAAAATAAAGAAATAACAATAGTTTGCCTTGCATAATAAGTTTGCAAACTATTTGTATATAACATTTCATATATATGTCTTAGGGATACGCAGCATTTTAATACACACCTGAGACATGGAGACAACCTCAAACCATCGTAAAATTCCTGGAAGTTTGTATGCCGTAACAAATGATGTTCTCTCAATCCACATAGACTGTTAAAAAATAAAGCAGGAAGAGAAAGTGACTTAAGGATTTAATTTTAATATTTTTTGCTTTTTGAGATTTCAGAGTTACAAGAATTTAGATGGGAAATATATGCACATTTATTTTTGCTTAAAAAACACTGCAAAAATCAAGCCAGCATGACAATTTGCACAAACCACTATCCTCATGTCAACTTAGGGCGTCTTTAGGCAGTAAGCCTACACAAAGCAGGAGAAAAATTAAAAACGACTCTTATATCTTTTAGTATCTATTCTTAACTTTGCCATTAGAGGTTGAATCACTGTCCAAGTGAGGCACTCTCACACTCTCCCAAATTACACTTTCTCCTTCAAGACTGCACAAATAACTGACGTGATTTGTACAGTTTGGGACTATATAGCTTTTTCCCTGCAGTCTTCCCAAAAGTAGAGTTTTAGCTATAAAGATTGAAAGGTTTTCTTTTTTCTTGTATATCTCTATGACCACAGTATAGAAACTCATATATTTCTATGCACGACGCTGAAAAATAAACTATGGCACTGCAGATTTCCTAGGATATTTAAATAATCAAGACCATTTGTCACCGTTACACCATTGTGCAAAGGAATGAGAATGGCAGACACAGCACTCCAGTGGGTCAGGATTTCACTGAGCTAACGAAAGTGGGAAACACACACCTCTTATTGCCAAGCTAGCAGCGCCTGCTGGAAGGGGTATAACTACAGCTAACAAAACATTTATTTACATGACATCTTGATAAGAATGATAATTTGCACTAGAAAACTTTATTGCTCAATACAATTGTTTTTACATGATTAATACATAATGTTTACCTAAAATGCAAACAGTGATACAACACTGAATATGTATATAGGGGAATGCCAAAACGGATTCTAAAATCAAGTCTTCTGTATTAAGTAATCTGAGAGTGACCAAGAAGAGATTTAGATTAGAAACCAATCATGGCAACTTGAGTAATTTAAACTCAATGAAAGAACATCACCCTGTCATTCGTTTACTTACAGCAAATTCATTTTCAGGGTCAACAGATCCTTTTCTGACTGGTCTTGAATAGTGGAAGCGCTGCACGTTGTTGGACTTGTAAAAACTGCAAGATTTTTTTTAAATGCAATAAAAACAGAATTCAGAAATTTCTGGATCCATCATACTGAAATTCGTCATTTAGTATTTTTAATTAAAAGAAAATTTAGTACTCAGGAAAAAACACTACCACCAGCTCAGGATACAAGTTCATCATAAACCATGGCGCGCACAGTATTATACAAGAAGGTATGCCTGATCTTGTGACTGGGTGTAACCTCCAGGTACAGAACTTCCAGATTAATGTTAGAATTTACAGAAGAATCTCTAGTAAATATTTTTGCTTTCCCATGTGCTGTGACACTCATATTGCTTCCTGCTTTATAATGTCACAAAAAAGGAATATATTTTGTTAAAAGGAACTGACTGAGAGGATACATTCATTTAAACTCAAGTATGTCGTTCTTTATCCAGTGCCCACTCCAATTCAGTTTAGTTTAAGCAGAATTGCTTTGAGTTTGCTTACAATGCAGAATAACAGTTGTTCAATAAACTAAACATATGAAGCCATAAATGACAATTTATTTTGATGTGTAAATAAATGTATACAAACATCTATAGAGGGGGGTATTAATATAAAAGAATCTCATGTAAACTGGATCATTCTCAATTGCTCAGACACACATTTCCACTCAATTCTTAAACACTCAGTTTTCTGTACCAGTTAATTTGAAAGAACAGACATCACACAGCTCTGACTCTTCAAGTGTTTTAGACTCTGCAGAGAAAGCACATTTCTTTTTGGTGCAAAGTTTTTCTTTTAAAGAATAATTCTATTTAAAGCAATTTCAAGTAAAATCTAACTTCACAGTGAGCAAGAAAATATTTCAGAAATACCTTACGCTAAAAACAAATCATATTCTAGAATGCCTGGAAAAAAAATAAATAAGAGACTCTGAACAGCTGAGCTAAATGGACTTCTGATTTGCTAGTTCACAGAAAAATTATTCTTGACCCAAGCTACTAAATTTATCTTCATCAAAAAAAAAAAAAAAAAAAGAAAAAAGAAAACCTGCCATGCAAAGTTAGATCACTGGGCTCCATCTGAAAGAACTGAAACTTTCTGGGTAGAATACTTTGCCATCAAATAATGTAGCTAACAATTACAGAGCCAATAAAGCACTCTCATAAAAATATACAATTTAGGGCCAGATTTGTAAGCTGTTTTGTCAAATACTGGTTTTAAAATGAATTTGAGCTGAAATTAGGACCACAGTTCACATTTAATCTTCTACTACAAGACCTGAGCACATATCTGCTTCATTTCTTTTGGCAGGGAGTGATTCTTACCTTTTGGCTGTGAGCCACTTGCAATCTCAGTAAAGGTTCTATTGAGAGGGCTGCAAAGGTGAAATCTGCTCTGAATCCAGCTGCGGCACATGAAGAAATTACCTAGTCTCTGATAAGTGCAGGATCAATGGAAACCACTCAGGCTACCAAACGTTTTGCACTTGGCAAAGTGAGTCATAAAGATTCAGTCGAACAAGAGCCTTCCACTCACACACTCTCACAATGACAATCACCCCTAAATCCCTGCTGTCAGGTGTCTTCGAAGCTGCACTGAAACCTCCAGAGTTTGGTCCTGAAGCATGGATTTTTTCCCCTTCCTTTATCTAATCATGTGCTGTTGTTCAAGTGACAGATGTTCTCTTATGCAATGCCCAAGGAATCCCAAAGTCAGTAGAGAGACAATGCAAGGTCCAAGAATCAATGCACAATGCCTGAGTTCATAAAATAATGGCTCTGATTTTAAGATTATAGATTGACTTTCACTATATTGTATTATATATTACAGAAGTTTACTTACTTAATAATTTGATCAGGTACTGCTTTATTTTTGAATCTAGGTTGCTCCTCCAGGACTGGCTGCACAGTAAAACACTGAATGTCTGAAATCATGATGGAAGGTTAAGGACATATAAGCAACTAGTGTGAAACACTGCAGCTTGGAGGCAGCAGAAGGGAATAGGCAAGGAGGCATTTCCAGAGCATGATCTGCAGATAAAACATGCCAGTAACTTTAACTTTAAAAGATGTAAAACGTAGTGTCAAGAACCTCAATGTTCTTAATACTTGTTGAGATTAAATATCTGTAGCTTCACTTATCACTCTGAATCTTTCATTAATTTTAAAGCAAAGCCAACTTGCAAAAACATCAGCAACGGTTGATGTTAATGCTTTGACTGTTCAGCTTTGAGTCACGCATGGTGTCATGTTTAGCATTTCATCTTTGCAATCTGTAATTAAGCAGCCCTTCTACTGCAAGATTTTCTAAGAAACTGTTATTTTTAATCTTGGATATTATATTTGTAAATAAGTCATTCTTACATAGTGTATTTCTATTCATATTGTATTTCAATCTCATGCCCTCTAGTTAGATTACATTGCTGTTTCGTCAGTGCGTAAGCTAAGATGCAAAACAAACTAATGAATGTCTCGCTCTCAAACTTCATGTGCTATTTTGGGCAAGATAATGACAGCCTGCTTCACAAAAGTGAAGAAAGGAAGCAGTATTTCCATTGCCACTCTAGCAGATTCTATCACAATAGACTCAAGAGAGCACATGAAATGTTTCACGTGATAATTAATAAAGGAAAATCAACTAATGAACATCTGATGCTTTGGTGATTTCACACCTGCTCAGCCAGTAAAGTTCAGATTCAGATCAGAACACGAGGAAAAATGTGACATGCATCAACCATTATAATATTTCTAAACAAGAATATTTTAGTGCTCTCTAAAAAGTGGGGAATGGTGGCTTAGACAGATTCTCCTAGGAACATTTTTGTGATATAAGGCAAGCTCTTGGTGCCAGGAAAGACAGGTGATGCCTGAGCAGCACAGCAACCAGAACAAAGCTCAGGGAAGATCTGAATTCAATATGAAGACACAAAAGACAACAAGGAGGTATCAGACAAGCTGCTGCTTTAAAAATAGCTAATTCAAATGTTTTTGGAACATTTTGGAACACTGTTTTTGGAACTTGAAAAGAGTTTTGGAACTTACACTTGAAAGGTAGAACATGTATGAACTGGACTGAAGAATAAAGCAACCAGCCAGCTTAGAACTGCCAAAGAAACAGCAGCAAACACTCCTAGGAAGAAGCCCTGAAAGAAGAGCAGGGCGCGCAAGTCAAACTGCAGGTGGTTAAACTGCCACCTGGAGAGGCTTTCCTCCCTTCCAGGAAATGAGTGATGGACATGACTAAACTCTTGCAGATCTGGCAGTTTAAGAAACTATAATCTAATCCACTTTCATAAAAAATAGCTCTCAGATTACTGCTCATTGATTTTGTTTGTCAATAATAGATTTTTTTTTTAAAAAAAGTCCCTATGACAACGTGAGTGAAAACCATGCTTGGAATCTTATTTGTAAAAACAAACAACCCAAAAAACAAAAATTAAAAATAAAACAGCAGAAAAGCAATTCCAGTATTAAAGCAAGGATTTTTGGTGCATTTGAGGTGAAGAGAGACATCCAAAGCTATCTTGTTCTGAAGCATTGGTGCTGTGCCACCGACTGCGTTTGATGCATAAAGATTGTTTGAGAAGGGAAAGCCTTAGGAGTATTCGACATGAAAAAGCCCAGTGACTGGGTACATCCTGATTCAGAGCTGCTGTCAGGCAAACGTGTAAAAAATTTACTCGCAAATAATTACAGCAAGCTGTTCCATGCTTTGTTGTTTGCAGTTTTTGAGGACAGTTGTAATGCACAACTAAAGAACATCTATTACAAGTGTTTTCTAAAATGAAACTCAAGGTAGGAGCAGGCTGCAAAGCTTTCAAAAACGAACACATCTGTGTGCTAATACATATCTTTTTCTAAAGTCTTCAGAGACAGGAGGGAGAAAAGGGAATCAAGAACAATAAAAGCTCTTCTAATTAGCTGAATTTAGTTTTTAATTTGGTAAACTTAAATTTTAAATCAAATTAATAAAAAGTAAATTATTAATAAATTAATAGAAAGTAAATAATTAGGAGATTTAATGGTACAAATGACATTTCCAACTCTGCCGTGGCAGGTTCATTGAAAGACAATAGACCGGGTATTCACAGCTCACAACACTACGTGCTAATTAAGGATTTAGTTGATGCTGCAGTTCGTGTCAGGCCGCCTTGCTGGACAAGCCTTTTCGCCAGCCCCGCACCGCCACCTTCGCTCTCGTTCAAGGATACACTGGCCAGGAGAGTTTTTCACCTCCTCCCCAGGCGCCGAGGTCGTGGTCATCTCCTCTACGTTGGGAAACTGGCTCATGAGCTGTGCCTGGAAATCCTCCCTCCTCTCGTACTCCTTCCCGCGGTAGATGAATACTTTGTTCTGCAAGGAGCAAACACTAGATTTGGGGGGCTCAATGCTGCTGGGGAACAATTAGGTGACTGTTTCTCAGGACAAACACAACAGGGTCTCCAAATTTTTGTTACTGCAGTATGAATGTTAACGGCTTATAAAGCAGGACACCACTTTGACCACGTGCAGAATGCATCTCTGACTCCCCACAGATCATACTTAATATGGTGAGACAGGATGAATGCAGAACTGGCATCGCTGAGGATCTGGCTTTAGAACAGAACAAAGTCGGAGAGTTTTATTTTTAAACATCTTCTGGGTCCCAGTTTTGCAGCTTTTTAATACTAGCATGCAGGTTTGCTCTGCCTGCACCTTACCCTTGGTGTTATGAAATTTATAACAGTCTACCCTGATTGCTTAATTTACCAGGACACTTTAAGGATATCAGAAAGAAAATGTGCAGCCCCCGTTTTGTGTAGTATTTATACACCTTCCTACTACTTTTTTTAACATTGTCAGGCAACTTCGGCCTTCAAGACTGGAAAAGAGAGGTCTCATTGCTTTTCAAGTATGGGGAAACCTACCATATTCACTGCGGTAAGAAAACATTTACTTTAGCAGAAAAGGTCATATATCCAGGTAGTAACCTGAACGTCCTAACTCTAGGCTCTGAAGGCATCGTTGTGGTAACAGAGGGAGGAGCTTCTCACAGTCAGTACAGGGAGAGTTGGTCGGGTTATTTGAGATAAATCATCTTGCGAATTACAAAACAAGGTCTCATCCTTACCTCTTCTATCTGCACAGCAGTTGGCATGGAGGGACTGTATTCATTTAAAACCTGCCTCCAGACAAGAACACTATGTTTGTGGATAAAATAATACTGAAAAACAGGGTGGTCAAGGCAAATCCTGCTAAAGGAAAGCCATGTTGTTGTTCCTCTTGTTTTTATCTTAAGTCCAACTGTGCTCTAGTTATTAAGTTGGGCAGTCCTCTCAAAAAAATCCAGACTCCAAGGAGTCTGCATTTACCTGGTAGTAAAAACGGAAAAAAGCAAAAAAAGTCCAGAGATAGTAAATACAGGGGATGGATGTTTGTGGAAGCAATTTAGACTTACAGTAACTCTCCTGAGATATCAAGCATTTGTTACCATACAAAAAAAACTTGGACTAATAAGATATAGTTTGAAAATGCCAGCTCAGGTGGTTAGTATTAGAGATTAAAAAAAAAAAAAAAAAAGTAAACTGAATTTCAGGAATATCAGTTAAAATAGCTGGGAAAAAATAAAGCAAATAAAACATACATGCAAATATCACTACACACCAGCTCTATATTGTAGTCATTATATTCTTCCCTCTTCTAGTTGTCTACAGTTTGCCACAGCAAAATGCAGTGTGGGTCTACACAGTATATTCACTAACCAAACCAAATGTGCTGCTGGCGTGTTCTCAATATATTGCAGTGGTAGCTGAGATGCAACAGAACTGGAAGCTCTTGTCAGTTTATGATGAGGTCCACCAAAAATGTCAGGCTCTTAAGTGAGGCAGATTTTGAGCTCCATTTACTTAGCAGCACTGTACCAGTTATTAACACTCTTCCTGGGGACACATCTGTGAAATACACACCTTAGGGCAGACCATGTTGCTCTCATGAATCATTCTTAATGCATGACACGAGCCCTAATTTCCACAATCAACATGAAGAAAAAGCAGCAACTTAAACCCACCTGAAAACGTGCCATACCTATCCTTACAAATAACTATTCAAATGATGAGTACAATCCTGCACCAAGGCAGGAGTAAATCAAGGATAATTTTTCCTAGGCTCACTTGCATTAGTATGGGACACGAGTACTTGTAAAGGATATAAAAAATAGAATAAAAAATGAAGAATTTGAATAGAGTTACCCTTAGAAATGTGGGGAATCCTTGGCCATAATATCCAACAGCAAAATAATCTGGTTTAGGCCTTAGAATTTTCATGATGTTTTCATAGAACTTAGCTTGTTGAATCTGAAAACAAAAGCAACCATGATTATTTCTATTTTTTTCCATTTATTTTCACCTCTGCAGTAGTATATATTGTGCCAAGAGCACCTAACTGTGTACTATCAGTTGATAACAACAGCTTCCAATTATCCGTTGGCAAGCTATAGCTATAACCAGTTAATAGCACAGCAGAACATGTTGTGTGTATATGTTAAATACTGTTTAACACTGTTTATACTGTTTAATACTGTTCAATAGTTTAGCAAAAGTTAAAACTTACTCTTCCACAAAACGAATTTTTAAAAATTGCAGACAACAAGCTCATAAGCAGCCTCAAAGCCTCTCTATGCGTCAACTCTTTTACATCTCAAAACTATTCATTTCTGTGACCGAAATACTTCTGAAGATCTGTATATATTCTTACCAGGTTTTGGCTTAAAAGTTCATAGTCAAAAACTTCCTTTTCATACTGCTCTGCAAGTTCTTTACATAAAGATATGGCTTCTTCCCACATCTGCAATGCAATCACATATTCAGAAAGTAAATGCAGTGCCAACAAATAAGTCTTTAAGGCATCGCTATTTAACTACAGTTTTATTGACTATGTTATCTTTAAATTGCAGTCATTTATTAAGAGTACGTTTAAAATGAAGGACCCAAGGCAATCATAAACTTCTGGAAAGCAGATTAATGTACAGAATAAAAGTGTTTTATGGTTCGTTATAAGAAGGAATAAGTAAACCTCTTTTATACTTAGAATAAGGTTACCAAAGAAATCACCTAATCTTTCACAAACAATAAACAAGGAGAGTAAATCAGTGAGGTGCACAGTGTCTAACACTCACTGGAGGCACAGGAACAGCGCATCGGGGACAGATACCTACCTCTCTGGAAAACATCTTCCATTTTATAAGTAATTTGAAAGCATACGTACTCATAACTAGTCTTGCATAGGAGAACCCTATGTACTCAGCTACAAAATTGCACATCTTAGATTTAAATTACCACTTGCCCAAAGTAGCAGCTTATTTCTTTCTACATAAGATAATAGCTACCTCTGAAAATCATTATAAAGAACTACAGAACTACTGTGGAAAGACTAGGACAGTTTTTCCCTGCTGAAAGTACTTAATGTCTGCAGCACAAAAGTAGTCTTAAAAACAGCTGAAGGAATTTCTCAGGTTTTGCTCGTCTTCTCACCTATCCAGAATAAAGGACACAAAAAGGGTTTTCTGAGACTAATTTTCCCATGATGTAAGGTCACTGCTGGCCACGTGCATTGGGACTGTTTTGACATACATCCCCCTAGGCCAGGTAGTTCTGAACCTGACGACAGGACCCAGGTGCCTGCAAACCCTCCTCTGCTACATCCAGGCCCAACCTGAATGTTGGGCAGAGCAGACATCACCATGATTTGATTATTCTCTTACTGTGGGCGAGGGCTGCTACATTGTATTTATATCAGAGTCAACAAAGTACCTCTGTTGTTTTAAATAGCACTATTTTTGCTGCACAGTAACAAGTTTTTGCTGAATTACTATAAATTTCCTGCCTTCTGAGTTATAGGGGGCTTCAGTGGGGGCTTTATGCCTTTGTTTTGTGGAAGCCATAATTAACAACCTTTCCCCTCCATCCCTTCAGTTACAGCTCAACAAGATGTAATGAGTTAAAGGCCTTACTGGGCCATAATCCCTCTCTAGCACTGAAAATCGTTTCCCTGCTTCCTAGTGCTTCATCTTAGTTCTAAACAGCTCAGCTCTATTGTCACCGTAGTGACAGGCAGCTTTAATAATAGATTCCCCCAAAATGCTGACATGAAACCAGATATGGATCAGCAAAGTACTACATATTAAGTTTGAGATGCAATTTTCAGACCTCTCTGAAACAAATAAATAGGTCCTTTTTCAACTGCCTGTGTTTTGGTGGGGAGGGACAAAAATCAAATGATTTAGAATGCAGCATGTATAGTCAATGTTCCTTTCCTAATAAAAGGAAGCACATTCAACATTTGTTATTATTTTATTACAGCCTGAAGTGTCCGAGACGCACGTGACCAGTACATGCTCTAGCCTCTTCCTTTGTAAATGTGCTTAGAGAAAGGACATGTTTATACAGAACAGATGTACTCTGTGAATAAGCCTCCAGGACACAGTTTTTACTTGACCCATATTTCAAAGAGGATTTCCTACACAATAATCAAACAAATGTTTTCTCTGGAGAATACTTATTAAATGCTGCTATACAAAGTAACACGGTTAAGAAGAGGTTGCGGGGAAGCAGGGGTGATGACCCCCCAGCCCTACCTTTCCTTTGTCAAAGTAATCTATAATCTTCTCGTACAAATTCTCCTTCAAGTGTCGGTGAGTCTGGGAACACTGGAACTCTGTTGACATGACCTGCGGTGCACACTGTTCATCTGACCACTGAGGATAAAAACACATTGCAAAAATAGGAGTTCAAAATACGTCTACTCCCCCAAAACCAGGTTGCTCCAAGGTTCCACCCCTCCCCGCAGGTTTTACCTAGCACAGACTAGAGGAAAGGCACTAAACCAAAATGAAGTTTAATCCCGACAGCACTGTGAAAGGCCGAATTTTGATGCTTCTGCCTAAAAATAAATTCCCCAAGAAAATTCAAATTCTGTTCAAAAATCCTTAGAGCAATTTTTCCCTTGAAATGGAAGTGCATCTTACTGACCATTTAAATTGATAGCAACAGTTATGAAACACTGAAAAAAAACATTTCTTTACTTATAAACTCAAACATTAAAAAGGTTTATTTATCTGTTTGGTTTAGGAATATCCAACCTTCAAGAGCCATGTGTGGAGCAGAAGAGTATATGCAGCTTCCGTGTAATTCTCACAATCTAAATGAAGATCTCGCAATTTATACAAATATCTAATAGAGGAGGAAACAAAAATTAGTTTAGGTGCACACGTGTCTAGAAAGCTAAGTATTAGATATGTCCTAGAAAAACTCTAATGGAAATTTCAAAGATACCACAGATGTTCACCCAAGGAGCAGTGAGAGATGGTGTGTGCATGAGCTAAGGCCAGGGCAGGCTGGGGCACGTTGAGTGCTGCTGACTTTGAGGAGCATCAGGAGAGGCAGGGAACAGAGTCCTGGACAGTCAGATTTGCTACATTTCACATGAAAAATACTCGGAGACAATATGAGGCCATGTTGCATCAAGATGATATCTGCCAGTGCGTATCAGCTCTTGGAGAAAAGGGTTTTACCGGTAATTCAACCTGCCATGAAGTGCACTGCATGGTGAAAGGTGCTGTGTAGACCACATAACTCTACAAAGGTACAAGTGGTTTCTCTGCTCTTACAGATTTAGGGTATATTCTCCATGCAACCTCAAGCCCAGCAAATAACAGATTAAAAATGCAACATAGTCGCCACAGATGATAAAGTACCATAGAACAGTAGAAATTAATGTAACACAGGATAAAAACAGGATTCATTGGTATCACTGCTCTCTCCAAAACAGCAACGGCCATACCTGATATACATCCCTTCACGGTTAATGTCTTTGTAGAAATTCTAGGGACAGAAACATGTAAATGTTACTTTCTAATCTCTCTTACTAAAACACAAAATAAAAAACTTATGCTGAGATTCAGCTTTTCAGCTGTATTTAACACATAACAAAACATTATTCTGTATTTGAACACATTTTTCAGCTAAAAATTTAAAGGTGAAATTATGAATAACACTGTAAGGTAAACATTATTTACAAAACATCTTAACTTTAGATCTAGTACTATTGCTTTTTCAGTTAACATTTTAATTAGTTACTAGTAAATGTTGTTATACTCACAGAGTAAATATCTTAATTTGCTAAAGAAATAATTTCTCACAGTTTTCTTTGGGAGAAGAGGAAAATATGGTTATCCAAGGGCATTAGCACACGATACTACATGCTCTGGCTACAGCTGCTGGCTACACAAGATGTGACTGAAGTTGATACAGCACTGTTGTGCTACGTGTGTGCATCCTATCTTTAAGGTGGACACTTGTCCCAGTGGGATTTAAGCGTCATTCCCACACGGCACATGCAACGTAATGCTCAGACACCTTCACCTGCACTCTTCCTTCACATGGGTTTGCTTCTTGCTTGGACGAGCAGATCAGATGCCACTCACCTGATTGCAGTACCTGAATGAACTTGAGTACCTCTGCTTTGCCAAGCAACATAACAACATAAGGGAAAGGCTGACATGTAAAAATGAAGGGATTAAACCCTGGGTTTAAATCACTCCTGCATACTGTAATCACTTGGCAGGAAGATCTGCTCTCCTCTTTCACAAGTGGATTGGGAAGGCTGCCCCGCTGCCACGCAGGGGCTGCAGGAGGGGACGTACCAGCAGGTTCACGGTGCAGCTCATGCGGTTGTCCTTGCTCTCATCGCTCATCACAGTCCGGTAATCCAGCAGCTTTGCCAAGAGCCCTTTCACCAGGTTGACAAAACTTTCAACTGAGTTATAGATGTCAGGGTGCTGACAGGCACACTCCATAAGACTGCAAACATAGGCAATAAAATGATTTTACAGTGCTGTCAAAATTAGTGTCCCATCAGTTGAAACCATTTGGACCTGCAGCCAAGTCCTGTCTTCCACTGCTACAACAACTACAATGTGTGCTGGAAATTCCCTTTGTGGCCTGGTAATTTAGACACCCAAAAGACAGATGAGAAATAAAGAGAAACAAATGAAATATTTCCCCTTCTTGCCTGAAAATGACTGCAAATTCAAGAGAATACATGTATACTTTTAAAAGGAAGTCCAATTGTGTCTGTGGTACAGCAGGAGTATGAAGTCTCTAGAGCATCACGCTACTACAAGTATCGAACCTTCCTTTCCCCTGCTAGCATGCAGCATCAAATGCAGCGATTACTTCCTTCTCTTTGCAAAGTTACCTTTCAGCAGAACTGCAAACTGAGCTGACAAACTAAAATTTTAGTTTAACATGTTCTAAAAAGACTTCACCAGAGCCATTTTCCTTTAAGAAAACCAAATGACAACCTTTTGCGTAGTCAGGTAATGCAGTTAGTTCTCTTCTCATAAGGAGAAGGCAAAGTGAGCTTTAAACATCAGCAGCACATGCTATTTCTAAACAGCACTGAAGTGACCAAGGAGCACAAGTTTCATATTCCTCTCAGCTTTTGTTTTCCAAGTGGAGCTGTTTAAACACAGGAAATGATTACTAGCATCTCATTAAGGATGATTTTCTTTCTTTGCTTAAAAGCTGTTTTCCCCTTAGGATTCTCATTTTACACTGGGCCTCTGTCTGACAAAATCCATTCTATTTTTACTTTAATATACACACACAAGTTATTACATGCATATTGAGCACATTCTCTTCATAACATAGATAAATCACTGTGCATGTCACATGGAAAAAAGAACAAGCTAGCAATCGCAAAATCCTCACTGATACTGAGCTGAGTGCCTAAGTAGGGCAGTTTCAATGACACATTTTCCATGATTCTTGACCTCTTAGTGTTTCATTAATGGTTTTCAATTTATATGCAAAAATATTTAGTAATTGATAATTAATCCTTAAGGAAGTTCACTTTTTTTTTAAACTTTCACTATAAAGCATTGTAATTAATTATAGCATCCCTTTTTTAACTTTTCAGAATCACTTAGGCTTTCTTCAGAAAATACATATTCATATTAACTTCTACTGTAAAAAATCCTCTAAAATAAGCCTAAAATAGAGCCTGAGCCAGGCACCATTGAACTTCTCATTTAAGGAAAGTAAAACCAGCACCTAATGTTTATTTCTTTGCACAGGTCCAAAATATACCAATCCTTTTTCTAAAAAGAGCTTCAAAAGCTTTTCAAAGTTGTTCTCAAAAACTTTGCTGCAAGAGAACACCCTTTGGGGAAACACTGAGATGTTCTGAAGACATTTCTTCTACAGGGTTACTTACATGGACTCAAACAACTGCATATACTGTTCATCTCCACGTCCTCCTTCCACCTCATGGTCCAACTTTAAAATGATTTCATTTTCAAACTAATAAATAAAGAACAAAAACAAATTTCACTTGAATAACACACTCCAGACTATCCAGATGATTGTTTCTCAATAAAAAGTGCTAAGATAACCTGAGGACACAGAGTTGCAGTCACCCAACTAGAGCTTTTCAGAGCTTAACTAGGAAGCGGTGCCATGCAAAGAGTCAAAATCAGCAACCTAAGTACTGAAATCACCAGTGCCAACAGTTTGATACCTTTAAAGTGCACTAAGCTCTATCCAAAATTCTCTGGAGAAGTTCAAGGTCAGAAATATAACCTTAATTCTTAGAGAAACAGAAGTACATGTCAGAGTATCTTAACCCAGCACTCAGCAAGATCGTATCATAACTGTAAATGTTATTGTGTTGCAGTATCAATATACAATTCTGATTTGTCATTTCAAATCTCTTGCAATATATTATACACAGGAAACTGCTTCATCATATGGAAAAAGTCGAAGCAATTAGCCGTGTTTAAACGAGAAGCTGTAATCAGTTTGCAAGTTCTTTATCAGACATTACACAGACTTCATTTAAGTTGAAGAAATGAAGAAAGTGGAAATTATAACAAATGCATGAGAACTACTTTCTTCTCCAAGGAGCGTCATTGAAAGCTGATACTTCTTAGCAACAGTGGAAACAGAAAAAATGAGTGAGTTTTATAATGAAAATATTATTTGAAAAGCTAGAAACAAAAATAAAATATCTCCAGTCAGTTGGAAATTTACTGAGAAACGATTTTAAGAAAAATATACCCCCATTAATACTGTCTAGTGTAGACACAGGCATTTTGGATGCAATTATGGGGTAAAGCCTGTTGTTCTCCAGACATGATCTAAAACAATTTAGAAAAAGAAACAAACAGCATTCCAAAGAGCTGATTTAAAAATAACCTTGCTACAAATACTCATCTTGGAAAAGAAAAAACTAATTCATGTAATATAGAGATATTGTAGGGCAAATAATAACTTAATTCAATGAGGTTAGCAAAAAGAAATCTTAATGTTGAATTTCTGTATGGTTTAGGATGTTACAAAAATCCTAAGAGGCAGCCAGGCTATTAGCATAATTTTTCCAAATCTTCAAATATTATGTTGCAAAGAAACAAGCATCTTTTTGCACCTGCAGGTTGGAAACAGAAGTTGAAGCCGGGCTCCCAAAGGAAACCCTCTGGCAGGCAGTGACTCTTACGAACCGCTCTCTAACACGTTTTATCCTCTGTGGCAGCCTCAGCAACCTTCCCTGAACCCCTGCATCGTTTCCAAGCCTCTTGGCTGATAATTTCTTTAGATTCTTCATTCTTTGAGGTATCTTTTTGGCTTCTTAGATTAAAATCCTACAGTCTGTAAAGCATTCTAACATTGTACACAGTGTCTACCAGAGCCTCTAGCATTAATACATCCCCACGGGCATTCTTCAGTTTACATTTCTTACCATTTTTTCAATTAGATGCATTTCAATTAGATCTTTTACCCTCTACTGTGCAGCAACCAACTTAACAGGACTTGGACTTGAAGTCCAGACTCAGCACTGTAGGGAGACTGCACATCCCCTTCTGCCTCTTGCCCAGCCACGTGCATCATTCTCAGATACCATCGGCCATGATACCGATTTGTAAAGAACCGGCACCATCAGAAAATTACAAGTTTATAATGTCAACATGTTTTCAGTTGTTTCCAACACAGTTGTGTTTGTCCCTTTATGCTTTCCCCCATTTCTCATGAAGTCTTTGGATCTTTGAAGAATAAATTATTCAGATGGAGCAAACAGGCATTGATTTTTTGTTCCTCTTTCTTTGTCTAACTACTGCATGCTTCATATTCTCTTAAATAATGCATGGGGAGGCAGCAGAAGGGAAAAGTGCCTGTTTGTGCTGTGTGCTCTGCTGCCCTGCGAGTCAGTGCGAGGCGGGCACGCTGCAACAGGGAGCTGCAAAGACAGCGCGGGGCAAAGAGCAGCGCGAGCGAAGCCCGCGCAAGAGGGCAGCTCGGGAGACGTCCCAGAGGCAGCGAGCCTGCCTGCAGCCTCGGATGTGTCCTGGGGGCAGAGCTCTTCGACATCCACGTGCTGCTCAAACTCAGCGTTTTAGGTTAAAATCCAGTGTGCTTGCTTCCAGAGGGAAGCTCTTCAGGGTAGAATTGCTCAGCTTTCCTCTCTTGGCATCCAAAGCAACGGGCGGATGCAGCACATCCAGCCCCAGGTCTGCAGGGCCCCCGGGGTGCTGAAAGCTGCTCCTGGGAAGAAGCCCCAAGTGTGCTCTGGTTTCTCCCAGAAAGAGAGAAGCCAAACAAGAGGGAATTACCAACACCTTGGGTTTGTCAGGAGTACTTCACAAATGCATCTTGGCTCTCTCTGTTACTTGTTGGGTTTGCTGCTTTAGTATCAGCTCTCAGCTCTAATTAGAGGCCAAAACTGCAGACTGGCAGTGGAGCAGAATATAGTGTACCAGTACTGGCGAATAAAGAGCTTGCACAGAAATGCAGAGGTGTATTGTGGAACAGCGCAGGAAAAAAACTACTCTTCCTGGTCCAGGCTGAAAAGCAGTTTAGAGGGCTCAGAATTCAGGCCTATTTAGTGGGGCTAAGATAAGCAGCCCATGGTTTCGGGATAAGGCAGCACTAAACAAAAACACCCGATGCAATCAGCTTGCAGACAGAAACCTGCGAACGCAGCACCGTTGGTTCAAAATCACCCACCTCTTAAATCCTTCCCCAGTACTTACTCAGCGGGGAGGGCATCGATTACTTCTCTAAGAGGCAATAATTTCCCAGATGCTGGATCTGACCAAAAAACTTTCTAAACATTCTTCCTGCAGGCTCGCAACAAGGTGCAAAAAAGCTGGTTGCTTGAACCAAATCAATGAAAGAGCTGGCAGGAAAACACAAGTCTTGGTGTCTCTGTGCTAAAACTCAGCCCTGGTAAGGACACTAACTCCACTAACTTCAACAGAGTGTGTCTAACTGTACTTGGCAGAGTTTGGCGTTAAAATTGCCTGCTTAGCCAATGAAAAGACCACAAAGGTCTCCAACCCTTGAATACACTTCAGCACCCACCACATATCATGTTTTTTCTGCATGGCTTTGTCTAAAGTACCAAGCTGAAATAAACATTGGTTTTGCTCATGAGATAATTTCACATGCTTCTAAAATCCTTCAGTCTAATAAAATTGCAGGAATATGAGAATATGAACATGGTGTTTAGAGCAAGGAGCCCGCCGAGAACCCCTGCAGTCACTACTACAGTGACCAGCAGCTTTGCAAGGAGGAAACATCCTCCCCCGAGTCCCAGCAACAGCCGTGTGAGCCCAGGACATGTAACCTCAGCCCCAGGTGCCTGCTCATTTCAGCACCACTCAGGAAGGCAGGTAATTGTGGCATATTTCCACAGAAGGCTTCAGCAACGGATGGGGGATATTCAACGGAATAATCCAAATGCGAATAGAAAGTTTTATGTGGAAAAAGCAGTATGAATACGGATGAACTAAGCTTTCCTAAGGCAAAATTAAATCTTTAACATGACTCAGATCCATGTTTATTTCAATGATTTTTTTTTTTTACTCTGTGAAGGGCTAATCTGTTGGTTCTGCTTTCTCAAGTATGTTTTTTAAAGCAAGCTTTTGCCCCCCCCCTTTTTTTTTTAAGCTTTTCATGTCACATTATCAGTTACAGCAAATGCTACTAGTTTGCTTGGTGATATGCCCTGCTTTGGAAAGCCTTGATAAAATATAAAACTTGATCCTTCAAAAAAAGATGACTTAGTATTTGAAGAATGGGATTCTTCTAACATGGGGTGTCTGCCAGAGGCAACTTGCTTCCCTTCAGATCTGCAGAAGTGGGTATAAGAGCAGCAATAAGTTAATTCTATCCACTTGCATTTAACGCAAGCACAATAACTTGCCTTTCCAACGTTGCTAGATCTCAGGGCTAATAATAGACAGAGCCTTGATGGTTAAAATTAGTAGATAATAAAGCTTTCCTCCCTACATCCTGAGTTAGGCTTAAAATTATAAGCTTTTACAAAATTTCTTCTGGAATGGAAGTTACATATGCAAAGTGAAAATGAAGAACCACAAAGAAAATGTGTACATCATAGATCTCCATTATATGAAGGATGAATGCAAAGAATAAGCCATTCTTAGGATGACTACAGGTGGAATGTGTTTTTCTCTAGGATTAGTTATAAATTTCCTGAAAAGAGCTAAATAAATTTCCTGTTTGAAAAATGTAAATGACCTTTACAGACCTGCCTCTCTTGGCATATGTATTTCAGCAGGAGCCATGCGAGCAAAAGCACAAATTCTGCAGAGGACACAGCAAGGCAGACCCCTGAGCTAGTAGGGACCCAATGCATGTGGCCACAGAGGAAAAAAAATAATAAAATAAAATGCTGCTTTAATTGAATGTCAATAAGATCTAGACTCGAGTGCCAAAGGCAGTCTTGAAATGAAACTTCATCATTCTCAAAATGATATACTAGAGCTTTAATAAAATATCCTAATATAAAATGCCAACTTCTATTTCAAATTTTTCCATTGTTAGAAGCTAGCATTTCCATCTGCGTATCAAATCTTTTTCGATTCATATTCTTTCCCTTTTCTACATGAAATATTAAGAATTTTAAATAATAAAACTCTATGCATCTTTCCTTTAAAAATATATTTAAAATTTACTAGAATTGCTAAAATTGCAAGAGCAATCTTGAGAAATTGATCTTATTATCACATCCATAGGAATGTAGAAAGGAAACAACTCTTGATTGATAAGTGATTTTAGCTTTTCTCAAGTAAGACTCAGATCCCTGACATACGCCGGCTAAATTACTAAATTAGTGCAATCTGATAAAAAATCATTATCTATTATTCTTAAACTGCAATAAAATCAATGTTCTCATTCTTCAGCAGTTAAAAAATATTACCTGAGGCTTATTTATGTAAGAAGTGATGTAAGGGTCAGCTAAGTGTCTAGCATCTCCTTCGCTCTGGAGCCGGTGCCCTTGTTAACCAGGCAGTTGGATGCGGTTCCCGGGTTTTTGATCAGCACTGATCTGTCCTGCACTCCCAGGAGATGAAGTATAAAGCCAAGAGCAGAAAATATTTTTAAGGCGGCAAATATAGGGCTATTAGGACATGGAGGGAACAGATGCACAAAAGCAAATGTGTTTTAATCTTGGCCTTGAACCAAAAGCTTTGTGCTAAAATACAGACCAAAATGGAAATTCCATCTGCTGGTTTGCTCCGTGCTTAGTTGACCCAAAAATGCCACATTATGACTTAAAGCATTAAACATAGCTGGGTATTAAAGAGTGGCATATTTATATTTACTTTCCTGTGAATCCCTAAAATTACAGCTTCTCTGTGTGTCACTGACTGCTGCAGAGACTGCCCTGACGACCTCCTGGGGTGACCAAAGCGCCAACACGTCCGGGCTCGAGGCCGCCTGGTCAGGCCCTGCCCGGACACCAACACGGAGAGCGGGCGCCCTGCAGGGCCTGCAGAGAACGGAGGAGCTCGGGACAGAATGATCTGGGCTCAGTGGCCATGGACGCTCAGGAAGCAGGGCCAGCAAACCGAGATTGTATCTCCAAGGGTCCTGCCCCATGAAACACACTCATTTGCCACTCCGGAGTTTCACAGACTTATAATGAATTACAATAGTCGGGTATTTCTTTTTTGAGAGAAAAAAAGATTTCTAAGTGGAAAAAACAAAAAGTCTTAATCATCACTGACACCAGCAAAACCTGTTTTCCAATATACATTTTGAAAGTTCTTCCTTTTATTCTTAGTATTTTGCATTTTAGCTTCTGTAAGCAGGAAACACCATCCTACATATATTTACCAAAAATAAACTAATTACATGACATATTAATGAGATTTCACACAGAGTATGAGGTTTTTTTGCTGTGCATGTTTTCCACAATGCTATCACTAAAGAGTTTCTACACAATTTTTTTATTATTACCTTCTTGAATTCTCCCGTCCTTTGATATTCACACAGCATCATGTCAAAGAAGATCGGGATCGTGGCTTTTCGTAGCTCACCTTCTGGAATAAGAGTCATTTCCAAGATGGGCCCCACCATTCCCGGAATAAAGCAGATTTTATTATTTCCTAAAACAGAATGGCAAATTTGAAGAAGCAATAAAATAAAAAATAAAATTGTTAGGAAATGATTTAGGAGATAAAACCATTTGAAACAGTACAGTAACCTTCTACACCAGTGACAATGTTAGGGTTGGTCACTTGTCTCCACTCCTTCTCTCATTACAAGATGTTGGAATTTGGTACCAGAAATCAGCATGCCAGCTGACTGAATTGACTTTCAAGGAACATGTCCTTTTTTTTCAGCTTTTGGTATTCCTTTACAAACGTTAACAAGTGGAAAGTAATCAATATATTATTTTTGATTATCTTAATAATAATTAATATTAATCCTCAATTCTATGAGTAGGAGAGAACTATATGATATGTTCCTCTTTCTAGACTGAAGGAGTAAAAAATTCTTACCAGTTCCACACTGACATAACTCTAAGCATAACTAAACTATTATTTCAATAGTTTTTTGCAACATTAGTTTTTCTTCCGCTCCTATTAATTCAATTCTGTATTAATTCTATTGAAATCGCTAACATCAATAGACTGTAAAGAATCTTGTCAGGATTGAATCACATATAAACCCTATGTAACAGATCTGGGCAACCTCTGGAAACTAGAGAAACTCATATATAATGTGAATTTGCATTTGCCTACATGAATCTTGCTTTAATACATATCCCCCAAATGCAGTTTACACCTGAGACTCTATAATGCTTTTCAGAATGCAGATTCTCTTCTGTTAAAAATGTAGTAGGAGCTTGAAAAATACAGAAAATAGATGGAAAGGACATTTATTATTAAATGCAGAAACATGAGAACTATGGCATGTTTAGTTTGAAACGTTTCCCAAACTGCAGGATCCTGACTTACCAGAGGGTATGTACACTAAATATTGAGTAAACTAATAATGCATTTGTGGTATTAGAAAATAAACAACGTTTTGGTCTTCAACAAAACTTTAAATTTCAGGTAATTCTTTTATTTTTCACAATATCCAATGAACTTCTGATTATGACTGCTGGTAAAATACACTTTAAAATCTTAGACCTTTTTACTTTAATTAAATAAAATATTGTATCTATTGGAATAGCTTTTTGTTAACTATTTACATAAACACTGATTTGACAAGAAAACAACGCAATTCAATTGAAGTATGTTTAAATTTTGAGTGTGCTAACAACATAGCCACTACTGAAAAAATACTTTGCTACCGAGTAAACTGAGACCATTTCACAATACTTTTACAAGATTAACTTCCGATACACAGCGATTACACAAGCTTCTCCAGATTAAATGACCTTCTAGCTGAGTGGGTACAATGACCAACTCAGAGGAAAAAAAAATAAAGGTGATTTGCTGATGCTTAGCACTGTTGACCTGGCACACAGGGGCCAGACCAGAACTGCTTTGACTCTGGAGACCTGACAAGCAGTTAGAAAGAAGGCAAAAGCTCATGTTTTTTCACTGTTAATTTTCTGATGAATTTTTTTTTGTTGTTTGTAATTAGCTGTATGAAATTTGACATCCAGCTTGTATTTCAAAGAATAATCATAGGTATCATCACAATCATAACACTTCCAAACTCACACCTCACATTTCAGGAAAAAAAGTACATCATTCATAGGATACATTATTGTTCCATCTATTAGAAACTCCCAAAGAAACGATTGAAAAAAAAGACTGCTTATGAACTATAGAATCATTAATGGTCCCGTTTAAGGATTTAAATCCAAGGAGAATCCAACTCTAAGTTTACTAATTTCTGGAAGTGTGGAAACAGATTGATACTTCTCAGGGAAGATTTCTCTGGTTCTCCATCTCAGCAAGATGATGTTAGTTCAGTCATCTTTGTCTGAAGTCTGAGAGTTCTCTCAGAAATAAAAGACAGGCATTAGCCGAAATGTTTCATGTTGGCTGTGAGCTAAGCAGCAAGAGGAAAAACTCATTTTAAGGTCAAATACTTTATAGAGCAAGTCATGTCAGATTTTTTTTCCAGTGAAACATGACATACGCTATGGAGTTGGCTGCAATTAAATTCATGTATTTACTCACCAAGTTTGTACCACATGTCACGAATAGCAAAGCCAATTAAACGTCTCATATCTCCGTATCTAGAAAGAAAGAATAAGGAAAGGATGACACCATTATCGGTGTCATCATTTTATTACAAAGTTAAAAGATATAAGAGATATAAAAGATAAAACGTAAATATGTGTTTTCACTTACTTGTTTTGGATTTTGTTGTATTTTGCATGGGAAAAATTTTCTAGCTGTAGTGAATCTTGAGTAATAAAAGCCACAGCCAAATGAAAATAGTTGTTCCACAGCTGTAAATTGAATATAAGGAAGTTATAATGATTTTGAGCAAAGGAGGAGCAATATTAAACCATGTATAATGGTGAATAATTTATGAAACCAAATGATGCAAGCCAGATGAGATTCTTGCTATTATGCAAAAATATATATATCATTATTATTATGCAATTAGCAGGAAAGCGAGAGATGAATTTTAATAACCACTAGCATGCATTTGCCCTGAATAACACAGCATCTGAATAAATATTGCTAAAAAAAATGTATATGAGATTAATGAATCTAATGAGCAAACAGCATTGGGCCACAAACCATAGCAGGACGAGTGCAATGCAGAACATGGCAGTGAATGTTAACAGTGTGGCACTAGAGGCACCCAATGTAATTACACTGTATTAAGAGCTTCTTCAAAAGGCATCTGCCATCTTCTCTTTGGATTCTACATGAACAGCAGGCTTGGGTGACACCCTAAGGGCTGTCCACAGGAAACAAGGACAAAACAGGGCCTGGAGCAACGAGCACCGAGTCAGGCACTTGAGTGGAGAGCAGCCCCCTTGCATTTATAGAGCACAAACCTTCATTTCTGGACACACATTACTCGTTCTCCAGATAATCCAAACTAAATACCTCTGTCACGTGCTGGAGATGGGAAAGAAAACAGGAATGGCACTAAAATTCACAGAGACCCAAACTTTCACATTTGATTAATGGATGATTATTCAGTAACAGCTGAAGAAAATATTTGCAAAAACTTCAACTTGCATGTCAAGACTTCTACGGGAACAACCTCTGTCCACTGGAGTCTGGAAAACTCCAGCACAGGAATAACCATGAAGATCAGACAGCAACACCCCCAAAACATATCACCAAGGATAAGGCACTTCCTTTATTAAGGGAAGTTCTCAAACACCCTCCTTTGTGTCAAAATGCTCCTGTGTTTGATTTATTGCTGCTGTTAGGAGTCCAAGGCATTAGTAAAGCTCTCCCCAGCAGACTTTGGGTACTCAGAAGGCCTTTGGAGCCTGTTTTGGTGTGTAAGCACCCAGAGCACTTAGCTCTCCCTGGGCAGATCCACCCAGCAGCACTGCACTGCACACCTACAATAACCCGGTACATTTTACACCATCCAAAGATGGTCTGAATTCATCCAAGCCATTCCCAGCCTTATTAGAAACTTCATTTGAATATCAGCACTACTAAGGCAACAGTTTTTTTTCCTAACATAAACATCGGAATTATGTTCATATGTAATTTTTTTCCAGTTTCAATTAGTACATACTAGCTCAGGGAGCTTTTTCCCACAAGAAATGCTAATCATGCTCCAAAGGGCCTGTTTTTCCTCCCATCAAAAGTTATAAAAGATTAATTTGACCAATATAGAGGGCTTTCACTTGAAAAGCTCTCTGTCAATATATGTGAAATACACGCTGCATAGGCCAATCACACCAGTAAAATGGAAAACCTCTCCCATCATTCCTGCCTGGAATGCCACATTAACGGACTGAACTCAGCTGAAAGGTGTGCGTGCTGGTTTTGTACGTCTCATACGCTCCTCTAGCTGTAACAACAGCCCTCTACACAAGAGCTAAGTGAACACAAAGCCGGGGGATTTCTGCTTCTACTTTTTTCAGAACACACAAGGTCCCTTCCCATGAGAACACACCACAGCTGACACACGGGAAAGTTTATAAATAATGTATAATAAGGAACTTGTCATCCCGTAAGGAAGAAGGCTCTGGAAGATCACCAGGTGAGCTACCAAATGCAAAGACTCCAGCACAGTCATACAAACCTGCAAAGCCAGTGGCTCTTCTGCACTATTTCTCCTGCCTACCTTGGAGCCATTATGTCCTCAATGGATGTTTTGGTTCAGCTCTTTCAATTAAATGTAAAAAAGGTGAAGGAGATTTTCTTTGGAAGAGTTAAGTGAAAGGAACATTTACAACAAAGGCTCCCTAGCAAATGGCTTAACTAAGTGAAAGGATATACAGACTGACATTTTTGAATACTTGACAAAAATTATGATATTAAAAGTACTCTGACATTTCACAATATCTAAAAGATTAGATAGTATATTTAAAACTTTACTGGGGAATACTATGGAAAAGACGAGCTGAGACACTTGAGAGCCACAGACATAACATATTTCAAAAAGCCACTGGGTTCATTGCTTTGACTTTGTAGAAAAATGGCACTTATTCTCCACGTGTGTGTAAGTGCAAAGCACCCTGAGATGCCAAGGGGTTGAGTTAGGCATGTAGCATTTTATCATGTGATAGTTTTATCTCAGTCAAGTTTTCTCTCTCATATACTGAAACATAATTTGTCCACCAATTAAAATGATATAACTCACAACAAGTAACTGTTTTGACTATGTTGAGCTAGTCGTTCAAATATATGTAAGTTGAGACAATACTAACTTGTTTTTTAAATAGCTCAAAAGATGTTTCTGGATTGATCACAAATACTGAAATTCAGCCATCACCTCTCAGATGCTGCTGTCAAGATATATACAGATGTCTGATCTTTGATCAGACACACTGCATAAAGATGATGAAGAAATCAATATACTGATTGGTTTGGGGGAGATGTTAATGTATTTTCAGTAATCTTTATGGAAAGCAAGTGTAATCACAACAACATGCAGAGCTTCACTATACAGCCTTAAAAGTCTCGACTTCAGCACTCTCGACTTTCAGCTGTAAGTTAAAAGTCTAAATAATTTATCAACTGATACATATCAAAACATAAATGCAAGCATTTAAGTAAAATACCTGCAAAAAAACCCCATCTACTCCAGACTTTTGAAAACATTACAGAAAAAGATATATATGAAAAGGTATATGAAAAGGTGTATATGAAGGGCATATAATAATAAGAAACTGCATAAATAGTATAGGTCAAAGTGGCCTTCAGAAGAATCTCCTACAATAACTAGTCCATGAAAATTTTATAGCTCTCTTTTCTAATAGTTTATTAGTCAGTCTTACTGAAAATAATTATCCAAGTGACAACTAATATAAAATGGAGTGAAAATAATTTCTTAAATAATGTACTTCAATCTCTTAGAACCATACCACATATCTACACACACTACTGTTTTCCTCCTTATTCAATATTATGCATGTTATTGAAAATACATCTCTCTCACATCTCTCTATTGCAATACACCCCAAACCCCTGAAAGAACTCCTGAAAGGAACTCCAAAATCCCGTAAAAATAAGCTTCACATATGCCAAATTTTCCAGAACATATATTCCATGAATTCCCTTTCATCCTGAATGAGTCCAATGTCCAAAGCAATCTGCAGATAGCTCACTACAGCTCGCTATAGGAAGACCCAGGAACACACTGGCGTAACTATCAGAGGAACTTAAATGCTGAAACATGACAATTTTCAAATGTACAACAGGAATACTGTGTACTAGAATACAATATTCCAGTATAAAAATAAAATAAAAAAACTCAAAAAGAGTTACTATAACTAATACAGTGAGCTAAATTTTCTAATGGGTGTTTGCTACAATGAAGTATGCATTACATATGGACTTCTACATCAGTCACCTCTTCAGGATTTTTCTAATGTCCATGACTACCATATACACATTTGTTTACTAAAAGCAGTATTTTCCCCTCTATATTTGTAATGCAGAGAAGCAAAACGAAAACATTTTGGCAATTCTATCTAAAGATTTAAAGACATAAGCTGCGCAGTGGCGACAATGATGCTAACTCACAAGTTCCAATCATGTCAATTTACTAACCATGGTGCCCAGTATATGCAAGAGAGATGGGTAAAAGGATGGAAAATAAGCATATGCTTTCAAATGAGACACTGGCATTATATGGAATGGGGACGATGCCTTCTGTGGCAGGGCTCTATTTGATGCATATGAAATTATAATTGTTATAAGAGTACAGATTTAGAAATATAATCCTTTTTAAAATTCTGTAAAATACTGCTAATGGAGATGAAGGGAAGCAGGGACCAGGAATCAGTATCACTATATTCTGCAAAACAGAAGCTCTTTGATAGCAATACCCAAGAGGACCAAAACAAAATGGGTTCTGTTACCTCAATTTTCACTGTCCTAATATATGCAAAGCTGTCATCCCCCATCGGAAACATTACTAAAGAAAAGTTGCACAAAAACAGTAATTTCAAGGAATTAAGTGGCAGTAAGGGTGGCGATGGCTGCTGCCTATATTAGAGTGCTGCTGTATTTGGTTACTGAATGGAAATACTTGCTACCCTCCCAAAAGCAGAGGTGACGGAGCCCTGAGGTGACACTGAAGTCACAGCAGAGCACAGGAATGCTCTGTTTCTCTGTTTCTCCTTTCTCAAGGTAACTTCTAGCTAAGGACAGCAACTACCAACAGGAGAAGGTTGTTTAGATAAGGTCTGAACAGCTACAGTTCTCCTAACGGACATACGCGCACAGGCAAATGTAACTGAAGCCATAAGATGAAGCATAAGTATTAAAGACTGTTACTTTCATTTTTCTGTTTCTGAAAGAGCAACTGGAGAAAATGAACAGAAAACTGAACTCAGGATAGCAATATATGATTTACAATCTGATTTTGCATTCCTTTATTAGTTTTATATAACAAACCTACCTCATTTGTAATATAATTTCAAACAAATCCACAACCACTGGTTTTGAACTGAATAATATTATCTCCTACAGTACATCACCTAATACACAGTCTAAAATGAGTATTTGCACTGACCACACAATCCTCTAGCACATGGAAATACTCATTTCAAAACAACAACTAGGGGAAAAATAAGATGCTGAACCTAATTTAATTTATGATTCAGCCTATGTGACACACAATCCCTGCTGCAGGATCAAGCATGCCTGATCCATGCAGCTTTCTTCTTGGGGGCAGCAGATTTAACAGATATGTAAAAGACAAGGTAGGTCCTGCACGGCCAAACAACACACTCACAGTCACATAAAAACACCCAAGTGAATCCTTCATCCTCTCAGACCTGGTCTGCTTTCCTGACTGTATCTGTTCTTTACAAAGGAAATAAATATCTGCTAAAAATCTTTTTTATTGTTACTTCTTTAAAAATATTTGATCTCATGGATGATTTGCCATTCAGTCTCAAAAAAATTATTCAGCATCTTTTAATATCATGTTTTTTCTTTCCAAATTTGATGGATGTCACAAAACCTATCCATATATTTTAAAGATTTAAACCTACTTATTCATGTGTTTAAAACAGTGTTGTGACAACTGCATTTAAGAAAATACACAGTATCAACAGCAAATGTAACAAGACAAGGAAAAAGCCTAACCTTAGGCCTGCCTTTCTGTATAATTTCATGTATTTTCCTTATATAATTTCAATGTATCTCCTCATTCTGCATAAAATTCCTTCAACTGGTATACTTGCATAGTTGCAAGCTTTTCAAGGCAGGATTTAATCTTCAATGAACCTGTTATCACAGTAAAGATAGAACACGCACCTGGGAGGAAACGTGAGGAGTTACCTGATGCAGCTCCACGGCCCCAGCACAGGATCAGCTAAACCACCCCTGACAGAGGTCTGTTGAACCGGCTCCCGAGAGCCTTTCTACATAATCCATTTCAATACACAACTACCTTGATGACTTCCCTAAATCACAGCTTTTAACATATTTCAAATACATAGGCGTGACGTGGATATAAACTGTTGAATAGTGAAGGTTTTTACCTACTCCTGTGATTCCTATCAAAAATCCAGATTTCTGCCTAATGAAACTTAATCCTCCAGTTCAATTGCAGCACCGAGTAATGAACATTAATGTATACACATATATGTGTATACGCATACATATAAACACATTGATGTATAATCATACAATTTCCCCCATAGAATTTGCCTGGGACTTCTTTTTTTTTTTCTTCTCCGAATGAAGCCATTTGTTTCACAGAAACTCTATATACAATGATCCACTTCAGTTTTTAAATCTGTAGTAGTCACTTATGTAACACAAACACACTGCATCTTTCAAATACAAATGCAGATGCACAGACCCTATTACTTATTCATACCAAGAGAAACAGCTGGACATTATTTATAAAACACATCTCAGAAAAGCCATTTAGAACATCTGTCATCTTCAGGAACAGAGAAAACTTGTTTAGTAACCAGATTTAATTCTGTCCTCCGAGAAAAAGCCCAACAAAAACAGCCAGGGTTAACGTGCCCTCCAGGGTACCCCACCACTTCTATGCAGGTTTTTGGAAGCATATCCTGTATTAACCTTCTCACCACGTGCCCTCCTGGTGCCACGAGACCTACTGGTGTGAATGGTGGCTCCGTGCCTGCCACATGGCAGTGGGACCTGCCCTAAACATGCTCAGGGCAGGAGCCCAGGACAGGCTGCCCTGTCTAAATTTGGAAAGCTGCACTTTTCAAAGATACAAAATAAGTCATGAAACTCGACCACAAAGTTAAAAAGCACTCCATTGAACTCTTGCAGGCCATCGTTTTCTCACTATTAAATTTCAATCCTTGGCTGTGTAACACATTACACTACTCTGTAGCTATCTGTGATCGAGGTCCTAATGCCAGCAACATCCAAACAGTTCTCAGCACAGTAAGCCTAAGCAAACACTCACATGTCATGGAATACAATCATGTAAAACAGGATTGAAGATTAATCTTGTAAAACACAGGACTAGCCTTAAAACATACTACCCGAGAAACCAAGGAAGCATGGGCCTGAAACTCCCCTTGAAATTTGTATTTAGCACGATTATGTTATTAGCTACTGAATAGGTTAGATCTTTGCAATCAGAGAGCATTTTCAAACTTACAAGGGAATTACTTTGAACTATGATTAACATAGAATGAAATGGAACCACTCTTCATAATACACACTATTAAGAATGCTCTCTATTTACAGCACAAACCAGGCAGCATGTGATTTCACTTCATATCAAAAATGACCTGACCTTGAAAACTCATATCAACAGTCACATGCTAACTCTGCTCAGCAAAAAGGCCTGAATACTTACTTGGACTTCAAAATTCATATTCTCCAGAAACTTCTGGTTCATTGTCTCTGCAAATTTGTTGATGGCTCTCAAAAACACCCTAAAAGACAAAAGCAATGATACAACTTGATGTGCGTAATCCTTGGGATTCTATTTCTACCATGTGCGCTATTACTGGAAACACACTTAAATACTACAAACACTGTAAGCAGCAGCAGTTCATGCAGTCATACATACATAAGATGCAATAGCATCTTACATATACCATATTATCCATCACAAAAATACTAAGTATATGAGAGTCAAAAAATTTGTTTTTTCATGGAAAAATTCAGACAGTATTTGGATAAAACAAACATACATGCAATGTTTGTTTCAAATGTATGTTTCAAAAACTATTTTACCTTCCATATCAGAAATGTTATTGCCGCCTCTGCATGAATTTGAGAGACAGAAAAGCTCCTGTACTTATGTTATCAGATAGAGGCTGCCAGTAAGTTTTCCCAATGAAAAGATACTATGGGCTACTCCTCAGTTTCCTCCCATAACCTCATACTTGGGCCTACCTTCTTCTCCAGGTTGATTATAAAAAATCATTCGAAGTTCAAATAACACACAGTTATTTTTTTTCCAAGAGAAAGACTGAAAACATGACACTTCTGACTTGAAAAGCAGCATCTCTTTATATTTATTAAAGAAGATTCTATCACATTTAGAAAGCATTTCTTCATCTAGCTTTCCAGCATATTACATTTGTAAAATGAAAAATAATTGTATCTCTTACTATTTATAAAGTCTATGAGTTTAGTTTCAATCAAGCTGTGATTTGGAAAAGAAGCACTGCTACCTTCCAGATAAGAGTTAAGCAAAAGCATAGGCGTTGCAGACACCATGGAGGCACGTACATACAACCTGAAAGCAGTGGAGGAAAACATGGTGGGGGGAAAACAGCCCTTAATGTGCAAACACAGTGACTTGCACCCAGCTATTACCAATCAGGCAAAAGATCTAATATTTACAGCTTCAGAAAAGCATCAGCTTAGCATTTAGAGATTTAGAGATTTATTTCCTTGTTTCCAAAGATATAGGGCAAAGTCCAATCTAATATTTTATCATCATCTTAGATATTTCCTAGACATAAAATTAAAGAGCTGAGCTGTGAAGTTTTGAGCATCATCAAATCACCCCAATTCAAGATACAAAAATTTGCTCCCATTTCAGTCAATTCCGTTTCACTCTACCGAGCAACCCCTATGCACTCACAAAGCTGCCCTGTGATTAGAGCTTAGGCTAGTTTGAGCAGGGTAGAGCACTCTCTTTTTGGCTTTTTATTCTCTAACCAAACTGCTATGGAAACAAGTAGTACTTCAGCAATCTGCTCCAGACTCCCCACAGCAGAAGCAAGCACAGTGTCCTCTAGAGCTTTACTCAAAGGCACATTTACCTCTGCAAAAATAACTAGCACTTGACAGAAGCAGATTAAGATTTGGAGAAAGAAAAAAAAAGAGAAAAGAATTGTCTGCTTTAGACAGCACCCAAAAAATATACAGCTAGGCAGAATGATGGCTGCCTCCATGATATTCTGTCCATCTGCGTCCCCATTCCTCTGAGGGGGACGAGTTTTGGGCTAAGACCTCCTTGCACTCTGCCTTTCTGTGGAACTCTGTTCCTTCTTCTCCTTTGGATTCCAAGGCACATTTGTTGCCAGCCCACATCATAACCATGTTCTTCAGCTCCAGCTGCTCAGAGAGTCAAAACCCACTTGCCTTCTCTCAAAAGCATTGTTTTTGTTGAGGGAGGAACAGGTGTGCTCCATTTTGAGACCTCTTCTACTTCCTATCAGTTGGGGGTTTGGAAGCTCTGCTCCAGCACCGATGATGAAACTTGTCACCTAAATGTTCTGCTGGGGCAGCATCTGGTATGGTGGCATAATTTGTTTCTCATGTAAAAACAAAACAAAAAAATAACAAAAACATGCACACAAAAACACACAAAAAGCAGACAAAAAAACAAACCAAAACAAAAGAACACTTATAGCTACATTTAAGCACAGAAATGAAGTGCAATATACAGCAGAAACAATCATAACAAAAGCGTTTCACAATATGACATATGACCATGTGTGTCGTCTTTTAAAACTTCTGTAGATGAAAAGCCCAAAAAAACATAAGAAAAACTGTAGAGGTATTTAATTTCCAGTTAAAATCATGGATAATACTAAACATATTTACAAAGTCTTACACAATCCGGTCCTACACACGTTACCTTCTGTGAATGCCCCTATAATTCTCACAGATATTTTTATCTGACATACTGAAATGACACATTTACAGGAAACATGCAATATTTTCATGCATTTTTATTTTGCCCAGAGGGTGCATCTATTCCTGTCATTGGAAGCCATTCAAACAAGAGGTTTCAATTCTATTCCTGGCTCCTGTCAATGCCATGCGGTCCTACCTATAGCAATTCACCTCTCTGTGCGTCTCAGTACCGTTTTTCATAGCACAGGGTATTAACCCTGTGGAATAGTGGAAAAGCTAAACAGATACTAATAAAATATTCTTGAGATTACTGATGATAAGAAAATAAAGCATAAATTTATTATTGACAGCACATACCTACCATTGAACTGGAGAAGGTTAAGAGTATTTTCTTTAGAGAAATAATCACTTATTACTAATACTATTTTAATTAACTATAGATGAAAAAGGGATGGTGAGAAAGCACCCCAAAACTCTTTCTTAACAATCTCTTCAGCGTGGAGATTTATGAAAGACCTTCATCAGATTTTAAGTCTTTGGACCGGAGTATAAAAAGGCCAGCTTTTGGCTTATAAAAGCAATAGGAGCTGCTTCATAGAAAGGAAGTTCCTAATTTCCTATTCGTTCTGCTCTCCTTTATTTTATAGACAGACTTTTTAAAATAAGTTTGATATGTGCAATTAATAGAAAGTCTTTACATTAAAATTCAAACAATAGTAACTAATATGAATGACAGACGAAATTTAAGATGTACATCCTGAATAGAGCTTGAACAGAACCATAAGTAACACAAAGATCCAAGTCAGAGCTGAAAACATCCTAAGATAAACATCTGATTTCAAATTGATTCTCTCTCACACAAAATAAAAAAGAAGAGCTGTAATGGAAAAAAGAAATATTTTCGTATTTCTAAGTTTCGCATTGCTAAACTAAAGTAGGATTCCAAAGTTATTAGTAGGAGATGATCTGCATCTCCTACTCCTGCAAAATAGGTCTGCATATTGTCCTTGCTTTTGAAGTGCAAAATAGATGAATAAACCTAAAGTGTAGATCTGGAACTCCAAGTTATTTTTAGCAAAAAGTTAGAACTAGTGCATCAGCTCCTTGTGGCATAAAACAAAGGAATGATTACAGTCTTTTTAAAAAAGTAAATTTTAACAGACTTTATGTAAGCAAACAAAACCTAGGAACTTGCATTATTTCTACAGAAGAGTTGCCCAGCACTTTTAAGGTAGCGCTGCCTGTTCTTAGATGCTTTTGCAAGAATTGGCCATTTTGTGGACCTAGCTTCAGAGACTGTACACTGTGGCAAAGATAATTAGAAGCCCAATAGGCATGTATGCGTTTACATACATGAATAGTCATATACAAAAACATATACATAAACAAAAGGGCCTGATTTTGCAAAGGCTGAATACTGACTAGCTCTCCTCTACTGCTCACAATTTAAACCAGGTTCTTCACTAAGCCCTGTACATACAGTCTCCTTTCTCAGATAAAAGAAGAAAAAAATCTGGGTCAACAAAACTGTAATTCCAGGGAAATGTTACAAATCAGGTACAGAAGAATAGACCCTTCCCAAACACATGAAATCTCCTCCTCCTCTCGCACACGAAGTCTTAAAGCAGAGGTCCAACTGCAGCGAGATGCTCTTCGGTCTTACAAAGTTGTGTGGAAGAGGGGAGCTCGCTGCTCCTTTTTGAGACGAGCAATCCACATGCTGAGGTAAAGGCTGAGGTCACTGCAGCAGTTTTGAGCAGTGAGTCAAACCCATGTTTTATGTGGCTTCTAAAATGGTGATGACAGTGACGAAATGACAGCTACCAAGAATTAACCAGGTACAGACTTCTGCTGGATGATCAAACACAGGAAGAGGAGGACAAGCTTTAAAAGAACATTACTTCCTGTGCTGTTTTGAAAGCTCTCACTGGAAGAACTATAAAGAACTTGTAATATAGGCTGGTTTAATATAAAGTCTGAAAACCCATGAAGACTTGGAAAGGCTGAAAATCTGCAACTTCTTTCCCCACACTATGATTTGAGAGAGAAGGAACTGGATAATTTCAGGTAAGTTTTTATTTTTTAAACCCAAAAGGGGGCTCAATGTGCACTTCCATCAGTGACGCCTCTACTTGAGCCAACAAGGAACACGGAGTGGTGTCTGGAAGGCTAAGAAATACATTGAACACTATTTTGAAGACTTCTCTGGGGCTTTAATAGGTATGGTCGTGCCAGCAGGCCAATTATACGAAAACAAGATCAGGGAGGAAGAGAACTGAGTTAATATTCTTAAATATTCTATGCCGCTTTGTCACAGGCATCCTCATACAGTGGTTTGCAGAACCTACCTGATAGATACTCTTAGCACAAAGCAACAACAGAAGAAAAGTGGCCACTAAGGCCCTGTCAGCCTCCGTCATGACTCCTTGCGTGTTCTTGTAGAAAGCTTCAACACGATGTGAAATTTAGAGGAGACCAAGCAAGGTGGTTCAGACCCAACCCCAAACGCTGATCACGAGCAGTGATTGAAACAGTGCTCAACAACTGCAAACTGCAGCTGGAAGTTTTAAAATACACAGAAGGGAAGCCAGCCAAGACATCAATAGTGACAGCAGATATTAAATCACTCATCTACTATTTTAGTGTGCAAAAGCATCAGCAGAAACAGCTGAAAAGATGAGAACAAAAATCTTGACAAAGTAACAGCAGAAATTATCTCCTAACAATATGACAAGTTATCATTGATTTAGAAATGAAAGGAAATACATGAAATGCCATTTAAAAACCTTTTGGTGCCCCGAAACATACTCATTAAGAGCATAATGATGTTAACATTACGGAGTAATCCACACCCCTGATAACAGGGAAAATAACGTCCAGGAGTACAGTAGCATAATTTCGTCATAGCTCTCCCTTTGTTTCAATTCAGCATCTCCACAGACTGAAGCATAATTATTTTGTATGATTCAGACTAAATTCTAGCAATAAAGCAACTGTCATTTTCCTACATTTTCATCCTTTCACTGTAGCACAGGAGAGTCTATGTGAATATCCTGGTCAGAAAATAACTGCTTCAAAAAAACTACTATCCAGCTTCTGTTGTTTGCCTCAGTTATAAATTGTTTGTTATGTACAATTTATTTTCCTTATTATTAAAAGTGCTTATTAGCTGGAAATCCACCTTGAATAGCTATGTCAGGCATACAAAATAACACATGCTATAATGAGAGGGAATTTGACAGCAGCACGAGCTTAGAGAATAAGAATGCTCCTAAGCAGCAGCAAAGCAGCAGCTGCTTTGACGCACTACAAGAAAAGGCAAACTATTGCAGTTGCTGTTGAAGAGCCCTCGCAACAGTCTGTTCCTATGTGGCTTTGGCTTCAGCACCCACCTACAGCACATTCCCAAGATGATTCGTCTTCCATTTAGGATCCAAGATATGTTTTTAAAACTGCACATTAGCTACACTCGTGCCAAGTCCTTCACAAAATCATCTGCAGCATGCCTTTAAAAACATCTGTCTCTTTAAAACAGTAAGTGTACAAAAAGCTGTCATGATGGACCATGATATGAGTAATTTAACTGGAAAGGTATTTTCAGTAATTCCCTTTTTACTACGAGCTTTCTCCCATTATCACCTACTCCTCTCTTTTATGCATTTAACTAATGGTTTGCAGAGTGGGAATATTATAAATTAAAAAAAAAAAAAGTCCCATGATGTCTTTGCTACTAGATCACTTCTGGGTATAGGAGATAAAGTCAATATTGTAAGTGAAGGTAGTTACATGGTAGCATCAGGATGCCATACACTAAGAATATCTGGCTCTCATTGGGTTCACTTTTGGAAGAAGTCTGAATTGATCTTTTTTGGAGTAATTTTTTGTTTTTCACTGATTGACTCAAATTCATTCTTACCATAATACTTATCCATAGAATTGTCCTGATTTTTTTAAATGTAGCTCAAAATGATGTAAACGCTTTACTCAAATCAAAATAGCTGAAAACATACTAGAAGGGTTTTATGATAACAGGCCAGTGCCGGAGATCCTGTTCCTCCTCTTAAAAATTTTTAGATCCAAGTTTAAGCATATCTGGAAAAATGACAGTTTATCTTTGCAGGATTTCTGAACACACAAAACTAATGAGTATTTTATTCAAAGTTGGATGGTTTTCTCCACTGAAAACTTTACTTCTAATTTCGCAGAGCGCATGGCCTAGAGCCGGTACACCTTACCAGTCAGCATCAAGAAAGATGGGATACTTAGAAGCAGGAAAAGGATATTTTACAACAGGTTTTCTCCCTGCATTTCAGAGAGCAGACAAAGAGATTGCAGTTAAAACCTTACAGGAATCTACCTGGTGTGCACTGTGACCATGACAGCAGGAGTCATGAGCAGGTGATCTGCTGCAGTCCCCAGCAGTCCAGATTCCTGCTAAGGGGAGTTCCCACAGCACAGGCAGCAGGGAGCGATGTGGAAAGCCGGTGCAGGACAAGCTCACTGCTGCATTCAGTCGAATGCATCGAATGCATTAGCACTGCTGCATGGAAAGATGCAGGTGATGCACAAGCTGGGCCACATCTCACCAACCTCAAACTCCTGCGGATGGAAGAGATGCTCTGTGCTGTGGCTGGGACTGGCAGTAGAGAGCTCAGCAACCCAGCCAGCCGTTGCAACCACACCTGGACACAACTTGCCTTCAAGTACATTTACAAACAATAATAAAAAAAATATCTGGTCCAATATCTGCCTTATCCTGTTTTCCTGGGATAAACTTATTCCCATTTGCCCTATTCAAAGTGCTGACTTCTGGGACAACTAGGGAAAACAAAAGAAACAGAATTATCTAGATGTAATGAAAAGATACAGATGTGAGCATCCTGGGACACTGAACCAAAGAACAATAATTACAAAAAATGCTTTGCCTCTGAAAGGGCTTTTATGTTAATACAGAAAATGGTATTTCAGCAAGAACATTTTTAGTATCATGAAAAAAATAAAGCCAAGTACACATCTTACTAATGTACCTGATTAAAGTGATGACTGAACAGTGCAAAATGTCTGAATTTGTTAAAATATTTGATTTACTTTTTGTGCATGCACACATACACAGGTACTCTAATTAAACATTTATCCTCGTTACTTAAAATATTTTTTGAGATATTAAATTAACAAAATTCTTCAATATGCCATAACCTATGTGTAAAGACATTCTGACTCATTAAAAATTCAAGCCCTTAAAAACAAGTGAATTCTGTCAACTCTGTTTTGGACAGTCAGAAGTTTCTGGAGGGAAATGAAATCAAAGAAAAGATTAATTATATATGATAGACTGGCCTCTGAAATTTTGTCCTTGTCAATCAGTGGAAAAATCTTCTTCCACACCACCTTCATTCATCCGTCTTTAGTTACATAATCTTAAATCCTAATATACTGTTGCAAAATAATACTAAAACTAACCCGAAGTATATCTATATTTGCTTTTAGGAACAAATAAACAAAATACAACTTTGTATTCTCTGCAAGTTAAAAAAAAATAATAAGCCAAGCCTTTTTTTTTGTAGAACACAGAACTAAATACTCCTAAATTATGAAAAGAAGGTAATCTTTCTGTTCCTCCAAAATGTAAATGGAAGACTAAGAAGTTCTAATATTTGAGTTATTTTTTTTAATAAAATATGCTAAGTTGATAGCAACAATAAACAGTCTGCAATACCTCTCCCACTAATACTTAAGAGGCCCATTTCCCTACTTATTGCCAACACTGTTCAATAACCTTTCCCTCTCAAACCATTATAAACACCATCCCTGAATAATATGTATAAAATTGTGACAACCTGCTGTTCAAGTTTTCTCTCAGCAGAATTTTAAAAAATACACAGTCTAACAGACACTGAATCTGTAATGTGTGCTAGCTAATTAAATTTTGGGCTTTATAAATGACGCCTCCTTATAATGCAATATTTTGTGATCCAAAGGAGAACACTTTAAGCAGCTACTTACTTCACTGAAGTGGTTTTTTTTTTCTTTTTTTTTTTTCCTCTGTTCAAAGGTAGAGATGTTGAAAACCACGCATGTGCCAAACATGGAATATCTGCTCCTCAGTAATCAAGTTTAACACAGCCATTTGCAGATGTTACGTGAGAAAAAAAAAAAGGGTCTGAAATCCCTGCCATATCTCTCTCAAATTATTTTGCTGTCGCGGATTACAAACCAAGCCCTCCTGCCTCACTTTGCTGCCTTGCCAGCAGCTGGTGACACCAACAGCACCCAGACTTCCTGGCAGCCTCACAGATGTGGGGGATACAGGTGGCACCGACTTGAAGCCATAATGAGACGTGGCTGAATGAATCCTGCTGCCACGTGTGAGCTACTTGAAAACCTGGTCTTAAGGGTGTTACAAAGCAGTTCATCAGCAATCAAGTAGCTATTTTGGGGGTATATAACGGAAGAAAATTGGAACATTTTCAGGTGTTTTGTGGAATACCTGCAGTGCTAAGCCTGTCAAGTTAGACTTAAGAAGGGCTGGGAAACTGTTGACTCAGACAGGCGTTTGAAAACACGCAGATATAAGATAAGGGTAAGATATTTTATAAAAAGTCTTACTGCTGGTGCTAGAAAATACCCTACAGTGTTATCACATTTAAGTTTTCCAGCAAAAAGGCTTCGACTTTAACATGTATTGGTAAAAAAAAAGCCTGCTTTCTCTTAAGCCTTAAATACTTGAGTATACTGCCAACACAGTTCAAAAAGCTGTTCAGATGGACAGATGGTTACCAAACCACATTAGACTGGACTACAACCAAAACTGACTCACTCTTTATGATAAAATTGGCTACTTCCAGCCTATCCTAGAGGAATTACCGTTTCAAAGTCCAGAGGATCGGAAGGAAAGGATGTGAATCCTTCCCTGTGGCTGCAACCCCTCGAACCGTTTCTTCCACTCAGTGAATCTTGCTCCCAGGCCGCCCGTGCTGACAATGAGGCATGGGAATTGCCCAGGAGGAGTTGTGTGTCCCTAAATTAAAATTCTGAATAGCTGAGAGATAAGCAGATTATATGGTATTAAAGCAAAGCAAATGCCATGTACCTAGGAATTACTGCTTTTAATAAGCTAATAGCCAAGAGTCTATCAGGACCACAAGCAGAACAAAGTGCACACACAAGCAGTAACAGCTAGTAAGAAGTGTGCAGTAAGCAACCTTTATTAGAACAGGAGATAATTAAAACTACCAGGGATGACCACAAAATATTCAGATATTAAATCCTAATGGCTTAAATGAGGTCTCTGCTATTTCCCAAAATGTTCTGCACCCTGTCTAGGAGGGCAGAAAGAACCTCCTGTCCATTCTGATGCTAAAAGGAAGGCAAAATAAAAGTTATCTGCTCTCTTTTTAGGTTCTTAGTTGCAGTAGAGCTCTCTGAGGCCAGGGATAGCAATGTACACAGCCTCTGCCTCCTTCAAACTCTGAACAGCTTTAGGAATAGCAATTTGCTTTGAGAGACACCACAGCACAGGAGTTTGATTTCGCTAGTGCTTATGAACTACGCAGCTGTAGAGCAAAGGTTTTCAGCACAACAATATTACGCAAATGCAGAACATAGAGGTCCTGTGCCAAAGGGATTGATACTGACTGTGTTCCTCCTAAACAGGATAAAAGAAAAAAGGAAAAAACACAGAAACTAGAGTCACTTTGATTGTAATCAGTCAAAACAGCCCTGAAAGCAGTTATGTCTGGCATGTTAATGCAGTTACTTGTCTGTAAGAACCTGTTTTTCGGAAAGAAGCAGAAGAAAATTGCAAATTGCAATTCAAGGTAAAATTAAAGGGTCCAGAGATTATATCTAAGAAGCCATTCTCTCTTTTTTTTCCCACCTTTATATAAACTAGACATCTGAAAAAAATATATATATCCCTGCATATCTGTATTTACATACAAGCGTAATTAGGAATAGCTTGACCTACCAACAGGATCAAACCTGCAGCACTAGCCTTTTTTCTTCCTCTCCTTCTGCCTTGAATTGATGCTACATTTCTGGACCACCGAATATCCTCCAGCAAAACCCATCCAAGGGCCACTTCCCTGCAGGATCCCTAATGGACCAGAGGACCCGGGGAGGCTTCTTGGCCGGATGACTGCAGGGAAGCAGCGCCAGCTCCATGGGGCCCTTGGCTAATGACAGACTAGACATGCCCTGCAGCCTGGTACTTCTGTTTTCCAGAGAAATTACTTATGTTGTTTCAGAAAACGTCTCTTTAGGGGCTTAAAAAGGCTGATGTGCAGCCTATCAGTCAGGTCAGTTGAAATTAGAAACTGAGCTGTGTTGAATAGTTGCTTTATCTCTCCTGATTATTTTACAGAAACCCTGGCCTGTCACCCTTCTATTTTCCCTTCCTACTTCTCCAGTTCGGAGAAAAGCATGTTACTAAGACACATCCAAATATCTCATTTAATCCTCTATTTATTTCTTAACCTCCCCCCCAGCTCCCGCTCCTGGTTAGTAAATCATTTCTATAATCACTTATAACAGATTCCCCTCCCACTTCTTGATACTACAGCCTAAAATTAAGGCATAAAAGAAAGAAAGACAACTCATCTTCTTTACTTAAGTATACACCATGAGCATAAACCATGTCAAGTAAATTTAAGTAGCCTACCTGTTTACAGCAGCACTGCTAAATTACTTGTATTTTTTCCTAACGCCGACTTTTTTATTGAAGTATTTTCATTTGATTCCTCCACAGCAGGGTAAAGTTGATAGCAATAAAACCCCTCAGCACCAAAATAGCCCACAAAACTCAGACACATTAGGAGAAATTTTCAACAAATATACAGTTCCACAAGTGAATTTCTAACATCAGTAATAGAGCCAACATAGATATTTATTCAGTGAAACCCCAACTCTGAATGCTTTGGGCAAGGATTGACATGTTTTTCCCTACAGAAATTCAAATAATGTCAAATGTCAAATAATAACTTGTGAATAATGCACACAGAAGTTTTCCCAAATGCACAAAGTGGTTACATATATTAAAAGGTAGATATATTTTCACACAAAAGAAGACTTTTAAGTTACTTCATTACTGAGCTGGTCCTTTTTCAGAATCATCACTGGCACATAAAAAATAATTGCAAGTAGCAGCAGCATAAAAATGCTCAATGAACTACATTTTATCTTTATAGGCCAAAACCCGGCTCAGGCAGGGAAAGAAATGGGATGTTATCTGTTTATATAATCTTAACTAGAAAGTTCTAAACGAACAACCCAGCTAGCACACACACACACACACCCTCCTCCCCATCTCAGAGGAGGGATTAGCTATCCATCCTCATGAACATCAGTGGATGCGTGTGAGAAATGCACGTTTAGGCACCTGAGCCCTCACTGCCACCATCACACACAGTGAAACAATCAATGTACTTTTGAATCACGTAACATATAAACAAACAAGAAGATTTTCAGGTAAAATCGCCCCATTCAAAATCTAGGTCAAAATATATCTAACATTACAACCCTGTGATTTGTCTTAAAGCAGTTATTTTCCTTAAGACCAGCCATCTCAGGAGACTGTAAACTGTACGTAGTCTCTAGTCACACATTTCAATATTGTATGACTGGAAAACCAGAAACAGATAATTATGGCATGTTGTACATTATTGCCACTGACATTTGAGATGCGAGACTCAAAGGAAAAACCCAAATCAAAAAACCCTAGAAGCAAGAAGAAACACAACCCTGAAGGTAACATCCAGGTAAGAAACATATAAGAATAAATGCTGTTCCCACCTCCACACTCCTCTCAGGACAATTTAGGGAGAGAATTTCTACACGTAGTGTTAAGTGGAAGAAAACCAGCAAATATGAAAAAACACAAGATAAGGTTAATTTTCGCTAGCAGAGAGAACATCCAGTCCCACTTTACCTGTTCTGCACCATGCTCATTGCCATCCAATCTGCAGGGTAAACATTCTTTCCAATGAGATCTTTGAACATTATAAATGTTTCCATCAAGAAGTCCTAAAACAAGAAAATGCAATAATTTGAGACAGTGGGTAGACAACAGACTTGAGGTGCTCCTGTTGTGATTATGGGACTAAGAGGCAGGGCATCGTTGTGTTCCTTGTGAAATCAGTGAAGAGATTCCCACAGGGAACAGACACCACAAACTGAGGCTGAAGCCACAGACTTGAAATGAAAACTAAATGTCATTCATCTGCTAAAAAGAATCATAAATGAATGGAAAAAAAAAGTTAGAGGAACTTGCAGCAAAACTGCCGAATTATTATGTAGCAGAACAGCCTCTCAATATACAAAGAATAAAGAAATAAGAAAAATACATCTCGTCTAGTCCATTTAGTCTAAATTTAGTATTCCAAATTAAACAGTGAAGAGACAGCAAAAAATTCTCAAAGCAAACAGTTTGTCCTTTTCTATGAATGTGTTACAATCACTGCCTAATGAACTCAAAGAAAATTAACAAAATCACTTCAAGTCTCTTACATATCTACTGCAGACAGGCAGTTCTGCCCTTGAACTTCTGAGCAAGGCCACAGCACATCGCAAGCTCATATGTCACCATCTATTACTGAAACCTCACAAGCAGCTCTCTGCACAAATCTGCACTCTTTCGGGGCAAATTACTTAAAGGAAACCAAATGCACAAGAAGTCTCAACAACTTTACTGGAAAATAAATCTTCATCATCCTCACCGACACAGGCTTACACTACTCAAAAATGAAAAGACAACAACTCAATGCTTCAAAAAGTAAAAACATTAAATATACTGGTATCATTTCTTTTATTTATTTATTTTTTTCAACGTGCTGTGCAGAAGTGCTCAGATTGATTAAGGATTACCACAACTGATAGTTTTCATTCAAACTGCTAGATATAACCTAAATGAAGTGCTAACCCAAGCTGCTCAGAAGCTGAAATTATATTAAAATACTCTTATATTAATAGGCAGACTAAAGCATTTGAAGAATTGCAAAGACTATCCAAGACTGGATCTGCTGGCATTTCAGTTATGGGACAACTCTGACTAAAGAAGGGGATGAGTATCTGCCAACTCAAAATATTACCTCTGCAGAGAAATTTTAAACGGTGTAACTGCAGCTTGTGTCAGCAGCCAGACTTAATTCAGAGTTGTGCCAGGAGTGTAAATAAAAGGACAGACAAAAGTCTACTAAAACTGTTCACAAGAGAGTGACCACTGCAATAAATAAGGATATTCCTTAGGTATCATCCATCTATTGTAGGAACTGGCACTGTGAAAATAAGGGATTCACTGCACTTAGTACAAAACATAATCTCAGACAGAAATAGACTTGGTATTGAGAAGAAGTGGAAATGGACAAGTATGTGCAAAAAAAAGGAACGGTGGGTTGGTTAGTTGAGTTTTTCAGGAGAATATAATATAGCAAATTGTTAAATTATCCACTTCAGTACTGGGGTTAACAAAGGTGGCATGTATATCTTTCCACATTTCAGACTGCAGCACTATCCAAGCCAGGAAAGACTGGGACAATGACCCAGAGATACAAAATGTCCAGAAATAAACTTCATGCTAGGAAGAACCAGATGAGGCAATCCAAAAAAACACTGCTAATCTCTCACAGGTAATGAAATACGTAGAGATACAATTATATATTCATGAACTCCCTGATGGTGTATGTACTCACCACTAGTTCCGAACTTGTCTGAAAAATTTCAATATAAACCGAGTAATGTTGGTTGTTCATCTGGTTTAAGATCGCGGTCATGCAGGCTACAAAATGACTCTACAAAAAATAAAAATAAATATATAAAGAGAAAGACATCAACAGAAAGAAAACACACATTTAGATTATTTCAAACAATGAACTCTGTTATCTCTAATGTGGAACTATACTAAATGTCTACTAAAACCTTTTATGTTACTAAAAAAAATTGCTAGATTAACAAAACATCGTATTTTGGCCACTCCGTGTGGATGAAATAGAGTAAGAACCCAAAAAGGACAGCACAAAAGCTGCTCCTGGAAGAAGTAGTCTCTACTGAAGAAGTGGCAACACTCGTGAAACACCACATGCAAACACACATTGTGTGAAAATTCAGTTTCAACAAAACTCAACATTAGTTTAAGACTCCTAAAATAAGCATTATGTTCCTTGGGATTTTTTCACCAGGAATCCATAGAAACTAAAATATTACTACCAAATTTTTCAACTTACGCTAACAATAGAGTCTACAGTCCTGCACAAGAAAAAACACTGCAAGGAGGGTATACATTCCCCATGTTTCTGAGTACTCGTTATAAAACTTTCCAAAATTTCTATAGAATAATACTATCGCTTTCATCTCTCAAGACCTTTCTCCAAGATCCTCAAAAGGAAATATTCTATTTTTCTTAATCCCTAAAGCAGAAATGCTGCAGGATGAAAAGCAGGTTTTTATTGCAATTTACTGAGTGTGAAAAAGACATTTTTGATCTCTTTGGCTACAACGGTGAGCTTAATAGTTAGAATTTTCCTTTAAGTCTTATTCATATTGATGCTTTTTACTTTGATACTGACTTTTCTCTATAAATTTTAATTACTCTTTTCAAGTGAACCTGCTTTAAACACACCCATTTTCTTTAAGTAAGTGAATATGGAGGACACCAGCATACAAATTGTTTTTCTAGATTTAGGTGAAACTTGGTATTGTCGTGGTTTAGAATCGATCCGAGCGCCTCGCCTTTCCCTGAGACAGGAGAAGTTAATTCCATCTGGTCCTGGGCTTCAGCGGGCAGATTCTCCCTGTACCTCTGAGTCACTTCCTATCTCCTTCGCATCACTAAAGCACCAAGGTCACCCGATACTGAAGTAGCAGCTGCGGTTTGTTTTACCCAACCATTTTGTCTATTGCTCAGGCAGAGCCAGCTCTCCCTAACTTCGGGTTATGGCCACTAGAGGTCTTTTACTTTCATATGGTAGCTGCTGCTCAGTTTGTACTGCTTTTTTTTATTTATTCCTACGTGAGCAGATCCAGTTCACTTCTTGCACATAAACAGGGAAAATTACAACATAAAGGACTTATTACACCTTCTTTTGGAATAACATTACTGCTGGGGAGAGGCTTGCCTACTTCGCAAGACTGAGAAGACAGATTTTCTGCAGGTAAACTCAAAGCTTTCAGGTAAGATATCGTGTGCTCTCGGGGACTGATGCTCTTCTAAAAGCAATGCTGATTTTCCTGCAAAAATAGTTTACTTTTACAGGTATGGCTCAGACAAGTCTTTTTAGTGATTTTTAATCCACAGTTGTTAGCAATAATGAACTGTAAAGGATCTAGTAGTGAAACTGTGATGGTTTTTGCTATGATGCCTTGATTTTAATTTTAAAAAAAATACTGACAGAAGTTAGAGAATATTGTACAAGGAAATAATAGTCTGCATTTTCAGGAGTTAAACACATGCTCCCAATTGCCTCCTTTCACTCATTTTAAATAATCACTCTTTGAAATAAGTAGGATTTCTTTGCAAGCCATGAATACATGTACTGTATTGCTTAAAGGCACAAGGACTTTAAGAATGTTCATTTATTTGTTGAAAAGAACTTAGAAAATGTGCCTAGCTACATCTCTTATTAGGATACAGCATGAATGCCTATTCAGGGTAACTGTGTATGATCATTTTAAAATTAACATATGGCAGGTTTTGACCACTGAAGAGAGACCCATAAAAAGAGATCATATTTTGCTAGCCCGTGCCTCACACCAAACCTGTCACATTGACATCACTGTGACTGATGCCTATAAAAAAAGACAGTAACAGAAAAGGTGGTTTGCTACAAAAACTTCCTTCATCATCTGCCTAGAACTGTAAGGCAGGAAAACACCCCAATACTGTTTGATCTTTAATCATTTTCTCACGAGCAATCCCCACAGGTAGAAATGAAGGGCTAGCTCCTCTCCAAGCTAGGAGCCTGTCCCTGTCCCAGTGTCCAAGGGAAGAGGCGCTTCCTGGGCACGCTCAGCACCTCGGCCCTCAGCACTGGGGCTGGAGGTAGGATGAGACCTCCTGAGAGGAGACAGAGAATCTCTGGACTGCTCAAGTGCCTCTGCTAACACAGGCAAAGAAGCCAAAGTGCTTGAAATCAAAGCAAGTTGTGCACAAGAGCCCTCACTGAGACTTGCACAGCGCGAGATGGACAGCAGAAACTCCGAATCCAGCACCGCCTACGCACACAGTAGCCGGCTGCTTAGTCTCAACTTTTTGTTGTTGTTGCTTTTAAAATCAAGCACTGTATGTAATCATTGGATATTAAAAGAGGTTGCAGCACAGGAGATGAAATTCTTCAAGTAAAACCTTGCAGCGTCATTTCAGCTGTGCTTAGGCTTGTTAGGATTTATCTAATGTATCACAGCAGAGATGCTTGATTGGAAGTAGGTCAAATGTGCAAAACCCAAAGTTACCCAAGTAAACACTTGACTAATAAGGGAATACTAAGAGAAACGTTAGCAGGAAAAGCTCTCTGGAAATACTGCACTGTTTTGAAGAGAAGCTCTAACAAGCACATATTTTCAAATTTATAACATTCAGTTGCATTTGAATTTTAAAGACTTCATGAATAGAAATAGTGCTGAATTCTAATTTCAGAATTAACCAAGTGGCTGACAGCCTTCCAAACAGTTTGTGAGGAAATAAGGAAATAGATGGTATAAACACTGCACTTTTATCACAAGCAGAAATACAGTGTAAATAGGGAATGAGACACAGAGGAGGAAATCTCTAGCAGCCAAACTACTCATTGGGTAAAAAAACAAACAAACAAAACATGATTAATATCAAAATTCAGTAAACAAGAACATTGTCTGGCTTTAGAAGTTATATTGCAAACTATGGACTAAAAAAAACACGACTATTTTGGTTGTGTACATGAAGAGGGACCACAGGTGCATTCAGGAGAACAAATGGGGCACTGAGGTCAAGGCAGAGAGAGCCTGCAAAAAATAACTCCCCCCACTGCCATTCAAGTGCATACAAGCTATGGATGCAACTCTTAGAGCAAAAGAAACATCTTAAAAATATTAGAGTCATATGAGTAAGATGACAAACTTCAGCACCTAGCAACTAAATCCCAGCATACTTTATAATAGCAGAGGGTGACAGGTTGCCGTAGTAACTTCAAATAATGTACCAGCACCACGAGAATAAATAAAGCAAATGCACTGCAAGAAGAAACCGCAAGAGAAATAATGCAGAAACAAGCTACTAATTCAGCAACAGATTTGAACGGCTACTGTGGATAGTTTTCATGGGGGTGTATTTCTGGAATAAGCAAGGAGGGTGTTTTTTTCATGTAGCCAGTTAAGTAACATTTATTGTCCTTAACAGACATCTTTTCCTACAGAAGGCTACAGTCTACATGCGTAATAACCATACGTACATCATCAAAAGCAATCAAATAAAATGCAACATGAATAATTCAAAGGTTTTGGAAAGCCAAACACACAGTAGTTATACTTAGATCGCTTTTTTTAAACTGTTAAGTTTCTCCTTTTAACTTAAGTTTTAATTACTCCTTATACTTCAGCTCTCAGTTAAGGCAAGTTAAGAAGCCTCCCTGACATACCACCATGCTCACAAGCCTCAACTTTACTTTCATTTATGTACAATTTTCTGCATTGATCAAAGAAGGTCATCCAAAAGACTGGTCTTTTTCATAGTTTACTAAACAAACCCACTACATACACCAGATCTAATTCTGAACTCCTTTTTAGGTTAACCCAGAAGTTTAAAACACCATGCATGCTAGTAACAGTAACCATAAAAAGCTGTGCATATAGTATGGACGACAGATAATTTCTGCATGTCAAATAGTTATTTTTTGTTCACAAAAAGAGTTCAAAAGTCTTTCTGGAAGAAAACTGACAAATGTTGCTGTTAGTGTAAAGAAAACCCTGCAGACGAACTGTGTCAATCTAGTGCTGGAAATCAGCATTATTTATGCTGTATCACACGCACATAATGCAGAAGATCTCCTAATACACACACCTCACAGATCATCCCACCTGCTCAATATACGAGCTTAAGAGCAACATGAAAATTACCACAAATGCAAAGTATGGAAGATGCTCATGGATGTCAGGAACAACAAGGGTTCAAAGTTTATTTACAAAGATGGTAAAAGCCTGAGTTCCTCAGGAAACTACCCTAAACCTGGAGAACTCTGGCACACACCACGGGTAGCCCAAACATCCTCACCGCATGACACACACTGAAAACAAGCACCTGGAAAAGAGAGGCTGAATTCGAAATGCTGACCTGCTGTGTAGTAATTCTTCTTCCCCAGAAACAGAGGCCTCTGCCAATGCATGTGCTCTCCTAAACTGTGCTGTTAGTTGTAAAAAAGATCAAAAATATGAGTATTAGAATGGCCTGATATGTAACCATCCAGATTATTCACTGGCTGCATAGAGTATATGGGGAATGGGAAACAGCATCTCATCCAAGCAGACTAGTAGTTTACCAGTCCAAGCAGACTAGTAGTTTACCAGTCTTGCTAATAATTATTTTATAATAGCCTACATACATCCACTCTTCTAGTAGGCTTAAATTTTTAATTTTCCATTTATATTTGTTATAGTTCATTGGACCTGTCATCCTGTCTTTTATAGACGACTGAACAGAAGCTTAGGCATCCTATTGAAACATCTTACTGACAGTTTTGGATTTCTGACCAAAACCAGCAAGGCTGGGTTGGTTTGTTCTTTTCTTTGTGCACACATGTTTTGGCCAAAAGGATATAAAGCTATACAAATAATAGATTAATGGATAGAAAATATAGGACAACTTTTCCAACTGAGTGAAACAGTAATGGCAGCTGCCATAAGACCTAAATATACGTTATAAGGTAAACAATCAAGGCAATTTCAGAATTATTCCCTTTTAGGCTTTTTCAGGCGTAGAGCTACAGGTCATTTCCTCCCCGTTGGTTAAAAGCAAAAAGACAAAGGCGTAAGACATGACCTACAATCGGCATGATGTTTTTATAACATAGCCTTTGCCATCTAATCTTTTACCTCGTGTTGAGCAATACCCCACAGGGAAGATTTGCACTCTCTACTCGTTTGCTGCTACTGTTGCTGGGGTTTTGTTTGGGCTTCACACCATAAACACACAGCAGAATTTTCACAGTCTCTGGCTGGGTTGAAGGTCAACTGCAAGTCTGTGCTCACACACAGTTGTGCAACGCACTGCAGCTCCCACAATATGAACGCTGCCACCACCTGCAAGCTGTGCACAGGAACAAATCACACATAACATGATTTAGGGTCAAGAAAGAAAGCAACTATCTGGGATGGACAGTCATTGCTTGAATATTGAACCTTAACTTGTGCAGAGAACAGAAGTGTCAAAAACCAAAACCAAAATGAATCCCCACACTCAAAGAAAACCAGCTGTTCCAGCTCCCCAGGCACTGCTGCCCACACTCCAAGCTCAGCACTTGTGTATTGGAGGGCACCTCCCATCCGTATCTTCGGATCTACGCCACATTACGCCGCAGGCTTTCCCTCCTCCTTTGGAATCCAGTACAATTACTCCTAGCTTGGTTTTCAGGCTGTCCTCAGTCCAGAAAATAATTCCTACCCCAGTACAGAAGATATTCACTGAAAACCCCAAATTTCCTTATGCAATCAGGCTGCTTATTTCCTTAGTTGCTTATTCTAAGCGCTGTTCTATTTCCCTGTTGTCACCAAACCAGAGGCTCAGGCCAGCTGACAACATGTGCTTTGCCTTTTTAACTCTCCCATTGCACTCATTGCCGAGTTAAAGAGGATACAAGTTAGTACTCCACAGAAAAAAATGCACACACACAAAATATACACCATTCAAAGGTAATATTATCCCTGATTTGTTTCCATCAGAACTAAGTTATTTACTGTACCAAAGC